>NC_064472.1:61616973-62256140 GCF_023343835.1 Lagopus muta
TAAAATACTTCCCTGCGTTCTAAATAGCCGACAAGCGAGCCCTCCTCCGGCACGTTCTGTTTAGAAACTATGCTTAATTATTGTGTGGGGGAAGAGCTACCATGAGAGATTAATCCAGACGAGCTGCTGAGAAGATTTGATAATACCCGCAGAGCTGTGCACGTCTCTTTTTCTTGCCTCTCCGCCCCCAGCCATCGGGCTGGGAGCCGCGTACCCAGCGCAGCGCGGAGCAGTTCGCGGGCACGTCCGGGGGTACGGCATCGCGGCAGCGCTGAGCAGCGCTCGGCAGGCGACCCGCCTCTCCTTAACTAGGGCATCTCCAGACGGAGCACCAGAGGCGCCTTCTCCGTCTCTTGTGCCTCCCCCGCTGGAGGAAAAAAAAAAAAAAAAAAAAAAAAAAGTCCCAAAAGCCAACTTTAGAGGTTTCCTGGTTTTCTTTATTATTATTGGAAATAACCACTGGTGGTTACGTGGGTTTTCCGTTTTCGTATTTAAAAAGAAAAAAAAAAAAGTTGCCGGAGCTCAGCTAGCAGCGGCGTGGGGCAGGGTGGGAGGAGAACGGTAGCCGCTGCCGCCACCGGCCCCCCTTTTCCCACCACAAGAAGCTCTCTGTGCCCGAGTAGCGATGAGGGAACCCTCCGGAGGCAGGGACTGATGCTCTTTGTGGGGCTGCTTCTGTCCCTCCGAGCGCTGAGCGCTGGGAAGGCAAACAAACCTCGGGGGGCTGAAGACCTTTGTCTCATCCCGGTTGCGCCTTCCCTAAGCTTAATAGAACAAGTGTTATCCTAATGAGTAATATATTGTTTTCATTGACTTGGACCTGTTCTCACCACTATTTGCCTTTTTTTTTTTTTTTTAATTTTAAAATGAAGCCAATGTATCAGTAAAATTGAATATTTTATTAGATCCTAAATTATTCAGCATTGTAGCTTCTCAAAATCCAATAACATTCACTCAGTTGCAGCGAGCATGCAGTGGCTTATGCAATATGTCCTTGTACCTGCGGTTTATGCCTAAAGTCTTTTAAACGCAAAGTCTAGGCATGCCATAAATACTTTGCATTGGACTTCTGTACGACTGAGGTGTCTTCTTATTTAAGTCTATGATCTAGCAGTGTTTTTAGGTAACTTCAGAACAGAGAGAACTTGATAGGTTTTCTAGAGACAAGAAATAGAAGGTAAGAATCCATTTGTTCTGCAATTGCTTAAGCTGTAATTGTTCAGCTAAAGGGTTGTCCTTGGCTTTCGAAATGGAACAGAAGGAATTTTTTTTTTTTTTTAAAGCTGCAGCAGAATAAAATACTGCTTGACAAGTCTGACATAGTGGGTTAATTTTGCTCACTATTAAAACTGTTAATAGATCTTCTCAATTCATGATAAGTAAAGTAACAAACTCTTTGGAGAGTGATTTTTGAACAGCACAAAACTTTTTGTGCATCCTTTGAGTATGAGTTTATTTAGATAGTGAAGTAAAATGAGTGTATCATGAACACCTGTGGTAAAATCATGTATGCTTTGGCCAGTTGTTCATTGCTTTCTTTGAGGGATAAATTCTACCTGCAGATCAAAGTTTGGTCGCATAGTTCATTGCTGACCAGTGTTTGAAGTCTACAGTCAGATGAAAAGTACAAACTGTCTGTTCAGTAGAGCACTGAAAAGTAACGGTGATGATCAACTTCCTGTTGATAAATATCATCTCAAATACCTTCCTTACTTCTGGTGTTTGGAACATATACACGGTGTTTCAGCATATCATTTTGATAAAGGGAGAGGCAGAACTGGGAGAGGGGCAGGTGATGAGTCTTTCAGTGAAGATGGGAATCTTCTTTGCGACTGGTCTGATAAATTAGGAATCTCATGCACTGTAACAGGAATCTGTTCTTCAGAGATGTGTTTATATGCATGTGTACAATGAAACAAGATTTCAAGGGTGCTGTGACTCCTACTGCGCAGCTTGCAAGGAAGGTGTTAGTGCATTTTTAACAAGTGGTGTCCTTTTATATTCATTTCCAAACAGCTATGAAGGTTTACATTTGCTTTGGTTGCTGTTCCTTAGTCAAATCGCAGCAAGAGCAAATCCAGTGTTTCACTATGCAGTGGACAGGCAGTCACTACAGAAGTGACTGCAGAGTCTACAAGGGATGATTTCAGATGGAGGAGATTCTCATCTCATCTGATGATGAGATGGAGGAGTGCATCTCATCTACAGAAGTTCCTTAGTCCTAGCACGGATCTTTTTGGAACAAATAAGCACAGGGCTAGCTATCGGTTTCAGAAGAGCGAGTGAGGATTGGGATCAAATGGAAGGAAAACATAATTTAGGACTGATGGCTATCTTAGTTCCCAGATTTACCTCATGGAATGGGGTAAACTGATCAGCTACCATGATGATGATGCTGTGAGCAAATCAGTGTATTCCAAGCTTGTACATTAAATGCTTTTGCAAAGGGGTCTTCTGAAGGTTTTGCCATTTGAGTTGTCTTTATCACAGAGCTGATCCTTAAATTGTAATTGTGTGTTTTGACTTCACTTGATGTGGAATTTTTATGTATCGTGTGCCTAGAAATGATGCTGGTGTTGCCAAAACCAAGCAGATGCCATTCTGCTTTAATTTGCAGCTGTGTTCTGTGAGCCTGAGATGAAATATTTTTGAACTTTAAAGGAACTGTTTCAGAGATGTTGCTTTTTCTCTGTTACAGTGGGAACCTTCACTCCCTCTGAGGCTTAAAAGTGTATGTATAGCCTCTTCTGCGGCTGGAATGAGCTGCAATGAGTAAAGCTGCAGAGAAACATGAGAGGTAAACTGTAGGTTTGTTCCCATGTAGCTATACCAAAGGACTGAAAAGATCACAAACGCTATTAAAGGTCAGCATTCTTCTGTTTCACTGAGCACCTTTGCCTCTTTGGACAGCATCTGCTTCTGTACTAACTGCTGACAGTGTGACCCTGCATAATGATTTCCACTGTTCTTTTAACAAATTACATTTGTATTCAAATTGATTTTCCATGACTGCTCATATAGCCTCCAGAAAGCATATATAGCAGATACGCTTTTGCATCCAGTGTGTCTGGTCAGCCTAGGACAGCATTTGATGTCGAGCCATTCTATCTTATAACTAGAATTAATAGTCCTGCTGGTATTATTGTTTTTTGTGTATGTGTTTTGTTGTTTTTTAAGTATCCAACTTTGCCTTTCTCTGCCCTGCTTATATCCTTTATGTTGTTTTTCAGAGGTTGTATTTTATACAGAGCTGTGTTTCAATGATAGCATAGTGAAAAGGATCACTGTATTATCTTGCCTCCCTCCCCCATTTTTCCAATTACCGTCCAGTTGAAAATCAAGGTAATGATCCACTTTGGAAGTTATTTCAGAAGACAAAAGCTTTGCATTAGGAGGCTGTTCTTTATGCCTTGAGGTAGCTATTTGTACAGCACTTATCCGTACAGCAGGGCTGGCATACTTGTAGCCAGATATCCCATCAGTGTAAGTAAAGGCAACGGAACCTGACCCTGGAAGAGTGATGTTTAGGGGACTGCAAGAGTCGGAGTAAGTCTGTATCAATCTAAAATGTTGTGAATCTCATTGCAGTCACTGTGTTACTGCTTTCTCTATTTTTTAGAAATGTATGTATTTACTTCGAACTTACATGAGCTCCAGAGCCAGGAGTGTATCTGAAATCCTAGAGGATCATCCACATCACACTACAAATGATGTTTGGGTGCCCTGAGGCTGTGCTGCCTCAAGTTAGAAAGAGTATGGACTGAACATCAAAACGACATTAATTTCTCTCAACTTTTTAAGAAATGTTTTCACACTGAGAACGTATGTTTACTTTTTATTATTCAGATGACACATTAGGAAATGAAGGATGTGATAAGGAGATGCAAAACTAAATCAGGATTCTAAGTACCTTAAGATTTACAAACTTAAAAACCCTGGAAATTGCTGTGATATAATGGAGGACCTGCACACATTTTTCATATAAAGAGTGTGAAGCAAGGATGTAAGAAGAAAGCCAATGAGAGTGTAAGTTCAATGCACTGTGTCAGTGATAATGGCTCTATGCTTCCTTTTTGTTTTACTAATCAGCAAGCTGTGTAACTTCCCATCACAGTGGGAGTGTTCTATTTTAAGTTTAAAAAACCGAGAAGTGAAATAGACCATGAGTTTCTGGTCTGAGCAGCAGGCATAGGGAGATTGCTCTCTTTGCTCGTACCCAGGGCAGGAGCATTGCAGTCCAGGTGGGAAGGCAAAGGAGTGAGCAAAAGATGTGGTCAGTGTGGGTCAGCTTTGGAGTGCTTCAGATTGCAGATTTGAATCCGAGCTCCAGTTTTGCTTTTGCACAGCTGGACTTTCTCAGCCTTCTTTTCTTCTTCCTTTCCTGCTTCCATTGTAACTCTTTCTTTTTTCATAATTGTTTTCAGTACTAAACAACGCAAGGTTTGCATAGCCAGACCATAGCCATGCTGCCAGGAAAAAAACTACAGTGTAGACCTATGTGACTTCTTTGTCTTTGAGTATCTTTGATTATCCTCTGAGCAGTAACTTTGACAGAGCTGAAAGAAGTGGAAGACGATTGCTTTGCCAATTTTTAGCTGCAGTAATTTTATTTGCCATGCTTCTGTGTAGGGAGGCTGACAGAATTTTTATAAAAACTACTTTTTTCCTATCGCTGTCAAGATGCTGTGTCAACCTGTGTAATTATGGAGAACTGTGACAGCAGTGCGTAAATAACAGTAATTTCTGCCCT
The DNA here is from genome assembly GCF_023343835.1 of Lagopus muta. Classification (NCBI taxonomy): domain Eukaryota; kingdom Metazoa; phylum Chordata; class Aves; order Galliformes; family Phasianidae; genus Lagopus; species Lagopus muta. Next base: position 61,621,724 of record NC_064472.1, read on the forward strand.
GTGATTACTCATGTCTGTTGTAGCTTTGCTATTGTGGAAACCTACAGACAATTTAGGAAATACTTTTGGGTAAGTCTTGTAATGCAGCATGTGTGGAAAAACAGAAAACAAAGGAGGATTGATTTATTTTATTTTTAATATTCACATCTTCATGTCCACGTCCTGTGTGTGCACGGCATCCTCTATCTCTGCTGGATATCACTGCATGCAAGCATTCCCTTTAATCCAGGCTTGCTCTCCGATTATTCTCTATTACAGTCCCATAGGCCATACCACTTTAATCTGTTTGCCAGTTTTCATTTTTCTAGCTAAGTATTATGTTTTCAGACAGTGGCATGGGCTTTGAGACTGTTTTTTTTTCTTATCCGTACCCTTTGCAGCTTTGCAACAAACAGAGATGGAGAAAATATCATTTGCTGTGTAACTTGTCAGGTTCCTTACTTCTATGAGAAATTGGGCAGAATTGCCTTACAAGGGCTTTTGTAGGTTAAAAAAAGATCTAGTAGTTGATTGCTCTCAGATGCTGTTCCAAAACTATTTAAAAATCTTTGAATGTCCATTTATTTGAACAGTTTTAAGGAAAAAATTAGATTGATAGAGTGAATTGAGAAATTTTGTGGTATTCTTCTGGAAAGTAGCTAAAATGATGCATTAGTTCTCTGCTATTGATTCTAATTTCTTAGATGTTTCTTTAATTTCCCTAGGTGTGATCAAGCCCATGCTGTTCTAACCTCTTGATTTCTTCCACCAGGCCGGTATTTAATCTGGACTACTTGCACAGCTGCTTGTTTTCTTTCAGAAATGCAGTGTCTTCATACCCTGAAACTTATGCATATGCTTGTGCTTTATGGTTCCTGTAAATGGCAGTTCTTGTTTTTCCTTTTACTTAACTCTTCCTGGAAAGGTGGATATTGTTCATGAAATGAGCCTGCTACTGAAGTCACGGTGAACAGCCAGAGATCAGCTCCCTCCCCCCCCCCCCCCCCAAAGAAGGTAATTGCAGTAAAATCAGGCACAGTCAAGAATGTAGTAATCTCAGAGATGTTGCATCGTTGGTGAAATCTGCTTGGTGAAGAAATTAAAGCAATGTTCTTAACCAGAACTCTGAAATCTTCTGAGTACAAATATGCTAGTTGCTGTTTACCACTGACGTTTCCCTAATTTCAGCACTGTTGATGGTCTTACACAGAGAAGCAGTGCAGCTTTTTGGGTGACCTATGCCAGGGTCAGACAAAAGTGCAGGAGCTACTGGTGCAAGGAGAGCGATGGGAAGAGGGAGGGATGAGCAAGTGGTATGGTGCTGTTGGAAACTGGATGTTCCCTCATAAGGTTTTTGCAAGGGAAAAGTACAGATGCTTTTCTCAGTGGCAGCTTTGATATTTTTTCACAAAAAATGCATTTCTGAACTTACCCTCCAACTCCATTTTTCACTTCCGAGCTGGTGAATTTAAACCATTGTGAGAACTCAAACAAGATCATGTGTTCCTCTACCTGAGCTGTAAAATGCCGCAGTCCTTCCTGCCCTTGTGTATAGGGAAGGCTGCTCTGAAAGTAATGCATCCTATTTTATGGTGATGTCTCATGACACTGGAAGTGGAGATTGGTGGTATGGCAGTAGAAGTTGAACCTTTCTACCAGCATTCTGTTACACGTTGTTGCCATGTAACAGATGGCAGCAGAGGGACAGTCTGACAGATTGGCTTCTAATGTGCACGTGAAACAAAGATGTGCCATTGAATTCCTCCGTGTGGAAAAAATTGTGCTCATTAACATTCATCTATACTTGCTGAACTTTTATGGAGACAAACCAGTGGATGTGAGGCAATGGGTGGTGCATTTCTGAAGTGATGACAGCAATGGGAAAGACAAGCCACATTCCAGGTGTCCATGCACAGCTGTCACACCATAAAATGACATCTTGATTAGCTCTTCCATGCAGATTGGTGAGTTACGACCTGGGAACTGTATATGGAGATGAATATTGACTTCACTGTGTTGGAAATGATGGTGGCTACATTGGAACATTGAGAAGTTTGCACCAGGTAGGTGGGTCCTGTGAGTTGATCACACAGGAAAGAAAAAACACTGCATGCAAGTTTGGCTGGACCTGATGAATCAATATGAGGCTGAAAGTGACAGTTTCCTGGATCACATCATTACTGATGGTGAGACATGGAGTCATCACTATGAGCCAGAGCTAAAACTACACTCTGTGGAGTGGTGACGTGAATTCCCCACTGAAGTCTAAAAATGCAGCCCTGAGTGGGTAAAGTGATGTGCAGTGTGCTGGGATAAAGATAGGGTGATCCTTCTGGATTTCCTGGAACCTGGACAAAACCATCAACTCTGACTACTACACTGTGATGCTGATTAAACTGAAGGTTCAAAATTCCAGTCAGGTTAGAGAAGAAGACAGACTTTCTCTGGCAACATGACAACACCAGGCCCCATACTAGTTTGAAAACTGTGGAGCACACTGTCTGTATTGGCTAGACTGTCCTACTCATCCACTGTACAGCCCAGATTTGGCACTTTTTTCCGTCTGTTTAGGTTAATGAAAGATGAACTATATGAGCAACATTTTCCTATTGAAGACACCACTGCTGGTCACCTCCACTAATGCAAATTTTAACAGGGATTGCACACAGACTGTTACTCATCGTGGTGAAAATGGTGGTGACTATGTAAAAAAATAATGTTGTTTAGCTGAGAATTTATTAAGTGGTGCTATTCTGCTCTTTGTATCTGTTGTAGTTTGCATTTAGAGTAGCTGATACATTCTATACTGTTAAGACCAGGTACAAAGATCTATGACTACTCTTTGTGAGTAGTCATTGTGTTTCTGTCTGTGTACTTGTTGAACTCTTGTGGCTGTAGGAGCAAATTGTGTGTTTCTCCTGCACCTCCCGGTCCAAAGCATCTGCCTGCTACCTCACTGTCCTGGGGCCAATTATGTGCCAATTAACAAAAATGTCCCTGGTAGGTTATTTGATGAGGAAAGATTACAGTGTTTTTCTTCCCTAATTATTTTACACCAAATATTTAGTTTATGGATAAAGATCGCTCCCTGGCCACAGGCAGCAGGCAGGACGAGATGCCTTCCTGACAAATTCTCCCCTTGTTCCTTAGCAAGTAAATTGATTTAAAGCTGCTGGTGAGCAGATGTGGCTCTGGCTTCTCTTCTCAGCTAAAGGCTGAGCAGGGAGAGAGAGAAGCAGCCAAAATGTGTAAAACTTCATGCTTCAGTTACTCTACGAAACTCTTCAAAATGTTGACCTAAAGTATTTTGGTTGTTTGTTTTGCTAGCAGTTCATACACATGTGTGCATGCTGAGTCTGGAGCACCTTGCCCTGAACGCTGTGGGTTCCCCATCCCTGGAGGCACTCAAGGCCAGGTTGGATGTGGCCCTAGGCAGCTTTGTCTGCTGGGAGGCAGCCTTGCCCATGGCAGGGGGTTGGAGCTCGATGATCTTTGAGATCTCTTCCAACCCACAACACTATATGATTCTGTGGTTCTATGAGTATTTACTGAATATGTGACTTGATGAGGTGCCCTGACTTCATGAGGCAGCGTACCCCATGTCAGCCTCACCCCAGCTGTGGAAGAGCTGTGTCTCTTCCTGGGGTTCTAGTAGACAATTTTTGATTTATTTTTAATGTGTTTCCACTGCAAAGCAATCTGCAACTAAAAATAGATCCCTTGCTTTCTTTTCGAGTAGTGAATTGTGTTTATGATGTTACCCTTCATGAAAAAAATCTGGATAAAATTTTAAATCCCCACTAACTAAATGTTTACTTCCAAGGCAAAGAAGGGGATGAGGGACATGTCAAATCTGTGTCCCAAGGTAACTGGTAAAGATCACTCAGATTTGATGTCGGTCATTTTTCTGAACTGGGTTTTTCTTCTAAGGCAGCACCATTTTCTGATCTGAAGAATTATATCAAGAAACACTGGGACAAGGAAATTTCCATCTTTATGCTTCTTTCATTCTTCAAGATTCGAGAAGGTATGCTTTCCCCCTGTAAACCCTGGAAAATTCCAGTCCGGTAGATACTGCTGCTGCTTATGATAGCATCTTCCACAGTAATCTTTTGTCTCACGTTACACCATGCTTTTATTTTCTTCACCTGTCTATTGAAGTATTCACCTTCCAAATGACACAAAGAGAGTCCGTGAAGTCTGAAAACAAGCATCATGTAGGAAGGTGTCTATCACGAAGAAAAATAATGAGATTTGATAACATGAATCTGCAAAAAGCCGGGATGTTAGGTCCTCTGTAAGGTAGACTCTTGCATTACAAGCACTGCAGCTGCTTGCACGTGGATTGTAGTGCATGTGTATGTGAGCTGTTCGCATGCTGGTGATATTTACACAAAGTCTTGCAGGGATTTCACAAACAGCTAATCTTCTCAAATCGCTGTTTCAGGAGAACTCTCAGCTGGTGTTATTCCATGTTCTTGCTTTATTACTGCGTATGCAGAAGATTCTCATTTCTTTTTCATTTTCAAAATGAGGTGTTAGAAGCTTTTAAAATTCAAATTGCAAATGCGTATTCTGTTTACAGTGTGGTACATGAATTTTGTAACAGTTGGAATAATTTTTAAAAGCCTTTAATATAGGATCTCAGAACAGATTTTCTGTAGAAAAAGCAGCTTCAGAGCAAGTGTAGTTTTGTTCTGCCCATTTTCTTGTTAAGATATGGCAGTAAAATTACTGAAGATTTTAGACATATTACATCTGTTCTTTGAAAGAGAACAGCATAAAAGACATAAAATTACTGTTCTAGTGGATTACAAGCTATAGAGTATATCTGCTGAAATTGACTTTGTAGTAGATGCTTCTTCTAAATCGATGCAGTTTAAAAATAAAATACTAACTTCTTTTGGATCATACCTTCCCTGAACGATGCAATAATGCTGCATCGACCTGTTCTTCAGCCTCATAGGCAGTGCCTCAGTGCTGAGCTCTGAGGAGCAGCCCCAAGGCCGCAAAGGGATATGAGCACTGATACTTGAACAATGGATGGGTTAAAATACTTGTATGTAAGACTCCTACTATTGCAGACAGGGTGGAAAGGAAAAGTATTTACTCTTGACCTTCTTCGCGGCATAGTACAGCCTTTATTTTCCTGATGAACGTGGAAGAAATTGTCGGTATGGAGTTTGTGGTGGTGTTCCTAGGGCTGTGTAGATGTGCTGACATGATCCTGACAGAGCTTGTGGGTGATCAGTCTGTCTTAAGTGGTGTGAATTGTAAAAGAATGTCTTGCAGGGGAGAATGGAGCATTACTGCATGACCATGCTGTTCTTGTGGCAGCTTTTGGCTTTTTCTAAAATTATCTATGAGCACCAACACATGACAGGTCTTTATACAGTATTTATGTTCTGCAGTATTTAACAAATTGTTGATAATGGTGGTGACAGTTACAAAGAAAAAAAATGCATTTTGCATTCAGTGCAGCCAACTCAGTCTTCCAAATTTTCTGGGAGCATTTCCCTGCATTAGAAATGACTATATTTATCCTTGGTATCTGTATAGTGACCTAGTTTATTTATCGCTAACTACTCTGAATTTTTAGACTGCCTGTGCTGTTGTCTGGAAGAGCAAAGAGATTTTTATTTGTTTGTTTGTTTATTTTTGTGAGAAGAGGTGCAGTTGTCTTTTGCTTGGATTTTTTATTTCTTTAAGCCTCTGGCTTTTATAGGATCCTACTTTCTTCCTTTGAACAGAGGCTTTCTGTGCAGTTTTTCCATTCTCCTGGAATTCTCCTGATACTCTGAAAGCTTTCTACTAGATCTAAAAATTACCACTGTTACTGGAATGGCCAACGACTAGAATCAGTGGATACTGCAGAACAGTTAGGGCTGAAAGTTCAGGCAAAGCCTTCACTTTGTCAAACACAATGTTATTTGAAAATGTTTTTCATATTTAGCATTTTCATTGTACGTTAATCTGCTGCTGCTTTTCTCTGGATTGGAATTTTATTGTTTCTTTTGTATCCTCTTCTTTTTTCTTTTTCTTTTCCTAATGTTGAACTGACTTGAGCTTCTGGATTTCTGATTTTTCAATCAGTTCTTCAGAGACCAAGAGGTCTGATAGATATTCATCCAAAATTGATGTTGGAAGTAGGTCACTATTCATGTTTAACTCTTTCAGGAATCTGGATTTTTGTGGCTGATGTTAGTTTTGACAACCCTGTGATATCTCTTTTGAATATTGTGGAATAACTTTACACCAAAGCTTCCTCTAGATTAATGCCTGCAGCTTTGCTGAAACCATTATCTGTTTTGCAAGCTGTCTCTCCGTGTCCAAATCCAGTAATTAAGTCTCCAAATCATGTATGCCTGCTTTTTTTATTATGATAAGTAAATTTTTGGGTTTCATGTTTTCCCTTTGGGAAAGAGCTGCAGTAGAAAACTCACTAGAGGATTAAAACCTCTGAAATGTTGGTTTGTTGCATTACATTTTCTGGTTTGGACTCATCTCTTAGACAAAAACAGAGGAAAAACTGACAGCACTGCATTAGATGCGTTTGTTCCCTAATTAGTGCAGGTTTCTTCGTGGTGTGATACGGAATTCTTAATCTGGGTTGCTTCACCTCTGATTTTGCAATTATAGGTACCAGGAAAAAGTTATTGGAGATTCTCTGATAAGGGATGGATGCAGCCATCTTTGAACCTTTTATCTTATCATGGCTGTTTGGGGTGGTACACAGAGATTGAGGCCAGTGATAGGAGGCCTGGCAAAGAAAGTCTGGAGTCGTGGCTGTCTAGGACAAGTGATTCAGTGTGATACTGCATGCAGAAAACAGAGATATTAAATGCTACCTTTGCCTTGGTCCTTCACAGCCAGGTCTATAGCTATTCCCACATCCAACATGGGCTGTAATAAATTGGATGAAAAAGTTGGTTGGATGATGGGACTTGGAGGGCAGTTATTGATACTGGCTTACAGCAACTGGGGAATTGATGGGGTCTGTCTGGTTACTGGTTTAACATCTTCATCCATTACCTGGAGGAAGTCATGGGGGGCTTTTTGAATGAATATGTGAGTGACACAATTTGCATAACCACAGAATGCCCCTGAGGGCAGGGCTGCCACCCAGAGAGGCCAGACTGGATGAAAGGGGTAGCAGGAATCATAAAAAGGGACAAATACGAAGTGCTGCCCTAAGAAGGGAGAGCTGCTCTAAGGTGGTCTGTTTGGGATACCCAGCTCAGGAAAGACCTGGATAAACTAAGATATAAGGTCAGGGGAGACCTCAGTAGTAGTCAGGACTGAAGACCGTGCCCTGCAAGGGAAGGCTGCAGGACTGTGGCTGGTTCAATCCTGGGAGATTTTCGGATTCCAGTGGCAGCCCCAGTGTATGTGGGAAGGAAATCAAGGAGACTGAAGATGGACTGCATAGTAGCACATGGTAGGAGAGTAGAAATTTGTTGTTTAAATTTGATCCTTGCTGTAGGGCAAGCGTGAAGAATTATGCCCCTCCCAAGACCCCTTTTGACCAGTGATGTGAGATTCAGATGGTTTTGTACAACTACTCTTCTGCAGAATACTGAGTTGTTTTTTTTTTTTTTCCTTTCTGGTAGAGATTGAGGGTGATTTTATGTGTATACTGCCAAAAACAAAATCTTAAGATCTGCTGCAGGGTACATCTGGTATTTTTTTTTTTTCTTTCTGTTTTTGGTTGCTGACTTATATTAATGATACACAACAATTATAAAATAATTGAAGCAATGTTAAAGCAAGCTGTAATTTTCAATGTGGTTTTGTTTGGTGGTTTTCTTTTGTTTTTTACTTTTTTTGCTTTGCAGTTTTCCCTTTGCAGTTTTGTGATTAGGTGTGCTGGCAGTGAGAACCTGAAACCAAAGATTTACTTTCATTATTAACTTCCCTTTATGCTTGTTTATGAAATATAAATGGAATAAAATGGTTGACAATACATAAAAATTCTCCCTGAACATTTTTCTCCTTGAGATGTTAATAATGGAAACATCTAGTTTCCAGATTGTGACAGAAAAACATCTATTTCAAGGATATTGGAATGAAGTTATAAGTCTGCGTTTTAAAATGCAATCTTGATTTGGCACAGAAGATCTTAGACAGAAACCTCCTGCTAAGATGGTGAGATTTACAGATTTAAGATTCAGTGATCATGCAAAGAGTTTAATAGTTCTGCTGATATGAGTGTTAAGGGAAGAAATTAAAATGAACTGAATTGGTGATTCATTTTGGTTACGCTCTGGGGAAAGACCAGACATTTCCTAATAATTAATTATCTAATTTAAAACCTCCTTGTTTCTTGGCTGAAGTAAGAAGCTAGCTATTTTGTAAAATAAAGCAGCTGATCTTTAAAACTAATACGAAGTGCAGTTATATTTTTCAGAAAAGCTATATGCTCTTCAGTTCATGAGGCTCTGCTTCAAGGAATTAGTTTTGAGCAAATTAGCCAGTAAAAGAAGGTACCTTGAACTGATTTATTAATAAATGCTATGTATAAACAGCGATCATCAGTATGGCAGTCTGCATAGGAAGAAAAAAATGTGCATGAATTGCACAGTATTGGTTACTGACCATTAATCATGTGCTGTCTCTTACTTACATATTAAATGCTTCTTTTATTTGAAAAACGAATAAATATGGCTTGAATAAGCTGAACAGTTATAGAAAGTTTTCATTGCCTTTGATTGCCTTATTGCAAGTAGAGAGTACTTAGTATTATTTACAGTAAAAAAGACACAATCTTGCAATGCTGCAGATTCTGAAAATGTATTCTTGAATGTAAACATTTTGCTGTTTATTATGGAAGTTATCACCTAGAATTATACTCAGTGTCAATATTCGAATTCCTGTAGTTTCCTCTAGTTCTATAGGGAATATGTCTCAGCCAAATGTGCCACTGTGAGAACCCTGATTTATGAGTATCCTTTCCATTGTTAACTTTTTCATTACAATTCTGAAATGGTGCCAGTGATGCTGATACGACATTGGTGGCATAATGTGTGGAGGATGCTTATTATCTTTGTCAAAAAAAGTTGCTGATTTCTGTTACTCCTATTTAGTGCATTTGGCTGCAGTAATAAGTTGACTGTGTTTTATTTTCAAGCCATTGGCTTGATTTTCAGTTGTGCTACTGCCATACTACTGTTACTGTAATTTGAAGTCTAGTGCATGAAATTGCTTTGCAAATGTTACGGTTGATAATTGGGCTAGGCAGTACTTTTCTGTTTTTGCAAGAAACTGTTCTGAGTTGCAGTAGAGCCAATGACGTGGTACAAGTTTTCACGACTAGTTTTTTATTAAGTAAATCTGTACTGCTGGCTTTAAATATCTCTAATCTCACAGTCTCTAGGGGTGCATCAGCTGGCACCACTGCATTGTATATAGCCAACTGTACGAGGAAACAAATGCCAAAACATTGCAGCTTAAAAATACTGGCGGTACATAAGTGGTAGCTTAATGAAGTATGAGACAGCAATGGTCAAAATGGCTGTAGTGCTGATTTGCTATGACTAATGATGAGTGTAATAGTATGACAAGGAGAGTTTTAAGGACGGGTTCAGAGAAAATGAAAGGAAGCTTTGTTGAACTTCTGAGGGGGGGAAAAAAATCTTTCCAAGGCTAAATGGCAGTGTGGAAGAGGATGAAACACATGTTGATTTGGATATGACTTCTTGAGTACATGGAATGTTCTGCTAGACTTCTTGTTACTGAGTAAGAGATAATATGTTGGAAAGATCCTTTCAAAGAGCTTTGAAAATACTGAGTAGTGACATAGGCTAGATGTGATAAGAAAGGTGAGAAAACGGAGTAATGATCTAGTTAAAGCAAAATGCTTGTATAATACTCCACAGTAGTATTCAGAAAGTCATCATCTATTCAATTTCTGAAAGCACAAGTGAAGGATGACAAATCAATACAAATTCAAGCAAATGAGAACTTGTGATAATTAGCTGTGCCAGTGGATTGGAAAGGCTGTGTCTTACGGATGCAATTAAAGGAAAAATTCAGCAGAATGTCAGCCAGCAATGATCCCAAATTTCTCCCTTTTTAGAACCAAATGGTGAGCAAAGAAGGTGATCAGTATTGCAGTGTTCTTGTACAGTATAAGCTTTTGTAATTGAAGATTATTCACGTAAAGTGAAGCAGTACAGGTATCTGAAGTCTTAGAGGGAGTAGTTTAATTATTAGTTAAGCTAACAGAATGAAATAGAAATTTAAACAAGGGGTGATGAACCTGTAGTAGAGATTTTGGTGGGGAAAAAAATTGAATTCATTTCAGTCTTAATCCCTTGTGACATTTTTTTTTAAAGGGAAAGAGTATACAGGAAAGTCACTTATTCAGAAGGATTCCACTATTTATGAAATGTGGGAAATAGCGAGCTCCCAGAGCAATGTACATATACAGGAATTACACTATGCTGGGTTGAAGATGTGAGATCCTTATACTCTCCACTCAAGGAAATGAGATCTAGGTGCCTTGGTCAGGTGTGCTCTGAATTTATCCAAACTAACCTGAATAATTAGTGTAATGACTCAACTCTTTAGGTACTAGGACATCTTTCAAGAGAAAAAGAAAGAAATGTGATATTGTGTTATGTAGCATTATTCAGAACTTACTGGTTCTGTTTAGTATCTTTATTGATTATGTGGATGAGGGAACTGAGTGCAACCTGAGTAAGGTAACAGATAACAAGCTGGGAGGAAGCGCTAGCCTGAGAATACGAAGCCCCCATGGGATCTGGATTGGCTGAATAGAATCATGAAGGTTGGAAAAGACCTCTAAGATCACCTAGTTGAACTGTCCACCTGTCACCAATATTGCTCAATAAACCATGTTTCTAAGTACTACATCTACCCTTTCCTTAAACACCTCCTGGGATGGTGACACCATCACCTCCCTGAACAACCTATTCCAATACCTCACCACTCTTTCTGAGAAGTTCTTCCCTACATCTGATCTGAGCCTCCCCTGACACAACTTGAGGCCATTGCCTCTCATCTTACTGCTGTTACGAGAAGAGGCTGAATCCCACCTCATTGCGGCCTCCTTTCAGGTAGTTGCAGAGAGTAGTAATGTCTTCTCTGAGTCTCCTCCAGACCAAAGACTGCCAGCTCCCTCAGCTACTCCTTGTAAGACCTGTGTTCCAGACCCTTCACCACTTTGTTGTGTTTCTCTGGGCACATTAGGGGGTCAGTATCTTTCTTGTAGTGAGTGAACACAATACTCAAGTTGCAACCTCACCAGAGCTGAGTTCTGGAGGACAATCATTTCTCTGCTCCTGCTGGCTGCACTATTTCTAATACAAACCAGGATGCTCTTGGCCTTCTCGCCTGGATACACTGCTGGCTCATGTTCAGCCAAGCATCAACTGGCATATCTGGATCCTTTTCTTCCATGAAGCTATCCAGTCACTCTACCTCAGTGCTGCAGTATAGCATGGGGTTGTTGTATCCTTTTCTAATCTCCACTTTCAAAATATTTTAGTTATCTTGTGTTTAAATTGTATTCAAAAAGCTGTGTAAATGAATGCTTAAAGATAATGGAACATTGAGAAAGAGAGAAACTTCTTACACGTCTCCAGTCTGCACAAACTAAAAAGGAGATGCATGTTCAAATAACTCTATATTAACTTAGTCACAAAACAGTTGAAATCAAGTTTTATTTTAAAGATGAAAAAACCTGGCAGTAAGCTGTAACTAGAAATCAAGCAGATGAAAGATTTGTTACCTGGCTTTTTAGGGAGTGTGAAGGAGACCTGATTGGAAATCATCAGTCTTTTCATATTATGAAGCTTTTAAAATTTTAGATTGTTAGAAGACTTTTAGTGGACATTATTTACTGCAAAAATAAAATGAGCAGAAGACAGATCTTGCAGTTTAATGCTTTTATTCAGACATACTGGAAAAAAAAAAGAAATGGCAGGCACCTTTGCAGAAGTAGTTGATTTCAGATGATAACAGAAGATTAACCACAGAAATACAAGTAATGAAGGTTATTTATGCTTTTGTCTCTATTGCCTTCTGTCAGCAGTTGCTGTTTTCAGGAGCCCTGTTTGCATCTGTTTGAAAGCATGCAAGTGGTTTTTAGGCATCTTTGAACTGCCCCTATTTCTGATAGCTGAAATGCTGGCCCTAGGTTTTTCACAACAAACAGAACATTGAAGGCTGCTCCATCCCTCTGTGTGAATTGTGCAAAGCTTTGGTTGCTACATGAATTATGACGAGTCCACGTAAGAAAGTAATGTTTTCCTAGCACTTCCCGTGGCCATTTAAACTCAAGAGTTTGTTAGTATCCATCTAGCTCATAGTTAATAATTTTTTTAAAAAAACAAGCACATATTGCGTTAAAATGTGTTCTGAAGAAAAGAGACTGGAATAGGTTGAACAGGTAGAACAGGAAGCTGTAAAGTAATGAAGGTACGCGTGATAATATTGTGAACCTGTACTGTATCAGTAGTATTTCAAGTACCTAGGCATGATATTTAGTACTATCAGTTTGCCTGGGAAATTTCCTGCTTAAGCTGTCTTCCCCTGAGGTACATACTTTTTTTTCTTTACTTGCCTTTCTTCTAATAAAAGGAAGTAACAGATGTATTTTGTTTTAACATTGGATGTGAGCAGTGCCATGACATGTCATAAATTTTCTGGATTTTAATTTTTGCATAATAAAAGCTTATTTTAATAGTGAAAACAAACATTAGAAAATATTAATTTCTAAATCAATTCAGGTGAATTCCGCAGCTGCTTTCTGTGGTGATTGAGCAAGATGAAACAAACTCTCTTAGAGATCTTGTGTAGTTTGAAGCTGATTAATATTACAAGGATACTACCAGTGCCTGTGTGAGGAGGTCACACCCATTTTTGGTGGAGCTTGTGCTCCACCGAGGTCTCTGGAATGATGATGAAGTACATCGGATTACATTAAATGAAGTACACTTAAAAGGAGGATGTCAAGAAGAAGGCATCTATGCAAGTTATGAGAGCATATGGAGGTGCAGCACCCTTCTCACGGGAACCTGAGAACTGTCTTCTCTATTGAACTGTCGCGCTGGTTTGTTTTTTTCTTTTTTTTGCAGTGGTATTGTGTATCCGTGGCTTGGTTGGAGAAGAATCCGGGAAGTATTCATAAGAATTTCAGTAAAATTAGTGAAACGATGTGTTTGAATGAAGAGGAGAGGAATGTAACCTTTGCCAAATCCAAGCAAATGATTTCTCCCCTTTTTTTTTTTTTTTAATTTCTTCTGTTTATTGTTTGTGCATTAGAGTTTGTTTGTTTTCCCCAGTAACCAAAGTTATTAAATCCAGTTTTTAGAAAGGATGGTTTTGAGATCAGTGCATGAAGGGATTGCTTCCTGGTTACCAAGACCAACAGGTTTCAAATGCAAGTGCTTCAAAATCAGAGGTTTTAAATATAGCCCATTGTTGACAGCTATGCTTGAGTTATATTTAAGCTATTTCCCATTTCTCTCATTAGCTTCTTAAGTACTGAAGTTTTCAAGAGTAAGGAAGTAAATCATACTGATTACAGGCTTCGGTTAAACAGAAATAGTAATTTTCTGCACTAGAATTGCATGCATTTTTCATTTAAAAATAATTAGATGTATATAGTGAATTAGCTTAAAATTTCCAATTAAAACCACTGAGTAATATAATAGAAGAACTTCCTGAAGCAAATGAAATTCCAGACTTCTGTAACTATCTTCAGAAAAAAACGAATTTGTATAATGCATATTTTTTTGCAACAGATGAAGTCACGGCTCTTCATAAAAGGCAGAGAACAAAGAAAAGATGAGTGCTTATGTTAGATGAGCCGTAAGAATTGGATATTTCCTGGACATTGTGGGTAGTTATCAGAAATGTGGTTGCTCAGTTGGGTGTTTGTGATTACCAAGGTATTTCAAATACTGTGGTAAGTAATAGAAGCCTAACAAAATAGTGAAAACCGCAGTGTATTTAATTCTATAGGGAAATACATACATTCCTTCTTAGGTTTGTACATGAGCACCCAGTCATGTCCCCCTTCTGTTTCAATGGATGGAAACTGGATTTTTGGCTGCTGTTCAGCAGGGTCTTATGAACTCGGCAGTATGCTGTATTTACAGTTCTGTGGTTATCTGAAGTGGGAGTTATGTGTTTCCTTTCAGCAGTAATGCCACAAGAGGATTTAAATTATCTGGCACAATTTTAGTCAGCTACTATTCCAACAGAAAAGCCTGAGAAGAGCAGAATAATCAAAATGATAGACTAGGGTAGATAAGTCAAAGGGAAGAGAGAACCATGTAGATAATAGTAACACCATCTTCAGCATTTAAACAATAAGTCGAATGCTTCATGAAAGATTCAGTCATGGGATTATTTTTTTTTACCTCAGTTGTGTGTTACGAATGTATATGATTGAAAGTCAAGCTAAATTCTTGAGGAAAAGAAGGGAAACTGCCTCCAAATGAGTTTAAGTAAATCTGGTATGTTTGTACATAAGAAACAAAGGATGTCTTCTCTGTATCTCTTGATAGAGTAGGAATGAGCTAGTGGGGGCTGAAGTTTGTGCAGTTTTTATAGATTTTTTTTTGAAGATTAAAATCATTTTTCTTGTTCATTTGGCTTGCAGACTCATTGAAAACTGACTCTTACCTGAATAAAAATCAACTCTAATGAAGAGCTAGTTAAAGTTTTGGAACATCGTGCATTTGATTTGAAGTATTCAGACCATGATAATAGATATAAATGCCATTTCCCAAGGTGAAAATCATATCTCAGGATTGGAACATTTTGTATCTGGGAATATGCCTTGTGCATTTCTAAGTATTTACCCTGGTGAAGACTATGTTCATTACCAGGAAGAGGATTTAGACTGTTACCCAGAATGATAGAAAAAGAAGTCAGAAACCATCAAGTGGCACTTGGTGGCCTATGTAGGCCATATAAGTGTATATGCTTTGCAGGTCTTTGTTTCATATGTAAAACTAAGAGATTAACTTTCAAAAGGTATTTCTTGAATCTACTTACCCGAGTTGCACCTATTGCCACTCCTAAAGCTGCTGCCTTTTGCAGTTCACAGCTTCTTGTTCAGCCAGTGGATGACAAAAGGAAGGGTTTGAATGAGACTGATACCAGCCGTGTAGGTATGTAGAAGTGCTAGGGAAATAAGCAGAATCTTGAAAAACTTTCTTGAAGGTCTTTGTGGTTGAGACTTCTGACGATGGTACGAATTTCCAGGCAGAGCTGATACTGCTGGCTGCCTCAGTGAAGTGCACGCAGAGTAGTGTGATGTTGCATAGTGACACATCTGCTGCAGTCAAAGAATAGCACTGTCCCAGCACTGTGCACACCTGTGTCTGCACGGCTAGGAGTGCTGTGTGAGTTCTGTTGCCTTTGGGGAAATTTGAGCTACTCTGGCATAGACTCGTTCGAGATAGTGTGCTTAAAATTTTTTTTGCCTGATGGAAACAGGAAAATGAAATGGGAAGTATAAATAGCATTTCCCATCTCTTAACTTCGTCTAACTCCTGGCTTGATTTAACAGCCATTGGGCAAATATTTAACTGTATTTATTGTGCTCTTTGACTTACGTAACAGCTTGCCTGTTAATTAGCCAACCATATGGAAGATGGCAGTACTACTGTAGGATCAATCACATCTGCAAACAGTCTGTGTGGAGCAGGTCATTCCTTCAGAGTGGAGAGAGCTGAACTGTCATAGCCCACACAGGGAAGCTTTAGAGGCAATCAGTTTTCTTTAGGTTGCTTTATTATATTATTTTTTTTTGTGTACACACCATGTGTACACCACAGCCCAGTATATGCTGCAAGCACTTTGCCCCTCTGTTGCATTCGTCCAGCCCTGGTGGAGCACTGGCTGAGGGTGCTCAGCAATGGTTGTGCCAAAGGCAAATTGCACATCCCTGGAGCAAGGGAGCAATGCAGAGGAAACAGGGTTCTGTCATCTGCAAAAATCTTCCAAGTGTTACTCCTTGCTCAGGGCTCTGCCTGAAGGCACAGACCAGCACTGGGACTGTATTTTCTGCTTTCTTCTGTCTTGTCCCTTTCCTTTCTTCTTCCTTAGTTTGTTTTCCTTTCTTTTTTTTTCCACCACATAAACACAAACATCCATAGTTTAGTAATTAAATGCAAAGGATGTTTCCTGGGACAGAAGGAGGTGGAATAGCATCCTGGGAGGAAATTTGAAAGCTGCCCTTTGCCAAGTGCTTAGAAGCTGTGAATCAGCAGGAGGGAGGGACTGTCATAAAAAAAGATCACCAGGATGTTTCATCTGTGTAAAATCAGAGAAGCTTGTCGTGTTATCGAGCAGCCAAGTGTCTTTTGTTAATTCTTACCCTGCTTTGCTGTGCATTCTGTACTCAGAAACCCTACCAGAACAAAAAAAATCTAAATGTCACCATCCGTTTCTATGTGGAAAAGTTACAGTTTTTGTGTTCTTTTGAATTGTTCAATTAATTAAGTCGTCTCCTTCTTACAGCCATTTTTATAACTATGAAAAATTTCATCTTTTACTATGTATTAGCTTCCTCATTTAGGAAAAAAAATACTACGATAGCTGCATTTAAAATTATGGTTCTTCATAGTGAAGTAATGGTTTGTGTTTTTGTGAATATGCAAGACTCAGCAGTTGTTGCCCTTCCACGAAACTGATAGTCACTCGAAGGTTAAGATGTCAAAAAATGAGAATAGTTCAGTACTTGGAGTGCTTCTTACACATTTCTTTAGTCATGTGGGAATACACAGATTACAGTAAACACTTGCATCTGAAGCAGTAGTATTATTTTAGAAATGCTAGTTGAACACTGTAGGAGTTAAAGAGCTCATTTTTGGAAATGTAAACGCTCTAAACATTAATATATTGATAATTTATAATAGTTCAGGTAGTAATGACTGATTCAACGTGGCAGATATAATTATTTTAGGAGGTTTGATATGTGTGTGGAGGGATGCTGTGGAAGTGACAGTCTGGACCACTGCATTCAATAACAACTTTCATGTCAAACTTTGTTAAAAAGTCCTTAAAAGCCATTGCTATGCTGAGGGCTTTACGCTGTTTTGTTTGAGAAGCATTAAATTACTCTGAGAACTAGAATTATAGGAAGAATGCAGAATCCTTCAATTTCAGTTGATTTGTCATCAGTCCTTAAACTGAAGTGCTTGTGTAAGTCTTGTGTGACATTTAAGTAGGAGCACACATGCCAGTACTTCTGTTCCTGGTAATGGGTATGTTATTGGCTAGCTATGCTCTCCATATTGAGACTAGGCATGTGCCAACAAATGTAAATAGGTGCTGCTGGTCAAAATGATCTTTTGAAGATTAGGAAGAAGACAGAAAACACCTGTAAATGTATTTAATTATGCTGTTTAGAGATCCAGAATGAATAAGCCATAGCACTGTAAGTAATTTTAGAACACTAACTCCATAAGGAGTGTAGCATTTGCATTGGATATTTTTGATTGTTATATGGCTGCCTGTCACTCAAGTCACTGTATCATCAGTATCAATAACACTGCCTGAGCATAAGAGGTTTGAAGGTGTTTTCATCACGTAGAATCATAGAATGGTTTGGGTTGGAAGGGACCTTTAAGATCATCTAGTTCCAACCCCTCTGATACAGGCAGGGACACCTCTCTCTAGATGACCTTGCTCAAATGAATCATGTAACACAGTATCCTGTTCTCCAAAATGCGGAAACATGTTGGTTGGACTTCATGATCCTAAGGGTTGTTTGCAGCCCAAATGATTCTGGTTTTGAACACAGAATGAACAGGCAATATAGAAGATGCACGTGTAAGGCATCTGGTTCCAGATCAGAGTTTCTCAGATCTGAAGCTAAATGATGAGCTAGTACAGACTTGCTATTCTTCCCAATATATGTTTGACGCACTATGTATCATTTGCTCTGTCTGATATAAGAGAAACAGTCCTGCCTTTTACTGAATTTTGTTCAAGTATGTATGAATTGGTATTCCAACTGCTTCTAAGTTTGATATTAGTAATCACTAAAGTCATTTGCAAACACCTTTTCCAGTTTTCAGATTTTTATGCTTCAAACGTAGGGAAAACATCAGGAATGGACATTGGTTGAAATCAACAGTAATGTGATTTGCTTTCATTGTTAGTTGAGCTAATTTTCACATACATGGTAAGCTCTCATCTCCTCTGTGCCTGATTTAGATCACTTTCTTTTGGTGAGCATGACTGTATATAATGATCCAGATGAGAACTCATCAAGATCTTACAGAACAATATTTTGTTCTCTGTATCTACTAGGTTTCTGCGTGTCTGCTAGAAATACATCATCTAATGCATCCTTACTATGCTGCTTGCCTTTTTCAGGGAGTGAGGACAGCCTGGACCATACAATTGATGAGATATTGAGCTCACAGCTCAGGAGGTCCTGTTAATCCCTAGACACTGAGAACTGTCATGTTGTTCCAGTAAAGCCCATTCTGTCTATTATTTCATTCCTTGAATTCATCCAATTATTCCTTTGCCACACCAATCTGCCTCACTATGGATAACATTCTCCAGCTTCGTATCACTAGCATGATTACTAATGGAAGTACTGAAAGATTTATTCTGAGACATATTTTAGAAGCAGTGCCTCTCTTTGCTGGAGTTGCTTTTCGCAGCATGCTCGTTATCCACATGAAGTCCATACTCACATTTCCTGTGCTAATGATGCTGACGGGAAGCCCTGCTAACATCGAGTGGTGAATACAACTCCTCCAGCATGTTGCATAAAGGGTAGCAATTACAATTAAATTACATGGAGAACAAGGATATAGATAGCCTGTTATGATAATGATGTATTTCCCAGTCTGTTGTGAAGGTGATGCTTTCAGATGTGCATTAGACTCATTACAATTTCATTGCATATAGTCTTGAGTCCAAAAAAAAGTCATTTCTAATTAATCTAGAAAAAGTAGGCAGAATGTGTGTTATTATGGATGTTGGCATACCTCTGGTGGAGGAAGTTAATGCAAGGAGAAACTGAGGGTTGCCGATTGCTTTGGAAGAACCAGTAGTCACAACATATAGCCACAACAATTTTCTAAGCTAGAGAATCAATAGGAAAAAAGAAGAGTAGTTCAAACATGCCCGTGAGTGCTGTTTCCACCTACATTTTATCAGGGAATGTTATCAATATAAACGACATTAGCATAATAAAAGAGGGGTTTTGAAGGGAAGTTCAAAGCAGTGATGCAGCAGAGTATCTTTTCAATCTTCAGCTCACTTTATTTTTGGCTTTATCAGTTGGTTGTTTAGAGAAGAAAAAGTTGTGTTTGGGGACAATAGAAGAACAATAGCTTTTCTTTACCAAATGGAAGAATAAAGAAATTCAAGTAGAAGCTGGCAGCAAGCACTGTAAAAGACATCAGTTGTTTGAAAAAGAGCTTTCTGAAATCGTTTTGAGGCTTCTTTTTGGGCAACAATAGAATCGTAAGTCTCAATTCTATTTCACTAACCACTCTGTCTTTTTAAAACTTGTTTAGCACAGATGTTATCTAAGCTACCTTGTTTGTAGAATTTTCCATCACTCATTAGCAATCTATTAGTGTATCTCATTCTGTTAATCCTTTCTTATTTCCTTTCTTGCTCCTTATGTCTTCAGCAGATATACTTGCAAAATATAGTTGAACTTCAGCTTAAGCTTTTTTGCGCTTTTTACTAGTATTTCTTCTTTTATTTCTGGTGTTACTTCTTTTGTTCATTGTCAGCAAGCAAGCTAAACAGTGCAGGTGCCTACAAAATGTACGTAGTCTAAACAGGTATTTTTTTTAACTTTATGGACTGATGTCAAGCGTTATGCTGAATATAATTCATATACTATAAATGGTTTGGTGATCTCAGGGACCTGTCAGCAAGATTTTCAAATGCCAGGAAACTACTTTCAAGTTCTTCACATAATCTATTATAACAAATAGTCCCTTACACCTTTTATTTCTTCATGCATTGTAAAAGTTCAGAATAAATCACAATTAAGAATGTAGCATCTAAATACTCAATTTTGTACTTCAGGCAAATATGATTTTTAATATTCTATTTAGATCTTAGAGCTTTAGAAGAAAAACACAAAACAGAAAAATGCCCACAACATGTTGGATATTCCACTTTTTTTTTTTTTTTTTTAAATCCCAAATTTGTGTTAGTATTTGTGTGGTGTTCTTCCATTTTACCAAATGTTCTCACTCATGTTGTTGGAAAGAGAAGCTGTCCTGTCACATGCTCTGTCAAGATGTGTTATTAAAAAAAAAAAAAAAAAAAAAAAGCTTTTCATAGCTGTTTTCTTTGTACATGGAGGAGTCCCCTGCTGAAGAATGAATGGCAAGCCAAAAATAAAGATGAACACCTACAAATGCATCTAAATAGAAAATCTTCTACAAGAAAAGAATAGCAATTTGTACAAGAAAGCAATGCATCACACCTAACAGCTATCTCTGTGAAATAATTATAAGAGAACAAAAAGTATTTTGATTTACATATGTTCACTTGCCTGTTCTAAGACAAGCCCATGCCATTTACAAAAAAAAAAAAAAGGGAAAACTTGGGTAGATGTGTGTGAGAGTGGGAGCAGTGGCACAGGGATATACGTGCATAGTTTTTGAATTGATAAGAACTGGTATTTGGCAGTTCAGAGCATGGAATTTATAAATGTGTAAGCAAGGAATATTGTACTCTATGGCTAAATATGCTTAAACTCTCTACAGACTATAGAGAGTATACTGATTATAAATTTATTAAGGAACAGAGATTGCATTATTCTTTTTTGGTATGGTAATTGTAACATTAGAAAAACAGACACGCAAAAAAAAAAAAAACAAAAAAAAAAAAACAACCAAAAACCTAATGCATTCATAGTCTGAGGATGCCTATAAATCTTCGGAACACAGCTTTATACATTTACATGTATTTTGTTTGAGCATGAGTTTTGCAACTAATGTGGTCAGAGCTTTCAAAGTACTGTGCAAATATATGCGTACCAGACCTCTGCTGAAGGAATATGGTCTCTGGCTCCCCACAGCCTATTTAGGGGGTGCAGAAGGAAATCTCTTACCGTTATAAAGGGTGCAACAGGAGTGAATCAGTGTCCACATCATTTGCTTTTGTTGTTATTTATCAGTATGTTTTTATTTTCCTGTAGCCATTACTGTAGATCATGCAGCATGAAGCTGAAGTGTGACAGAGGGTTCAGAAAAGACAGCATTAACTCAATAAATATCCTGAGTTAGAAGGGACCCATAAGGACAATCAATTCCAACCCCTAGCTCCATACAGGACCACCCCAAATCCAGACCCCTGTGCCTGAGAGCTGTGTCCAAGTGCACCTTATACTCTGGCATCTTGGGGCCTTGCCCACTACCCTGTGCATCCTGTTCCGTGCTCACAACCCCCTGGTGCAGACCCCTTCACAGAATCACAGAATGGCCAGGGTTGGAAGGGACCTCAAGGATCATGAATCTCCACCCCCCCCTGCCACAGGCAGGGCCATCAATCTCCACATTTAATACCAGACCAGGCTGCCCAGGGCCCCATCCAGCCTGTTCTTGAAAACCTCCAGGGATGGGGCATCCACAACCTCTCTGGGCAGCCTATTCCAGCACCTCACCACTCCCTTTATAAAGAACTTCCCCCTGATATCTAACCTAAATCTGCCCTCCCTCAACTTAATATCCCCTTGTCCTGCTGTTATCAGTCCTTTCAAAGAGTTGATTCCCCTCCTGTTTGTAGGCTCCCTTTAAGTATTGAAAGACTGCAATGAGGTCACCCCGTAGCCTTATTTTCTCCAGGCTGAACAAGCCCAGCTACTTCAGCCTGTCTTTGTAGGGGAGGTGCTCCAGCCCCCTGATCATCTTTGTGGCTCTCCTCTGGACCCTCTCCAACATATCTCTATCTTTCTTGTATTGGGGGCTCCAGACTTGGACCCAGTACTCCAGATGGGGCCTCACAAGGGCAGAGTTGAGGGGGACAATCACCTCCCTGTCCCTGCTGGCACCCCTCTTCTGATGATAGGGTTACTATCATCAGAATATCAGGATACTATTTGCTTTTTGAGCTGCAAGAGCATACTGCTGGCTCACGTTAAGCTTTTCATCTATCGAGACACCCAGGTCCTTCTGTGCGGGGCTGCTCTCAAGGACTGCTTCCTTCCAGTCTGTGTGGATGCCTGGGATTCCTCTGGCCCAAGTGCAAAGCCTTGCACTGTGCTGTGTTGAACCTCATCAGGTTCACCCGGGCCCACCTTTCCAGCCTGTCGAGGTCCCTCTGACTGGCATCCCTTCCTTCCACCGTGTCAGCCGCACCACTCAGCTTGGTGCCATCAGCAAACTTGCTGAGGGTGCACTCGATTCCATCATCGATGTCATTGATAAAGATGTTAAAGAGCACCGGTCCCAAGACAGAATCACAGAATCACAGAATTGTAGGGGTTGGAAGGGACCCCCAGAGATCATCGAGACCAACCCCCCTGCCAAAGCAGGTTCCCTACAGCAGGTCGCACAGGTAGGCATCCAGGCAGGTCTTGAATATCTCCAGAGAAGGAGACCCCTGGGGGACTCCGCTTGTTACTGGCCTCCACCTGGACATAGAGCCATTCATGACCACCCTCTGTCTGTGGTCTTTCAACCAATTTCTTATCCCTTCTGTCCCTGATCCAGCTTCCCCTCCCCTGACACAGCTCTGCCCGTTCCCTCAGGGCCTGCCCTGCAATTGCTGTATGGCTAGTTAGTGCGTAAGCTTACATCTGTAGTCCACTCATGTCAGGTAGCTACCAAGTACATATTGTAAGGTATTTTTCCTTCTACCTCCAAGGTCCACTGTTTCTTTCTGTATCCCTGCATATGTGGGTGCTTTGGAAAGAGTTACGCTGTTTAATTATGTTATTTATTCATGGGAGACTTTTATTATCTTTACCTGTCCTGATAAATAGTAATTCCTCTGTGAAAACAGGTTAAAAAGCAAAACAATTATCTTGGAAACCTCAGCTCTGGAATTTTACCTGATGAACCTGAACACATTTGTTCTGCTAGCTGTTCAGCTTAATCATCTAGCCCATATTGCTCTCCATGAGTAGGACTGTCTTCCAGCTCATCATGCATTAGTACTTAATGAGGTAACTAATTTTTAAAATTTAAATTGTGTGGCTACCACTGTTCTCTTTCAAACATAGTTCCAAGGCTTGTTGTCAGGAGGAGTTTTTTGAATTCAGTCTGAAAAGACTGGTAGGTTGAGAAAATCAGCTTCTGGTCACTAATAAAGAGTGGGTATTAAGATACCATGAGCACCACTCAAGTGGTGCTTCACAGACCATTCCTATAGATCTAGTAACTAATTACAGATGTTGCTTTGAGTTGGCATGGGATTCAGGTACTTAGTATAGAGATAGACAGCACATTCCCTCCCATATAAATACCTACATCATTTCAAATACTTTTTTTGAATCCTGGGTGTGAACAAATTATCTAGCTTCTTTAATTTATTTTTAGTTGAGCACTCAAAATATACATAGTTCTGTGTCCTTAATGTTAAGTCACACTTCTCTTGACAGAAAGTGCTCTTAAAATTTTGTGTAAATAATTTTATAATGATGTCCTGTGAAGGGTTTCTGATACGATAATAATAAAGTAGACTGTTGCCTTATGAAGGACAAATTGGTTGCAGGTCGGTTTCCTAGGATGGGGGTGTGGGTGTGGGGGGAGGATGCACGTGTGTGAAAAATGGTATTTTCACAAAACTGCTAAAAAGAAAATTATCCGCTCAGTGACTTGGTGCACATTTAAAAATATTTTAGTTAAATTGCATAAATCTTTTCGTTTGGGAAAGCAGACAAGAACAGACCCTGTTCTTGTGTGACAAGGGAGGTAAGGATATCTGGACATTCATACCAAAGACTAGGCATTATTTATTTCTTGCAATGAAAACTCAAAATGGAGGTTTGGGTTAAGAGGTCTAAATGTTTCTGTATGGGTAAGGGAAACTCTGCAAAAAGTGGAATGAGTTGGGTTTATGTTCTTTCCATATCACCTCTGCAGGAGTTGTAGCTCAAGTCTGCACAGTGATTAAAATGTGTCCGTTTTGTCCCTTTCCCCTCAATACCTCAGGAAAAGGAACTGCGCTGGAAGTACAAAGGATATGAACTGACTGGCCCTGAGTGGAGAGAGGAACTGAGCTGTGTGTAGAAATTAAGGTCACATTTTTCTGTAGTCTACTCTGAAAAAAAGATGAAGTCATAGAGTCATAGGAAGACTTAGATTGGAAAGGATCCTAAATCCCATTTAGTTTCAACCCCCTGACATGGGCAGGGTTGTCCACCCACTACGTCAGACTGCCCAGAGTCCCATCCAACCTGGTATTGAACACCTCCAGTGACAGGGCTCCTTTTGAGTATAGTAATGGCACAATAAGGTCTCAAGGAGTCTGCACACATATCTGGGATTGCACTGATACTTCACTTGGCCTCATTGTACCTCATGTTGTTCATGTAGTCCCACTTCTCAAGCCTGTCCATGTCAACTGGATGGCATCACTTCTTTCTGTTGTATCGACTGTACCGCTCAATAGCAATGACAAACTTTATGAGGGTGCACTCTATTCCAGTGTTAATTAATAAAGATGTTGAGGAGTACAAGCCCCAAGATGCACCCCTGGGGGACACTACTCATGACCAGCCTTCACCTGGACACAGAGCTGCTGACCACAGCCTGCGACTATCCAAGCATTTCTGTGTCCATCCTTACCCACTATGTAATCCACTGTTCCAATTTGGATCTTTCCAATTTAGAGATAAGAATATAATGTGGAACCATATCAAAGCCCTTGCAGAAGCCCAGATAGATAACACTGGTCTCTATTACTTTTTCTACTGATGTGGTCACTCCATCATAGAAGGCCACCAGATCAGTCAGGTAGGATCTGCCCTTGATGAAGCCATGCTAGCTCTCTCAGATTACCACCCTCTAGTTCTTCAGGTCTTCCTTTCTCCCTTTCTTGGAAATGAAGTGATGTTTCCTTGTTTTCAGTCACCAGGCACTTCACTTGAGAGCCATGTCTTTACAAATATAGTGAATAGTGACTTGGCAACCACATCAATTCCTTCAAGACCCTGGGATGTATGTCATCCAGCCTTTTAAACACACAGTGTCATTAAGTGGTCTTGAACTTGCGTTTTTCTTACTGTGAGAGGGATTTTGCTTCTTCAGCCCCCACCTAGAGGTTCAGGTACATAAGGTATGTTATGTTACTGAAGCCTGATTTGAGTAACGGTCTTATCCACACATGTATGTAATGCAGAAAGGTCATGAGAGACTCCTCATGGACTGGGAAACTGATGTGATGTCCCAGATCTGCCTGCATCGAAGTCTGAAATCTGATTTCATACCTTTGGCATTTACAGATTAGCCTCAAAATGTAAGAATTAAGAGACCCCAGTTCAAGGTCCTACTCCATTTCAGACTCCTTGGTGCTTTTCTCATTCCTTCTGTTCTCTTTTCTTATGTTCATATTACTCAGATAATAGGGCTTGTTCAGTAATAACAGTGCTCCCATAGTTCTGGATGTAAATACTGTAAAAGGGTTAAAACGCTTTCTCTTCTGCAGTACAGAGGAGCATGAGTACACTAGTTATAGGTTTCTACGTGTATCTTGTATGAATAGTATTTCCCATTGGAATAGGAACTATAAAAAGCTAATATTTGGGAGTCTGCGAATAGTTATAACTATTCTTCTGTTAACTTTAAATTTGCCTTCTGATACAGAATGCAATTACTTTCAGTAGCTGCAGTGGGAATCAGAGTTGAGGAATTCACTTTATTATTTAAAACAGCTTTGAGAGATAGTGAAGGGTTGTTTTCTCTTACTGAACCACTAAAGTTAATGGTAAACGCCTTCACATTAATAGCACATTAATAATCAGTCATTTTAAGACAACTAAGATTAGGAATTTATCTCTAGGCCTTTTGAGTTCTCAAATGTAATCAGTTTAATTAGTTAGATGATGCCACCTCGAAGAATGTTAAAATTCATTGAGCACTGAGCTGTTCGTTCTCTCCAGTTTGCTTTCCTTCAGAATTGTGTTCTCCACTGAGTGCTTCCTTGTCAGCTACATAATAATCCTAAATTTTGGATATTATTGTAATGGTTTTAAAATACTGTTTAAAGTTATGGCTTACAGAAGTAACTGAGTTTTGAAACAGGAAACTTTTCTTCTGTCCATGAACTGTCCATATTACTCAATTTTCAAACCAAATTAATTAATTTTTTTAGGCATTTTTTATGATTTTATACATTTCTTAACATTCAGTTTGACTAACTTATGTGCCTAGAAAAGAGGAGTGTGGGCACAAAAATAAAGGAATATACAGTTTGCAAGTAAAAGCAAGCACTAGAAGAAGACTAGAGGAAGAAAGTTTCTGTTGTCTAAATGATCTTTTTGTAATCTTTCTTTGGCTGATGCTTCAATATATGGTTAAATACCTCTTCTACAAAGGTAAGTCCTTTCATTGTTGCACAAAGCAGTGATGAACATTAATTAATAATGTATCACCTCATTCAGTAATAGGCAGTTTCAGCAGCCTTTGAGCTGTTATGCAGTGATCTCAATAGTAATGCAAAATTCTTTAGAAAATGGTGGTGACTTTCTAGTGGGTTTTATGTTAGTTTGTTCGAACTTCTTTTAATGATGGTATTTATCTTGCTTGAGTAGATTCAGTAAAAGCATCAGCTGACAGAAGTAACACAATGTCTGCAGGCATAATAGAATATACAAGTTACATGTTGAGCTTACAGACTGAAGCTGCTATTTCTCCCTCATTTTTTTTAATTGTGTGAGTATATGAAGAAGTTGTTCAAATAAAGGGAAACGGTTTTGGTCAAGACAGAGGCTACAGAATCAATGTTATTAAAAATTCTTCCTGAATGGAAGCCCAGAGGAGGCCATGAAGATGCTCAGAGAGCTCAAGCACCTCTCCTGCAAAGACAGAGAGATGGGCGTGGATTAGCTTGGATAAGAGAAGGGTTTGGAGAGACCTCATAGCAGCCTTTCAGTGTTTAAAGAGAGATTATAAAAAGGAGAGAGACAGACTTTTTACATTGTTTGGTGGTGACTGGGGGGAATGTTTTTGAAGTAAAAGAAGGGAGATTTAGGAGGAACAATTTTGCTCACAGGGTGGTGAGGCCCTGGCATAGTTGTCCAGAGAGCTGTGGCTGCCCCATCCCTGCAAGAGCTCAGTGCTGGGTTGGGTGGGGCCCTGGGCAGCCCCAGGGGTTATATTTAAGTTCCTTTCCAACACAAATCAGAATGAAATAAGCTGTCTGTATTTTGGACGCCCGTTACTGTTCCCCACACCGATGGCTGCAATAACAGAAGCATCAAGGAGTCACATAATGGTCAGAAAGACATTAATGGTGAGTGGAGAAAGAGATATGTGAAGAACTGAATGTGGGCTGCAATTAATCCCAACTCTTTATTTTCTTCTTTTGCTGTTCTCTTTCTAAGCATTTTATGCCTCTGAAAACAAGAAGAGTAGAGAAGGCATAAGAGCAATGAGACAAGATTGGAAGGCAGCAGACTTTGAGGTGAATGAAAGATAGGAAAGAATGATAACGGGCTGCAAAATAAAGATAAGATTTAAATGATTGTTCATTCTGCAAAAATGAGTTGACATCAAATGGAAGAGTTTTGTTTAAAGCAAAGTGATGGACCTACTATTTAATCCAGTGTTTAGTGCAGTGGTACTTTCAGGCAAGTTTTATTGCCATAGCTTTTCTTAGGTTCAAAACCCAATATGGATGTATTCACAGAAGAAAAAACCTCACAGAATTTCTCCTGCTGTAGTGTTATCTGCACTTACTTGAGAAGTCTCTCATTGTAAATTGCTGTAAACTCTAAATGTACCACCATAAAATATTGTTATTCACTTGTTTCGTAAAATTCTGTTGTAAATTGTTTTTTTTTCCTCTACTGAGCTCTTTGGTATGAGGCAGTGTAGCTGTATATTTAGTTCCTTGATATCTGTGGAGTCATTTTTCAGCTCCATGAAGAAGCATTTCTCACCTTGCCCCTTGGGCTGCTCTGTCTGTGCAGCCCTGTTTGGCGAGCTGGGAAGATGGAATTGCAGAGCCCAAATCTTTTTTTTTTTTTTTTTTTTTTAACCAGTTATTTATCCCAGAGAAGAATTACGGTTCAAAGCCTGTATGCCTCCTAATCTCAATTGAGTGGGTCATTATTGCATTATCATTCAAAATTTGCTCTTGAAATACAATGATTCAATTTGTTGCAGGCTAATATTTGTAATATTTTTGCATGCTTCCTGAATGTTTCTGAAAATATTTGTATAACAACTGTCTGTAATGACCTAATGTTGTTGTCTTTTCCTAAAAGGAAAAGCAGGACACATTGGATAGCTGGTTCTGTCATGGTATTATTTCTTCTTAGATAATTTTTAAAGTTCAGCTTGCAGAACATATATTTGTTATTGATCAAAGTTCTCATTGGTTTTTCTTATGACATCTGCTTATGACACAAGATGAGCAGCAGGGGTAGCAACCATTTATAAATAGTTTGGTTAACATACCATGCTGTTCCACTGTTCTAACTAACAGAGGTTGTTGTCTCCTTTTCCTGTGATTACCTGTGTCAACCATCGTGTACGCTTTCTATAAATGAAAAAGTAATGGTATCTGATGTCTTTCTCTGTGCATTCCTGATGTGAATAATTCTGATTTGCTGATCAAAATACAAAAAGCAGACATTCCTCCAAAACAAAAATGTCGGGGTTTTTGTTCTTCTAATGATGTATTTTGTGGTTTGGGATTGTTTTTCACTTTACTAAGGAAACCACAGCAACTACATTCCAAAATGAAATTTTGTCTCAGGATACACACTGAAAATACTTCGGCTGTCTTGAAAGCTTTCCCTTCTTTTTTTTTTTTTCTTTTTTTTTTTTTTTTTTTGGCAGTGCAAACTATTCATAAAATTCAATTCTAATTCACAAAGTTAACCACAAAGCATTATTTCATGAGTAAATTATGTCTTAATCCTGCATAGCTCATCAGTGTTCAGCTATGATTCCCATCAGTTCCAGCATGTATGCCTTCCATGTGGCTAAAGCAACACTTTCTTCACTCACCTCACTGAATTATTTTCTTTTATTAAAGATCATCTGAAATACAAAAAGTGAGGAATTTCAGTCCAACTGAAAAGTTTTAACATTCATGGATGAATGATGAAACTAATCATTGACTGCAGGACTGCCTGCTTGAAGTATATGAACTTCTGTCTAAAACTTTTTGGTACCGTTATTGCAGACCCTGGAGGCTGCTTACTCAGTGCATTTTGTCTTAAGAATAATTTTAGCGTGAACAACACCTTTAATAACAGATGTTTCTACATTTAGAGCTTGCAAACAGTAACTTGTTAGGATGAAAGCATTACTTTAAAGCCACACTGTCTTACTGCCTCATTTGAATGTGTCTTCCATTCATATATTTGTTATTTATTCGACTTTAACTCTGGACTTAATTCTTCTGAATATTAAATATTAAGTGAGAGTGCATGCAGAACACTTAAAGGCACAGGGAGGCTCTCCAGAAGTTAAAGAACACTGTGTGCTGTAAGTACGTGGGAGAGAAGAGTGATTCTGTTTACATAAGTACACCAAAACAATGAAATGGATTATTTTTTAAATGTGAGGAATTAAACACTCAATTTTTCAAGGACAGGAGGGAAAGATTCTGTAATGTGTGGATACTAATATGAGTGAGGTTTTCTTGATGGGGTTTGCTGCAAAGTAGATGCTGAATGAGATTTTCCTTCATGGGCCCTTCATCAGGATGCTTTGTTTTTCACAGATGGAGTTGGAAATTAGTTTTGGGTGAGTCTTCTCAGGCTGTACTGTCTAGGCAGTTTTTTCCATCTCATGACAATGCTTCTATCCCACAAATCTCAACAATTCCAGAAAGTGAGTATATGCAAATTCCTCACTTCTCCAGTCAATGTAAAAAATCAGACAATTGCAAAAACAAAACCTTACGGCAAATGGCAGAGCTCCATCTGTATCTTCTGCATGGAAGATGGTTTGTGTTGCTTTCTCTGATTGAGTATATAAAGTTTTTTGTTTATATTCCCACTTAGTGGAGTTGCTGAACATTTTGGCTTCGTATAAGCTGAATAATTATGACCCCATAATTATTTAACTAGGGCCAGAGCAATGATAGAAAACATGTAATATGTATTTTGATTATTTGATGGTAAATTAGCAGCATGCATGAAAAATTATTACATTTTTCTCCTCCTTCCTTATGCACATTTGACTGTGATGAACCTTTAAGAGGCAGATTTTGAAAATCCACATGGGAAAGATGAGAGTCAAGCTAGTAAGAGTGTGAGATCTGAATCTATGGCTTCAGATACTTTACAAAAGAGGAATTCTTACTTTTTTTTTTTTTTTTTTTTTTTTTTTGTGGGTATCAACAAGGAAAGCTTCTGGAAGCAAATAAAACAAATTATAAAAATACTTGAAGACCTCTGTTTCCAACTTCTCTCATTTTTAATGCATAGCTTAAATCTATTTTATCAAATCCCATGTAACAATTTAATCAACTAAGCCAAGAACTTAGCAAAACTCTTCTTTGTACTTGCATAATAGTCTACTTCTTTTTCATTCATTTTAAAATATGCTTTGCAAGACTCAAAATGGGTGAATAAGTATGTTATGTTATCATCAAGGGATGTGGGTAACTTCCCTGATCCAAGATATTTGAATGTAAGGAAGGATACTGCCACTAGGGAAGGGCTGCTGTGTTCCCTGTCTTGCTGGGGAGTTTGTAGATTCATATAGAATCATACAATCATAGAATCACCAAGGTTGGAAAAGACCTAAAAGATCACCCAGTCCAACCGTTCACCTATTCCCAATAGCTCCTACTAAACCATGTCCCTCAACGCAACATCCAGTCTTTCCTTGAACACCCCCAGGGTCGGTGATTCCACCACCTCCCTGGGCAGTCCATTCCAGTGCCTGACCACCCTTTCTGAAAAGTAATACTTCCTGATGTCCAGCCTGAATCTCCCCTGGCGTAGCTTGAAGCCATTCCCTCTGGTCCTATCACTAATGACACGAGAGAAGAGGCCGACCCCCAGCTCACTACAACCTCCCTTCAGGAAGTTATAGAGAGCAATAAGGTCTCCCCTGAGCCTCCTCGTCTCCAGGCTGAACATTCCCAGCTCCTTCAGCCTCTCCTCATATGGCCTGTGTTCCAGACCCCTCACCAGCTTCGTTGCCCTCCTTTGAACACGTTCCAGGGCCTCAATATCTTTCTTGCAGTGAGGGGCCCAAAACTGGACACAGTACTCGAGGTGCGGCCTGACGAGTGCTGAATATAGGGGAACAATCACCTCTCTGCTCCTGTTTGCAACACTGTTTCTGATGCAAGCCAGGATGCCCTTGGCCTT
The DNA here is from genome assembly GCF_023343835.1 of Lagopus muta. NCBI lineage: Eukaryota > Metazoa > Chordata > Aves > Galliformes > Phasianidae > Lagopus > Lagopus muta. The sequence goes on from NC_064472.1 coordinate 61,653,180, forward strand.
CTTGGCCACCTGGGCACACTGTGGGCTCCTGTTCAGCCGAGCATCAATCAATACCCCCAGGTCCATTTCCTCTACGCAGTCCTCCAGCCACACCGCCCCAAGCCTGTAGCGTCGCCTGGGGTTGTTGTAGCCGAAGTGCAGGACCTGGCATTTGGCCTTGTTGAAACTCATCCCATTGGCTTCAGCCCAGCTCTCCAGCCTGTCCAGATCCCTCTGTAGGGCCTCGCTACCCCCAGGCAGATCCACGCTTCCAGCCAATTTGGTGTCATCTGCGAATTTACTGAGGGTGCACTCGATGCCCTCATCGAGGTCATCAATAAAGATACTGAAGAGGACAGGCCCCAGCACCGACCCCTGGGGAACACCACTCACGACTGGTCACCAGCTGGATTTGACTCCATTCACCACCACTCTCTGTGCCCGGCCCTCCAGCCAGCTCCTCACGCAGCCAAGAGTGCACCCATCCAAGCCTCGGGCTGCCAGCTTCTGCAGGAGAATGCTGTGGGAGACAGTGTCAAAGGCTTTGCTGAAGTCTAGGTAGGCCACATCAACAGCCTTTCCTTCATCCACCAGATGGGTCACTAGATCATAGAAGGAGATCAGGTTGGTCAAGCAGGACCTGCCCTTCACGAACCCATGCTGGCTAGGCCTGATCTCCCGGTCATCCCACACATGCCGCATGATCTCCCTCAAGACAATCTGCTCCATAACCTTCCCTGGCACCGAGGTCAGGCTAACAGGCCTGTAGTTCCCTGGATCCTCCTTACGACCTTTCTTGAAAATGGGAGTCACGTTGGCAAGCCTCCAGTCTTCTGAGACCTCACCAGTCAACAAGGAGCACTGACAGATGATGGAAAGCGGCTTGGCTATCACCTCCACCAGTTCCCTCAGCACTCTCGGGTGGATCTCATCTGGCCCCATCGACTTGTGGCAGTCCAGTTGGAGCAGTAGGTCTCTGACTGTTTCTTTCAGAATCACAGGGAGGTTAGTGTGGTCCCCAGCCGAGATTACCAGGTCAGAGAGAGGAGTATCCTGAGGATAACTGGTCTGACTTTTAAAGACAGACGTAAAGAAGGCATTCAGAACCTCTGCCTTTTCCTTATCCTCAGTGGTCACATTCCCAGCCTCATCCAGCAAAGAGTGGATATTCTCCTTTGTCCTCCTCTTACTGTTAATGTATTTATAAAAGAGTTTCTTATTCCTTTTCACCCCAGCGGCTAGGTTAAATTCAAGCTGGGCTTTTGCCTTTCTGATTTCACCTCTACACATCCTAACAACTTCCTTGTATTCATTCTGAGTGGCCTGTCCCTCTTTCTACAGGCAGTAGATTCTCTTTTTCTCCTGGAGCCTCAGGAATAGCTCCCTATTCATCCACGCCGGTTTTCTTCCCCGCCGGCTCATTTTGCAGCTCAGGGGGACTGCCTGCTCCTGCGCCCTTAAGACTTTCTTCTTGAAGAGCAACCAGCTCTCTTGGACCCCTTTACTCACTAAGACTGAATGCCAGGGGACTCCCCCTATTAGTCCCTTGAACAATTCAAAGTCCGCCCTCCTGAAGTCCAAGGCAGCAATTTTACTATTCCCCCTCCAGGTTCCACCATGAATCACGAAGTCTGTCATTTCATGGTCACTCTGTCCAAGACAGCCTCCAACCTGCACATCTCCCACCAAACCTTCCCTGTTTGTGAACAGCAGGTCTAGTGGGGCAGTTCCTCTCGTGGGCTCTCTGACCAGCTGCATCAGGAAGTTGTCCTCTATACATTCCAGAAACCTCCTAGACTGCTTCCTCTGTGCTGTGTTGTACTCCCAGCATACGTCAGGGAAGTTAAAGTCTGCTGTGAGGACAAGGGCAGGCGACTGTGCAGCTCGTGCCAGCTGCTTATAGAATACCTCGTCTGTCTCTTCATCCTGATTTGGGGGTCTATAACAGACACCCACCAGGGTGCCTGTCTTGTCAGCCCTTCCTCTGATCTTTACCCATAGGGATTCAACGTTATCATCCCCACTCATAATCTCAGTAGCGTAGAAGCATTCCCTGACGTAGAGAGCCACACCTCCACCCCGCCTTCCTTGCCTATCTTTCCTGAAGAGTTTGTAGCCATCCATCCAGGCTTCAGGGTTCCCAGGAAAAGCACTGCTGTGGTTGGGATGGTGTCAGCTTCTAGGTGGTTTGGGTTCCCTTTTACCTGTGAATTTTCATAAAAATTTGCAGCATGTGTCCCAGATCCATATATAATCATTTAGATTGGAAAAGGTCTTCCTGATCACCAAGTTCAACTGTCAACCTAAGAAATGAAACAGTATTTTTTATCTATTGCTAGCACATACCCTCCTAAGAGAAGATGTGTTAATATCTTCACCTAGATGTCTCTTACTTAGAATATTATTATTAAATTATGAAGAAGTTAGTAAATGCTTGGAATAGGTTTTTTAGATGAGAACATCTTGAATTATAGGAGGGACAAGGATCACTTCTGTGTGTGAACTTGTACATCAATAACTTTTAGGGATTAACCTAAAATGGGTGAAAATGCCCCGGTGGAGTTATCTGGGTATATTTATTAAACTCCTGTACTATTTAATGATGTTGGTATTGCAAGTGTGGACAAACAGAGCAAGAACAGAAGCAAGGTATGTGATAAAGTCTTAGAATGTGCAGTGAAAATTTCAGGAGGGTGATGCACTGTGAAAAAAGTGATAGATAAGATAATCATCAGGCAGTCTGGCTTCTTTATGAGAAAGTGGCAATCAAAAACCCATTTTATTCTGAGGTGGCAATTCACAGTGCAGCTGTAGCTGTTAACCATTCAGAAACAGGATGGATCCCTTTATCTTACTAATTTCCAGGGCATCCACGGAGCTTAAAAATAAACCCAAGATTTGTTGAGAAGGTGTCACTTTCAGAATGAATAGAGTAGAAGGGATGAATTTAGACTGTTTGGTCCAAGACTCATATCTGAAAGGATTTTGTGTATAGCAAGGCACAACTACTACCACTAAAAAAAATCAATTTTAGAGGAAGGACTTGAGTATAGAATTTCTTTGCAAAAGGAAAGATGCAAATTATAGTGAAAAATGTCATTTGTTTAGAGAAAATAGGAGAGATGGTAAATATCTGGACACTTGAGCTGAGGTTTCCAATACAGATTTTGTGATAACCTCTAAGGCAAAGGACAAGTGTTCCTTTACAAATGTACTTCTTTTTGAAAACCCAGCAGGTAAGGGGAGAGCAAGTAATCTGAGGAAAAAAGCTGTGAAAGCACTTTCTTTTCCTCCAAGGATTTTACCAATGTCTGTTTCTCTCAAATTAGATATATAAGAATTCAGTCAGGAGTATGGAGAGATCTTACTCTGCGCTCAATACTGTTTTTTTTCCCCTGCACTGTTGAGATCTTGTTTTTATCCTCATCATTTTGTCTCTGGTGGCAGGAGGTTCCCACACAGGATCCTAATGAACGAGATTTAAACACTGTCTCTGTTGTCAGCCTGTGCCTTTTGTTTGTGTCTATTCCATTCTGTCTATTCCACCTGGTATTCCAGGAGAAGTAGCAAGAAAGTTTGAAGCAGTCTTTGCAGATACAGCAGCCAAAATTGTTTGAATGCTCATTGTAGTAATACTTGCTTCCCAGAATGGGAGATTTGAGTATCTTAGTGAGATCTACTATGTGGATAACAGCATTGAAGTTTCAGAATTCACTAGGGTAAAGACATTTACTAAGCATGTGAGGAATAGGGGACAGGTAGCATAGTAAGGGATTACAGACTAACAGGTGAAATCTGTTTTTCATTTGCTGAGACTAACAACTGCAGAGCTATTGATTTGACAAGCTTTCAGGTAAATCCTTTGCTAAGATTTTTTTCACTAACTATTCATGAACTTCTAATTGCATAGAACTGAGAATATTATTTCATTCTGAGAAAATTTCTAACAGAGCAGTTATTCAGGTAATACATTTAAAAAGTGTAAGTTTCAGTGTAAGTTTATATTCTTGAAGGGTGAGTGGTCATTGAGCTATCACAGTAACATGGGCATTGCAAGTAGGGAGGTCTCCAGGGATGAATACAGTTCTATGCATGCATTTTGGATCATCACGAGACTGAGAGCGTGTTTGTAGAAGTGGTATCTTAATGGTATGGCTCTTAAAATCAAGGCTCAGATGTTTCTGAGGACCTGCTTTGAAGGACAAAGTCAAGTTACTGTGTGTGGTGAAAAATGGTCTGACGGAAATGTGTGTTCAGCACTGAAGTTATTTCAAGAGGACTGTGACAAACAGTAAGAGCCTTTCTATGATGAGAAGCTTTTTACACTGTTGTCTTCAACACTGTATTGCTTTAATTTGCTAATGCAGGAAATTTTAAAGAATGGCTGTATTAAATGATTGCTACCAGTAATTAAAATTCAGATAGATAGCTTCTAAGCCTTGACAGAGTTGTTTCTGTCTTTCTAATTTATATCCCAAAGATAAAGGGTTTTAGTGGCATTCAGCACTGTTCATTTCCATCTTTCCTCCATCTGGTGGAAAGCTCCGGTTGGCTTAGCGTAAATGGCTGTTGGGGAATGGTGATACTTTAAAAAATTTTGTATTGATAGCTATTGAAATGGAAAGTAGACCTGCCAGAATGTGTCAGAGGCAGGATCAATATGGACAGCAGAACAGAATGCAGAGAAGCATGTAATTATATTTGCAGCCCCAAATAGACTGCAGTTAAAAACAAAACAAACAAACAAAAAGAAAACAAACAAACAAACAAAAAGGCTGTAAACATTGATATTGTTTTGTCCATGCCTCATAATGGTAGAAATTAATTTTCAGAGGTAGTATTTATAGAAATCTATTCTTTGAAAACTTGACCTCTGTCATCCGGCTGTGCATTCTTTTCAATCTTAATGCTATGGTTGTTGGCATAAGATTTGAAGTTTGCAAGGAAAAACAAATAGCAGGTTTGTTTTGTGTGGGGCTTTTAAAACTATTTGATATGCATACTGGTTTATCAACTGAAGAAAAATTTTAAAATGAGGATAAAAGAAACCTACAGTATGAAACTGTATTCTGCAAGATGGTTCTCTTTCATGGATCTGAACGTAGATGCCCATTGCAGTAGCTATGCTTAAAAGACTGAAACTTCTCAACAGATCACCAGTTTTCAGCTTTTATATTGTGGATTGTTCTTCTGCTGCCTCATTATGCCCATTTCTTACTACAGCCTTTTAAATGATCACCCATTCTCCCTACTGCTCATCCTGCTGTTTTTTTTTCTTTTTCCATGAGTTGGTAATGCTGATTTAAGTGACGGGCTATAGACAGTAAAACCAAAGAGAAGTGAATGATTTTACCATCAACTATTGCTCTCCTGCTCTTTATTCAGTGAGTGTGATGTGGACTAACCCTTTTTCTTCCCCCAAAGGGAATGTAGAGTGCTTCTTGGATGGCTACCTTTTCTCCTGAAGACAGAAATACTTTAACATTGACTTGTTGGCTTGCTTTTATTTATGGAGAAGTACTCTTTGAAAGATGTCCTAAACTGCACTGGAATTAGATTATTGGGAAAAAAAATCAGTGAGGGAAAAGTGGTGATTCTAATATTAATGTAATTCTAATAAAACAGCAGTGGCGGAGTAGCTGGGTTTAGAGCACTGCTTGTAAAAATGAGTCACCCATGCAAATATGATGATGTTCACAAAGTAATACATTCCTTTTTTTCCCTCTACTGGATGTTTTCTTTACTATGTATAATGTTTGATTGCCTTTGAATGTTGCATACCTTAGGAATTGAAATCACATTTATACCAATGCTTTAATAATTGTAGCTACATGCAGTTGTGGATTATGGTGGATTTACGTCTTCATGTTTGTGTGTTTTCTTGCAAAAAGCACATTGAAAGAGTGAAGCTAAACATCAAGCATTTCATCAAGCTTCTTCTAGTGATTTTAACTTAGCTACGCTTTGGCTAATGGTCTTGTGAAGGCTATTATGAAGAGAGTAGAACCATTGAAAAATATTCTAGTAATATCACTGATAAAAACAGCAATTTAGAGAAGTATATTTGATTAACTTTGAAAGAGAAAGTTCCCCTATCAAATAGTGAAATCTTAGTGCTCTTGAATGCATGGTTTGGATTTCTTAAGCACCCAGTCATGAACTTGTATCCAGCAGTTATTACTAAGAAAGCAGAAAAAGTTGTATCTGTAACTTAGTCTTCAATATTGTCTAGATTTGGGTGGGTGAGATGGGGAGAAAGATGTTTTAGATAGCACCACCTGAAGATGTATTTTCACTGGAAAAATATCCCTGAAAAGTCAAAAAAGATCTGCACGTTTGGAGTGATACAGCTTTGAATGTAAAATCAGACATGCCAGAATTTCATTATAAAAGTGAATATGGGGATGGAGGTGCATTTCCAAGCATCCGTTTTCAATCTAAGAGTTTTGTTCATATTACAGTAACTTTTAACTGGATTTTTATGACTAGCTGGTAGTAACAGAAGACTGGATTTGCTTGTGCACACTCCTCAGTGAATTATTTAAAAAACGTGTCATTGTGGGTGCTAGACAAACTCGTGGAACTCACAAAGCTCTTGCTCATGTTAGAAGCATTTCTAGAGGATGGTGCTAACAATGTCTAAAACCTATACATCAGCTAGACTGCATTTTCTTATGGATTTGGGGGAAGCGGTGGCTAATGTAGACCTTCTGTAAGGAGTCTCTTTCACTCCTGTCCCACCTCTTCTCTAGTCACGCTTGCTCTTGCAAATGGAAGGAGAGCAGTGATTGCTGCTGTGGAACTTCATCTGCTTTTCTATATGCAAGTATGGTTTGCAGCCAAGAAGGGGGATGGACAGCAACTTATTTCCCTAGTGTAACTGAAAGAAAGCTTTTCCAAGTCTGTCCTTCACCTGAAAAAGAGCTGTTGCCAGCATTTTAAAGCACAGTGCCAAAAATAGCCAACCATACTTGCTTGCTGGGAATTACATTTACACATATATTGGAAAGCATTTGAAGTTTTCTCAACCTAGGTGACATGGTTGTGTATATATTTAAGGAAAAAATTACCTGCTCTAAGACTGAAAAATCAAATTGACATAGAATGTGATTCAGCTGAGTATCTGCTAATTTAACTAATCTATGTAAGTGTGGAAGCTCCTAGGGATTAGCAGCTTAGAAATTGTTGTTAATTCTGAAACAGAGAAGCGAATCCTGTTTTATATGCCTAATGCATGCAGCTATGGGCAGTCATTGGTTCTTGTGAATCAGATACCTTGTGAATTTTAATTAAGGTACATAATGAGTATATCTTCATTTAAAATGTTAAAGGTGTTTTAAAATCAACAGAACTCGTATTTCAAAACGTGTAACAAAGATACATTGTGTATACTAATATTTGTATGTCATTTAGGAATTAATGGCAGATTTAAGAACTAATTTGCATGCAAATATTTATTATAATGCCTTCCAGAACTTTTAAAAAAATATTTTTTCACATAAAAAACAATGTTTGTTATCTAGCTAAGATTAAATTTTTTCTCTGTCTGCAGTAGTCTTGTGGAACTCTTACAAAGTTGTCACCCAAGATTTAGTGATAGATTGAGTTGTAATTTTGTCTGTGTACTCTTTACTTCTTTCTTGCTGTTCTTCCCCATTACTCTGAGAGGAATCTAGTCAAAAGTGACTTCCAAAACAAGAGAAGTTGTCAGATTTGGTTTGCTCACAGATAAAACATTTTGTTCCTTCTGAAGACCAAAAAAATATATGAAATGCTTCATTTGCCGTTATAGAAGGTGGTTAACATTAGGTAGTTCATTTTATTTCTCTAAAAACAGCATTTCACTTTTTCTGTTTCAGTGGCATTACAGATTTAACATTTCAAATGCTAAGGTAGCTAATACTTCTCGGAGAGTTATCCCAGAATCATAGGAGTTGGAAGGTGTCACTGGAGATCGTCTACACCAACCTGCTGCAAAAACAAGTTGCTACAGTAGGTTGCACAGGAATGTGTATGGCTGGGTTTTGAATATCTCCAAAGAAGGAGACTCCGCAGCTTATCTGGGCAGCCTGTTCCCCTGTGTCACCCTCACAGTAAAGTTGTTCTTCCTTGTGTTTATATGGAATTTCTCATGTTCCAGTTTTTGTTCTTTGTCCCTTGTCCTTTTTCTGGACACTACTGAAAAGAGCCCAACCCCATGACCTTAACTCTTGCCTTTTTGATACTTGTGCGTTGATAAGATCCCCTCTCAGTTTTCTCTTCTGCAGACCAAAAGTCCTAGGACTCTTAGCATTTCCTAATTAAGGAGGTGCTTCAAGCCCCTCATCATCTTTGTCCCCCTCCCCCCACCACTAGACCCCTTCTAGAACTTCTTTGTCTCTCTTGAACTGAGTAACCCAGAACTGGACATAGTACTCCAAATGTTGTCTCATCAGGGCATAGTAGATGGGGACTGTCATGTCCCTTGATCTGCTGGCCATGTTCTTTTTAATGCACCCCTGAATACTATTGATCTTCTTGGCCCCAAGGTCACTCTGATAGCTCATGGTCAATATAGATTTCAGATTTACTGTTGAGATCTTCAGTTACTTAACCTTTTGCTTCATAATTTTTTAGAAACTAGAAAGCATATTAAGTTCTAAAAAGTGGCAATGTAGCAATTAATCTCTTGTACAGAAGAGGATGAACTGATTATATGTTCAGTATTTGCTGATGTTGTGATTAAGAACTCATTTGGCATACTAGCATTACATGGCTGTTTTCTCACTCCTCCATCCCAAGTGGGATGGGGAAGAGAATAGGGAAAAGGGGAAGAAAACTCATAGATTGATGTAAAAACTATTTTCTATGACAGAAGAGAAGGAGAGAAGTAATGATAAGAATATATGTAACTGTAAACAAATATATGAGGGCTGCATTGAAAGTAATGCCTCTTTATCATTTGGCACATGATGACAGATGCTGATGGTATGGCAATAGAGGCTGAACCTTCCCACCATTACATTTTGTTGCCATCTGGCAGATGGCAGCAGAGGGGCTGACAAATTGGCATTTGCAGATGAAGCAAAGGGTGTCACTAAAATCCTCAATGTGGAAAAAATAATACCCGCTGTCATTTCTTGACAGTTGCTAAATATTGATGGAGACCAAACTGGGTGTGAGTACAGGGAGGTGGTGAGTGGTGCATTTCCGCAGTTCCAGTAGGGCACCTCTACTGGTTCAGATTTTCACTGGTGTAGCCTGCAGGCTCTTGTTCATTGCTGGTTAAATTGCATTTGTATTGGGGGTGACAATTTTGAAAAATACTGTTTTGTAGCTGAGAATTTGTTCTATCAAAAAGTGTTACTGTGCTCACTGCAGCTGCTATAGTTTCCATGGAAATATATAGGAGGCATTACTTTTCAAGCAGCCAACATACATATGTATACAAGTGATGCACAGTGCAGTTACTCATCACTCACCAGCTGATGAGCAGTGGTTGCACCTCCCCACAGATTTTTTTTGAATTACATTTGTCAAGAGGCGCCTGGATGAGGAGCTACGAGAGATGGTTTAGTAGCTTGTGGCACTGATAGGAATGGGAGGGTGGTTGGACTAGATGATCTTGCAGGTCGTTTCCAACCTTGTGTTTCTGTGATTCTGTGATTCTGTGATACAGTATAGTTATCTGTCCTGGTTCTGTCCCCTCCCAGCTCCTTATGCCATCCAACCTCATCACTAGAGGACAGTACAAGAAGCTGGAAAACTGAAATGAACTTGGCCCTGTACAGCACTACTCAGCAACAATTAAAACATCCACAGTGTGTTATCAGCACTGTTTTTCTCCAAAGACCAAAGCATAGCATCATACCAGACACCATGAAGAAAATCAGCTCTGTCCCAGCTGAAACCTGGACAGCTGAGCACCTGAGACTGAATTTCACATCTGTGCAGTATTTTTGTGTATATTTTGTGCAATTCTCTAAAGAGAATTTCAGAAACAAATTTGGAACAGCTATTTCAATAAATATTAGTTTTCTAACTGCAGAAAAAAGCCCCGCAAAATTGAACTAAAGAGATACTCAGTATAATCTTTCATGGTCTGTGTGACAGCATAGCAATATCATGACTTGATGCAATTCATTATTGCATCTTCTAAGAAAATAATACTCATATGCTCAGGAAATCTCACAGCCCATGTGTGTGCTGAGAGTAAATTATGGTTTTTGGCAATGTCAGATATTTCTAAGAGACCAGTGGTCACCTCTAATGGCTGGATGTACAAGATCTGTCCCCTCTGGAAAAAAAATGCAGGAATTCCATTCTACCTGCAGATCTTGTACAGATTGTCAGATTTGTGAGGCCTGGACATGCCAGACACACATCTCATGTAGGATTTGGTAGACTACTGTATTCCTCTTTGTTACCTCAGCTGGCTCCTGCTTTATTGGATAGAGCAACGAGATATTAAGGATGAGAATGTCAAAATTGTAGTGTCTGATTAGTTGCTTATTACATTAATTTTACTCTGAAACTGCTTTGTTGGTAATGGCCTGCACTGAATATGCACATAGAATCTGAGTCTAAGTGGAACTTGAGACCACTGACTTGTTTGGCATAGATTCAACTTATAGATTTAATTTTTTTTTATTTTCCTTAATCTTATTTCAGTGCAGTACTAAATAGTTCTAAGCAAAGCTGCTGAAATATTAAAAAAATAATAATGATATAAAGTAAAAAATAATACGAATTTTGGAAGTGTTTTCTTATAATAATTGGTGATAGAAAGTAGCTTGGCGATTAGTTCAGCTGTAAACATTGTGAACTCCTAAGGTTAGGTGAGGTGAGTCACATCTTACTGTCATGTGAGGGCTGTCTAAACAGTGCACTGCTTTACTGGAGAGTCACACAGCTTACTGCATCTTTATTGCAGGTGAGACTCTTAATACCTGGCACTGATTTCTACTGGCTCCACTCTTTGATGATGATGCTTAGCTCTTCTAGAAAGCAGTTGTATAATGGATTAATATTTCAGTGTGTGTATTGAGTTGAGAGGATTCAAAACAGGGATACATTCTAGAATTTGGGGGGCTCTTCTGGATGTATTAAAGGATGGGTAAAATTGCTTACAAATGACATTACCCATTTTTAATATTTGCTGGGATCATAATCACTTTAAATAATAATTTGGAATAGCTACTAAAACTAATCCACACACCATTTGAGGAGATGAGTGAGATCTGAAACTCAGTCATGATCCTGAGCGTACAAATGTATATTTATCTGCCTTTATTAATGGTTTTTGAACTGACTTGGCCTTCTTTGAACTGTTTAAATCTCTGCTTTAGTGACAGCTTGAAAGCCACGCTGAGATACTTGTGATTAGAAACTCTCCTGAAATCTTAAATGAGTAATTGTGCCGAAATAAAAAAAAATAATCAATGAGTGACATCTATGATTTCTCCTACATTATAGCTATGAAGACCTACTGATGTTTGGGATTGAGAAAGTTTCTTCATTCTCTTAAAAGAGTAACACTGTCACATACATGTGATTCTGCTGTGTTTCTGTAGTCAAAATGTTTTCCTTCTAGGGAAGGTTCTAAGCTTTTTCATAGGAAACCTCAGTGTTGTAGTATGCTGATAAGCCTAACCTGTCAGAGTTCAGTAACTTTTTGGACAGTGCTCTCGAGATCAGGGTTCTTTGTGGAACCAGGGTTCCTTATAATTTGTTCTTTGCTGTGGTTTGATTCAGTGATAATACCACATTGGTAGGTTGATGCATATCCTTTCTGGTTGTTTTGCCTTGTTGTAAAAGAAGAATAGTAGTAATTTAAGTTTAACGGCAGATTAATATAGAAAGTTTCTGAAATTTCTAACGCATGTGTGTACTCTATCTGCATTCCAGATAGCTGTTATTTTCAGTTTGCAAAAATAATCCTAGACATATTTACAGCAAAAATAGTTCAAAATAAATGCTACATCATAGCACAAAATGTCTGTATTTGTATTTGTGATTTAACTTCATAATTAAGGACACCAGTCCTTGAAACTCATTATACAGTAACAACTTTGTGAAAGGGGAAAATATTTCTGGCAAAAATTATTTTGGACAAAAACAGGCAACTAACATATATGATGCTCAGTCCTAAAAAATCCAGCCTGTAAATTGAAAGCCTTTCAAAACCTCATTAACTTTAACGAGCCTTATAATACGCATTCAAGGGTTGAACTATAGGGTTTGGCTCAAATTAGTACCGAGTTGTTCTATGATAACCTATTAATAGTATTAATCTTTCTCTGACCCATTGTGGCTAGTTGTGTGAAGACAGGACTTCCCTTTTTCAAGTGAGAGGAGTTTTTGTTTTGCACCTGGAGACATGGGGATAGCATGTCAAAGTAACTCACTGCGCCCTGTGGAGTTGTTGGTTTGATCTAAGTTTGTATGCGTGTGTGTTTGCAGGGTCATGAAGGTTTTCTTTCCTGGAACACACACAAGTGTCTTCTGCTGCCTTTACTTTACTGATATCCTACTGACTGTGTTTGCAAAAATAGCATGCAAGTTGGGACCTGTGTTTTGTTTTTCTCCTTTGGAAAGGAGTATTTTCTGCCACAGAAAATGTGGGTCTTGCAAGCTGATCTTCCTCCTGCTGCTTGGTGTGCTGCTAATGTTGACTCAGTTGGCTGAGTATGCACTGTGCCTATATGTTTGTTATAGCTGGATGTATGTTTTCAAATAATAAACAATCCTTAAAACTGGGTAAAAGCCTGTGCGCTAATTGTGTAATGTAATGTGAAAATGGTAAGTGAAGAATAGAGTAAAATCTACCTTTTACAGGAAGCAGTATTTTTTTTTTTATAGAAGGTCAGTCCAGTTCCTGTGTTTTAACACAATATGGCCTTGAGAGCCATTTCATCAATCGTAGTTTTACAAGAAAAATAGGCAGAGGTGCAGATGAAGAAACAGGAAGCAGGAATTCAAAACATTTCCAAGTAATATTCTGGATATTCATGGATATGCATAGAAGCAAAAAAACAAAAAAAGTAAATTGAAATCATTTCATCTGATGCACCGGGCAGAATTTTGCTTGACAATTAATGCTATCTTATCGACATTCAACTTGTAGCTTTAGAGTGAAAGCAAATATGGGGCTGTTACGGACCTTCAGATTGTTAAATAAAGGATCTGGATATATAATTTTCTCAGGCTCTCATCAAGTTACTGTTTGTCCACTTTTAAAATCCCTGGTTCAAAATGAGGAATGCTTACCTGACCCATCAAGGTGGCTGCATAGCTGCAAACTGTAGCTTGAGGATTAGAAAGAGCATCCAATTGGGCAGGCATTACAGGATTCCTATCAATTATTTCTTTTGAGTTCAATTACTCTTAATGTATTTTTTTTCTACCAACCCTGATTTTCCTGGTCATTGACTGCAGCGTTGATTATTTAGATTTTTTGCTCTGAGAAAACTATAGTTTCTGCAGATACGTTGCTTTCTTCTTTTCTCCTTATGGCAGTTTCCGTAATGCATTTGCACTGCATGTTTCATATGACCTAGAAATTTTAAGAATCATTATTGTAAAAAAAAAATAATTGCAGGCTTGTTGCAAAGTAATTACTAAGAAGCAGGCACTCCTGTTGTGAGTGTTTACAACTTGCTTGTTACTATGACTTATTCTGTATACTATTCCCTGAAGCTATTATTTAATGGGGATGGAAGAGTTGGGTTCTGTTTGATAAATTGCATTGTTTGGAAAGTTTATTGTTGTTTTATTTTTTCTGACTACTTAGTTCCCAGCAAATATGACAAGTGAGTTTTAGAAGGTTTTTTGTCTCTGTGAAAAACTGAAGTTTAATCATTAGGAGTTTGTTTTGTGCTTTTATTTGTCTGTCACTTTTGTGCATGAATACTGTGATACTGATACTTCTTCGGAAGTTTAATTGACATGTAAGACTATTCCATATATAATTCTTTATATATCACTTTTTTTTTTTTTTTTTTTTTTCTGCTGGAAAAAACTAAAGCTGTAATAGAGCAGTATTTTGTATCTTAGAGCTTTTGAAAAAGGCATTCACATCATGGCAGAAGCTTAAGTCATTAAGTGCTCTTTTCACTTTTGAAAAGCAGAGTTTGGCCTCACAGGGGCAGAGTAGAGGGGGAGGATCACCTCCCTCAATCTTCTGGCCATGCTCCTTGATGCATCCCAGGATACCACTGTCCTTCTTGGCCACCAGGGCAACAGTGCTGGCTCATGGCCAACCATGCAGGTCATCTCTGCAACATTCCTCTCAAGCAGGTCATCTCCTAAGCTGTACTGATGCATGCAGTTGTTCCTTCCCAGGTGCAAGACGCTTGCACTTGTTAAATTTCATCAAGTTCTCTCTGCCCAACTTTCCATTGTGTCCAGGTCTCGTTTGAATGGTAGCACAGCCTTGCAGTGTGTCAGCCACTCCTCCCAGCTTTGTATCATCAGCAAACATGCTGAAGGTGGATTCTATCCCATCATCCAGATCATTGATGAAATGCTGAACAACACTGCCTGTGTCTCTCGTGTCCCTCTTGGTGGTCTTTGGAGAAGCAGAATTCCTCCCAGTTAGGCAAAGAGCAAGTTAAAGACCACCTGATGAGACTGTGTATTAGTCTACAGGTCCTGAAGTAGCTGACCAATGTGGTTGCCAAGCTATTCTCCATCATATTTGATAAGTCATGGCAGTCAGTTGAAGTCCCCAGGGGCTGGAAAAAGGAAAATGTGACTGCTATTTTCAGGAAAGGGAGAAGAGAACTGGGAAACTATAGGCTGGTGAACTGCATGTGTATGCCTCGTAGAAACTGTGTGAAGGCACAAGTGTGATGAGAAGGTGATCTGAGGCAGCCAGCATGGCTTCACCAAGGGCAGATTGTGCCTGACCAATCTGGTGGCCTTCTGCAAAGTAGTCAAATAGGTCAAAGAAGGGTAACTAATGTCATCTACCTGGACTTGTGCAAGGCCTTTGATATGGTACATCTCTGGCCTGGTGCTCTTTAACTTCTTTATCAAAGGCATAAGCTCTTTAATATCTACATCAGTGAAATACAGTGGGATCAAGCATACCTTCAGCAAGTTTGCAGATCAAGTTGTGTGGTGCGATCAACACACACGAAGGATGGGATGTGAACCAGAGAGACCAGGAGAGGCTTGAACTGTGGGCCCAGGAGAACCTCATGAAGTTCAACAAAGCCAGGCATGCAAGGTTTTGCACCTGGGTTGTGGCAACCCTCACTGTCAGTACAAGCTGCAAGACAGAGGATTGAGTAAGCCTTGATAAGAATAGTCAAGGGAGGTGATCCTGCCCTGCTACTTTGTGTTTTTGAGGGTTCATCTGAAGTACTGTATCAAGATGTGGAGTCCTTTGTAGTGGGGAGACATGGTGCTGTTGAAGAGCATGCAGAAGACCACAAAAATGACCCAAGGGATGGAGAACCTCCACTATGAGAACAGGCTGAGAAAATTAAGGCAACTAAAAAGACGTTAAAAACTAAAATAGGAAATGTTCAGACTGGATATAAGAAAAGTTTTTTACTGTAAGGGCAGTGAAATACTGTCACAAGTTGCCCAAAGATGTGAAAACTGTCCCCCTGAAGACACTCAAGGTCAGGTTGGATGGGGCTCTGATCAACCTCATCTAGCTGTAGGTGTCTCTGTTACTTGCAGGGGAGTTGGTCTAGATAGCCTTCGAAGGTCCCTTCCAACTCAAATTACTCTATGATTCTATGATAGGCAGTGGGATTGAGTGCACCCTCAGCAAATTTGTGGATGACAAACCGAGTGATGCAGTTTACACAATAGATGGAAGGGATGCCATCCAAAGAGATCTAGACAAGCACGAAAAGGGGGCCCATGTGAACCCAATGAGGATCAACAAGGCCAAGTGCAGTGTGTTACCCTTGGCTCAGGGTAATAGCAGAAATGTGTACAGACTAGGAGAAGAACTCATTGAGAGCAGACCTACAGAAAAGTAATTTAGAACCCTGGTGGATGAAATGCAGAGCATGAGCCAACAGTGGTCCAAGTGGAAAACCAGTGGTATCCTGGACTGCCTCAACAGAGGGTGGCCAAAAGGGAGAGGGAGAGGATTGACACCCTCTGCTCTGCCCTCGTGAGGATCCATCTGCAGTACTACGTCCAGGTCTGAATGCCCCAGCACAAGATTTGGAGCTGTTGGAATGGGTCCAGAGGAGAGTCCAGAGGATCAGAGGGCTTGAGAATCTCTCTCAAGAAGAAATGTTGAAGGTGCTGGGATTGTTCAGCCTGGCTAAGAGAAGGCTCTGGGAATACCTCATTGCAGTCTTCCAGTACTTGAAAGGAGCTTATAATCAGGAGGGAGACTTTTACGTAATCCGATAATGACTAAACAAGGGGAAATGGTATTGAACTGAGAGAAGGAAGACTCAGAGTAAGTATCAAGAGGAAATTCTTTGGTCAGAGGGAGATGAGGCCCTGGCAAAGGCTGCCCAGAGAAGCTGTGGTGCCCAATCCTTGGAGGTGCTCCAGGCCATGTTGGATGGGGCTCTGGGCAGCCTGAGCTGGTGGGAGGACACCTGCCTGTGAAAGGGCATTGGGACTGAATAGGGTTAAAGTTCTCTTCCAACCCAAGCCTTTCTGTGGTTCTGTCTTTTTTTGAAAATTGCTCATGATGCAATTACTTACAGAATGCCGGTTTTCTTTTCTTATTGTATTAATAATTTTTCAAATGATTGCAGTGATTTGCTTGTACATACTTAGCGGATGTGAAATATGGATAAAGTTATGAATTGGGATGCTCCTAAACCTAACTAAAAGCCAAATGCATGCATCCTGTTGAACCCTGTTTGCATGACTTAGACATAAGGTCAACATTTCTACATTTATGAAAGCCATATAAATATTTAGATAATACTAAAATATTTATTTGTCTTAAAGTGATGTTGTTTTTGCTAAAATTCACAGGTTTTATTAATGATAAGTTAGCTAAATTGCTTCAAAATAAGGCAAACAATTCATTTCTATTATGTAATTACGTTAAAAAGAAAAACAAACAACTTTTGACTGCTGATAGTATGTATTCTCTGCACATCAGTTGTGGTTTTTATTTAATGAATTAATTAGCGAAGTGATTGTCGTTAGTATAATCCAGTGTTAAAATTTTATCCATTTTTCTGTTACAGTAGTTCTGAATTAATAACAACACAAGTACAAGACATTTTTTTCAAAACCAAAAGATTAATGCATGCAAAGAAGGAGTGAGTACAGGAGGAGAAGAGGGAGAAAGCAGCAGGTGAGGGTACAGCAAGGACAAATTCAGTTATTGTGGCTCCTTTAAATGAAATAGAATTGGAATACTGAAGACCTCTGGCACCCTTGGGACCAGAGTATGACCTAGCTGCTGACCTGGCCCTGGTTTTGCCAGCAGCTAGGGCTCTGTCCTAGTTATGCTGGTGCCCTGTGAGCTGCCATCAGCAGCTTCTACATCCCAACTCCAGCACCAAAACTGTCTGCTCCTCACTTATGTAAAAAGCTGGAGTGTGGGCATGAGCCAGTGGACTGAACCTCTGCACCTGTATGTATGCAGCAGGAGCTATGTGGCCAGAATCCAGTGCTTGGGGGTGTCACCTCCCTCTCCAGGGGACACCAGCATGGGTCTTCCTTGCCAACAGCATTTTTGTCCTGGTTTTGTCCTGGTATTCTGATGAGAATAACACTGGTAATGCACCAATGTTTTACTTACCGCTGGGCAGTGTTTACACTAAGTTAAGGACTTCTCAGCTTCTCGTGCTGCCCTGCTAGAAAAGACATGGCATGCACAAGGTGGTGGTGGGGGACAGAATCAGGACTTGAATGAGTTAGACTGAATCCAACCACATACTGTATGACACACAGTTTTCTCCCACATCGCTCATGGCAAGGAGGTAAGTGAATGAATGGTCCTTAGCTTTCCAGGCCAAAATAAAACATTCTTCTTTGACATCCACAGGGAGGCATGAGATGATGATAAATCTAACCAGAGTGTGTTAGAACAAGTTATATTTGTTCTAAGCTTTTTATTCACTTAGTAGTTGCTTGTCACAATGTGAATTTATTTGATCTTAAAGTTTATTTATCTGCTTGCAAGTTAGTTCTAAGCAATGCCCCGCTTACTGTTTACTACCTCTGACTGTTGGCTTGATGTTCGTATTGGTTTTCTCAGTTTGCATGTGACGTACATGACATTTGTTTATATTACACTGGCTGTGAGCCTAATCTGACATTTGTACTCAGTGCTGTTGTTGCCCTTGTTCTTCAGGGACTGTTTTGTGTAAACTCTTATTGAGTATAATTTTCACCTTTTCTCCACAGGGATCCAACTGTGCAATACACTTTTCCCTTCTCCTTTCTATTCCCTTTCCCACTCTCTCTCCCCTTCCACTTCAGGCTAGTTACAATACCTCTTAAGAATTTTGAGTATCTATGGGATGTTGAAACCAGCATTCTCCTATTGCATTCCTTCCTGAAAGTGTTTCAGGTTTTGTCTAGGATTAAACAGCCATTTGAGAATATCACCCAAAGATCTGCCCTGGGGCAAGAGTTGTGAGTGGCAGCATGTGTGGAAGGGTATGGGCAAGCACCCAAGTCAATGGCCACCTAACAGAGTATCTTGGAATTTAACTCCTCGATGAGCACAGAAAAACTGGTTAAATGTTTGAAAAAGGTATGCCATCACCCTTGCAATTCCAAAGAGACACAAATTACTGCAGCATACTGGGGCATGGCCTATGCCTACCAAGCTGCACCCAAGAATAATCCATGCCCTACAGTAGAAATTGCAACTAATCCAACTCATACAGCTTGCACAATGGCTGAACAAGAAAGCAAACCCTCAGTGATGTCTGTCACTCCTACAGCCAACAAAAAACAAAACAATGGAAATGGTCATCGTCTCTTCTAGTAAGGGAAGAAGAAGGTTCTTCTAGGAGGGAGCAGGAGAAAGAATTGGAAGCTGTGGGCTGCACCACAGCAGTGCCATAAATGAGGAAGAAAGGAAAGAGACAGAAATCATAAACAAATCAGAAACCACTCAATCCCTATCACTGAGTGAACTCTGAGATATGTGAAAATATTTCCACCATTGTCCAGATGAAAACGTTGTCACCTGTGTGCTCCAGTGTTGGGATAGTGGACCCAGTAGTCAGGAACTGGCGGGTAAGGATGCTAAACAGATGAGATCTCTCTTGGAGAAAGGGACAGAAAATTGGAGAAGGAACAGAAGTCTGACTGTGTTATTTCTGATACAAGGCACGATGCCATTGGCATTCTTGGCCACCTGTGCACACAGCTGGCTCATGTTCAGCTGAGCAGCAACGAACATCCCCAGATCTATTTCCTCCCCACAGCCTTCCAGCCACTCTGCCCCAAGCTTGTAGACTTGATGTGTCTTAGGTACAGGACCTGGTGCTCAGTCTTGCTCAACTTCATTCCACTGATCTCAGCCCTGTCCATATCTCCCTTGCAGGGCCTTCCTATACCTAGGGAGATCGATACTTCCAGCTTGGTATCATTTGCAAACTCACGGTACACTCTGTCCCCTTGTCCAGCTCAGTAAAAATACTGAACAGGACAGGCCTGAATAGTAACCCCTGAGGAGCACTACTCATGACCAGTCACCAGCTGGATTTAACTCCATTTACTACCAGTCTCTGGACTCAGTCCTTCAGCCAGTTCTCTACCCAGCAAAGAGTATACCTGTCCAAGCTATGGGCTGCCAGCTTCTCCAGGATAATACTGTGGGACACAGCATCAAAGGCTTTGCATCAAAGGCTTTGCTAGGCAGATGACATCAACAGTCTTTCCCTCATCCACCAGAAGAGTCACCTGGTAGTAGAAGGTGGTCAGGTTGGTCAAGCAGGACCTGCCTTTTGTGAACTCATGCTAGCTGGATCTGATCCACTGGTTGTCCCACACATGTTGTGTGATCATAGTTAAGGTGATCTGTTCCATAACCTTCCCTAGTACTGAGATCAGGCTGACAGGACTCTAGTTTCCCGGACCCTCCTTATGCCCTTTCTTTTAGATGGGAGTCATGCTGGCAAACCTCCAATCCTCCGGGACCTCTCTGGCTGACCAGGAATGCTGATAAATGGTGGAAAGCAGCTTGGCAATCACCTCCACTAGCTTCTTCAGCCCTCTCAGGTAGATCCCTTCAAGCCCCATGGACTTGTGACAGACCAGGTGGAGTTGCAGGTCTCCAAATTTTTCCACCTAAATTCCGGTGGATTTATTCTGCTCCTCATCCCTAACTTCCAGGCCAGGAGGTAGAGTAGCCCAAGGATAACTGGTCTAAATTTTAAAGACAGATGTAAAGAAGGCACTGAGGACCTCAGCATTTTCCTTATCCTCAGTGGTCAAATATAATATAGGAGCCCTTTGGCCAGTTTGATCAGGGTAAGATATAAAAAGCGGGTTCTACGCTGCATCTGGAGAGAATGGTCCCACCTGGAGACTCTGGGGAGACTCAAGGTTAACCCCTAGAATATTGGAGTTGGAGGTACAAAGGATCTGAGGCCCATGTACTCTCTAACTCATAGATATTGGCAGCGTATGAAGTGACCTGAGTTTCTTCAGAATTGGTTTGTACTGAACTACAGCTCCTTTTGGCACCTTGACAACCTGTTTTGGGCTGGTTGTTCAAAAGGAGAGTCCCCTCCACATTTAATGCAACTAATGCTTTGTAGAATGAGTCATACTGATGACTCAGTGAGATCAAATAGGGAACCGAGAGAAAGCAACATAACCGACTCCATAAAAAGCAAAAAACACAACTTTTGAGTCTGTAGTTGCTTTGATAACATGTTTTTATTTTTTTCCTTGGAGAAGGTGATAAATAAAATTCCTGTCTTAATATAATTTCAGTAGATAATAATGTGCAATATTGATGCTGGAGAGAATGAGTCTGTCATAGCAGACTGGTCTCATAACCTGGACTTTGCAGGTTTATTCTCTTGTATAGATACTGGGCTTTAATTACACTAAATACATGCTCAGTCACACTAGTGTGAATCTTCTTGTTTGTTTCCTGTGAGTATGGAGAGAAGAATGAGCTTAATTATTTTCCTTACATCCCTGTATTAACCCAGAAACTTTCATGAAATCTTTCCCACTTTATTCTGAAATGGAGACAGAGAAATCAAGAGTAAATATAAAAATGTATGTATAGAATATGAAAGTAAATAAGTAAGGATTCGTGTTGTGCGCTGAAAATGAGGCCTCATTTTTTCACAAATAATAAGTTAGCTAATTCATTAGGCAATGACTTACAGCTGTTCATCTAGGAATCACTAAGATATCAGTGATGTACCCCAAAGGCCTTTTTTTAATTTCTGCTTTGAATGCCTTTGGCTATGAGAAAGTAATAACTGGCTTTTAAGTACCAGCAACAGCTGCTATGTGCCGTGGTAGTGCTAATACTTTTTTTTTGTCAATTAACGTAAAAATATTACCCTTTACCCTATATAAAAAAAAATGTCTCCAAAGACTACTGCAAACTCCATAGTTGGAGTTTTCGTTTCACACAATTCTGTCCTTAAGATGTCTATAGCTGTGATACAAGATTAAAGTTAGCCATTCCAACTATCGTAAAACTGGCAAATTCAATTAATAGTGTGATTAGGTATTGTGCTGTGCCTGGTTTGAAAACAGTACATTATCTTATGCAAAGTGGCTTAATTTTTTGCATTAGTGTTAACACAGATTGGCTTAATTCTTGTATGAATGTTAACGCTTTGGAGCTAACACTCCAGTCAATGATCCAGTGTGTCCACAGGGAAGGTTCTTATCGTTTAGACAGGAATCATTTTACACTAAATAACTTGCAGAAACATTGCCGGTGAATTTTCTTGACAGTCATAGTGACCAGGTATAATCTGTCAGAATCCTAGGTTAAAAATCTCATTAAAGAATTTGTTGAGCTTCAAAAACTGTAGAGAACAGAGGCACTGTCTTCCAAATTCATTTCATGTTTAGGAACTCAAATTACTATGACTTCTGCAAGGTCTTTAACATGCTAATCACAAAAATTCAGGAATGCCCTGGAGGAGAAGAATGTTATTTCACACTTACTACCTCGTGTCCTGACAATCAGACATGACAGCATCTCTTCCCCATAACATGTCCTTCTCATTGCTGGTGGCTTGGCAGTGTGCTGTGCCCTGTGTGTGTTCTGGACCCCATTTTTTTCCCTGCTTCAAACCGGGCAGCAGCAGACACAGAAATGTGGAAATACAAATACAAATACAGAAATTTGTATACTGCTTATCACGCAGCTATAATGGGACATTTGCTCTCATCACTCTGTATTTGCTGAATGGTGGGGAGAGATCACTGCAAGTTATAGCTGGTCTGGGAAAATGACAGAAATTAAAAAACATAATCTCTGTAGGAATACCAATATTGCCAAAACATTGACCAGACAGAGTGTGAAGTCTGAGCTGGTTTGATGCAAGTTTTAATCTCTCAACATGAAATAATGCATGTTCTTGTATGTGTGTGTGCATGTTGGTTTTGTTTGTCCATTTTTTTAAAACAGTCGCAGGCTCATTGTGGAGTTCAAAAACAAACACAGCAGAAAATAATTTTGTAAACTCTTCATTGCACACATGAATTCTTATACTAGATTACAGCCACCCAATCTTACTATTGTTGAAATACAAATCTGTAGTTACTACTACTTAATATTCTGGGGGAGTCTGACTGTGCAGTAACTTTACCACTCAGCAAATGGCCTGGGCTTTGAAATGCATAAAATAAATAGATCTTCCCAAGTGGGGAAGATACACAGATGTCTGGTGGGACGTCATGTGAAGCCAGATATCACAGTGTTTTTCACATTGTTTATGCGTGCACTGAAGTCAAGGGGAGTCTCTTCTTACTGCATACATAAAATCCAGTTCTGCTGGAGTATGGTATTCTGATTGTTTTGTGTTGGGGCTCCCAATACAAGGCGTCAGGCTGTTGGAGTGGGTCCAGAGGCTGGCTTTGAAAGTGATCAGAGGGCTGGAGCACTTCCCCTGTGGGTCAGGCTCAGAGAGTTTGAGCTCTCCATCTGGAGAGGAGAGGGCTCGAAGGGAATCTTATAGCGGCCTTCCAGTACCTGAAGGTAGCCTACAGGAAAGCTGGGGAGGGGCTTTTTATAAGGGCATGTTGCAACAGGATGAGAGAAAATGGCTGTAAACTGGAAGAGGGTAGATTTAGACCATGTGTTAGTTTTAGACCAGAGAGAAGTTATTGACTGTGAGGATGATTGCCCAGATTGCGCAGAGAGGTTGCGGATGCCCCCTCCCTGGAAGCATGCAAGGCCAAGGTAATGGGGCTTTGAGCAACCTGGTCTAGAGGGAGGTGTCCCTGCCTATAGCAGGGGGGTTGGATCTTAAAAAAGTCCCTTGCAATCCAAAATCATTCTGTGATGCCACAGTTCTGTTTTCAGTACCAAAACCAGTAAGAGATGTAATCGTTTTTTTGGATAAAAATGGTAGAATTGCAAATGTATTCCATGATATTACAGGAGGAGTATAAGATATGTTGATTTTAAGGGAGTGAGCTATTGACACAATACCTTGCTGTGATGTGTGCTTTGCATTCAGACCGGAGAAAAGAACAGGAGAAGAGCAAGACACAGAAGGATAAGGAAACAGACACATTGTCTGTGAGCAGCTTCAGATAGGAGCAGAGAGACTCTAGAGATGCTTTGAATAATTAATCTGTGTATCTGTGTATTTATCTTGTATAATGCTGTTTACCAGTAGGTTATTCTAGTATTATTCTAGCTTTCACTCTGTAAACCAGACTTCGGAATGCAGTCCAGCTTAAAAGGAGCAAAATACACTAGACACATGGGAGCTGAATGTGAATTGTTACAGATCCTGACAGTTTGGTTCATTTAAAGCTAGCAGTGGGAAGATGCAAGGATGTAGCACTCTTCTATGCCCAAACAATTGGGAAGACACTTAATGGCTTACATACCAAATTCTAGTAAATACTAAAATTCTGAAGAGTTAGGAATTTCAAAAATATAAGTAGTCATCTGTCTTGAACAGCAGTTTAGTTTAGGAGTACCTATAATTATGGTTTTAGTTCGGTACTCAGGCCCTGAAGCATGAATCCCTGAAGCATGAATCCTGCTCTGTACAAGGAGGCTGTTGGGTCTTTGAAGAGCTGCTTTGATGTCTGTGGAACTGATTACATTTGAAGTCAGATAAGTCTTTCAAATGTTAGGATTATCCTAATGCTTTCCATTCAGAAGACCTAGAAGTGGAAGCTAACATTTAAGAACGTTTTATGAAGGTGCCGTACAGTCTTAGGATGATATGTAGTCTGTGTAGAACTGTTGCTCTCTGTGGTTAGTGAGCTTTCAACACATCAGGGAATGTGTTGGCCGCTTGCCCTGCTTTGGAGGTTAGCCTTCAGGTGGTCCAAATGTTTGTGCCTTTTGGGGGTCAAAACCAATGGGCTGCTGCTAAGGCACCTAAACCTGTTGCGGAGGCTGAGCTTGGTCAGAGTTCTTCCTAGAGCAGACACTACTTGGCTGCAGCCTGTCACTGAAAAGATGACTGACTGGTATTCAGAGAATTCATTTGTTTGAAATCCAGATGTGCAGGACAGCAGCATAGGGCAGGCAAAAAAATAAAAAAATAAAAAAATCCAACCAAAAACGACCAAACAACAACAACAGAAACAACGAAACAACGGAAAAGAAACAAAGAAACAGTGAAAGAAGCCATAGGCTAACTGAACACATACAGGAACTTTCCAGATTCATTTTAAGAGAAGAATCACCATTTAATCTTATGAAATCTATAGCTTTCATTACATATAGCCAGGATAGCATAGCAAAAGAGGTTAATTTACCACTAGAAGATGGATGTGGGGAGTTAGTTGCTGCTTCCTTCACCACAGTGGCTGTAGTAAGAATTGGAAATCGAGATGGAATCTCCTCCCTTGTAACTGCTTCCCTTATCACCTTTTGATGATTTGCTCCATATGTATCTGGAGCACTGGAGCAAAGAAAACTCTCAATTTTCCATGTTAGTTTGGTTACGTATTTCTCATTGCTCAGATGACCGATATCAGAGGAAGGGCAATTTTTAACATCTACGAATTCTGTGTTGTTTGTGGCACGATTCTGCTACACAGAGCCAGGCACAATCATACAAGAGTCTGTACTGATAGTTCTTGACCCTGTCCTGGGCATTTCTTTCAGTTCTATCAGCTGGATTTAAAGATTTGGTAGCAGTCAAGTTGGATAAGCTACCTGTGGGGTAAAGAGATTTATAGACCTCATACATTGTAGGAGTTTTTTCTTAGTTTTGTTTACTTGTTTTTCTTACGCTGACCATAGACAAAGATGTGTGTTAGTTCCACATTTGTGCTTTGTTGAGTTTTTTGAAACTTCTATTTAGTAAGGTGAAAATTTCTTACAAAAAGCTTATCTGCAAGCTTTGAATGTGATCTAGCAGGAAGTATCTTTCATACTTTGTATCTAATGGGTTTATAAGGATGTACATGATTATGGTAGGACTGATAACTGTTTTATTTAAATGTGGAGAACGAAATATCCCAGGAAGCATAAATTCATAAAACTTAATTTTTATGCAACTGAGTAGATGAGTATTTTTAGGAAATGCTTACAACTGTGATTTTCAGCTAGTGGTTTTGAAAGCAGAAGTCTCCAGTACTCGAATACTATATTTCTGTGTTTTGTCTGTTTTTAACTACTTTCTGATCATTATTTTTATTCTAATTTGTGTTTCGCCTGAGTTTGGAAGGCTTGTTTTTCTGACAAAGATTCTCACCAAATTCAGTTCATGCTTACTTGTACTTAATTAGAGCATGCCTTAAGAAAAAATATTTTAGTGTAGTGCAGTAGTAGATCTGTCTTTCATCTAAAGATGTTCGAGATAGATTCTATTGTGATGCTTTGTAAATTGCTTTTAATAGATAAGGTTTTCAGACAGTGTTCTTGGGCAATCTGTACAAAAGTTAATAGCTTGGCTGTTGCAAGGACATTCATCTTGTTTTGTCTTCCTGTCACTCTCCTACCAGGGTGAACGTGTAGAGAAAATGCAAGTTGCAAAATGCTGAAATCATGCAGGAGCTTAGTTTGAAGTGATTTGTCTTGAACTACATGCAGTATTCCGATACGTTGGATGCAGCTGTCATAATCTAAATCACTTCTGAGTAATATAGCAGGAAACATAAGGAAGTACTTTGTGCAATGTAGTGTCTGAGCCTTCTCAGGCTTTTTTTTTAGGGGATTAGTATACCTAACTGATTTTTCAAATTGCATCACATGCAAGAAATGTGTATCTTACATATATCTTGCATGTCTGACGTAAGCAGGCCTAGCAGAAGGCATTTTCAGCAATTTCTGTCTTAATAATCCAACAGTCACTACTAATATTGAGACAACACTGATACGTGACTAGAACATGCTAAAGGACTTAGAACTTTGAAAATAATAGCTTCAAGCTACTTAGCAAGAAAATTGTTGCAGATAAGTAACAAGTGGAAAAATCATAAAAAGTTGCACACAAATCAGAAAGCAAACACTAACTGCCAAGTGAATGAATTTCAAATAAAAATAAATTGGGCTAAAAAAGAAAGAACGAATAAGAAACTTAGGAGAAATGGGAAACATACTTAAAACATTGCTGGATTAAAAACTAAATGAGAGGGGAAATCAGAGGAAAGGATAGAAATCATATGATGAGGAAATAAAAACAAATAAATTGTCTTTAAAATAATTTTGATGATACAATATAATTAAGCAATTGGGAAAGTGACTCAAGTACCACTTATATTGACAACATGAACCAGAAATAACAGTATTATATTAGTGGAGATGATACTTTGGACTCACACAAGATTAATGCAAGATGCATTTGGATTTAAAATGATTCTGCTGATCTTGTTAGAAGATGTTGCATAACTGCTCCTGACGTAAGGATCCAGTGTCCTGATCCGGCTTTGTGGAAGTGGATAAGAGTTCTGCTTTTAACTTCCCCAGAAGATTTACTAGGCCTTAAACCCGCAGGAGCCCCAAGTGTTATGCAAATAATGCTTTTATCCTTCCAGATGTTCCCCAAGGCTGTGTGTTGCATACTGCTGCTTTTGATGGCAGTGAGGCAGTGTAATGGTGCTGCCTGCCTCCCAGCTGTGGGCCCTGCCCAAAACAACTCTGTTTAGAGCTGAGATGGGGGAGAAATGAGATTTAGGGGTAATCATGTCCTTGCCATCTAGTGGTAGCTGGCTGCAGATGTGAGCATCTCATGGTAGGTGGTGTTCTGTGCCTGCTTTGTAGGAAACATTTTGAGGACATTAATTTGAGGTCGAGATCAAAGCAAAGCAATGGCAGTACTTAGCCCATGGTGATGCTGATCTGTGAAGTGCCTCCCTGGGTAATACAGAAATGGGCAAAGCAATACAGTTTTAAACTAATTATGCTTTTAAACAGGGAAGAGTTAGGTTAGATGTTAGGAAGAAATTCTTCACTCAGAGGGCACTGAGAACCTTGCATGGGCTGCCCAGGGAAGCTGTGAGTGCCCCATCCCTGGAAGCACTCAAGACCAGGACAGATGGGGCCATGGGCAGCATGAACTGGTGGGGGGCAACCTGCCCATGGCAGTGGGTTGGGACTGGATCTTTCAGGTACCTTCCAATCTAAGCCATCCTATGGTGCTATGATTCTACAGTAATAAAAATTAACTCTGTGATTCTGTTAACAATAACTTGTGTTTGAGAAGAGGACAGATTAAAAGCAGATTTTTTGTTTGTTTGTTTTTGTTTGTTTGACAAAATCTAAGCTTGTATTCAGAGGGGAAAAAAGACATCAAAATTCCATAGGTAAATACAACTATCATACATACATACACAAAAGAATGGGTGACTCCTTTAATGAGAACCACAAATACAAGAACAAATAAATGAACTCCCTAATGAGTCTCCAAGTTACTGTTAATTCTTCTTTTGAGAAGAAATACATTCAATCTCAGATTTCTCTCCTGTATTGCATTATCTGTCTTTTTTATGCTAGTCCATTTGTTTGTCAGGATCAGGCAGTAGCAATCTATTTATGTACCTGCAATAACTCTTATATATTTCCTGTCAGTGAATAATGAGGCTTCTCTAATCACCTGTTTGTTCCATAAGTACTGTGTTCTCTTTTTGTGTGAATAAATTACTGGATGATAACAGCAAATGATAAAAAGTAACATTTGTAAGCCAGGGCATATGACTACAGGAGGAAGTAATCTGAATTCTATTTTTGAGGAAAGAAAGGTGGAGAAAAACTAACTGAAGTTAACTGCATGAAAATGTTTCAAGTTTGGAAGTTGGTTGTTGTACGTAGGCAGAAGGGAATGGGAGAACAGTGGTGATCATTCCCCACTGAACAGTCAGTGCACATCAGCAGTACTGGCCTGAAGTATCATCACTGTTACCTGCTCAGTTTCTGGGTGTCCTGGCAGAAGAAATTATGATAAGTTGAAAGAAAGTGTTTTCAGATAGAGCAGTGCTGACATGTGAATGAGGGCAGCTGTTCTTGTTAAAAAGTGGGTATTCTACAAAACGTTTCTGTGTCAGCACCTGTGGATTGGTTGAAAATGAAGGGCGTTGTAGATGTGACAGTGTGCCATACTTCAAACCAGGAAATCCTGTTTGAAAGCATTATCTTATAATATGTCCCAGCAAAGTACTAAAAAGTACTTTGTTTCTAAGTACTAAAAAGTATTTTCTTTCAATATCATTTTTCATTTTTAGATAAGTTTTTTTTTTTTTTTTTTTAAGAAACAAATTCAGTAAAATTCACCATACAAATTCAGCAGCAGTAATTGCCATAAATACTGACAGCTGAACAATTATTAAATACAGGTGTAAATTACATATTTGTGACTGTTCATGACCACATCCCCTCAGAGCTCTCTTCAGATAATGCCATTCAGAAATACCAGTATTCTTAGAATTTGTATTACTTCTCCCAGTCTGATTTTTTTTTTAACCTCTATCCCCTGTACCACAACGGTTCAATTGCTTGAGCAAGTTTCCACACTAAGGCAGTGCTTCATTTTAAAAAGTAGTAAATTTAAACTGTTCTAATTTCAGACTTAATTGTCAAGTAAATTCAAGTTCATTTCTCCTGTCTTTTGGAGATTGGAGATTATTGGATTAAAGATTATTATTGGATTAAGATTATTGTAGAAAAAAAAAAAGAATTTTCTAAGAATTTCCACTTTTCCACTTAGAAACTTGAGAAACTGCACTTGCATAAAATATTCTTTTGGAAATATTATTTTGGTTCATTATAGTTTTCAGTTCTGGAATCTTTGTTTTAATTATTTTTGCTAAAGGAGGTGGTGAACTTGAATTATATTGTTTATAATTTACATACTCCATACATTTATGCACTTTATATATGGATGTGGATATAATATGAGTATTATATTATATTGGTGTGGAGCTAGCATCATATAACTCCATGCAGAGACACACTCAGAAAAATTCTACAGTCATCTTTTCTGGCATTCTGGTACAGAACTGTTGGGATTCAGAAAAGTGGAAAACTGCCAGAAAACACTGATGTACAGTGACAAAGGCTTATTTATTATTCTAAATTAACCTAAAAACTGTAATAACCTTTTCTCCCTTTTCTCCTCTACATATTAATTAAGAGGCATTACTTTCTTTATTATGGACTACAATTATTCAGTGTTTACATATTCATAATATTCAATACTATGGTATTTGTCATATATTTCGTTTCATTTTTTGTTTATGTTGTCTACCTTGTCTTGCATTTTTTAAAAATGCATGCTATGCATGCGGACTCAGGCATTAAATGCTGAAGAACAGCGATTGCAACTCAAGCAATACATAGGGGACATCTGGTATGCAACTAGCCGTACTGATATTACCTGGATGCAGTTTGTAAAGCAAAGCTGTGGATAAATCGAAATATCAGGCCAGTTACACAATACATTCCTTTTATGTTGGCTACTAGTTGAAGCCAGAATAAGAGACCAGCTTTATTTTCAGCATCACTTAAAACATGCTTTTGAGCCTTTGATCTATCAGAGATGTTGAAGGCTGGGTCAATGACTTAGTCCTGACTGTACAAACAATTGTAGTGTGCTTCCGTACTCTAGATGAGAAATTTTGGTTGTCCTGGGGTGACAAACCAGAAACACCTTGTTACAGAAACATCCGTCTGTGTTCAGAATCCTGTTGAAACAGCATAGTTATTTAGCTTAATAGTTAAGGTTCCTCTGCACATCTTCCCAGAGATTCTTTGCAAAAATTATCAAATGAATATGCATCATTCATCCACGGAGCTCTAATGTTACTGCTAGCTACATCATCTGAAATAAACAAAATTGCTTCTTTATTGTAGCTGACAGTTCTAATGCCATTATTATTTCATATTTTTCACAGGAGGGGCACATATCTTCATTGCCTAATAGTATTCTGAATGTGTTCAGTAGCATGACTGTCTTACAGAGTCTGAAAGAAAATGATGAAAACCAGCAATACTGTTGTATCTCTGCTGGTGACATTTCTATTTTTGTGTGACAGAACTGTTATGGGGATGGATTTAAACATCTCTGTAGCCAGTAAAAATGCATGAAGTGAATGAAGTAAGATCAGGCAGTTATAACAGTGGAAACTTGCAAATGTTTGGTTTCATCTCTTTAGTAATGTACAAGAGACGAGCTTGCGGGAAAAGAACTTCAGTGGGGAAGTGTGTTCAGTGCCTGCATTTCTTTTTCGAACATGCCAGAGAGCATTGGAAGTGAATCACACGATTGCCTCCAAATCCAGTACTTGCTTTGCAGGTACTCTGCAACTCACTCTGCAGAGTGGTTCTGGTATGTGTGTGCTACATTAATTTCTGAATCAGACCACAAGCTCTGCTCTCACGGATACCAAATACCTCTTAAGACCTCTATGTACTCAAGGATCTGATCCAATGACTTGGTTTTGGGATACTAAATCTGTAACAAAATCTACGGGCTTCACATAATGTAGATACTGAGCCTGAGCACTGAAAACTTTGAAATACTGATCCACTTGTGCTTTGCTCAGGGGTTTTATAATTCATATGTAGCCAATGCCAGCTGCTTCAGGTGGCCTGTTTTCAAATGTTTTCCAGTTTGGAGTATTAATTCAAAACAGAATATTCCTGAATTTTTCTTACACTTCAAACTGCTGATGGAGATGAAAGTGTATGTTGTCACAGAACCAGAATCACAGAGTGGCCACGGTTGGAAGGGACCTTAAGGATCATGAATCTCCAACCCCCCTGCCACAGGCAGGGCCACCAACCTCCCCATTTCATACTAGACCAGACTGCCCAGGGCCCCATCCAATACCTTGAAGCCTTGAACACCTCCAGGGACGGGGCATCCACAACCTGTCTGGGCAGCCTGTTCCAGCACCTCACCACTCTCTCTGTAAAGAATTTATTCATGTAAATTCATTAACATAAATGAATATATTTCATTTATATGAGACATATATTTAAGGGCTTTCGCGTATGCAGCTGGCATTTAGAAGTTTTTTTCAAAATTTTGAAAGGTGTATAATGCATTTGCATGTTCTACATTTTAGTTGCTACCTAACCTGGGATATTAAGTGGCACCCGTTTCTCCAATAGTGTTGACACTTTAAAATGTGACCAAGTAAACTATTTAAGAGTGTGTATAAAAAACCAGAAGTAACTAGAGATAGATGGTGAATTCTTTCCAAACAATAATATGTTTAGAATTCATAGTGTATTATATTATACCATTCTAGTGAAGATAGAAGGATATGATGAATGTAATGAGTTTTAAAAACAATTAATGATGACTTTTTAATTGCTCAGCTTTCAAAATTGGATCTATGTTGGATAAGAAAAGGTAAATTTGCCAGCACTGAGGAAACTATTAATTGCCTAGCAACCAGTGCCTTATTTTTTTCAAATACAGAGCAAAGGGAAAAGAAAACATTCTTATTTCCATAAACATAATGCACATGAAAGCATGTATGTGTGTATGTATATACACTCACACATACTCTGGTGGTTTTAAATAATGAACCGAGGAGATGGTGGGGCAAAAAAAAGGATAAATGAAAGGTAAAAAAATGAGATGTAAAAAGTGGAAGAAAATCAGAAAGATTTTAACAATCTAAAAGTGATCATTCGGCAAGTAAAGTATGTTTTAGTTTGGTGTGGTTTGTTCTTTTGCAGAAGGTCCTTTTGCCGGGAAATAGCTAAAGCTATACCAGGAGATCTGCAAAAAAAGCATGAAATAGGAGTAGTATACTGAGAAATACCATTCATAATTCCTGATCAGCTTTGAAAGCAAAGAACAAGTAACTGGAAATGATATATTCACATTGTCATTTGGTGTGTTTCTGAAAGTTTTGATTAAGCAAAACACAACTTAATGGAGAGATAAAACACTTTGACCTAAGTGCCTTATGTAGAATCTTTACGCTTAAGCTCTTATTCTCTCCCTTTTCATAACCATCGATTGATGGTTATAAAACAGGTGCAGATCTACTGGTTGGTTGGTTAACATGCTGATGACTGGTGGTTAAGTCTGTCAACATGGCAGATACGACTGACAGCTGAAATCAGATTAGTGCTGTGGTGGTCTCACACTGATAGCTAAACTCCACCACAGTACTTTCTCATTCCCCCTCCTCAAAGGAGCAAGGGGAGGAAATGTCATAGAAAAGGGCTCAGGGGTTGAGGTAAGGTCATGGAGACTGCTCACGAAATACTGTCTCAAGCAAACCAGACAGCATACATAGATTAATGTAATTTATTGTCAACAGATAATAATAAATAAACAGGAGTGGTAACAACTAGAAACAAACTAAAATCACCTTCTCCATCTGCACTCTTCTATATGTACTCACCCTTAGCAGTTCAGGGAAGTGGAGTCAGTTCACCATGCTTTGGTTCTGCTGTGCCCTTGCCCCTTTGGGTCAATTCATGAGCCCTATAGGCAGCAGCTCCCCCAGCCCTAGCTGCTGCGCCACGGTCTGCTCTCCTCAGGCTGCAGCTCCGGCCTGGGATGCTGCTGCAGGGATATCCACGGGCTGTGCCTCCTCCAGGCCTCACCCACTGCTGCAGCGGGGCTCCTCCGCGGCTGCACGGGGAGATCTGCAGGGTACGGCCTGCTCCTCCACGGGCCTCTCCTGGGCCGCAGGGAGCCGCTGCTCTGCACCTGGAGCGCCTCCTGCCCTCCTGCACTGCCGTCAGTGCCTGCAGGGCCGCTTCTCTCCCAGCGCTCACCCCTCTCTCCCACTGCTGTCACACAGTGGTGTTTCCTCCCTTAGCTCTGCTCCCCCAGAGCACACCCAGCATCGCACACGGCTCAGCTGTGTCAGCTGCTGGAGCAGCTGGAGCTGCTGTGCTACTGTGTGTGCTGGGCTCTGCTCACGCAGAACATCCCTGCAGCACCCCCACTACAGCATCCTTCTTGCATAAGGCCAGTACATGTATATGAGGAGTACCTGGGTACTGTTTCTTTGCCTG
Organism: Lagopus muta; assembly: GCF_023343835.1. NCBI lineage: Eukaryota > Metazoa > Chordata > Aves > Galliformes > Phasianidae > Lagopus > Lagopus muta. The sequence continues at coordinate 61,686,706 of NC_064472.1, forward strand.
CTTTTTGCCAACTATGTTATGAAAGGTTGTATTGGTAGGGGTCTCGATATATGCATTAAAGGCATTTGTCTGCTTCCCTGCTTGCATAGGGAAGTGTCATTCCTGTCAGCAGAGACTGGATGTGATCTGAAACTGATAGCGTTGGTCAGCCAGCATAGGGGAACACATCTCTTTTCCTCCAGTGAAACAGTCTCTCAATGTGTGGTGGCATTCTCCAAATCCTCATCACAGTGGATGCACAACATCTTTTCCACAAGTTGCAAAAATATTCAGAAGTACATTATGTAACCACGCTCCTCTTTTAATCACTTTTGATCCACTTCTTACTAACAATGATTTGATTTGACAGGAAAAGTTCTTTTTTTTTTCCCCAAAGAGACACTTGACATAGAAATGAACTCTCTGTAACCTAAAAAAGAGAGAAGAATTTACTTTTTAAGCTGTTTTTTTATTTCTGCTTGTATTTCATATTGTCAGCTTTCAGATGCTTGAAAAGCCGGTAGCACTGGAGGCTGAAGTACAGTGACCTACTGCTCTTTCACATTCAAATGAATAAAGTAGCTCATGCTGTAGACCTTTAGAAAGGGGAGAGATTATACTTTTTTAAGGCAGGAGGGGATTTATTATGATAGAAATTAATCTCCGCAGGCATTACTTGAGGACTGTATTCTAACCCTGAAAGTAGGGACACACTTTTACAGTATTGTACTACTAGAATAAATCCAAAGCTTAAGGCAGCTCTTTATCTTCACCCTGGATTAATGCTTCAGCAAAATCCTACAGTGGTATTCTAATGAAAATTCTCTGATTATAAAAATCTGGTTATGTTTTCATAATACCATCCCAGATTTTAGAAAATCAGCTGGTGCATCGCCCCACATGGCTAGGCAAGAAAAACTAAAATTTAAAGAAATATTTAGGACTACTTCACAGAAGTATTTTGCAGTCCCAATTCGCAGATACAAACTGTAGGTACTGTTTCTTTATAGTGTGTAAGTACAATCTCTTAATCCCTGAGGCTTTCAGAAAAAAAAAACAACCACCTCAACTTCCACAAGACCTGTGATAAAATCATATATTTTTTTTTTTTTTTTTTTAATTCTGAGATTTATGTTCTGTAAATTTTTACATCTAATTCAGATCTGGATACTTGGAGTTGGCAATGCTGCTGGTTTTTTTGCTATGCTTTTTAGGAAAGATAGGCCAGAACAATAAAATGATGGATTTGCTTTTTATATGAGAGACCAACACGCATGTATCAAACTGCCTAGGGATGAATGATGAGCAAGTGAGAGCTTAAGGATGAGAATTAAAGGGTAGACTAATATGTATGACACCACTATTGGTGTGTACTACATGCCGCCTGATTAGGAGGATGAAGTTGATGAGGCTTTCTACAAACAGCTGGAAGTAGCCACATGACCACAGGCGCTGGTTCTCATGGGGGACTTCAGTCTAAAGATGACTGCTGGAAAAGAAACACCAGCAGGCATGCACAGTCGAGATAGTGGAAGATAATTTTGACACAGATGGTGGAGGAGCCGAAGAGGAGAGGTGTGCTGCTGGGTCTTGTTTGTAAGAACAGGGAAGGACTGGTTGGGAATGTGAATTTTGAAGATAGCCTTGGATGCAGTGGCTATGAAATAGTGGAGTTTGGGATCTTACATGGATGAAATAAGGTAATAAGTAGGATTCTAACACTCTCTGTAGGAGAGCCAGCTCTGAGGTATATAGATACTTTGAGATGTCCCATGGATAATAATACTGAAAGGTAAGAGGGCCTAAGGGAGCTGGGTGACATTCAAGTACCACTTCCTCCAAGCTCAAGATTGATGCATTCATAAGAGTTTGAAATCAGGCAAAGGTAATAAGAGACCCACATGGATGAGCAAGGAGATAATGGAAAAACTCAAATGGAAAAAGTTTATGGCATGTGGAAAAGGCGTCTGACCACTTGGGAGAAATATGTCAATATTGTCAGGGAATGCAAGGATGTAATGACAAAGCCTAAGTTCCACTTGGAATAAAATCTGGCAGGGGAGGTCAAGGACAGCAAGAAGAGCTTCTTTTAAGAGGGAGTTGGCAGAAGTGTTTAGCAAACCACTCTGTACTGTCTTTGAAAAGTCATGGAGAATGGGAGTGGTGCTTGAACACTGGAGGAAAACTGGTGTCACTGTAGTCTTCAGAAAGAGCAGGAAGGAGGACCTGGGAAACTACAGGCCAGTCAGCCTGACTTCTGTCCATGGAAAGGTTGTGGGACTACCTATTCTGGATTTAATTTCCAAATAAATGGAAGAGAAGTGGCATTCATTTGGATTCATGGATTCATAGATTCACCAACGGAAAAATAATGCTTGACCAACCTGTTAGTCTTCCACAGTGTCGTAACAGGCCCAACAGATGAGGGGAGAGCAGTGAATCTTGTGTACCTTGACTTCAGCAAGGCTTTTGACACTGTTTCCCATAATGTCACTGTAGATAAGCTTAGGAAGTCTGGGATGGATGAGTGGGGTGGATTGAGAGCTGGCTAACACTCAAGAGTACAGAATGTTGTGATCCAACAGCACAGAGTCTAGTTGGAGACCTGTACAAGCTGTGTTCCCCAGGGTATGTGCTGCGTCCAGTCTTGTTCACCGTCTTCATCGTTGATCTGAACAAAGGGATAGAAGGTAGCCTTAGCAAATTTGCAGATTATGCAAAGCAAATTGGAATGGCTGGCACACTGGAAGGTTATGCTGCCATTCAGCAAGACCTGGACATGCTGGAGGGTTGGGACAGAAAGCTGAATTTTAATGGGTTTCAACAAGGGTAAGGTAGAGTCCTACACCCACGGAAAATTAACTTCATGCATCAGTACAAATTAGGGACTAGCCTGCTGGAAAGGAGCTCTGTGGAGAAGGATTTGGGTCTCCTGGTCTCCTGAGGCCACATCTAACAAACTTAGTCCACTTCTGGGCTCCTCAGTTCAAGAAAATCAGTGAACTACTAGATAGAGACCAGCAGAGGACCTAAAAGATGGTGAGAAGCCTGGGAGCATGTCCATTATGATAAATGGCTGCGAGACCTGGGACTATTCAGCTTAGAGAAGACTGAGGGAGGATCTTATTAATAGTTGTAAATATCAATGGTTATAAATATCTAAAGGGTGGGAGTCAAGTGAATGGGACCAGACTCTTTTTGGTGGTGCCCAGTGACAGGACAAGGGGCAGTGGGCACAGAATGGAACACAAGAGGTTACATACACACGTGAGGAAAAAATTCTTTACTGTGAGGGTGACGGAGCACTGAAACAAGCTGTTGGAGTCTTCTCTGAAAATATTCAAGAGCCACTTGAATACTTTCCTGCATAATGACTGTAGGGAACCTGCCTTAGCAGGAGGTTGGACTAGATGTTCCCCAGAGGTCCCTTCCAACCTCTATGATTCTCTGACTGTGCAATATCCAGTTATCTATTTTCTGAAACCGTGCCAACAATCAGACATGAATATTGAAGTTAGGAAGTTAGCTGAACCTTCTACCTGCATAATAACCAAATTGGCATAGCAAGCAGGCAGAATAGAAGCATCTGAGAAACAGACATCTAGAAAATTTTATCTTCTCTTTCAAATAATAAGAGATACAAGTTCTCTTTTTACCTTAGGAAAAGCAAATTAGCTGCCTCACCATTGAATCTGAGTAGCAGTCTACAAGTTCCTTAAAAGAACTGCAGAGCTCATCTGTTCTCATGTTTACATTTTGCATCTCCACACAGGTGTGTCTTTAATATGATTTATTGTTCTGCTTCTCAACAGTGGTTCAGCTGTGAGGAAATGGATTTGAACTTCAACACTATACAGATGATTCTGTAAATCAGAAAGCTATTAAAGCTTTTTATTTTTTTTCTGAAAATTGATTTTAACATGAATCTGCTAGTGTTAGCAAGTAATTTCTCAATCTTCTTCTGAAGTTTAGGTGCTCTGTTGGGGTTCAAGACCGGGGCTCATTTGTACTACCCTGAGACAAAATTTCTATTGACTGGTTATTTTCTGGGCTGTTTATTGTTAGGTGCCAACTGGAGATTTCTTCCTAGTGACAAGTTTGGTTCATTTTATTTCTTTAGAGTGAGCTTTTAAAATAAGCTATATTTCATGTAGCAGTATAGAGAATTGAATAAGAATATAGTTCTTGTTTTAGGTAAGAACAAGGGTCCAGTTCTCCCTGTCAGTGGTGTCAGAAAATGCGTCAGCTCCGTACCACCCATTATGTAGCATACTGGTAAAGGCTGGTGTACCTATCCAAAAACATCTGTGAGTAGCACCCTGAGCTCCTAACATTCATTACCTTTGTGACTGTTTACCTCCCAGTTTTGTCATGCCTTTTCTTTTGATGGGTGTCTGCATTTCCATGAACTCCTGCAGTATTGTTATGCTTACTTCAGTATAAGTTTTTGTAAATCTCACTACTTCAATATATAATGCATACTAAATGCATTAATGGATGTATTCAATGTACAGGATGTCAAATAATAAATAAGGATGATTTTTCATACTTCCTATTTCACATAATGTGCTGTGATCTTAAATTACAGAAGAAAATGTTTCCCAAAACACACTGCCTTTCTTCTTTCACTGGTTTTTTTCCAGTTCTGAAATCTGTGATCTGAGTCCATGTGATTATTTTTTTTAGGACTTTTTTTTTTCTTTTCATTTTTTCAAGCAGATGTTTCTTACAGTAGCAGTTCATTATAATCATTTCAGGATAATGAGTTTGTGAGTAGTGCTTCAGATGCTTCTTCTGTCCCTGATTCTTGACACTGTACCCGAGCTTTTGTCACACAGATGTGCCGAAGCAATAGACAAAGTGATTCTTTTTTCTTTTATTCATTTGCAGTCGTTGGTGACCTGTGATAGCAAATTGATTCGCAAGTAGTAATGGTAACTGACTGATGTATGTGATTTTACAGCAAACCAACTAAGAGTGCTTTACAAAGTAATGCATGCCTATGGTTGTGGATGGTACTTCTTGGTTTGCACAGTGCATCTTCTTTAGTCTTCATATCAGAAAAATTGTATCTGTAAACTCTGAATTTGTGTTCTTGTTAAGGATTGATGGGCTAACTGCTACCATCATGGTGTGCTGCATTATTTATATACAGCAGCTGAATTCCTTTCAAGTTGTCCTTTGCTGTCAAGCTAAGTATTGCGCTATTCAGTAGAGCTTCCTATAGCAGTTTATGGTGCCTTACAGGATCAGAAGTACTCTATATGGAAGCGTAAAGTTTGTCAAATCCTTTGCAATTGTTATTCCACCAGTGGATACCTGCTTGTGGAAAGGAGTGTGTCATACATTCAGCATTTTGTTTAAAGAGTGTGGCTTAAGAATGGTTATGTGAAGATATATTAGGGAGTGGCGTGGATTTACAGAATGATTCCTCAGTGATGGCATTTAATACAAGTTAAATCATGTTACTAATTGAGTTATTCTTCATAGACAGAAGCAGGCAGTCAAGCCTAATTGCTACTAGAGAATGACAGTTTAACCTCTTTATTTCAGCTTTGTTGTATGTTTTTAATGAGTTTTGAGAAGGAATGAGAGTTCTTCAGTAAAATAGGAATTTTGAGTATGTACTCGAAATTTTATTCTTCATTTTATTCTTTCTGTCTTGCTTTTTTATTCTTAACCAATAGTGACTTCCAGAGACAGCATGGACAAATGACTCCTTATTTGCCTTAAGAAAGTTTTTTAAAAGCTGAACATGTGAGGAAAAAAGAACAAATCCTAAAAATGCATAATCTAATCACTTAAATATGTGTTTGCTCCTCAGTCCAGTGTGCTCTGACATAATTTGAATTTTAACTCATCCATGCAGGATGTCATGCAAAAAGGAGGAACAATGCATATAGACCTGTGTGTTTTATATAAAACATAAAACATGAAACTTCAAAGAAGGGTACCCTAAAAGAGGTAAATTCAAAGTGGTTGTGAGTTTGGGCAGTTTTGTAGAGAAGCAAGCAAACTTATTTTCCTTAGTTCTGTTCTGTACATCTTGCACCAAATCTCAAAAGTTTGACCTTGTAAGATTTTGCAGCCTGAGAGGTTCCTTAGGATGAAATAATGGTAGCAATACTTGTAGAAAAAAAATTTTATGCACAACTGGACATTACCTTAATGCTTGAATTGCTGCATAATAGAAGGTGCATGTTTAGCCAGACACAGAAAAAATATGAATTATTTTTACTTCACACCTGTGTTCTTTATTGGACCCTTTTTGTAATTTTTTTTTCATAATGCGTGCTATGATTTGTTGTTTTTTACTTTTTGTTTTTAAATAGCGATGTTCTGCATATTGTGTCTGTTTAATTTATAGAATTGCATGCAAACAGTGTATTATCTTTCACTATGTACTAGCTCAAAGTACAGTAATCTAAGAATTGCTCTAAGGATATAAATCTTTCCTTTATTTTATTCTCATTTACAGAGACTCTGTGGTTAAATTCTGAAACTACGTTTGTGTTAAGGTTGTGTCATGTGCAACACAGTACTTTAATAGTAACAAATCCTTTAATCAGTTTCTTAAAACAAAGTGCACACATATAATCTTTTTTTCTCAAGTGCAGAGCCTTTAAAATCAAATCCTGTACATCAAAGTGAGTAGAATAACAAATTAGTGTTCAATATTTCAGCATAAATGGCCTCTCAAGAGGCGTAAAATGTAAATTGAAGGGAATATTGTTGATTCAAAGGTGACATTTATTTTGTTCTGCACAATTTCACAAGCACTAAGTCATAAATAAGAGTACTAACATTTTAAGTGAGTTTTACTAATTTGGGCATGCAAGTTTGCAGAGACTTTATATCTAGTCTTACACAGAACTACTCCTTGCTTGTATCTATGCACTTGCTCAGACATATGATGCTCTGAAAGCATCATATTTGATGTCATGCTGGTGTTACTGGTGACACCATTGGTGTCCAGAGTACGTATTTTCCCTCTTTAGTGTTATATGAATGATACAGCCTAAAAATTGTTATTGCGGTTTTTTTTATCTGTTTTGACAGTCTTTGCAGATGTTCTAATATTCCAGTGATTTTTTTTCCAGAAGCTGTGGATGAGTTGCATGCTCATTACTTGTTAACTCAACTATAAAATAGCAAAAGTGTTATAAACTAAGCTTGCCATACTCTAGACAAACGGTCATTTAAAACAGTAACGTGAAACAAAGGCATATGCCATTTGTAATCCTACTGTAAAACTGACTAGAGACAGTTAAGGTTTTTTTGTTGGATAGATCCATTGATAGCTGATGTCATTGATAACTGGACCAAAAAGTTGAATGTTGCGTTTCCCTTGCATGGATGGGAATATTGGATGGATATCAGATATTTTAGTGTCTTTGTGAGAATTTTCAGACATCTGGGTGATCATGAATTCTGAGTACAGATAGGACGTTAGTCCTGAGCTGGCCATGGTAGTTATGCACCCAATGATACCAGATCCTACCACTGGAGAAAAAAAACAACATGAAAAGTAGGAGACATAAGCAGTGAATACAAACACTAGTAATAATACTTCTTATGTGTAACATTTATTAAAACTTAACAGAATTTTGCTGTAAATTATTAAATATATATAGAGTTCAGAATTCTTTGTTTAGTGATTACCTCTAAATAAAGATGGAAGTTATTTTCACAAAAGTCAGGATTTCTTCTGAAAATATTTTTTGTATTCACTGTGTATGTTATTGTTTATGTTCAGTCTTTTTGATAGTCCAATTTTCTTCAGAGGTGTGCTGCACTCTTTTTATTTCTGTGGTGTAATTTAATGACAACAACAAATTCATACCAGTAACTGACAACAGAATTTGGGTCAAGATGGCTGGGTGAGAAGAGCACTTAATGCATTTACTTCCTGTACACGGAAATAAATGACTGTTAGAGGATAACATCAGCTTTATTACCTCTAAATTGTGGGTCAGATTAGTTCACTTCAGATTTAAAAAGCCGCACAAATTTTCAGAAAAATACAAACAACACAGCTAAGCATAAATGCTGTGCTTGTAGTGGGAGATTGCAAATTCTGAAACTACAGTGGAAAATTAACAACTTGTTTGGTTTGTCAATCAATATAAAACATACAGATGAATACAGTGGTTTATCTTTTTATCTTTCATATTCTTTTTCATGTTGCATAAATGAGATCAGGGGAACAAGAAGTCAGGAAAAAATTAATAAACGTGTTCCCTTTCACTTTAATGAGAATATCCATATGGATTAACATAACAAGTGTTTCCCTTCTAGGTTTTATTTAATTTATTTATTTAATTAAAGCCAAGGGAATATAGTTTTCAGAGCAGTCAGTTCATAATGATTATTCTTTCATGACCAAAATGCCTAAGTCATATGGATTCCAAAACAAACATCCATGGCAGGCCAAATAATGAAATGAGCACTGAGCTGAGAAGTCTCAACTTCTTTATATTCAGAAAGGGAGGAAAATGATTTCTACTTATATGTAGTCCTATGACATAGAAAGATGCCGTTGACTCTTTTCAAATAGCTGTATGTCAAATTTAGCTGGAAAATATTGAAGATATATGTGTTAATACCAAGAAGATGGATCCACGATAAATCACTTTAATGAAGGTAATTTAAAGTTGACAAATTGAAATTTAAAAAACTAACGATCAATAAAAAAAATATTTTTTTTTCCATGGATGTGTAGAATTTATAAAGTTTCATACATCAGTTAAATTACTTAAGTGATTCTTAGACAATGCATGAGGCATTGATCTGCTGTCTGTGAGCCAGTGAGGTGTAGGAAATCTGGGCCTCCTCACTATTACTGTAGCCCAGAACATATTAAAATGTTACTACTACTGACATAAAAATGGATTTTGTATATTTCTTTCTACAATTGCACAGCAAAAGGCAAATTTTCGATTTCAAAAGTATACAAAGTAAGATACTCCTTGGGTTTTAATAATTGCCCGTCTGTAGATGTAGCTTAAAGTTGCATCTGCAAAACTGTTGCAGAACAAAAAAAGTACACAAATTGCTGGTACTTCTAAAAATGATACTGAGCATATTGTAGAATAACAACAACATTCTGGAATAGAACATGTTACCTGTAAAATGATGCAGTTTTGTAATAAATAAAATTACATGGAAAAAAGCCATATATGTGCATATGTGAGCAGCAATTACTTCGATTTACTTGCAGGATTATATACCATATAATTATACTTAGAAGATTTCAGGTACCAGATAGTACTACATTTTGGAATAATATATTTAAATGTTAGGAAACTCACTTTTTGGAGATCCGCTATTAAGCTATGTGGTTTGTATTCCCATCGTTTATGTCATGCTATATTGCGTTACATTGTGAAATTAAAATATGGAAATCAATAGATCTCATAAATCTGTCTTACAAGATGAATTGTGAGATAGTTTTAAAAAAAACAAACATCTAAATGCGTATCTAAACTTCTGAGGAAAAGTACAAAGTTAAGTCTACACAAAGAGGCATTCTTTGGAATTGCTTCCAATTATCTGACTGGAGATTGGACACAAAATTACCTCGTATAGTTCTTCCTGAAAAGAACATGGAAATGTAAAATACATCATGTTTAGGTACCTGTTTTGCTGGGAAATAGAAGCTATCCACAACGCTGTTCACTCACAAACATTAGATCAGATCTCATAGTGACAAAATAAGTATTTCAAATGTTTTCAGCTGATTCAATCCTGTGTTTGAGCATATTTCTGGATCTGCAAGAAGCTATGATTCTGTCAGGGTGTTAGAGAAGTTGCAAAAGTTGGACAGGCACTTTTTTTAATATTTCCTCATGAAGGCTGCTTCAAATACTATTTGATAATGTATTGCACATACTAGTAGTATTGAAAACATATTCAAGTGCTGAGCATATGAAGCTGCCCTATGCTACATCTTCCAGAGTTTACATCTTTCTGCTGTTGATCACCTTGATGCTAATTGACTTAGGAAGCTGTCTTCATCAAAAAACAATTAAATGACTAGCAAAACCTGCTCATTTGGCCTTATTTAGGAACACTGAAACTACCTGCTGTGCCTGTGCTGGCACAGTCCAAAGAAATCTTCAAGCATAGCTAGTGCATAGCATGACATGGTTTTGAAGCAGAGCAGTTTTTTTTTGACTGACTGTTTCACTCTGCAGTCAGAACAAATGAGTTGTGGAAGAACTTTGTGAACTTCCTTGGGATGTGGAGTGGACTGTGGAGGAACACTGGACATCTGTGAATGCCCAAATCTTTGCCATGGTATTGATATAGGTCTCTGTGTGGAGTGAAAGCCTCTCTGGAAGCACAGTTTAACTGTAGAGCTCCAGATTAAACATCATCAATTGAGTGCAACCTTACCATTAGAATTATGTAGCTCAAAATACTTCAGTGGCTTTACTTTCTACTGGTGAACTTTATCTTGAAGTTAGGTAGAGATGATCTTCCAGTGTCTGATAAAAAATCAACGTAAAAGCACACTGCTGGCCTAAGTTCTATAGCCTATGCAAAACAGTACTGTGGCATGCCTGAGCCTGATGTGTCCTGATTTAGGAATCCATATATCTGAAACAGAAGATAATATAACCAAAGCCATTCCTCTCCATTCTGAATCACACTTAGAATACTTAGAACTTGTGCATAACTTCTGCAGAGTTTTTTATGAGAATCTTTTCTTCTTCTAACCCACAGGGGACTTGTGTGACTCCAACCCTTGCAAAAATGGTGGCATCTGTCTGTCAGGGCTGAATGATGACTTTTACTCATGCGAGTGTCCTGAAGGCTTCACAGATCCGAACTGTTCTAGTGTTGTGGAGGTTGGTAAGTGCAAACTTTAACTGATGGAATGGTATGAATGCCTTGTTAATCTCTGGTTAACCGATCAGTGATTTTGTCCACTCCTTTTTGTGTAGTGTTGTCGTTGTTGCACTGGTACTGTTGTTCTGTGTCATAGATAACTATATTGTAACTAGTAGGTTGTTAACATGCATCTTCTGGGTCTATCTGCAAAACATATTCATCCAGAAGAGTTCAGTTCTTTACTTCAGAAAGAGAAAAGATCATAATGGTAATTTAAAAGGGCTAACATTTCTCAAAGAACATTCTAATTAGAGATTTTGGTATACATTCTCGCTGATGTCAGTGATCTATTGAACGTTTGGTTTCTAATAGTTTAATGGCTAGGTCCAGTCAGGGAAGAGCAATTAGTTGAATAAGTAAAGTTACAGAAACCATGTAGGAGAGACTAACATAACATATAGTAGCTGCTTATCTGAATTTCAAAACAATTATCTAGGTGGAAGTTGCAGTTAATGATGATGAACACATAGAGTGCAAATCAAATGTGTTATGATGATGTGCTTATGACTAAAAGTGAATGTAAATATGAATAGAAGCTCTAAAATGTCCAGCAGTTTAGGTCCGTTTTAAGAAAAAGAAGTGCAAGGGAAAAGATGGTAGACAGCTCTTTATGCCATTCAGTCATTCTCAGAAGAGTGTAAGAGCTGCAAGCTGGTCAGTCTCCTATGACGTGCGTAATCAAACTCTATAATCACAAAGTAGCTCTAAAGCAGGTATGATTTATTGAGTGCTGCGCAGTTACCGGGTGCAAGGGGGATAGATCCTCCTAACTTGCACAGCATCAGGAAAAATCATGCTACAGATAAAGGCTGAACCAATACTTAATGAATAGTTTTCCCCAAATTCGGATACTTATTCATTACACCCCCAAGAGTTCATTAGCATGCAGACCCTCCCCTCTTGTGCGTGCGTAGTGGGTTGTGGGATGAAGATTTGTCGTCTTCCTCGCGAAGACTTCTGACCTTTCTCACTGTGAACTTCTCACCTTTCAGGGGGGCATCCCCCCAAACCGTTTACTTCTTGCCCTGTCGACATCTACTCACCTCCCTGCCAAATGTCCTCAGGCTGTTCTCAAACCCTTATCTTTATGGCCTTCACCCCCCTCATTATCCCGACCCAGTGTCGGCCATTCCTTGTTTTCTAACAAGCTCTACATTCTTGCTTCTATAAACTAACTATTCCCCTTCACCTCCCTTATTCTCGGTCACTGTGAAGACTTCTTGACATTTTACTTCCACTTATGGGGCCCTTCCCACCTTTCACCTATGTTTTCCTGAAGTAGCTGTAAACATTCACAAAGCAGAACAAAATATTAGACAATGCAGTTTATATAGGTGTATTTTCTACATACATCTTTGGTGTAGTCGTGGGAGTTAGGATAGAAGGGTAAAATTCACTGAAGAGATGGCATTGTCTATCATATTTGTGCTTATTAGGAAAATAGTGCTGCAGCTAGAGTGGAGGCTCTGTGGCATTACTTCTTGTCTAAAGGCTTTGCATGCCCTCTGTACGTTTCTTTTGCTGACAGCCAAAGTATTTGAAAGCAGTACAACCCTTCAAGTATTTCACATCTTATGTCAATGTTTGTAATTTATCAGCCTAGGTTACACTAACATGCTTTGGCTGATGACAGCTGAGTAGAGCTCACACATTTTATTTCTGCCAGCTGTCCTGTAGGACACCAACCTTGGGCAAAAAGGCAACACCAACAACTGAGAGCACTTACTCCTACAAATATTCTTGAAACTCTAGGAGCTAGACTAAGCACCTAGCTAACACTGTGGCATTCCTAAATCTATGCAGTTTTCATTTCTTAATAAACAAGGCTATCCAGGTGTATCTGAAGACACTCTTCTAAAGGCTAAGTATGTCCCTCTCTGTCATGAGATATGGCTTGCAGGACTGGATTCAGGATCCCACAGTTGCTTATCTTTTCTAAAAGTGACACTTCAGTTGATCTAGAAGTGACTCCTAGGTCTCCACAATGCAATTTTAATTATGGCAGATTGGGTGGAATATGACTCCTCTGGACATAAGTTTCCCAGAAGCAAGTGTAATAGTTCCTCAAAGAGAGTGACCAACCTACTGGAGTAGTTAGACACCTATTGGACTTGCTCTGTCTGAAAAGTATCGGTATAGTAGCTGGTTATTACCTAACATTTGATTTGCTCAAGAATATATTTTTTTTTCCTTGATACAGCCACCAAGAAACAGCTCTTGGGTCCTATTTCCCATCCTTTTGCTGGCTATGTTTATGAATGTTTGTTTGTCCTGCAGATACATACCACACTGTCCATAAAATGGCAGTTAAATGGGTTTACTGCAGGAAAATTTTGGATTTGTCATGCACTTTGTTGGCAGAAGGTTGCACTGTACATAATGGGGAGGATGCCGAGGATGCCAACAGTGGAAGAATTTGAAGTTTAAGTGTATTGTGATAATTACTGCTGTAATTAACTGTAATTTACTTCTACGGATTAGCAGGGCTTTAAAAAAAGCACATATTCATAACTTAGTTTTGCAAACACTTCAGACAAAATATGAATTAGGTAAACAGAGTAAAACATAAGCAAATGGAGAACTGTAAAGTGTTAATAACAGTGCTTATGCAGGCAGAATATGATGTAGGTCACTCCGAAAGCAATGCCTCCTGTCTGTAATAAAGAGTACAATAGCACTATTTGATAGATCAAATTCTCCGATACAAAGCATTCTTTTTCAACACAGTCACTACCATTAACTATGCATTAGCTCTCCACCAACACATGTGGTGGCCAGCAGTGAAGGAGGTGATTGTCCTCCTCTGCTTTGCCCTCATGAGGTTATATCTGGAGTAATACATCTGTGGCATATTACTAGGGCCCCCAGCATGAGAAATGTATGGAAGTGTTAGAGTGGGATGAGAAGATGCCACAAAAATGATCAGAGGGCTGGAACACCTCTCCTATTAAGACAGGCTGAGGCTTGTTCAGTCTGGAGGAGAGACCTCATTACAGTCTTCTAGTACTTACAAATAAGAAAGAAATCATTTTTGCATATGGCTAGGTAATGATAGGAAAACATAGAAAAAGGATCAATTTTAAGCTAAAAGAGGGAACATTTAGCTTAGATGTCACTGGGAAATTTTTCACTGATAAGATAGAGAGGCCCTTGCACAGGTTACCCAGAGAAGCTATGGATGCTCTGTTCTTAGAGGCATTTAAGATCAGGCTACATGAGACCCTGAGGAATCTGATTTTGTGTCTGATTTAGTGGTTATGAACCACACCCATGGCAAAGGGGTGGGAACTAGATGATATCGGAGGTCCCTTCTATGATTTTTAGCAGCAGTGAACAAGAGCCTGTGTGCTGTAGTCATAAGAATCTGCAGTAGTGGAGATGATGTACAGTTGTACAGCTGCTACAATGGCATCACTGTTAGAATAATATTCCCACACTGTCTATCTTTCAATGTCCTGAACAGGTGAAAGTGAAAAGGTCCCAAATGCAGACTATGTGATAGATGTAGTAAGAAAGTCCAGCCAAGACTGGCAATGCACTCCACAGTCTTCACATTTGGTACAGGACCAGTCATTATCTTGCTGGAAAAGAATGATTGTCTTCTTTCTTAGCCTGACTCTAGAATTTGGAGCCTTTGGCTCAATCAGTTCTGTGATATGGAGGTCAGAGTTGATGGTTTGGTCAGGTTCCAGGAAATCTAGAAGGATCACTACATCCCTATTCCAGCACACTGTACATCACTTTACCTACTCTGTGCCTTTAAATTAGTCTTTGATGGGGAATTCACATATCACCACTCCACAGAGTGTTGTTTTGGCTCCGGCTCATAGTGGTTTCTCCTTGTCTCATCACCAGTGATGATGTGATCCAGGAAACTGTCACTTTCAGCCTCGTATTGGATCAATAGGTTTTGCCAAACTTACATGTAGTGTTCTTTCTGTTCCTTTGTGATCACTCATGAGCCCCACCTGACACAAACGTTGTGATATTCCAGTATTGCCACCATCATTTCTATCACATTGAAGCTAATATTAAGCTCTCTGTTTGTAATCTACGAGTTCATGAGGATGAGCTGATCAAGAAACTCTACATTTTGTGGTGTGACAGCTGTGCATGGTCATGTGGAACATGGCTTTTCTCTCACAGCACTGATGTCACTGCTGGAACACACCACTCACCACCTTACTGTGCTCACTTCCACTGGTTGGTGTCCACGATCATTCAGCAAACATCAGTGACTGTTAGTGTGTGCCTTTTTTTCTACATGGAGGAATTCAGGGACACACCATTGCTCCACATACCCTTGCACGTCATATGCCATTCTGTCAGGCTGCCCCTGTGCTGTCATCTGTCATGTGACAGTTAAGGTGTAATGCAATATTGGGTAGAAAGCTTAACTTCTACTGCCACACCCCAATATTTACCTCTGGCATCCTGGGCCGACATCATAAAATACCAAGCATGTATTTTGAATCAGCTCTCATACAGATTTTGTTTACAATTCAGAGGTAGAAGTAGAGGGAAACACTGGTTAAGTAAGGGATTTGTAAAAAAATTCCATATTAGTTTAAATACAGTGTTTAACTTATGTTTGACCTTTGTAATTATACTAAATGCATCAGTTCAGAGATACCTGTTTTTTTGTTTCTTTTTTTTAATTACTATTATATTTTTAAGGGAGAAATAGGAGAAAAAGTAACTTTTTACTTTTACTAAAAATTGGCCTAGGCTAATCCAGCATTGTCTTCCTCTGCATGGTGTAAACAACTGAAAAACTAATACTTCCAATTAGTATTCAGGTTTTTTCCTATGAAGAATACAGTGTCTGGTAGACTCCGTGAATTCTAACACTGGAACATTCTAAATAAGGAAATAAACTGCATGATGGGCTTGAGAGCAACCCAGGTATTCAGGACCCTGAATGATCACTTTTGCCTAATGTTTAGTAGTGGATGTAAGAGTGGCAAAAATATGCTAACAAAGGCTACTTCTCTTTGGCTTTCTAATGAGCTAATTATTTTAGTCCTTACAATCTCAGAAAGGTCTCTTGATATTTTCCTGTAGTTGAAAGCATCAAGTTGGTTGTAGGTATTTAGCATGTTGAGAAGTATTGAGTAAGAGCAGAGTAGATTGGGTAGAAGAAATAAGGGAAGAGAAATCGATATCCATCCTGCTCCCTTTGGTAGGGCTGAACAACAATAATGAAATGCAGTAGGGTATTCTATGCAGCCTGTCATTAGATACTCCAATTTTAGACATTATTGGCTCATAGTGATGAGATATTGTTGATCTCTGAATGCTAACTGGAAGATCACAAGCTTTCAAGGAACCAATCTCAGACAGGAGGATTTCAAAGGAAGAGACAATAGGAATTTTACTTAATCATAGAATCACAGATTATCCTGAGTTGGATGGGACTCATAAAGATCATTGAGTCTAAATGGATTAAAATGAGAAATAAAAAGATGCAATACAGGTTCATGAAATAAAAGAACAAAAATAATTCAAGGTAGGGAGATTAAATACTTACACAGACATCTCTACTGTGAACTACCAAGTTTCAAGACATCTGCGTGAGTGTTTCAAGAATGTAACTCCAGTTACATTTTTTTTATTATCACGTTAAGTTAAAATGTAAAAGAAGCCAATATAATGTTAGCACCTTATTTCAATATTGGTGGTTTCTTTCTTAGACTTTACCCATGGAAGGTCATCCGGACTCTTCTGCCATAGCACTCCAGTATTTTCTGATCCTAAGAATTTGACTGAGCCTTCATAACACAAAACTGCAATCCTGGCTTATTTTCTGCTTCTTTACACTGAATTCTATGTATACAAAGTCATGTTAAAAGAATTGAGATTGAAAGATAGATCTATACTATTATCCTGTTTGTACAGCCACATGATTCCAGTGCTCAGTGTACCCTAACAGACTGTAAATATTTGATAAACTGGAGGAGAATCAGATAGAGGCAAGCAGGAGAAATTACCCTGTGGTTCTTCTTTTCAATACAGTACATCCTCCAGTGAGGCAGAAAAGGATTTATCTTAACAGATAAGAGTAGAAGGTAATTATATTGTGCTTCCCAAATAGTAGAATCTTTTGCAAAGCTAATAAGGACACTGTGGCCTCAGTTATGCTCCTGTATCTTTAGCAAAATGAATTTTAGCTTAAATTGAAAAGATTGACATATAACATTTGTGTTGAATTGCCTTAGAGACAATGAGTTGACAGACTTTACATAATTTAAATAGCTTGTGAGTAATTCTCAGAAACCATGTAAATTACAGACGTACCATAACCTGCAGGTGTTGCATACAATTAATAAACTCTTTCATACGCATTGTTAAGTAAAACTATTAATGTGAATCCTAATCAATATGAATAGTCATTGAATGAAAAGAAGCTTAGTCATGGAGATTACACTTGGAGAATAGAGTCAGTGTGGCTGTATGCATTGAAATAAGACTGGGAAAAATGTTCTTTAAGATTAAAATAATATGCAGTCTTATTTTATTTGGTGTGTGCACAAAGGCAAACACATCTAGAGGTAAAAGTTAAAGAAAAGGGTAGCTAAGTCTAGTATACCATAGGGCTATTAGTATGTTTCATGAATGAACATGTTCTTCACATTTGGAAATTGAACAACTTGAAATTACTCCATTTTGGTCTTCCAGGCTGAAATTCAACAGTCATTCACCAGAATAGACTGGTGAACATGTTTAGTTTGTGTAACAGAGCCAAGAGGACATTAGAAGAGAGCCTGCAACAATTCCAGCCCTGCATTCAAATAGGCCATCCGGATTCTTTTAGAAAGCGCACCTTTGGTATCAGATCTGATTGGTTATCACCAATGAAGAAGACTTCTTGACAATCAGTGCCAGTGCTTGGCTAACCACACAGTGAAAATACCAACCTACAAACCCACCGCTCTTCCTCAATATGCTTAAGTGGAATTCCCTGGAAATATTTTTCTTCCCATTCTCACTCATTTTTGGTCCATTGAGGAAAACTAAACTCTGTTTTCTTTATTTCCCTGACCCTTTGCTACTCCAGCCTTAACAGTCCCAGTTCTCCTAAGCGCTCCTTGTGAGATGCTGTGAGATGCTCTGATCTGTTAGTAATTCTAGGCAAGTGAACATCTCCCTCAACCTATTGGCAGTGCTCTCATCTCAGTTTGCCCAGAATACTGGTAGTTATTTAGACTGCGGACCCAGATTTCAGAATGTTCTCTCTGGTGTGTATGTGTATTGTCAACCAAACTGGCTCTAATTGTCACTATTGTGGTAGTGTGTAATCTAAATGATTTATCCACTGTCAATCTCATTGTAAGAAGACTTTATGTATGGTGAATTCTTCTTCAGTAAGAGGTCATCAGGCCTTGCTTTTAAAAATGAGTAATTTAACATTTGGAAAAGTTATAAAGTATCCACTTATGATATTTCTTTTTCTTGCAAACTGTTTCAGCAGTCCTGTTGAAATAAAAGTGGAACTGTAGAGTAGTGAGTGTAGCTGTATTTATTTGTGTATAGGAAGACTTATCAGCTTTTCTGACGAGTCTCTTCTTGGAAAAGAGTGAGA
Source organism: Lagopus muta (assembly GCF_023343835.1). Lineage (NCBI taxonomy): Eukaryota > Metazoa > Chordata > Aves > Galliformes > Phasianidae > Lagopus > Lagopus muta. Next base: position 61,705,163 of record NC_064472.1, read on the forward strand.
TGTAGTGGGAGGGGTAGAAAACAAATTATTCCTTGCTAGGCTTTAGTTGTGATGCCTGTTCGTTGTCTGCTGATTTCTTTCCTTATGGGGAAAGAGGGAAAGTGCTAGTTTTCTTCAACAATTACTTACTGCTGCTGAGTACTTAGTAACAGCTGGATTTCCTCTTTTGAGAAATGGAAAAGGTTGTTAAATGGAGCTCCATCAATGTAGCACCTGAATAAAAGAATCTTTTTTTTTGTTTATTTGGGTTTAGAGGAAGATATGCCCAAGATAATTGCTGAAGTTTGAAGTGCACTCTTGTATTACTTTTCTTATAATAAGAATTGGCAATATGACTAAGGACTACCAACCTTCCTCTTAGTAAAGCTGTAGCAGTTGTCATGCGTTCAGTATGTTGATGACATTTCTCACAGTGTTCTGTCCCAAAATCTAGTGACCATAGATCCATATCTCTCTTGCAGCAATTTTATGTAGAATTGATTATAGGACGGAATTTAACAGGGAACACGTTAGGACACTCAATTCATGAGGAAAGGTTTTCATAACATATGGAATTCTACTGAAAGTTAATCAGTAGATATTAATAAAAATAATTTGATTAAGTTTTAATTTTTAGCTTCTAAGTAGCGTGTAGAGTGCATGCTACTCAGAAATCTAAACTGAGTAAACTAGTGCAAGAAAAAGGACTTAATAAATGACATTAAATGCAGATCAGAAAAGATTTTACAGTATAAGTAATAATGATACTGCAAAAACTGTTGGCTTTGCTGTAGATTGCTTGTAAACCTGTTGTGAAAGTATAATCTCAGGTCAAAATTGGTGAGAATACTAATGCAGTGGATATTAGGTCAGTGTCAGTAAGTTGAGTGATCTGTGAAACATTTTATGTGTGAGTTATGTATGATCATGTTCATATAGACTGAAGCTAACACCTTGTGAAGAGAACCTCTGTTCTTGGATACTGAAGTTTAAGTTCACTGGGATATTGTCTCCGAATAACAGAATGGCTGAGGTTGGCAGACACCTTTGAAAATCACCTAATATGACTCCTTCTTCTCAAGTGCAGCCAAACTGCGCAGGTTGCCCAAGTCTGTTATCTAGTCAGGGTTTTATATCCTCCACAGCAACTGTTGTGATGAAGACTCCACAAAATCACTGGGCTACTTGCTCCAGCATTTGACCATACTAAAAATTAAAAACTTTGTGTGTGTGTGTTAATGTAGAATTTCCTGTTTTCTAAGTTACACCCATTGCCTTTTGTCCTTGCACTGGACATCACTGAGATTGGCCAGGTTTCATCTTCTTTGCACTCTCCCTTCTGATATTGATGTATGTGAACATGATCTCCACTGAGTGTTCTCTTCTTCAGTTTCAGACCCTTCACCCTTCACCCTCATATAAAAGTTGCTTCACTCTCTCTGTGGTCCTTTATTGAATTTGTTCCGATAGGTCCATCTCTCCCTTTTGGAGAGACCACGCTGAACTCAGTACTTCTAGCATGTCTCACTAGCGCTGAGCAGAAGGAAAAGATCACCTTTCTCAACCTCTTGGTCATACTCTGAGTAATACTGACAAGGATTCTGCTACCAATTTAAAAAGAAGATGATTATGTACTCCTGAGTTTAATCAGGACATACTCTTTATACAGCATCCTGAAGCACGTGGCTAATCTTAACAGTCTATGTAGTAGCATTAATCTCAAGATGACCATCCATGATAAGTGTGAAGTTTAGCTCCCTTGTGAAAAGTATCCTGTCAAATAAACGGTATCCTGAAAACCTTATCCTTTTCTTTTTTTTTCTTTTTTTTTTCTATTTTTTTTCACTTATAGCTTTATTATTTGAAAAGATAGAAAGACTGGCAAGGAATGAGTAGTCATACACTTCAGAGCATTTGATAAAAGAGCAGTGCAATATACTGAGGGAGATTTTGTGCATTCCTGTCTAATTCAAAAGACAAAGTTGAAACATCCAGACTTGTTACCAGAGCTACTGCTCAGAATTACATAAATATAAAATAAATAGATAAATGCAAAGATAAACAAGGTTAATGAGACCAAGGTGGCCTGCTAAATTTTCTCAGACTGTTTTCAATGGAAGCAGTGAAAGCTCTTGATAGTAAATTGAGTTTTTATTAAAAGCAGATGCCAAGTGTTGCATAGAAAAAATTTCAGAAAACCATGTATGTAGGTCGTGGAGGACTGTCACAAAACAATGAGGTGTGGACTCTCTACCCAGGTGCCATTCAGTTGGAAATTCCATGTATGTAAGATTTGCTCCAGAAACAAGACTTAACAGACTGCAGATGTGATTTACCCCAGCTATGTTTATCTGAAAAGAGGTCTCACCAAGCACTTGTTCATTCCCATGAGATAAGTCCATTTCCACCTGTTTCCTGTATGCAGCTGACAAAAGTATTCCCCTGGTTTTAAAGGTTGAAGTATAGATAGAGAAAAATCAGAGTGGTTTCCTGAGCAGTGTGATGTATCTGGATTCTGAAATGTTAAGAACTGGCTTCAAACAAGTAAGTACAATAAACAATTATATTTTGCCAGATGTGCCAGTGAAACAGTACATAAAAATCTGTGAAGAGCTTATTTTAGCAGCCAAGGAAAATTGCTTTTTGGTGCATGCTCTAACATTGTCAGGAGAAAGAAACGTGCAAATAATTCAGTGGCTTTTATAGAAAGCAGTCTTTTTGGACAACAGCTGTAGCAGATAAAAACAGCTGAATTGAAGACACATTGAGACACATCAAGATCTAATGAAATAAATATACTGGTACACAATTGTGTGAACATCTCACATACACCAGAATCTCCGAAATAGACCAGCTGCCTGTGAGACCTGCTGACTTCGCTGCTAGGTTGTTTAAACTGAACATCCATATTATGTTGATTTTGTTGTTCAGAATTTTGGTGGTTTTTTTTTTTTTTTTTTTTTTTTCATTGTTGTTGGTTTTTTTTTTCCCCAGTGAAAAAAATAGCTGTAGAACTGTAGTTTCTAAAAGTCATGCAAGCTCTGTTCAGAGGAATTCAGTGTTTTCTGAAGAAGATCATGTTGTGCGTATCATGTGCTCATTACCTGCAGCATTGAGCCAGAGTTTCTCTAGACTCTTTGGTTTTACAGAATTCTTGTAAAAAGTCAAATGTTGAAATACTTCCCATCCCATCAATTTTTCGTGCATATGTGCATGTATTTAAAATACTTTTTTTTTTTTTTAATTGCTAGTAGAATTGGCTTTTTGGTAGATGAAATCTTCGACACAGCATGCCCTCACAGCTCAGAAGGCCAACAGTATCTGGGCTCCATCAACAGAGGGGTGGCAGCAGATACAGGGAGGTGATTGTCCCCCTCTACTCAACACTTTTGAGAACCCATCTGGACAACTGCATCCAGGGGTGGGGTCCCGATTACAAGAAACATGTGGAGCTGTTGGAGTGAGTCCAGAGGGATGAAGCACATTTAGTGGTTGAAGGAGCTGAGTTATTCAGCTTGGAGAAGAAAAGGCTTCAAAGAGACCTCATTGTGGCTTTCCATTTCTAAAAGGAAGCTTATAAACAGGAGAGAGACCAACTTTTTTATGGGGTCTGACAGTGACTGTACGAGGAAGAATGGTTTTAAACTAAAAGAAGGGAGATTTAGGCTAGATGTTGGGAAGAAATCTTTACTCAGAGAGCGATGAGACCCTATCACAGCTGCCAGAGAGGCTGTGGATGCCCTATCCCTGGAGGTGTTGAAGGCTGGGCTGGATGGGGCCCTGGGCAGCATAGTAGGTGGCAGCCTTATCCAATGCGAGTTGGATATGATCTTTAAGGTCCCTTCCAACCCATGTCATTCTTTGATTCTATGATTGTTAATATATACTATAATCTGCCCTTATGTATGATTTCTGTGTGTGTGCCTTTATCTATGCCTACATTAAATCCAGGCTATACGATTTCTTGTCTGACTCCTAGGAGAATGAAGAGTTGCAGAAATTTTGATATTTTTAAAATACACTAAGAGCTATCAAGGAGAATTACTTACTCATCTATTTTACAGGAAATTAAGTGGTAGCTTAATAGATTTCTTTTCCTGTTCCTTAACTTTTTTGGCAAATGTATATAGTCTTGATGCTTTTGAAGAGCCTCGATGACATAATTTATCATAAAATGTAGACTTCAGAAATAGATGTTCTTAAAGTCCTGTTTCAGTTTGTATTCTTATTTTATATGATCTAGTGTTCTTCTGGGTTTTTATTTAGAAGGTTATGACTCAACAGCTTGGAAACAACTTGCTAAAATAAAAATGCCAGAAGGAAGCTGATTCTTTAGCTGAAAAGGCAAATTAGTCTTTAATTAGATGATAATTCTGGCATCCTATGAGATTCAGATTAGAAAATTTTAGACTTCCTAGGCAAAAATGATCAGATGCAAAACCTGATGATGCTCTGGTTAATGCAGTTTCTAAATGCACTGCACACTGCAGTTCCAGAATAAGAGATAAAAATTAGAAGCTGAATATTGAGACTTAGAGACAGATGGATTTTACTATATTTTCTTCTTCTTTTTTTCCCCTCCAAGTTATTTTCCAGATGTTTCTCTGCAAAACTATTTATATAAAAGGCTCATTAAGCAGAGTAAAATTCATCATCATTTGGAATCACTTTTGCCTTTTTTTCCACGAGTATTTTTAGTTATATTAAAGTAATGAAATAAGGAAACGTTCTTTTAGAATGCTGATTCTATACAGAGATGCTGTTGGTTCTTACCTCCTTTTCTTTTATCCATTATTAAACATTATTGTGTTTGGAAGCAGAATAATAAGGGTGCCTTAGTGTTATTTGAATAAACTTAATATTTCTAACTCTTCCGTCTTTATTTCAAATATCTGTTAAGGCACTTGCAAGATCTGATCTTTTCAGTAATCTGTTCTAGATAAGCACTTAAATGTTTAAAACAGTGTGATGTGTCTGCTCCATTTTCTTGACATCTCTTCTGTGAATATTTGGAATAGTGCATGAACTTATTATGGTTTTAAAGTGGAATATATGTAACCAATACCATCTTGAATGAATGTACCTTGTTCTTACATTAAAGACTGAGAACTTTTGGTAGAAGTGGACACAACTCTTAACGCAGAAAAATAATGCTGCTATATCCCACATGATGTTTTTATCTTACTTTTCTCAGCAAAAGAGTCCTCAGGATTCCCATTTTACCTGGATAAGGAGAGTAGCTAAAATATTCTAGCTCTTCCTGTTTCTTGTGTAGGTGTAGTTACAGGAGCTTCCTCACAAGTTTATAGTTGAAAGTTCAGACTACTGAGTAAAACTAGGATTTGTTAAAAGGAGTAAGACAAGGCTCCCACTGTCTTCTCTTCCTAGTAAATGCTCGAGGATCGTGGTTTGGGGGAGTGAAATGGCACCATGTACACCCTCAACTTCTTTTCTTGGCTCACTGGAGAGGTACAACCATTCCAGTGTGGCATGAGTTCTTAGGTTGTTTTTTCTCTCTCCAGCTCTTTTGTGCAGTGACAAGTTAGGCACCTTTTTTTCTTTTTGTTTTGGTCCCAGATTGGATAATGAATGCTTAAATAAAATGTTAACTGTTTTAGCACATGAATAATTTCATTTAGAGATACTGGGTTGTTTTCATGTTATGTCACAGGTGAACAGCTTTGTTAACTTGCTGATGTCTAAAATGAGCAGTTCCAGAATAAGAGATATAAAATGATTAATGATAATTAGTCAAGTTTATGTTATAATATTAATGGCCAAAATTATAGAGCAAGAAATTCTGTCCTAAATTATTTCATTAGTATAGCGCTTTATATAGCATAGTATTACTTCAGCACAGCACCTGGATGAGAATTGCCATTGCACTCTGAGTCAAAGGAGACAAAATAATCCTTCTGTGTTTTATAAAGGGGTAAAAAATCAACAGGAAAAAAAAATACATTTTCAGCTTGTGATTTTCTGACTACATATGATAATACTAGCATACTAGACTAGCTTGAAGTACAAACACTTCAGTCATCCACACCATCTCCATTTTGAATCACACACTGGACTGAGTCAGCCCATTCTAAAGTCTGGAAAGGCATTTGCAAGGGATTGATTTGAACACGTGTTTGACTTCTTGTTTATTAGTTGTGAGAAGGTGGCTATGTGATTTGGTGAATCCATACTTTATCTTCATTTGTATTTATAATGCTGTTCAACTTATTTGTCTCTTCATGCATAATTGGTGCAAATATGCATAGTTCCACACTTCTGATGTATGCTTTTGACAAGCATCTAATTCAAATATGCATGTATGCATGCAAGTTTTTCGATGATTTTTTTTTTTTTTTTCCAAATGAATGTATACAAGGCATGCATATATAATCTACTTGTCCACATGCACAAAATTGTAATGTCCTAAACCTATTCCCTCCTCCTCTCTTCACAGACTGATAGGAGAGGTCATAGAAGCATACACTCAGAATTGCTTGCGTTAGAAGGAATCTTTAAAGGTTCCTGCAGTGAACATCTAGCACTCCACATCTGGACACTGGATACAGCACTCCAGTCTGCTGGTCACGCTTCTCTTGATGTAGCCCAAGATATTATTGGCTTTCTGGGCTGAGAGGTCACATTGCTGGCTCATGTCCTCACCAGCACCCCCAAGACCTTTTTGGCAGGGCTGTACTGCATTCTTACATAGAATCATAGAATCATAGAATCATAGAATCACAAGGTTGAAAAGGACCTACAAGATCATCTAGTCCAACCGTCCTCCCATTACCACTGCTACCACAAGCTACTAAACCATATCTTGCAGCTCCTCATCCAGACACCTCTTGAACACTGCCAGGGACGGCAACTCCACCATCTCCCTGGGCCATTCCAGTGCCTGACTATTCTTTGAGAGAAAAAGTATTTCTTAGTCTAATTTAAATCTCCTCTGGTACAACTTGCAGCCATTTGCTCGGGTCCTGTTTGTTGCCTGGGAAAAGAGGCCAAACCCCTCCTCATTACAACCTCCCTTCAGGAGCTTTCCCCCCAGCTTGTCCAGATAGTGGGGGTTGCCATGACTCAGGTGCAAGACCTCGCACTTGAACCTCATGAGGCAGTCCTGGGCCCACTGCTAGAGCTTGTCTAGGTCTCTTTGGATGTCATCTCATCCCTCAGGCATGTCAACCACACCGCAGAGCTTGGTGTCATCCACAAACTTGCTGAGAGTGCACTTGATTCCACTGTTGATGTAATTGATGAAGATTGCTGATCTCCATCTGGATGTGGAGCTATTGATCTGCTGTTGGTGAAGCCATGCTAATTCTCTATCACCTCCCTGTCTTGCATGTGCCTTAGCATAGCTTCCGGGAGGATTTGCTCCATGATCTTTCCCAGTGCAAAGGTGAGACTGACAGGTAGTTCCTGGGGTTATCCTATTTACCCTTTTTAAAAATGAGTGTGAAGTTGCCTGTTTTCCTGTCACCAGGGACTTCATCTGACTATTCAAATATCTTTGACAGTGGCTTGGTTTCTGTGTCAGCCTCCTTCAGGACTTTGGGGTACATCTCACTGGGACTCATTTTCTTACAGATGTGACCGCAGAAGGCCACAAACCTGGTCTTTGCTTACAGTGGGAGGGACCAACATCCCTGTTGGTCCCTGTCCTATTGTTCACTAAGGTGGATACACCTTTTTGGACATTGCTTTTGTGATTGATGTACCTGTAGAAGCTTTTCTTATCCTTCTTTACACCCCTTTCCAAGTCCAGTTCTAATTGGGCCTTAGCCTTCCTGACTCCATCCCTACACAGCCTAGCAGCATCCCTATACTCCTTCCAGCTTACCTGTCCTTGCTTTCACTGCATGTGCATTTCCTTTTTGCTCTCCAGACTGACCTGCAGATCCTGGTCAGCAATGTCTGTCTCTTGCCTTCCTTTTCTGACTTCCTACACCTGGATATGGAGAGCTTTTGTGCCCTGAGGAAAGCTTTCTTAAAGATCTGCTGGCTATGCTTTGCTTAATTGTCCTTGAGGACAGTTTCCCAGGGGATTTTGTTGACTAACTCCCTGAAGAGCTGCAAATTGACTTTCCTAAAATTTAGCATCCTGAATTTACTCTTTGTCCCGTACCCCTCAGAATTGTGAACTACCGTTGCATGATATCTGCAGCCCAGGCAGCTTCGTCATGTCACCAGTCAGTTTACTTGCATTGATAAGCAACGTGTGCAGTATTACATCTCCTCTGGCTGGGCTGTGTGTTGCCTGTCTTTATTTCAGGAGCCTCCTGAATTGCCTACAATGACAGAACAGACTGGGTTATTTTAGGTTTGTCATAAAGTAATTCAGTTGATACATCTGATCACTTTCAACAGGGAGAAAGAGATACAAATACTTCGAATCCTTACAGAGATGTTCTAAATATTCAGTTTCAATTCCTGCATACCTCTTTCTTGCCATCTCTCATTATACATCAACGCATACATGCAAACATGTAGTGTTACAGCTTGATCTGTATTGCATTCATTATGCTTTTATGGAAAAGAACACAGAAAGAAGTGCAGGTTCTAGCTATTTATCTAGCTATCCCTTGTAATAGCATTCTTCTGAGGGGTCAGGTGGAGAGCGCACATGTCTGGGTTCAGATCTTCAATTTCAGAGGTAAGATCGAAGATAACCTTTAATTTCCAGAATTCCAGCCACTGTGTTACATATTTCCTCGTGGCTTTAAACAGCAATGTCTGTTTAACTTGTGTTGACTGTGTTCGCTGTACTGCTTCTTTTAGCTGTAAGCATAGGAAAGCCTAAGGAGGAAGGAGGAAGTGCTACAGTAGCAGCTATCATAATGTTCATTTCTATTCTAAATATAATTAACAGTTTTTATGGAATCTGTTGTCTTTCATGCTATAAACAAAAATGGGATAAAAGTAGTGTTTCTCTCGTTCTTGCAAGTAACTGTATATATAAATAGTGTGATGCTCGTGTTGTGCTAAGTGCTTCACTCGTTAAATTTAAATCCAGAAGGCAGTGACTTGGCAGCACAAGACAAGCAAAAACTATCCAGATTGAATTGATTCTGCTTGATAAGGAAGTTCTATGACAAATCAGTAAGTCAGGTACTGCAGTGGTGTCTTCACTCTGTCACGTGAGGCCCAGACCTTAACGTAGTTCTGCAGCGCAGCCAATTCAGTTAGCTGTTAGAGGTCTGCAAAAGTGTTTGTGTCTAGTTAGAAGCTAGTTCATGCATAATACATTTCTTCAGGAACAAAGCAAAATATTTTTCTTTTCAAATGCAGTATGAGTCACTTCTACTGTGTATTTAACAAGCCTTTCTCAGTACAAACACTGAAAAACATGTTGAGATTTGTTAGATTATTAAAAGTGGAAGAGATATGAATGTTTTCTTCTGAAAGAATAGTACAAGCATTATAATGAGATACATGTAAAAGTTAAAAAAAGAAATAGAATGCATAGCTTTTCAGATTCTACCTGTATTAAAATTGTGATTGATTGATTGATTGGTTGATTAAATTGACTTCTTCGTCAATAAAAATGCGGGGTGACCTCATTGCAGCCTTTCAATACCTAAAGGGAGCCTACAAACAGGAGGGGAATCTACTTTTTGAAAGGGTTGACAGCTGCAGGATGAGGGGAAATGGTTTTAAATTGAGGGAGGGAAGGATTAGGTTGGATGTCAGGGGGAAGTTCACTGCAGAGAGAGTGGTGAGGTGCTGGAACAGCTGCCCAGAGAGGCTGTGGATGCCCCGTCCCTGGAGGTGTTCAAGGCCAGGTTGGATGGGGCCCTGGGCAGCCTGGTCTGGTATCAAATGGGGAGGTTGGTGGCCCTGCCTGTGGCAGGGGGTTGGAGATTCATGATTCTTGAGGTCCCCTCCAACCCTGCCCATTCTGTGATTCTGTGATTCTGTGTATCTGTAAAACTAGCATGTAGAAACATTTACTGACAGTGATCTGGTCTCTCATTTGAAATGCAGTCTGTAAGCAAGTGTGAATTCAGTATTTAAGGCTAAATTGCTTTATTATTAACAACAATTAATATGTGTTATTAAAAACATAAGGCATTGCAAAACAATGATGATAATTCCTAAAGAAGTAAGATGTACTGTAGCAAAAACCATGAATGGCAAGAAAACTGTGACCAAGATATTATCTCTTTCTTCTTTATTTGTGCTGGATAGTTGTAGGAGAGGTCCCACCCAGTCGTGCGAAGAGGATGTTGATAAAGAAAGCAGGCAAAGGGAAAGCTCCACAGTGGAAGACATGGAAAATGGGACTTAGAAAACAGACAATTCTCAGGCATTAGGATACTTAATCTTTCGTGATAGTGTTTCTTAACTGTGTTTTGTCTGGGTAAACTGAAGATGGTGCTTGCAAAATTGTTCTGTTGCAATATCTAAATGAAGCTTTCTTCTTAGTATTCTTCTGTGTAGGTTTTCCCAACTCAGACTGTTCTTTGGTTCTGAGGTTTTAGAATGCCATGGGGAATCACATGCTTTGATAGAATGTCAGATGAACAAAAAGATACAGGGATTTCAGAAACTGGAACATGCAGTAAATGGGAGGTGGCAAGTAAGATTGTAACTGCAAAAAATGTAATATGTGATTAGAATTGTACCAGAACAGGAGAACATTGTTCTTCTCCAACATTATAGTAACATGCATTTATTAAAATGTATATATTTCTTAGATTATTCAAAAACTACAGTGACTGTAGACAGGGTTTAGCAGAAGTGAAAAGCTCAGTTCGAAGATGTTTGCTTAGTTTCCAAGAAGTTGCATTTAATTATGAAGAAAATGTGATTCTCATAACAACTTATACTAGGTGTACAAATTGATATTTTGGAGGTCCTCAGTAGAAGATACTTGTTTAATCATTAAGATCTTGCTGATCAATAACAGAATCACAAAATCCAGAACACCCCATTTTCTGATATATGTAAAAACACTCTGTATTTAGTTCTGTAAATAAAAACCCTATTCTCATGGTACATCTTCCAGTACATTAACCAGATTTCTGCTGTTTGGACAATATAAACATCTGTAGTAACATCTAGAAATAACACAAATTCTGAATATGTCACAGTAGATTTCAATATGTCATTAAGCAGAAGGAATTCGTAAAGCTGCCTTCTTGGCTTTCTCCATGTCAAGTGAGGAGAAGCAATGCTGTGAAATAAGACATCCCTACATGTACAAAGTACTCTTGTTGAAAGAGAGTGAGGGATTATATCTTGATTCAAAATTCTTTGAATCAGTATTCAAAGATGGAAAGTGAAAATTCTTTCCGTTTTTTAATTGAGTTATAGTCTTCATTTTGAACAGACTAATGAGGCCAGAATTTGGTCTTTTAAGATTAATTTTTGCATATAGGAAAACTGCATTCACAGTGTCATTTGATACGCTCAAAAATATGACTGGCCTTTATTTTATAAGAAAAACTATAATGGCCATAAAAAGAAAATATTTAATTTCAGCTTCTGCTTTTTCTGGCATGAAATAAGAAACATCTGCAGGACTCATTAGCTCATAGCTGAACAATATATTAGCCTAAGTCAGCAACGAACATAAGCAGTAGATTAACTTAGTCCTCACTGAGGGTGTCATTGAGTTCAGTCTTAGTTACATTGAAACAACAGACCCTGACCAATGTAGCATAAATAAAGTAACTAAATATGTCAATCAGAATCCAAATTATGGATATTTCCAAGATATCAGTATGTTCCATCGCTTGCCCTCTCAGGGTAGAAGAAGGGGTTTGAGTATTTTAAAATAATGAGTAATCCAGGATTAAATAATACTGTTTCAAGTACTGCAACTGAATATATGAATACCCAAACACCATGAAATAAAAAGTTTCCTAAAATAAGGAGTGTGAACAATAAATTGGCAGACTGTGAGTCTTGATACAGTTTGGGATTGGAATGTGTTAGGCATTTATTTCATACGACTTTCATTTCAATGCAGAAAGAATTAAATTATACTTCCTCTGGCCCTGCTGAAGTCAAGGCAGTAGCAATAGTTATGGAGACAGATCCAAACATTTTTTGGGGAAAATAAATCCTAAAATTACCGTATAACATGGTTAATCAGGATTGTGTTATATGGCATATTTTTGTATACAGTTTTGTTTGCTGCTACATTTAATTTCATACTCGGTTTGTAACAAACAGTATTGTATCCATTTGTCTCATGAGCACTGTTTGTTCAAAAATTATCTACAGTAGCTTCACTGTTCTTCTTGATTTGGCAGCCCTAAATGACAGCTCTGTTTGCTGCCGACCATTTGCCTTTGTTTGCAAATGGCTGCATCAGTTCTGTGAAGCTGGCTGTCTCGTGAGGCATGTGAATTTACTTCATGGCTTTGTCCCGCATAAGAAGAAAGCCACGTGTCCTGTGATGAATTCACTTATCTTGGTGGAGCAGTTCTCCCTGGAACCTAAGAAGCGTTCTCATTGCATACTTGAAGAGCAGAGATCTGGAGGGTGACTTATTCAGTGTAATGTATCTGTACCTTTATACACTGTTGACTGCTGAATCTGGATAAGAAAGGGCCAATTTAGCTTTATAAACACAGATTTGTTTTTATGTCATTACCCAGCATGTGGTACGTGAAACACAGTGGCAGCAATCTGTCTGGTGAGAATAGGAACAGAAATAAGAATGTGATTAATAGAAAACCAGAGTGCAGTGCAGTGAAACATAATGGCAGTGGCCTACCTGGTGAGAACAAAGTGTTGAAAAGAGCGTGATTAAAAAGAGCAAAAACAGCCTGGCAAAACAGCACAAGGGAAGGGGAGGGAACTGATTCCAATAGTTCAAGTGAAACTAAGAAACATTATTAAGTCTTGCTGATTAGTAAGTGGCACATGTAATTCGTAGAAGTGTGTAATTTGTAGGACTATATAATTACAATCTTTTCAGTACCAGATTTGTTTTCTGTATTTAAATGCTTATACACGGTGCTTCCCTATTTTGTGTCTATCACCTGAGTAACAGAAATCCCTAACCCTGATTTCTGATTAATTCTAGCGCTTCTAGTTCTGGTAGCACTTCTGAGGTGTTCATTTACTCTTTCTTTGGTATTTTCATAACATTGATGAAATTTAAATATAAATACTGGTAACTTAATCCAGATCAGTTTTAACAGCGTTATAAGAAGAAGCAAATTAACGTTCATTATTCATCTATGTCCAGGAACCTCATCTATTGTAATACTTACTCCTATTATAAAAAATAAGTGGGTGAGATGACAGAGAAGGAACTGTCTGACAAGCAGCAAAAATCATTTTTAGAACTTTGTGTAAATGTAGATTGCTGATCAGAAAGCCGTGGAGCAAGTATGGACACTGATTTTGAATTCAGCCACACAACATAATCTTTGGCATGAATGCCACTGGATGTTGCAAACTGTACATAGGATTGTTCAGAGTGAAAGATCAACAGTGATCTGTGTAAAAGGAAGAGAGTGAATGTGACTGTGCATTTGAACAAAGCGCACGGCTGTGTGATTCAGTGTGATGAAAACCCACAGAGAAGCTGAACATAGAAATAGAGCTTCCTGTTAATTTTTCAGTACTAATACTGGAAAGATGAGTAATATGAAACCTTATAATATTTTGAAATTGTAGAATCATTTAGGTTGTAAAAGGTCCTTGAGGTCAGGTCCAACCATCAGCTTGATGCTACCTCTAAACCATGTCCCTTATAGTGCCACATCCAAACGTCTCTTAAATAGCTCCAGGAAGAGCTACTCCACCAACTCCTGGGCAGCCCATTCCAATGTCTAATGATCCTTTCTATGAAGAAATACATCCTAATACCCAATCTGTACCTTTCCTGCTGCAACTTTGGCGCATTTCCTTGTGTTCTGTCTCACCTGTAGTAATTAAAAAAATAATAACATTGACAATTACTAAATCTTCTAGCATGCCTCAAAAACAGTGGATTAACAATGATAAGTTCTAGATTGTTAAAGACCATCTTTAGCACATTTTTGAAAGGTGGGTACTTGGTTAACATATTGACAGGCACAGCGGACATTATGACAGCAGTATTCTTACTGAAAAAATAAAGGAAAAAGTATCCTCTGATAATGCTACAAGGTGCTGACAACCTGTATATTTAATTCTATTGCAAAGCAGCTGCAGACAGCAAGCTTATTCTTGCAGTGGCCAAGGCAGACCATGGGGAATGTGTGACCTGAGAGACTTAAAAGCACCTCGTTCAATCTCCTGCTTGTTGTAGGAGAGCTGAAAGAACTTTGGTACTCGCACAGCCTAGGGATTTAGTGTCACTTGCATCAGAGGGAGGAAACAAATCCCCGAGTAGTGATGCAAACAATTTGTGAAAATGATTCACAGATAATAATTGAAGATACACACAGCATGCAGAAAAAAAAGAAACATGGAAGTTCATAGTAGGTTATAAAATAGACCCTAATTTATGTGCAGGATTTTCATTTGGAGATTTTTAGAAAAGTAGTATGTACTTTTAATTATAAAAATAAAAATAGAACAATATTGATTTCACTAAGTAGTGCAGAACAAACAATTCAGAAAACAGACAAGTAACCCTTTAAAATCTTAAAGGTGACTGAGAAAGAAAGACCAAAAGGCTTGTAGAAGATATAGGAGAGAAGATGTATACAGAAATCTTTTTGTTGTGCTTGATTTCAGTTAACTGGTTTCGTTTTTATTAATAATAACAATTCACTGTTACATTCTTTCGTCCTTAATGTTACTAGGAGAAAACAGCTGCCATTCATTAGTTTGTACGATGTTTCTAAATCTGGAAATTGAATGATGTCAACTGCTCACTTTTAAACAACGTATAAGAAAAAAAAGGGGAAAAAAGCTCATTAAATTGGGTTATTCCCTCCCCTGAGGATCACAGAAGATTCTGTCAGTATTAAAACAAACAAACAAACAAACAAACAAACCTTCAACTACTGATGTTCCCTAAACTTCAGAGGTTGTGCATGGCATGAAGGCTCAAGGTTTTTGCAGTATAGCATGTTTTGGAAAACAGCTAGAGTTTCATTACATTCTCATTCTCTGAGGTATGCTTTTGTCATGGGAATATTGGAAGCAGAATTTATAAGATTGCTTTCTGCTGGGAAACCTTGACTTAATTAGGGAGAAATTGTCCTTCTGCCATAAGATTGGATTTTGTATTGCATAGTCCAAACTCCAGTGTTTTGGTGGGGTTTGTATCTGTGTTATATAGGTCCGAATTGGCCTTTGGTGAGTCAGAGGCTATTTAAAAATTTCTCAACCTGGAAGACAGTGTGCAGTTAAAGAAGCACAGGCAGTGGAAGGTAATATAAATGTGTATTTGATTGATTTATTTCAGGTCACCAGGAGACAATAAATTCAGTCACTCACTTTTACATTTATGAAGTGGATCTCACGTAAAGACCTTTGTGTGGTACAAAGAATCAATAGGATGATATGTTAGTGAAGGAAATTCAGTCAAATATTGGCTGTTTTGCTCTAAGCATTGAATTCAGATAGCAATCAGACATTTTGCTCTGTCAGCTTACAGTAGGAGGGCATGTATGTATACATATGCATGTGCATCTGTGTCTGTCTTTTTAAAAACATATATATATATATTTAAAACTAGATATATATCTTTATAATATATATATCTATATAAATCTATTTCTCTCTATATATAGTGCATGCTATTTTGTCCTTTTCATGCAGAGCCATGGCTAAAACTTGCTAGTTTAAGGCATTAAATATTTATGAAGTGGAAGAATTTGCTCACCTGATGAATATTTCATCACTACATTTTTTATTTCTATTTTTTGAATGTATCTTATAGTTAGTCATAATAACCTTTGATGCAGAAACTCCTTGCAGAGTGTTGTAGATAGTAATTAACACAGACTTTAAAATACATAATTTAATTTAAAATATAGTATTCTAATGAATTCTTAAGGGAATTATTTTCTGTTCAGTTAAGTCATCAGAAGATTCCCAGTGAGAAGAATGTATTGGAGGATAAAGAAACAACGCAGTTTGACAAAATATTTTGGGATTACTTTTTGTCTGCTATTTAAATCAGTGGAGTTCTTTAAAATTACTTTGTTATTAGATATTGGTATTAGATAATCTTTTGTATTTATGTTAATGATATTGTAACAATGTTAAGCAATTGAAAATGCATTAAAACTATTTCTGCACTGGATGCATTTTGCTTGTCCATCTTTAGACCTGAACTTTTTTACATGCACATGAACTGGAAAATGCCATGGGGTCTGTGCAAATTATTCATGAATGTGAGTTAACTTCAGAAGGAATTTCTGACTTTAAAAACCAACAAGTATATCTTTGACCTAAAAACTAATAGAAACAAAGTTGAACCTAAAAACTTGAGAAAATATTCATGAAAAGATATTAATGAAGTTCATTTTCATTTTTGTGAGTCAGTGTGTACTGGTGTCTAACTTTGAAGTTAAAAAAAACAACAACAATATTCAAAGTCTTTTAAATTAAAATACATTTTTTCCTTTGCCTCTAAAAATGGCTGAAAATAAAATGAGGTATTTTGCCAAAAGCATGAGATTTTAAACTGACCAGCACAAAACATGAACAGTTTTTCACATGAACTATTTATTTTCCTATAGGGTGAGTGGAAAGCATACAACAGAAGACTGTTCTTTAGTTTCTGCCCTGAAGAAAGCAATTCCTGTTAGGGAAGATGGAGTAATTTCTTTGTTCAGTATGCACTTCTGTAAAAAAATGAACGACATTCCAGCCAAGGCTATCTCAGTAGTTCCTCGAAGTTAACAATGTAAATATCATCAGAAACATATAATTAAATCATTTAAATGAACATTTAAAACTTTCAAAGGAACATTAGATATGAAGGCTAGGAAGAATATGGAAGCAGTAGGGATTTTTCCATCACTGTTTTTGTAATTGGTCTTTTTAATGTAATGTAATTTAAATTCTAATAATGATAAAATGGTGTTCTACATGTCATAAAATATACGTTAGAGAGCAATGTAAAACAATGTGAGGAGATTGAAAGATAGCAAATACAGGGGAAAAAAAATTGAGCTGTGGACATACAGTTTCTTCTCTCCCATTGCAAACCCTTCTGCTAAGTGTACTTCAAATACATTGTGATTCATAGAATCATAGAATTAGGAGGTTTAAAGGAAATTCTGGGTCAATCTGGCCCAGCCTGTACTTCAGAAGGGCCACGTTGAGCAGGGTACGTAGGCCCACTTCCAGGAAGTTTTTGAAGATCTTGAGGAAGACAACAGCCTCTCTCATCCCTTAAGAAGAATGCAAAAGTTTTTTTAAATATAGATATTTAAGAAATTAATATTAATTATGGAATATTAAGAAATATTCCAGAAATATCCATTTCTGGAACCCAGAATGATGAGCATGTTAAGACCCAAGTAAGAGATAATAGAGGATCAGAGATAAGATTATTAGTCACAGTCAGAGGCCGAGAGCATGATATGGCTTCATCTGTACACTTCACTTTTCCACATGCTCAGAAGCAAAGATCAAAATATCAATTTGCATTATTCCGACTTAAACAGATCAAGTAAAACACATTTTGCAGTATCTCAAGTGCTGAAGGGAACATGCTGTATGAGTAATAATCTTGCTTTTCTGATGGGCTGCAATGGCCGTCATTCTCATGTGCCAGGGCTACAGTGATGTGCAGTGAAGTGAATATGTAGCGGTGATGTTTGGCTCCACCAAACATCATTTCAAACTTGGTAGAGCAACGAGAGGTTTTGCTATTTGTTTAAAACATAGAAGAAGGGAAGACCAAAAGGGATGAAGGACAGATTTTTAACATGTTTCACCAGAGCACAGCTGCTCTTATTTCTTAAAGAGGAAGATTGGGATTGTTTTTGAGCTGCAGCCATTGGAGAGGTGCTGTGTCCTCTGAAAACACTGCTTCTGGTAGAAAGTGCAAGGAAAAGTAATAAATCTACTCTGAGGAACATAAGCAAAACTAGGGGAGAGATGTCTTCAGAAAGTCTACATACTCAGAATGAAAAAAAAGTCTTGAAAAAACACAGATCAAAATCAGTAGGGTGGATTTCTACTCTAATGAAAATTGAAAGGCATGGAGAAGAGCTGGGGTGCTGACTGACAGCTGCTGTGAAAATGATTCCTACTGAGGTGAAGTCAGAGAAACTGATAAACATTTGACTTCTAGTTGCTTTATTCATTTAAGATAAAAGAAAAATCAATGTAATTGTCTTCATTTATTCACATGAAAATGAAGTCTTGAGAAGTCTTTTCTTTTCCTGAAATATTAAGACTAGTAATTATGTAGTTTAAATATATAGATACAAATTAAGAGAAATGCATAGTTTCTTAGAAGAGTGATGAAACATCACCCCAATGTATTTTTATGCTTCATATCACCATGTTCTCTCTTGGCCTGTCTTACATTGTGTATCAAAGCCACTTTAGTGCCAGCAACCGAGGAAAAAAACAGTAAATTTTGCTCTTACCTCTAAACATGTTTCTCCTCTGCCATTTCCGCATGTTGATGTGCAATTGTCAGCAAAGAGCTTCTTGTGCTTATTAAAGCCTGTCTAGAAAAAAATAATTTGTTAGAAGTGCTCCCAGCTTAACTGTATTTTAAGGCAGAACAACTGTTCAGGTTTAGTATGGTATCAGATGACAACTTTAGATATACTGCTACTTTGATCGGTCAGAGTCACCATTTTTGCATAGCCATAAGATGACAACTTCTTTGAAATCTAGGGGACAATGATGTTTTATTAAAGCCAGACATTATTAACATTCCACATCTTAGTGTGTGTACCCTCATCGAGTTTGAAGATGACACAAAAGCTGAGTGGTTCCGTTTACATATTGGAGGGAAGAGATGTCATCCACAGAGACCTTGACTGGCTGGAGATGGACTTCTGAATTTCAGAAGGGCCTAGGGCAGAGTGCTTCAGCTAGTCAGGGCAAACAACAAAACACACTGACAGTGAGTGGACTGAGTGCAGTCCTTAGGGGAAGAACTTGAGGGTTCTGTTGAACAGAAATGACCGAGACATGACCCCGAAGTACGCACTTGCACGCACCATTTGTGAGAAAAACCTTGCTCTTCTTCCTTGCACAGAGAGTGCCAACAATTTCCCAGCTCAAAGTATTCTCAAAAGCAGACCAAACTGCCCTCTTAGATCAGTGCCTGCTGTTCACAGATTTTGCAACCCATTATGCAAAGGAATGGTAAATCTGGTGTGCACCTCTTGCACCTCTGCTTTTGGCACCTCTGCTTTTGAGCTTTTAATATGATGGTTTGGGGTTTTTATTCTTTCTTTTTTCCTTTTTTCTTTCTCATAGAAGAAGAATACCTATAAAATAAGAACTAATGTCATCACTCATTACATTTAATAATTATACACTATTACAATAATAATTTTCAAAAATTCTTCAATCACTAAAAAATTATGCATCAAAGTTCCTTTAGAACACACAAAACAACCAAATAAGAAGCTTGAATTGAGTGCCTGAAAAGTGAGAACATGAAATTGTTTGGTTTGGAAAGTGAAGATTTCCATGTATAATTATGAGGTCATCATCTATAAGTTTCTGCTTTCAAAAGTGTAACGTATGCCAAGAGGTAGATACTTTACTGCAATTACATTTTATATCCTTTTTAGAAATCAATAAATGTCATTAAAATCAGAAGCTTGATTTATGGTCTTATTGAGCTATTTGAGTACACTTGATTTTGTACATAAAAGCACTAGGATATTTTCTAGTTACTTTCTTTGCTCCTTTGAGACATGCACATCTTCTTGAAATAGTGCATATGGCAGTGTGTGTTTGTGTGTGTATGCAAAATTGTGTGTGATATTTCAAGCCATGACAGACTGCAACTGGTTTCAGAATTACAGCTTTAAGTACCGTTGTGCCTTTGGCAGTATTTGAAACCTTGGCAGGAGCTGCAACTAATTAAGAAGTGACTAACTGTTTTAAAAACAAATCTTTTTCCTCTCCTTTCCTTTAGCAGAGCATCCTGCCAGATACTTGACTCTGCATTCATCAGTGGGCACTGAATTGACTTTCTTGGTCTGCTAAGTTGAAAATGCAAAGACAGGAAACACCAAAATCATTGTCTAATACTGTCTTATGAAAAAATGCATAATTCATTCTGCCAAAAATACATTTTGAAACATGTATTTTGGTTTTAAACAAAAGCACTTCTCTTGATATTTTCAGCACTGTTCTTTGGAAGACATTAATATTCCACATTTTGATCATACCTTAAATTTTGTTAAGATACCCTTTTTTTTTTTGTTAGACCTTTATTTCTTGAAACAAAATAATGAAAGAATAGGTGTGTTTTTAGACTTCAAGTTCTTAGTAGATGTAAAACTACGAAGAGTGAAGATTTACTTTATTAAATGCCACAGGCATTTAATAGGAACAGTGGTTCCTAATGAATTGGTTTTAATTAACGTCCATTTTCCAGTCACAGTTTAGTCAGTTTGTAGTGGATGATCACTTTCATGCACTAGTGAGTTTCCTGGTGTCTTCCTTCTTGATGTTATTTTCTTTTAGACCAGCTGCAAACACACCTTTGCCAACTGAATTCAGAGGGAGGCACTGCCATTCCCGAGGGCCCGTGATTGCCAAAGGATGTACAGTCATTCCAATACTACATTTACTAGACAGAAAAAGAACATACAGTGAAAGAACAAACCCAACCTTCCTGTAAAACTGTGACATGAAACCTCTTACTCACACTAACAGACGTATCTTTGACTGTCATAAATGGCATGTTTTCCAGATTTACTGCCAACCGTATTTTAAACTAGAATATATAACTGCAGTCTCATATTTAGCAGAGAAGAAGAAAGGTGTCCTACTTTTAAACTGAAAGAGGATGCAAAGCAGTCTGATATTGGTATGATAATGAATGCTGCACATTTCATTGATAATGCTCAGTACTGCTGAGTGTAACATAGCAATGACAGCCCCAATTACCACATCATCAGTTCGCATTCTGAATGGCATATGAAAGAAAGAGGAGCAAGAGCAGGTAGAGAATATAGAATCATAGAATGCTTTGGGTGGAAGGAGCATTTGAGATAATCTGTTTCCAACCCCCCTGCCATAGGCAGGGACACCTCGCTCTAGACCAGGTTGCTCACAGCTCCATCCAGCCTGGCCTTGAACACCTCCAGGGATGTGGGATCCGCAGCTTTGCTGGGTAACCTGTTCCAGTCTCTCTCCACCCTCACAGTGAGGAATTTCGTCTTAATATCGAGTCTATATCCACCCTCTTCCAGTTTAAAGCCATTTTCCCTTGTGCTATTGCTGCATGCCCTTATAAAAAGTCCGTCCCTAGCTTTCCTATAAGCCCCTCTTCAGATAGAACCAGGAAAACTTGAAAATTGGTCTTACCAATTACCTGATCCAGCTTCAGTACAGCATCATCATAAAGTTTGTGTGTTTGTTGTCACTGCTATACACATTGCTCTCAGTTGTAGGAGGCTCACTGATTTTTATTTCAAGCAGTGCCATGAATGGATGTAAATGCAGACAGACAAATACATTTTGGAAGAATTCTGTTGTCCTTAGGGTTTTCTCCTCCACTTTAATAACTTGGGATGACAGTTATCTTGTAGATATTATATGAAGTTGTAGGCAGTATCTTCTGGATAGTTGTACAGTGGCAGTATCATTGATCTTTGTGATCTTTGTAGCTCCCTGTGGAGGGGAAGCAGAGGGAGGTGCTGAGCTTTGCTCCAGGGAACTGATGACAGGCTGGGAATAAGACAGAGTTGCCAGGGAGCAGTCAAACTGGGAACTGGGAAACATTTCTGTTCCATGAAAGTGGTCAGACCAGGGAATAGACTTAGAGATGTGGTGGATACCCCATGCCTGTCGGTGTTCAAGAGACATTTTCCCCACTAATATCATGCAGTAATATTGTTTCCCAAATGTGCATGGGATTTTCTCCAAGTTAAAAGCTAATATTAGTGCTGCTTTATGTTAATTTTATCTCCAATGCATTACAAGGAGAAGAAAAACATTCTTAAAAACACTTTAAAGCTGCAGGGTGCTTTATCATAGGATCATGTACTACTGTTGTCATCACTATGGCAGCTGTTTGGGAAAGTCTTTATCAAGTACTCAGCTTCTCTGTGCTAAGGGGGACTAAACTTTTCTGACTGTGATTCTTTGCCCAGCACAGTGAGTCACCAGCTGGCTGACAAAGTGATTCCAGCTGACTTTATAAGCCACACCTCTGAAATAAGTAAAGTAAATTATGAATAATTACTGTGGAGCTGACTCACTGCATAAACAGTGAGTTCAAAATAACTTCAAGTTTTAAATCACCGATGATGGATGAAAAGAGGCATTGTGTAGGAAATGTTTGGCTTGGTAATTTAGTGCATTTACTTAACTATCAGAAAGTAGAGTGCTGACATTGCATCTGACACGGTATGATAATGCAAAAATAGTTTATTATTTGAGTACTCAGTAGATCATTGAAAGGTTTTTTTGTTTTGTTTTGTTCTTTGTTTTTTGCCTTTTAATATAGTTTGTCAAGCTGTGTGGCATGAAAGAAGTCCTGCCACATACAGGACTTCTAATTTGATTAAAAAGGAAGTGTGCCTGAAGTACAAACAGATTTGTAACTGTATTTTAACATTTGTTTCTTTACTGTACATCTTTATTTCCTGTCCAGGGTCAAGAAATAAATTACTATCAACTAGAAGGAGGTCTTTTGACTTTAAAAGCAATTCTGAACTCCTGCTGTCATGTAACTTAGGATGCCATTTAGGCTACATTTGTTTATTTTCATTGCTGACACCTGTTTATTCAGACAGGAAGGGTCTTGGATTTAAATATATTAGTCAATGACAATATACACTGAATAGTTCTAGTCTCACTGAAGTTTACAACATTCTTTCTTAAATAGGTGAAATACATAAAATGCATGTGATCTTCATTTGGGCTTAAGATTGTAAAGACTTTCATTGTCCTGCACTTTTTTTCTAGGAAAAAAAAAAAGAAACTGCCATGTTATGGTTATCTGTAAGAGAATTCAGTTCCTAGGGAAAAGAAATGAACTTAATCTGCTCCTGAAAGACCCCAAAACCAGCAGTAAGATAGTAAAAAAAATAATTAAACAAGCAAAGAAGTAACATTGTCTAACTTTCTTGGCTGAATAATTTATTTCAGCTGAGATTCTGCTATCCTATTTTATTTAGATGTGTGCCTAAGTGCAGAGTGATTCCATCAAAACACCCATCAGGGTCATAATAGAATCTAGTTTTGAATTGCTAATATTAGTGTTCATCCCAGTAATCAATTCTACAAATAATGCTCAAATAGCATTCTGAAAAACAGTTGTTACTGGACTAAATATTCTTTGTATAATTGAATGCTTTTGTTTAACCAGTTTTAATGGAGCATCACTAATGTTTTTTACTATTTTTTACTCAAGCATTAACTCCTCTTGCAGATCATGTAGATTTTTGTCATTTGCAGAATTTTATATCTGAGCTTTTACCATGTCTAGTCTTCTTCTCTGCCATTGTTAACCTAGGAAGTATTAGCATACTTTATTTAGATTGTAGTTCATTCATTTACTTCTGATTTCTCTCTCAAGATTTAAAAACTCAGTTTCTTTTCATGGTTAGCTGTCATGTTATTTAATTAATGATGTATTTTACTAGTGTAAAAACAATAGACTGGTATTTTTCCTCCTTTTATTGCTGTGAAATCTTTGCACTTACAAACACATTTTACTTAAGTAAGTGTATAATAAAAATCACGTCATCGTAAAATTTAAAAGCTTAGTGTTATCATTTGTCCATACACACCTGATGGTTGATGACTAGCTTCTAAGTAGACATCTAAACATCAAATTAGGGGTTACAAAAGAGAAAGGTTAACCAGTTAAGCACCATGTTTAGGCCTTCTTACATGCTTTGCAGAGCATTGAGTTGTAGCCTGCTTATGTATTTGAACACTGACTTGTAGAAATAAAAACCATTTATTTACCTCAGGAAACTTTAATCTGAGGCATAGTTGGCTGGTGCAACAGACTGTAATTCATTATTTTCTATCAATTGGATTTGACAGCCCCTAGGACACCACGCTATTTTGCAATTAGCAAAAACTGTTGTATTCAGTGTCAATGCAACATACAATTGCTTACAGAACGTTTTACTAAATTAGCCAAGATTGATTGATGTCAAATGCAGTAGGTGTCTGGTGATGAGCTACTCACTATCACAGGGTCTCTTACGTCTGATGAAATTTCCCTACAGATGTTTTGTCTTAACATGACACACGGAGTAATAGCGAAGGCAAAGAAGTCTATTTAAAAAGAATGGTACTGATTTTTGAGAAAATGTTTGAAATCTTTATCTGTGCCATATGCAAGCTATGAGGCCATCCATCAGTGTGCCAGAGTGCTTCTACAGTTGTAGGAACATTGTCTTCACAATCTGCCAGGAAATGAGTAAGCTGGCAGAAAAGAGGGCTTCTTTGGAATGTTTGTGTGGAACTGATTCTACAATAAATCAAACAGAGGCAGCTTACATTTAAACTGATGATAGAAGAGAGTGTTTAAAAGAGACAAAATATGATAGGATAGATTTGTTTAGTACCTTAGGAGGGTATCTATATCACATTTATAGGGAATCCTCTCAGGCCTCGTGGTGCTTTTAGAGGTGAGAAATGTTTGACTGTTGCTTTCTCTGTCATTGAAAACTTCTCAAGACTGTGAGAAGACCGTTTTTATGATGCATGTGTATATAAAACATACTGACTGCAAGAAGAGAAGGAATTAAGTCACTGGTGTACTTCTAAAATACAGTTTTACTGTGAATATGTCTTTTATTTGAGTATGTGTAGTAGATAGTCAGGAGTCACAGGTTCTTTCTGGTGGTAGCTTAAGGCAATTTGATGGTTACCTGTCACAAAAAGGGAAAGGTTCTGCAAGACACAAGATGCATGTTATTGCTTGTCTGTGACAACAAACAGCTGGACTGGAGAATTGAATGGGCTCTCCATCCATCATTCTGTAAGGAAAAACAAACAAACAAAATTCAAAAATTTCTCAGCTGTAATTTCAGGGTCAATGGACCAATACTGGATACATAAGCTTAAATTGATGGAGAGATGCAAAAAAGATATTTCTGTGTCATCCTAAGACATCTTTGTTAGCTAACCAAAACACTGGTCCCACAGCCATGTTTTAGAAGTCTTCACCTTTAAAACTACACCATTTTTAACATCAAACACACTCAGGTTATCAAACTACATGAATAGTTTTTCATAGTGTTTAATTGATGATATACTAAGAAAAGATAAATAATATAACAATTAGCACAATTTGGATTTCTTCATCTCTTTTTTTTTTTTTTTCTCTCTCTCTCCCTCCCTTTCCTTCCACCAACCCTGCCCCATCCCCACTGTCCCCATTTGCACAGCCTCCACTGAAGAGGAACCAACTTCAGCAGGTATGCACATTTTATTATTACACCTACATCAAGGTAACCATTACTTAAGAGCTGCATTTTAAAACATACATATATATATGTATTAGCCAGTCTTATGTTATAAATAACATGTGCTTAATATCCTTACTAGTTTCCTTTTCTTTTGTGTCTCTTTCCTCTCGGCCATATTTTCCTCAATTCAGAGTCACAAGAAGATAAAATTTGGTGAACATTTTTTCCAGTAGTAGTTCAAAATCTTCCCTGTCACTTGTTCCTTCCGTTGTAATTCTGAGCTGGTGCATGGACCTTAAGACAACAGACAAGGTCAGAAGTGATCAAAAGTTCAAAAAATTGGTGCTTTTGTTAGTTTTTAATTTGGCTTTGTACTGGTAAAGCTCAGTCAGCTTCATGACTGACAACACTGCTTGGGAGCAAGCAGTGAAAGCAGGGAAGGGCAGAGGGTGCAGAAGCATACTGCTCAAAAAAAACCATACAGCAAACTGTGGCCTGGATATGTAGCTCAGTGAACTTTTATTTCCATTGACAGACTGCCAAGTAGTGAAAACAGATAACAACACAGTCATAAAAATTAGTTTAGAAGAACCCCAAGAGATGCAAACACATAGTGCTTATGCTATTCCAAAGATTAACTATTTCTAATTAAATGGCAATCCATTAGCTTGGGAGTATTTAAAGAAAAGAAGACATACCGAAGAAGAATGCTGCTAAACAGATTAACATATTTGAAATGGCACTGGGTTGTATAAACTCAGTGAGCTAAAACATCAAATGAACAGGGAGTCACTTTATAGTGGCTTGTTAAAAGAAGTCAAGGTCTCCAGAGTGCCAAAGGCGAGAAGGTAAGAAAAGTGAACAAAGGAAGATAGCAGAGAAGCATTGAATGCTAACTGTTTACAACACTAACCTACGACTTGGGAGCAATATAAGTAACTAGGATATGGTGAAGAATAATAAATGAAAGGATTCAGAACAAAGACAAAAGTAAAGTGTGAGATGAGTAGACTAGTTAAGGATAGCATTGAATGGGAAAATCAAAACGGAATTTTCAACATGAAGGTAATAGCAGAATAGAAAAAAAGCATGACTGAGATGAGGAAGGCCATGCTGAAACAGAAAGGAAGAGCTTTGTGCTGCATAAGACTTAATTAAATGCATCTGAGAAACTCGTCTTCAAATTTGCATGGAAAATACTTTAATAAAAGAGTCAATTGCAAGAGAAAAAAATGCATTGGTGCTCACCTGTGTCTTTTTATTTTAAGTAGGGATGAAAGAAGAGTGCCTTGTATTCCCCTCATGGAATGGATTTAAGCATGTACATTTAGTAGAGAGACATTTGAGGTTTATGTGAATGCACTGTAGTAATGTCCATGGACTTGTTGTGGCTGTACATTGATAATCACTCCTATTGCAACCAGTGGAGTACCTCATAAAGACAGATCTTCCTTTACATTTTTAACGCTACTGTAGATTTTGGTGACAGCCCATATCCACGAATTGGCCAAACTAATTAGACGCATTAGCTGAAAATGAGTATCAGTAGTTGGACAGAATCCTACAAGTTATGTATTCACATCCTCTGGAATCCTTGCAACTTCAGGTGACAAAGCAGATTTGTGTTTGTATAAAAGCTTGTTTGCTTTTATATTCATTTAAATGGTTTGTGTTTAATTACTTCTAACTGTTTTGTTTTACTGCACCCTGTATTAGTGCTTTGGTTATTTTTCCACCTAACTCTCTGTTTTCCACCTAATTCTCAGAGCTCAGACAAAAATTTACAATGAATGAGTTAATATTCCTAAACATTTTAATCTTCTTTAATTTATCGATTCTCTGTAAAATTTTTACACAATTATTTTTAAAAATACTTTCCTCCAAAGCTTTGTAATATATGGCTAAAACTTCACTTAATTGTGGCCGGTTGAATTAGCTGCACCTAGTATTCAGTGATTATTTGTATTTTTATCATTTTCACTGTTTCAAGGTTTTTTGACATCCAAAAAAATGTACCACAATTATTTGTTCAGTAATAGCTATAGTAGTGTAACTTTCTATATGAAAACTCTTAAAAGAAACACTGGTGACCTTTTTGTGTTAGTTATGCCATGAGAGACTGCTGTTAGCAGTAAGGGTGTATGTGTGGCAGCTGCACTGTTACAGCAGCACAGACTGTTATTTCCACACAGACAAATCAAAAGCTAGAAATATACAAATAAACAGTAACAAAATGTTTTTGTTCTCTGAATTGGACAGATGAGCAAATGCCTCTGGCATATATTCTACATGGTAGATTTACAGTGTGAGGCAAAACCCATATTTATAAACATTTGCGCAAACAAATTTCAGCTTCTTAGAAATTATGTTAAAATGGAGCATGACTAAATACCTGCAAAAATACACTGGCTTAATGTAATAGAAACACTTCTTGTTATTTAATCTGGTTGTAGGACACAGACACTTCACATCATTAGATTCTTCGTGAATTATTTTTGAAATAATTACTTTCTTCGGAAAAACTGTGATGAATTGGAAGGTTTTTATGGGTTTTCATTTGACTGGAATTTTCCAAATGCAGAATCATATTTTTTCCTATTCAGATGAAAATTTCCACTTTAAAAAATCTGAAAACAATTGTGAAAACAATTCTGATCTCTTCTTTGAGAAACAAGCTTTAGGTCTTAAGCTTTTCTTCTAGATACTACCAAAGTGTATTCCAACACTCTATATACATGAAATGTGACTAAATAAAATAGGCTATATACAAGAGTAGAAGTTAATTCTTAGAAATTCTGTAAGATAGTAAACATCATCTGCAAAGTTGTATATACCTTATTTTGAACCTCAGCAAAGCATTTCAGTACATAGTATCTGAGTAGTCCTTTTAACTCTCAGTGCGTAGTAAACCTATTTATTGTCTTTGCAAGACTCATTTAGGCTCACAAGTTTACCAAATTGGAGCTTAAAGCAGCTGTAGCAAAAGTACAGCTCAGAAGTGCAACGTATATTGTGTCAGTGAAATGTACTATTTTATTCCTGACGAAAACAAAATCAAAAGCAGTCAGCTTCATTAAGAGGAGGCATATAGTTTTATATGTAGTGATATGCTTGGGAAAATGAAGTTAAACTCATGTTATAAAAATATTACTCTTGCAGTTTTTCCTAAGAAAAATTTTCTAAGTAAAGTGTAATTGTTGTTTAACTGAATAGTATTTTTATCTTCAAATTTAATAAGCAATACTTGATCATCAAATGCTTTTAATTTATAGCTTCTATTGATTTTGTTTTAATATATGACTGGACGACATTGTTTTGAATATAAAAGATTAATGAATTCTTCGTGGTTGTTCCAGTACAACTTAGTTCTCAGATTGTATTGATTTTTACAAAGCCTTATGCTGTGGTTAAAACAGATACTCCTTTCTTCTAGCAGGGATGCAGTTACTGTTTGAAAGATGCAGTGGTGCAGTGGTGAAAAATAAGTAGAAACTGTAACTGAAGCCCCATCTATCACCTGGAGTCTTCCACTTAGGTTTCTGGGGGATGTGTTCATCTTGAAAAAAACATGTGCTTTGTATGGACAGGAAGCAGAGTTTTTGCAGCTACCAGATTGTGTTCTTTTCCCCAAACAGCAGTACACGTCATCCAGTTCGTAATATGTATCTGAGCACCATGTAATAAATCTCTTAATTCCACTGCTGATCTGGTATTGTCACAGGGAGGTTAGCAGGCACTTCCATCTGCAAGGCACAGAAGTTTCTCAGCGTTCAGAATCATCGGAAGTTGCTTAGAACTGCTGCCTAAACACTCTGTGATAAGAGTCTGTGTTAAACTATAACATGTGCATGAGAGGAAAGATAAAAAGATTAGAGGGTAGCACATAACGTATTACTAGTTTTCCAAAACATGCCTTTACTTGGCAGCTCTGCCCACAGCAGAGGGTTGGAACTAGATGGTCTTTATGGTCCCTTTCAACCCAAGCCATTCTATAATTCTGTAATTCTGTGATTCATAAAAAAACAAGCTGTAGGATAAATTGCAACTCATAAACTGCTTTTATGAAAATTATAAACTTTGTAGGAACATTTTATGATCACTATAAGCTTTTAATGGAACAGTGATTGGGATCAGGGTTAGATTTATGTGGGTTTTTTTTTTGTTTAATCAACGGGAAAAATAGTAGTATTTCCCAAACTCTGCTCTTGGGGTAGTGTTTCATTTCTCCGACAGTGCATCCCTTGTCTTCCCAAATAATCTCAAAGAAGTTAAGTTTCTAAAATTGATTTTGACTGTTGTAGCCCATAACATGAATTTGAATAATGCTATGGGTGAATACATGCCCCATGTGTATGTCTCTAAAAATGATATTTCTCAGAATTTCAATTCAGTGTCAGAATGTTTCAGTCCAAGCAGTGAACTGCAATTACAAATCATCGAACATACTCCTTGTAAGATGAACCATGCTTACATTTTGCATGGTGTTTAACAAAAACAGGAACAAGGAGTTTTTAAAACAATCCTGATTGTTTTTCTTAAGGTGATTCTGTTTTAGCATCGATCCAGATCTTTTTATTCCATTCTACCTAAATATCTTTGATTTTTTTAATTATCATAGACATTTGAACTCTTTTGAGCTAGTTCTACAGATCTGCTCAAGTTATTTTTGATCAGTTGAACAGTTTTACTGTCACAGAAGCTCATGCATCCTGTGAAAGCAAGCTAGGAAAACCTTGTCTCCTGCAGATTTTTCTTTCCATTTTTGCATCTCAGAAATGTTTCCCATGATTTAACATATTCCTTTCTTTCATAAAGGAGTCTGGAATTGCTTCTACAGACATTAAAGAGTAATTTTTCCAAGACAAGATGAAAGGTAGTGCAGCTCAACATGTCTCACATTGTTCACTTTTATTTACACTATGCCTTTGAATGAAATAATAAATATGTACCCTTTTGACATAATAAGTGAATACATTCCTTGATTTTGTTGTCATTGTTTTAAGTCTGCTGTTTTAGGTAACTGGCATTTGAGTATTTATATTCTATTTATATAAAATATGCAAATGGTTTTAGTGCTTCATGACAATATAAGTGATTTTACCGTACAAATTTATTATTGTTTTAATGAAATTTTGGTGTTGAAGAGATAGCAGACTCAGTACATGACAGTAATTTCTTCTTCAAGCACGTTAGTAAAAAGCAATCCATACAACAGTTCCGTGGCACAGTATATACATGCAGACACTTTCATTGCATATCTGTGTGCAGTTACTACACGCAGTCTTTTTTTTTTTTTCCCCCAAAGGAAAGTAGCATTGTAACTCAACAATTCTCCGATATTTAATCTGTTAATTTCTATAGAATTTCAACTTATACAAAACTTTATTTTACCATTTTAGAAAGATAGAAACATTTTTGAGAAGGAAAGTTTGAAAATGCAATGGAAAATGGAGAAAGAGACGTGTTGGGAAAAGGCTCAAAAGGATTAGAATCAAAAACTGCAGCAGGAAGCATTCCAGGAAAGAAAAAAAGAAAAAGTTGGCTAGAAACAGAACTTCTCAGAAAGTAATAAAAAACAGTAATAGAAAGCATCTAACAAATTAAATTCTTTTGTGTTATGATCTGAAAAGCATGCAACTACTTGACCTAGTAGTATATAGAGATTGCAGCAGTCAGTAGCAAGACTACTATGAGCAATCAGGTAGATCTGCATAAATACATAGATAGATAAAAAACTATTACAGATATTATCAGAAAACAAGTGTACACATATTTTTTTATGTATGAATGTATATGTAAGTACAAACATATATGCAAACGTATATATGTAATGGATATTAAAATTGTAGAACCAATTATTAGTAGCATTAGTTACAAATGATAGAAAGGTAATCTGAGGTAAGAAAATCGGATACGATTTGAGGATTATTACAGGCTTAGCAAACTTCAGTGATTCTATGGCAGTGAAAATACTTAGAAATTACAAATTTACTGATACTGTAACAGCAAATAGATTTATCACAGAATCATAGAATAGCTTAGATTGGAAGAGACCTTGAAGATCATCTAGTTTCAACCCTGCTGCTGCAGGTAGAGTTGTCCCTCACCAGATCAGGGCCCAATCCAACCCAGCCTTGATTGCCTCCAGGGGCAAGGCACCCACAGGATCTCTGAACAGCCTATGCCTGCATCTTACCACCCTCTGAGGAAAAAATTTCCATCTAACACCTAATTTAAATCTCCCCTCTTTTAATTTAAAGCCATTCTTCCTTGTCCTATTTGCTACCAGACCATGTAAAATGTCAGTCTGTCTTATGCTAATATGCTCCCTTCAAATTTGCCTGGAGCCTTCAAGGTAAACAAGCACAATTCCGTAACCTCTAACCATCTTTGCAGCTCTCCTCTGGAGCCCTTTTCAACACGGGAAATGTTGGAAATGCTCACCTTTCTCATGTGGGGGCCCCAGACCTGGAAGCAGTACTTCATGTGGAGCTTCAGAGAGTCAGAGGAGAGGGGAAAAATGACCTCCTTTATGCTGCTGGCCACCATCATTTGGTTCAGCCTAGGATAGAGTTGATCTTCTGGGCTGCAAGTCTACATTGCTGCTCAATTCTAGCATTTTATCTTCCAAAGTCTTTCACTCCAGGACCGCATGCAGTGAGTTCTTCTCTGGTCTGTATGCAAACACCCTCACCCAAGCACAACACCCTGCACTTGGCCTTGTTGAACCTCATTAAGTCCACATGGACCTACTTCTCAAGCCTTTTTCACATCCATCTGAATGGCACGTCTTCGTTCTCTTGTATTAAATGCACCACTCAGCTTAATGTCATTGGCAAACTTACTGAAGGTGTTCTCTATCCTAATATAATTAATAAAGATGTTGAAGAGCACCAATTCCAAGATGAACCTCTGGGGAGTACCACTCCTGACAGTCCTCTGCCTGGGCATAGAAGTATTGACCACAACAGTCTGACTGTGACCATGTAACCAATTCTCTATCTACTGAATAGTCCACCCTTCAGATCCTTATTTGTCCAATTTACAGATGAGATGTGGAATGGAACCGTGTCAAAAGCCTTGCACAAATCCAGATAGGTGATATATCAGTTGCCTTTCCTTTGTCCACTGATGCTGTCAATCTGTCACAAAATGCTACCAGATCTGCCCTTGGTGAAAACATACTGGCTCTCTCAGATCACTTCTTCATCTCATATATGCCTTAACACATCTTCCAGGAGGATTTGCTCCATGATCTTCCCAGGCACAGAGGTGAGGTTCGCCAGCCTGTAGTTCCCTGGTCATGCTTTCTCCCTTTCTTAAAATTGGGAGTGATGTTTCCCCTTTTTTCAGTCACTTGACTGGAGGACTAGGGACTTCACTTGGCAGCCATGACTTTTTGAAGTATGACAGAGAGTAGCTTCACAGCCACATCAACATTAGGATTCTTTTAGGATCCTGGCATATGTCATCTGGCTCCATAAACTTGTACACATTCAAGTCTAATGAATCAGTCTCTGACTTGCTTTGCTCTTACAGAGGGAAGGATATTGCTCCCACGTAGACGTTCATGAGAGAATGCCTGAGTGCTGGGGAAGACTGAGGCAAAGAACTCTATGAGTACCTCAACATTGTCCATTGTCTGTTGTAGACTGTTCTCCCTTCTCATTTATCCAAAGATCTAAACTCTCCTTTGCTGTTGTCTTCTGATCAATGTACTTGTAAACCTTAGGATAGGTTGATAGGTTATTCTTATCAATACTATACTTATGACAGATTATATGCGTACATATATATCCACAGAATCATCAGTACCAAATCAAAGAGATCTCAGAAACAGTGGCAGTTAAGGAAAATAATATCCAAAGACACCAAATGTCAAAACTTTTCTCATTGCGGTCAGATTACTGGTATTTGTAACTACTCCCATCATTTTGTTCAGTGTAACATCTTACTCTGTAAGCATAGTGTTAAGCAATAATGTAGTCTGAAATCGATATTGCTTCAAAACAGTGTACTTTTTTTTGTTTTTTCCTTTGTTGCATTCATGTTTCTCTGGCAGTTAAAACAGGTCCTTTGTCTCTTCTCTGGATGGCTTCTGTATAAGAAGCCTTGTGAAGCAGATTGTAGCACCATGGCGTGTTGACCTAAGGTATGCCTTGGAGCCTGTATGCAGGGTAAGAAATTATAGATCAGTCAGTGGTTTTGGAAAAGTAGAAGAATGATGGAAAATAAAAATTAGAAGTCTTTATAAATTATTTTAAATGGTAGTTATTTCAATATTTACTTATTAGACATCTCATAACGGAGCCTGAGTTGGGTCCTTTTGGACTTGGGGAAATAGAATAGTGGAAATAAAGCAGGCATGTCCAGCCCAGAGCCCACAGGCTGTGTGCAACCTGACACCATTCACTCTACAGCCCTCTCTGCCCCGCACCATCACAGCAGCAACTCTGCCCTGTAGAGGGTCCCAGCCTGGCCCAAAGCACAGACCCATCACCACCCACCTTCACTGTGAAAGATTTTTCCTTACATATAACCTAATTCTACCCTTTAAGTTTATATCTATTAACCATGTTATATATTTTATGTGCAGTCCAGAACGATTCTTCATCACTCATTTTGGGCCAGGCAAGCCGAAAGGCCAAACACCAAGGGAATAAAGCAGTATTTAATGCATGTTTGCAAGGCATAGAAATAATATGTCACAGTGACTTGTAACAAACAAACAAACAGACAAAGAAAAAAAAACAAATCCCCACATGCACGCAAATAAAGAGGAATTTATACTGAAAAAGAGTTTCAAAAGCGAATTACCATTTTTTGGTAACTTAAAGCCATGAACATAAAATTACCAAAATTCCTATGTTTCTTTAGTCCCCAGTCCTAATCTGTTTTTATTGGATGGTAAAT
The DNA here is from genome assembly GCF_023343835.1 of Lagopus muta. NCBI lineage: Eukaryota > Metazoa > Chordata > Aves > Galliformes > Phasianidae > Lagopus > Lagopus muta. The sequence continues at coordinate 61,739,554 of NC_064472.1, forward strand.
TAAATTCATATTTTCGTACTAAATATATTTTTATTTCTTTTAGCTAATTGTGGTGGATGGTGGAAAATTTCTACTGAGCAACATCTTATATGGATAGCTTTATGGTAGATAGTTCAGAGTATTAAATATGTCTTTAGCTTGAACACAGAAATAGTGTAGTCATTTTTTCAGTGGCTTTCCTTCCTCCATACCAGTGAGTGCTTTTACTTTTTAATGCTATGAAGCGTGTTCAACAAGTATAGAAGTGGGTGAAATACTGGCAAAATGTCATTAATTTTTAGACAACTGTGTTGTGACTACGAGTGAAAAAGATTTGAGATCTCTCTTAGAATGATATTCCCATACGAATTATAATTATGCTCATGTCTCTGTTGGCTAATTGTGCATTTGTTTGCCTTACAAATATTTGACTAACTGTGGCTGTGAAATTGGATTTCACAAGGGGCATCTCTTCTTGAAAATAATGCTCTAATGATCTTCTATTGATTGCAAAAATTTGAAACTGTAACTCCTTTGATGATTATCAGAAAAGGAAAAAAAAATACACTCGTGTCCATGATTTACTGAAACTTCACAGACAGTTGATGATAGATTTAATCTGCTTACTCTCTCACCATCAAATGCACCATCAGATGCATCTATCTTATTTGCGCGGACTTTAATTTACACAGCAAAGTCCAGAGCACTGTACCGTTGTGACAGCTTGCTCTCAGGCTGTGTTCTGGGGCACAGTAATTCTGCTGCGATATGCAGAGCTTTTCTGTTTTGAACATTTTGAAGAGGAAAACTATATTTCTGTATTATTCTACAGGAAGGGATTTGCCAGTCCCCCAAGGTCTTTAAGGGAGCTTTACTCTCTTGCTTGACACACTTGTAAAAATTCCTTTTCTTTCTCTTCTTGAATTATATACTTTCTTTTTCAATGCCTGAAGCTAACTGGTTAATTATTTTTTCATATATTCCAATCAAAACATAGAGGAATTCAGAACATTATGTAAAGGTCATTTTGAACCCTATTCTGATGGAAACTGGGCTTCTGCATTAAAAATAGCCCTGAATGCCAGGTGGAACTTAAGACTATTACAGCAAGTAGGCTGGGACAGTTAAAATGTGGAAATCTTGCTCAAGTCAAGAGCAGAAATTAATATTTTCACTCTATCCCTTAGTGAATGTTTGTCCATACATCTTAAAAACAACTCTTTTTGGCAAAATAGCTCATTCTTTTCAAGATTAGACACAAACAAACAAAAAAACAAGCCAAAAACACAAATAACAACAAAACAAAACAAAAACCCAGAGCTTGGATGTTGGGGTCTGCCTGCAGCACTGTCAGCTGTCTGGGAAACTCATACATGCATGTTTTTGTGTAATCTGCATAGTTGTAGAGACTGGCATTATGTCCAGATACAAGTGGAAGATCACATGCTATTCCCTAAGCTTACTACTGCTTTTTGCTGTAACAAATCGGTCTGCGTTGCTTACCACTTTCTTGAATTTTGAGGTGGAAGTTCTCCATCTGCCTAAGGCTGAACTCATCTCAGGTTCTTTCTATTTCTTGCACTGAAATTAAGGAAGGACTGCATGTTCTGCTGCACATTTTGATTCTTACAGTTTTTCTACTCTGAAATATATCTTCTCTGATGTCCTGGAGAATTTCCACGCGGTGTCAGAGAATGCTTTTTTACTGTGGTGGGGAAGTCCACAGGGTCGTTCACGATGTTCACACACCATCAGCATAGAAAACTCCTAACCTCCAGAAGACAGTGGAGAAGTCCAACTCATGGAAACCATCGCTGCATATGCTTATTGTGGGTGGGTGTAATCAAGTCTGTCATACTAACACCCACTATGTCTATAGAGCAGTGAAGGCAAGATGAGAACAGATGGAAATGACACCCTTGGAGGGAAGCACAGAACCTTAGTAAGGCTCCAGGGCTGTGAGCATGCTGCATCCTATCAAGATTGTTCTTACAGGAAGTCTTAGAACTGGAGGTGAGGCATAGGAGAAAACATGACAAAAGGCTGACTATAATAGGGAACAGAATGTAAATACATGGAGACAAAATCATCCCCTGTTAACGGACAGATTTTCATTTAAAAAGTAGATGGAAACTGAGACAATAAATTGCTGTCAGGGAAGGGTACTGGCGGGTTACAATGAGATTAATGAGTTGTGCAGAAGCACAGAGTGAACGAGTCTGAATAGGGGCATTTGATGTGTTGAACGCAGGCAGACGATGTTGGTCTGGCTGCTGTTGAAAGGGATAGAGCTGAAAGTAGGCTATTCCCTATTGCCACTTCTCTCTCACAGCTACTGTTCTTTCAGTTAGTTCCTTGATCTGCCATGTAGCATCAGGCCTGCTTTGGTTGGGAAGAGGAGCTTTGTGGAAACGTAGCCAAAGCAGAATGAAAGAAAGGAGAAGAAAAAAAATCACCTTAAAATCACCAGTCCTCTTTAGTGAGAGTATGTAATTAAATTGGATTAAATCAATCAGGAAATCCCAGCCAGGAATCAGGCATGTAGGAACGGAAAAACAATAAATGCAACTGAAAGCAAAATAAACATTAGTACTGGTTGACTGAGGGTTTGGAAGCAGATTAACAAGACTGATACAAGATGGTTATTTTCTGCATATTTTGGTTTTAAATTGTGTCTTACGTCCATCTTTAGAGCATTGAATTGACTGTGGAAACATTAAGAGTATTGGAGAAGAAATTTTGCTCATCTTTTGTTCAGTGCAGATTTAAGTGCTTTGCAGTTACTAAGGCTTTGTATTACACAGTCAGCCTGGAGGATAAAAGAAGTACTGAATAATGACCCATTTGTAATGACTGGCCCTGTAGAAAGACAGTACATGATAACAGTGTGAAAAAACTGTGGAGTAAGTGAGCTCTTACAGAATCTAAATACATTTTTCACAGACCCTTTTTGATCAATATTGTAACCCAAATAGCATTCATAAGTGTAAGGTTTTAGTGGTGTCATGTACACTAGGGGTGCCAGTTTTTGCATACATATGAATTCCTTGCTGTTGGCAGTTATGCATTTAACACTAAATTGTACCATGACTCTTCAGTCAAAAGTCTTCTTTTGGAAACAGTGTAGGCAGACATAATCACATCCTGATTTCCTCCACAAGACTGAGGAGTCCAATACTGGCCAGTTTTGCAGTCAAAGAAGATAAGTGTGATCTTACAGACAACAAGTTATCCCTGTAGGAAAAACAGACACCACTTATCCCGTTTTTCTATTAAGCATGTGAGAAAAAACTCTGAAATTAAATAGTCTCTTTTACAGTTTCTACAGGAAAGACCCACGTATGTATGTTGAACTTGCACAGCCCAACATGATGGTGTCTGTGCACATATAAGTGTTTACACACTTCCTAATTTTCTCCTGAGTTTCTAATCTTAGCATATGTTAGAGTTGTTGATTTGTTATTTTGTTCTCTTTCATACTTACTATGCCTCCTCCTGGCATGTTTATTTAATGCCTTGATCATTCTGTGCTTCAAAGATATTGAGCCTACAAAAAGCTACCTCCATGTAGCAATCTGCAACATTGACACAGCTGCAGTACACCAGCATCATGTTAGAAAGAAGAGCATAACTAAGAAAAAGTAGTGATAAAGTGCTTATTTGACAATATCTTCAGAACAAAAACTACAGAAACTATAAACATACCTCTTTGTGTTGTTACTATTCCTCTGTATGTTATATTTACAGCCAAGGAAAACTTTGTCATGAGAATAAGTTTAATCATGTATAGTTGCATGTTTGTTTATAGTATCTAACTTCACCTGTCGTTTCATTTCTCTCTTAAATGTATTTTTTTATCTATTAGGTACAGTTTAGTCTTGCACCATCAAAAAGTTTCAATTCAGAATCCTTTCTCTATATTTTGGTAACTCATATCCTCTTATGTAGGGGTTAATTTACAGATCTGCTTGGGCTTAGGCAGGTTAGGTAGCGACTTTAGTGGGATGAGGTACTAAAAGCTCTGTGGCACGTGACAAAATAGTGTCAGAACCAAGCAGATGTAATACTTTTGTTAATTTCAGGCTCCTCTGCAACTAATTTTATAATCAGATAAGTATGTTATATTTTGTGTCAAAGATGTATAGGTTGCATTATGTGAAGTAGGAGTTCGTGTAATGATGGGAAGGATAGAATGAGAAAGGCTTGTAGATCTATGTAGCATATTTTATTGAATGAGCTGTGGTGGTCAGGTTAGATAGATAGGTATTCAGTCATGAGCTTCAAATCTGAAACAGCATTACTGTATTGATCATGGTCATGGATGTGCGTAATGCCATTATAGCGCTGTGGGTTTGTCATGCATCAAAGCCCAGGAAGTATTTGAATTGTTAAACAATGTAACTGCAAATGGAATTAAGCATCCTGGAGGACCAAGAGCTATGTTTAAAACAGAGTTTAATTTTAAATTTTGCTTTTTTTCCATCTGATCTGTCTTACTATGAATCTTTGTCTCACCAGTTATTCAACTACATCCTAGTTTCCATCTAGATTAATGTCTTCCTGCATTGCATTGTATTTGCTGTTATTCTACCTTTACGAATGCCACCAATATTAGTATCAAGATAAAAATAAAAGCTATCCCGAAACATCTTGACACTGGTGTCATTCCTATTATGTAAATGAAATAATTTGACTGTTTGGCTAGCTGTTTCATTGTGATTTTGAGAAGGCTTAGGTCTGTCCTAACTTGAATAGTAACAAAAAGTTGACATCTGTATTTTAAAAAACACTCAGATATTGTTTGCTGTTAATGTTGACCAAGAATAAACAACGCTCTGTGAAATGTGTCATGAAAGCAAGATTGAGATGTAGTTCCTAACATAAAAAGATGAAAAATAGTTTTAGGGGCATAGAATAATCAGATTTACTCAGTCAGAGATGTGTGGATTTCTGCACGTACACAGCAACTTGTTCGACGTTCTTTTGCAATAACAAGTATCTGCCTCTTCATTTACATTTATTAATCCTGATGATTGCTCTAAGTGATTGCCTTTTCATATGCTAATGACCATTTGCCAGAGCCAAGACCTTCCTTTATACTTTTATTTTACAAAATGAATAGGTTCTTTTTTGTGGTATGTTCTTTTGAAGCCTTCACTACCGTAATTAAAATGTATGTAATTTTTCCTAACTGGAAGCCTTTTAGATAACAGGATATAACCTCAGCATATAAATGTCCATTGTTGGGTTTAAATTAAAAACAACATGTACTATTCAGCTATGTTCTGCTCTGCAATGCAGTTTTATCTACATGTTTGTAGTGCTCCACTTATTTTGTAAATTTCCTGGTACTTACGTAAAACTGTTAATTTCATAGTGTTCTTTATGACTAAATACTATGTGACTTCAGAAATACGGTAAACACATTTACACAAGTTTCGCTGTTCTGTAAGGTAATAAACTGCCAAATGAGAATTATTAGTAGGCCAGATGATAAGAAAAACAACTGAAGCATTCACAGTTCACTCCCGAAGTGCATATTCATCACTTATTCAAGATACAGCTTTTGCAGACTGCTATGGGAATTGAGCTTGTATGACAACTGTTGTGATAAAAAATAACAATTACAAAAATGTAACATGCTCTCATAAATGTCTAGTTGTCTATAACTAAAAATGTTAAAATGAATTGCACCCTTATAAACTTTAGAGGTTACTTAAATTGTCATTGATAGGAAAAGAAAATATTTAGAATTCATGAAGTTTTATTAAAATGACTAAGCAGGAAGGAAGAAGCTATAGCTTAAAAGCAAAAAGATCTGAGTACAAACATATATATTTACTTTGTGTAGAATACCATATTTTTACATTTAGTTGCAGAGCATGAGTTAGTTCTAGACATCAATATTACAAATCTTTATTACAATTATTCATGGATTTCATTAGCTTCAATCTTTTTTGCAATATTTCATCCACTTAAAATAATCCCTTCAATTTTTCTGAATCATGGAAAAGTGTTTATCTGTTAATATACAATAAGGGAATCAGTAACAATTGTTCAGTATCAAATTTTTCATCTTTTTCTATATCAACCTGGAATTTCTCAATTTTCTATTTCTTCTTTTTTTCTTTTTTTAAATTAATTAATTTATTTACTTTAATTTTAATCCAGCCTTCTGGAAGAGAAGTGGTAATTTTATCTCCATGACAGTAGAAATGGGCATTTTTGAAACAAAATATAAATCAGTGATTCTATCAAGGCAGCATTCTTCTTTAGCTGCCCTTAAGTAGGGGCAAAAGGTATAATGTAACTTATTTGTCATCTACTCTTGTTTCTGTCTGCACTTTCAGTAGCAGAATAAAGATCTGTAACTTCTTAAGTACTTCCAAATGAAGAATTTATTTTAGGCTGTGAAGGTCATGTAGCAAGGGATATCCACCCTGAAAGTACGCAGTAAATTAACATGGTAGTGGTTTTATTTTTATGGCATAGAGTACTGGTGTTTAACCATGTCATTCTGAGCCTAATTGCAGTATCTGCATTTTTCAAAGGTGGATGACCATGCTTGATTCTATCAACATGTGAAAAACATTTTGGCTTCCATTTTGGGAAGTGGGAATGAGGTGTGAGCAAAAAAAGAGAGTGATGACCTAGCTAAGAAGGAAGGAAAATATGACAAATAGTGACAGAGTGCAGGATTTGGAATTCGTGAGAATTTAGGGTAGGATACGTGAAACTGGGAAATTTTGATGCCAGCTAAAAAAATGCAAGGGGGTAAGGGTAAATATATTACCCCCATCCTACAACCTCGAGGAAGTAAACAGCTGCAATCATGCAAGATTCATCTATTTCATTGGTTTCTTTTGTGATCAACTTTATGTCTTTTTGGTCTCTATGTGTTTCACTTTTAGCAAATCTCTTTCATCATTTTGTAATAGTATTTTGTATCCTAAGGATAACCACCCTCCGAGATTCTCTTCTTCTCTTTCCATGTCATTAACGCAACATTAGTAATTAGAACCTGACTCATAGAAATATGAGTAGGATAAGTTTAGATTGTTGCCTTATTTAGCTCCCAGTGGAATTCTAAGCATGTGGACTAACTGGATTTTAATCTATTTGCTGTAATAATTAAGGCTCACATTATCTTTTTAATTCTTTCTTCCATTTTCCAGTTATTAGTGGAACACAGCACCTCAGAAAAGGATAAGAGATCCCGATTGCTGACAGTTTTAAAGTGAAGTAAAAAATGAAAACTGTCATACTCATACACAAGGACAAGAAAAGTGATGCTAAAGGCCTGTTAAACAGAAATTCGAGATGGCATTAGAGTTTGCACAAAACTGTATGTAGTTTCCTTAACGCTACCTGTCTTTTACTTAGGCAGAAGGCAAATGTAACAAATACACAGATGGATTTGTTTTAATTAAATAGAGAGCAGATTTGAGGAATTTGTTTTAATGGAAACTCTATAGACATAAACATTAGTGTTACCAGGAGTGCACTTTTGAACTGACCCTTTAATCACCCCTGCTCACTGTGAAGGCTGTGGTGGTGTGCCCATCCCTCAGGATGACATAGTTTGGACATACAGACACTTCTGTGAAGAGGCTGTATTGCTTGAGTGAAACTCATCATTCTGTATCTCTGTTCTAACGCTGCTGGTTAGCTGATCATGCTCAAACTCAAGTCCAGAGATCTCTGCTGAGATTTAGTGGCCAGCTCGTGATCTTAGTGATTCACGTTTCTCCAAAGCACTTAACGTGTAACTGACAAACAGAAAAGGAGGATTGAATCAATAAAATATTTTTAAGTACACGGCTTTTTTAAGATCAGATAGTTTTCGGAATTTTTTGGTGCCTGATTATAAAAACAGATTGCATCTACGCATCTTTCAGGCTTTCCTTTCCACTCCCTACTGCCCACTACTGTAAGCTGTGATCTTTAATGCGTATTGGTTTGAATATAAATTCAAGCAGCTCATGCAGGTGGGCCTTTTCAAAAGCAGTTTAAGTACTCTTTTTGTGAAGACAGTGCTGTTATTTATTTTACATTTTTTTCATGTTTCTTCGTCTAAACAACTTTCTCATAATTAACTCTACAGGTAGCGTCCCAGCATTACATTAATGAACTGAACTGTGATGGTATAAATATATACTTCACAATCTAAAGTATTTCTCTGTTTTGTTTTGTGGGTCGTTTCTTTTTTTTTTTTTTTTTTTTATATAAATGGTTCTTCAAGTCTCTGCAAGAGGAAAAAAGTAAGAAATCAGAGAGAAGCCAGTCTTCTTTCTTAAAAGTCTTTTGTATTTTAAAACTTGTAGAGAAAAAACAAATTGGCTAAGCAAGGAAAAATGGAGTGCAGCAACCCAGTCCCCATATTTAGTTAAAAAGAACAGAGCAAGTCAGTGACAGAAGTAGTGTCATAGAGAAAAATGCAAATGCTGTTTTCTTAGTCTAAAGTTGGAAGAGAATGCAAAGGACGTGAACCTGGGTGTTCTGTAAATATAGCAGGTTTTTGTTGTTTTTGTTTGTTTGTTCGTTTTTTTGTTACTGTTGTTGGTTTTTTTTGGAAGACAAACTCCTGTAAAAGTGCATGCAGAGACCCAGAACAAGCTAAGGTAGGTTTATGAGATAACAGGGCGGGATAGAAGTCTGTGGGCTCTATTCAGAAACATGTATTTCAGTGATAGAAGGTATAAACTGCAGAGAAAAAAAAAAGCATTGAAAATGGGAGAAAGATCTGAACTTGGAAGCTGAGGAGTACGTAAACAAATAATGAAGCAGAATTTGTGGAAAATGTCTTGTAAGACACTAAACATTCTGAGGGCATTTTCACGTCTCACCATGTGCAGTATCACTGCCTACCCTGGTTATAAAAGCATACCTCAGATATGATTTTAATCTGTCCCCAGTGGGTGGAAGAGTTACGTAAGAAGCTTAGACTATTTTTTTTAAGGCAAGACACTCTACAGTGTCTTGTCAGAAAAATACTCTACTTGTTTGGATAAAATATACTGGGAGGTGGCTGGAGAATTGATTTAAAATTTTCTGTAGTAGAAATCCACGAAACAGATTCAGAGGGAGATGTGCAGAAATGACCTAAAACGTTTCGTACTCAGAGGGTGAACCTTAGCTTTTGCTGCATCCAGATGGAGACACCTTGATCATTATAATCAGCACACTACATTTGCTGCATTTAAAAACTAGATAAATATTTAATCACAGTGCAATTAAGTCTAGATCATTGCCATTCGTTTATAATGAATTGTTTGATAGGATTTAATACAGTACTAATGTGTTCATGAGCCAGGCTAAACAGGTTTTTTGTTGTTTTTGTTTTTTTTTAAAGCTGATATTTTAAGAATGTTAATGAAATACAAGATGTGGGTGACATTTTTTTTTACTAGTTTCATAAACTGAGCTATTCTATAACAGACAGCTACTATGATCCATATTCCTCGCAGACTGCAAAGGGTGTTCTACCATGCTTATTCTCTTCAGTTCAAAATAGGCAAATAAATAGTAAGCTGTAACAATGATAAATTTTTTTGTCATAAAATTAATTTGCCTTCTAACTGCAAAATAAACTCAGAGGTGGCAAATTGCAGAAGGAATTGGGCTGAAATGTATTGATCTGTTGTAGAAGTCGGTATTTTTATTCTTTGTTTTATAAATATTTAAGTATGCTGAGGTAGCAGGGATTTCTCATTACAATTTGGAAGAATTGAAGGATGAGGTACTTCAAACTACATCAAGGTTGACTTCTTTGAGTTTTAGTTAAAATGTGACATGTTTTTATTGGAGCCATGCCACAGTGGACCAGTAAAATACAAGATGAGCCATACAGTGCTAAGGTGTTTATTTAAATATTGAACCCACACTGGCTTTTAAGGACAAAAATGAACAAGTAAATAAAGAAAATATGTGAGTAAGAGAGCAACTACAGGACAGCAACATATTTATATGTTACTGGAGATGCACCCTGCTGCAGATTGAGCTTCTGACTAGAAGAAACCATTTCTGTGATTATAGCTATTTCTGACATAAGGTCAGTAGCACATCTGCTACTCTCCTCGAGCTCTCTCCTCAAATGTGCTTGCAATGGCATACTGCAAAACAAGCATCTGAGTTACGGTTGCAATTTCAGGTAGTTAGCAAATATGTTGTTCTTTGCATCCAGCTATGTTAAGAATGTTCTTTGGAAATGGTAGTTTCTTCTAATTGTAGACATGATTGGCAGAATACATGAGCAGCAGATAAGTCTTAGCCACTAAGTGGCTCAATCTGTATTAGTAAGACCCAACTCTATATTGCAGTTGCTGGAGTGGGTATGCCATACTTCTGTTTTTGAGCCTGTAGGCTGAGTTGTGTGTGCATTCTGGTGTGATCTATCCCCAGAACTCAAGAGATGCTGGATGATTTTTGCCAAGTGGTTGAAACGGTCTCAATCTAAAGTAACATAACTCCCATGCAAACATGCAGTTGTGGTCATTCAAAAACCAGCCTCTGTGTCAGGCAAACCCTTCATAATCATATTAATAAATTAATAGGCAAAGTTATAAATGTGGGTATGATCACAGACCCTGAAGAGCTTTTGTTATATTCCCACTCATTTTATACAGTTCTCTCTTATTATTAACAGGGACATTCCTGCAGGTTTAAGTGCTCATTTATATGTTTCTGCGGGAGGCAGACTCTTTCAAACGTGGTTATTTTATATTTTGGATTTGTATCTGACAAACTAAAGTCTAGAAGCTCACATTAGGCAAGGCCTTTGACATGGTCCCCCACCACATCCTCATCTCCAAATTGGAGGGAAGTGGATTTGATGGGTGGATGACCCGATGGATAAGCAATTGGTTGAAAGGCCGCAGACAGAGGGTGGTGGTCAATGGCTCTATGTCCAGGTGGAGGCCGGTAACAAGTGGTGTCCCCCAAGGGTCTGTCTTGGGACCGGTGCTCTTTAACATCTTTATTAATGACATCAATGAGGGAATTGAGTGCACCCTCAGCAAGTTTGCTGACGACACCAAGCTGAGTGGTGCGGTTGATACGGTGGAAGGAAGGGATGCCATTCAGAGGGACCTCGACAGGCTGGAGGGCTGGGCTCGGGTGAACCTAATGAGGTTCAACACGGCAAAGTGCAAGGTTTTGCATTTGGGCCGGAGGAACCCCAGGCACCTGTACAGGCTGGGAGGAGTGGTCCTTGAGAGCAGCTCGGCAGAGAAGGACCTGGGGGTCCTGATGGACAAGAGACTGAACATGAGCCAGCAGTGCGCTCTGGCAGCTCGAAAGGCAAATGGGATCCTGGGCTCCATCAGGAGAGGGGTGGTCAGCAGGGACAGGGAGGCGATTGTCCCTCTCTACTCGGCTCTTGTGAGGCCCCATCTGGAGTCCTGTGTCCAGGTGTGGAGCCCTCAGTACAAGAAAGACATTGAGATTTTGGAAAGGGTCCAGAGGAGGGCGACTAAGATGATCAGGGGGCTGGAGCACCTCCCCTATGAGGACAGGCTGAGGGAGTTGGGCTTGTTCAGCCTGGAGAAGAGAAGGCTGCGGGGTGACCTCATTGCAGCCTATCAGTACCTGAAGGGAACCTACACCCAGGAGGGGAGTAAACTCTTCAAAAGGGCTGACAACAGCAGGACTAGGGGAAATGGTTTTAAGTTGAAGGAGGGAAGATTTAGGTTAGATGTTAGGGGGAAGTTCTTTACTAGGAGAGTGGTTAGGCCCTGGAACGGGCTGCCCAGGGAGGTTGTGGATGCCCCGTCCTTGGACGTGTTTAAGGCCAGGTTGGACGGGGTCCTGGGCAACCTGATCTGAATGTGTATGTTTGGTGGCCCTGCTAGGCAGGGGGGTTGGAACTACATGATCCTTGGGGTCCCTTCCAACCCGGGTGATTCTGTGATTCTGTGATTCTGTGATTAGGAGGGCATATTTTTCAAAAGTCCTAGAGGAATTAAAAAGGTTTATACACTTTGGAAGGTAGTCCCTCATTTGTATGTGTATGCATGGTAGTTTTATAACTGTTTGGAGAAAGCATATAATAGAATAGAATATATTAAATGTAGAAATCCAGAGAATAAGCTCATCTCAAATATTTATAAAATATATAGTGCTTATTTCTAGTTGTTCCTATTTCAGGATTCTTCAGCATTCTTATGAAATTGCAGGAACTGATGGACTGCAGAGATGGAGTACTGGATTACCTAGGCAATACATCAGATTCAGTATTATAGTTTTAAACTTCATCATGGGAAGATTCTTCTCTTCTTGATCACCAGCAGCAAGGACATTAATCCTCCCCACAAAGCTGAAAGAAGTCATGTGTCACTCACCTTTTCACATGTTTGTTTCAAAATATAAGAAATCTTTGGAAGTAAGATCTGTCACAGTAGAGGAAGCACTTAAATATTGAAGAGAAAAATAAATATTTCAAACAACTGATGTTCAAGCTTAATAAGGGTAAATTTAGGTGGAGTATAAGCAAAAAACCTTTTACAGTGAAGGTGATGACACACTGGAATAGGCTGTCCAGAAATGTGGTAATGTCCTGTCCCAGGAGACTTTCAGGGCAAGGCTGGACTATTCCTGGGCAACCTGTTCTAGCTGTGCATGTTCATTGCAGTGGGACTCAGTGGTCTTCAGAGGTCTCTTCCAACTCTAAAAATTTCATGATTCTACGATTCTATGTTTTTTGTGAGAGACTGCTGATAAACTTACAAGACGGAAAGGTAAAGATGCGATTAACATTCCTATAAATGGATCCAAGAGGGATGTAAGAAACCTTAGTTGTATGAAGGCAAGATTGAGAGTATTTTTCTTCTACAATGAAATGTAAAAAAGTCCTCTGATAGTGGCTCCAGTATCTGTTTTGATTTTCTTTGGACCTTACCACATTATCAGAGTAGCATTATCTGTTAGTTCTACTTTAGTAATATTCTACAAAATAAATGAAGCAATTAGCTCTGCAGCTGACAGTATCTTCATCTTGATATCACTATATCAGTGTCAATATATAATTCAGTGTTTTTCATTGAAATTGCATTATTGCTATGTGAAGAGAAGATGGATAGATAGGTGTCATCAGAAGTATTAACAATTGCAAATGTGATCATTTTGGTGCGTGTCTGTCACTCCACTGGAGAACATTTTTCTTCTCTTTTTTTTTTCTTTCTTTTTCTTGGTATTCATATTCTTCATCTAATCTCGTCTTTGTAAGAAATAATGTTTGTTTGATTTTTGATCTTCCTGTTTTAGCACAGCAGCAAGCACGCTTTTGAGGGAATCAGACTTTAAGGAAGACCTGTAGCTGATATTTCTGAATACCTGTCCCACCAAAGCAGCATCAGATCTTATATTTGTAAAAAAAATTCTTATCATGTTTGGTGGAAGTTTGAGAAATGGCTTATTTTACTGATAATTATCTCTAAAACGGGGAGTAAAAAGGGAAAGACTCATTTGAGTTGTTTTTTTGTGGTTTTTTGATTGTTGTTGGAGTTTGTTTCTTCCTTTTAGTACTACTACTTCAATTACTTTCTGGTTTGTTGTATTTCACTAAACTAATGTCACCATGCTTTGAAGTTTTGTCACATTTTTGAATCCTTAAGTGGAGATTTATCAGAAAAAGCACTTGTAGCCTTCTTTCAGTGCATGTCAATGCATTTCACAAGATTGAGGTTGTTGTAACCCTGAATATCAGCACACTATGCCCTTTCAGACAAGCTTTGTGCTTTTTACTGATCAAGGTAGCACTGGGGATGCAGTTGTGTATAGCTGTTGCTGTCTTTAGCTGGTTGAGCAGAACAAGGGTTGCACTTTTCCATCATCAGTGCACAGGAATTATAAGCTTTTTTCTTTAAACGCCAGTGCATCCTGGACACTTAAAAGGGCCAACTAGTGTCGTATCTCATGTCTACAACTGTAAGCAGGTAAAAAACCTTTACTTGAGTTAACCCAAAGTAAATTAATCTTTCATTTACCTCTCATTTTGCAGGGGAAACACTGTGTGCTTGTTAGATCCTGAGCATTGGCTTCTTGTTCTTCAGATCTGTTTCCATTGCACTGTGTAGCTTACTCCTGTAGATACAGCTACTCCATAGTAAAATTAGTTCATTTACCAAGTAATTGAATTGAGAACTATCAAAATTTTATGTAATTATGTTCACTTAACACCTATTAAAGTGTAGTTTACAAATGTTGATGTCTCCAGGGTTTTGTTTGTTTTCGTTTCCCTCAAAACTGATAGTCAGGGCAGGAAAAAAAATATCTAGAGCAATGTTTCCTTGGAATTGTCAGGAGAAACTCTGAAAGATATTTGAGCAGATATTTGTTTTACGTCAGAAGAATTTGAGTTCCCTAGAAGACAGAAACAGGCAACCATTTTCCTTGTACTGGCTTGTTCACTCTGTGTATTCTCACTGTCAAAAATTACTTCCTTTTTAATGAAATAAAAATTCCCTTGCTTTCCTGCCTTCTCTTACTATAGATAAACTAATAGTCTCTTTCAAATATGTAATTATTTCTTCAGTATTGCATTATACAAGACTGTATTTATGAAGTTTTAATTGGCTGTACTTGTCAAAGAAGAAAACAGGTGATATAGATCTGCCTCGAGCCCCATTGCAACTTAGAAGTGAGGATGCATTTGCTTGATTTCTCCATCTATAAAATATCAGAGATATAGTAAGAGCATCTAAAAAATTTAAAACCTGTTAAGCTCTAAGTTAACTTTCAATACTTTTCTCAAAAACAGGGTGGGATTTCAACTGAATAACAGAATTATGCATTTTGGAGTATACTTATTATTTTGGCTAATATCCCTGTAAATGCACAAAAGGCCTCAAAGAGAGCAGCGAAGTGAATAGATCTATTGCTTTTAGTGCACAATTAATCTTGCTGACATTACTTTATATGAGCGAGGATAAAAATGCCTGGAAAGCATACCATTGAATTCCAGTGCTCATTAATATTGGTCAAATGTTGTTCTCTTTGTGTTTGAAGCTACTTAAAGATTACCTGCAGAAGTATTACAGTGCTATTGATTTGGAAAGACAAATCCCTGAAGCCCACTGTTCTTTAAAAAAATCAGTTGACAAGGGTTTTATTTGTTTGTTTTTCAGTAAAGAAGGATGCTTTCAAACTTCCTGCTATAGATTTGAGTAACTGAGAATATTAATCAGATTGTCAGGGAATTAATTATCCAACATTCAATATGTTGTTACTTAAAAGCTCAAGGAAGTTAGATGGGAGCTCTTATCATGAGGCAGCAGTGCCCAGAGTCTCTGTACAATTTTTAGTGTTTAAAGTGAAATGATTGCTGGGTGAGGACCCAGGTTCTTCAAGACACTCAAACCTTTATAACTGTACACGTTATACAGGGTATGCAATTGACTGAGGTTAAAAAAATAAGTGATATGCTTAATGATTCATACAATTTAGAAGTCCTGGATTCCTTGGACATTGAGAATTAGGAGAAATCAGGTACAATGTTGCAGGCTTTTTTTGAGTTTCAATCATTCATTCTTTTAAAATGCAGATGAGTCTAACCTGTGTCATTTAGATGAAATGAATGTTAACTAGTGAAAATTAGATCATTTCTGTTAACTACTTTCAATGCATTTAATTAGTATGTTTCATGGCTCACAGAACCATTTCTGAACCACCAGTTTCTATCAACAACAAAAAAACACACTGCATTTATATTAAAAACACTGTTATTATATGTTTATGACCAGATGACAACTGCAGACAGTCAAAAACACATTCATGTCAGTGTTTTCTTCACAGTTGGAAAGTGCTGTAGAAGACTAAGATCAGATAGAAGTACTGGCATACACCAGAGTAGTTATTACTGTGCTGCTCAATTGACCTCTTAAGCCTTTGTACTTTAGAGCAATCTGAGAAAATGCAAAACCTAAGGAAAATCAATGGAAATATGCTGAACATGTGCTTAACAAACCATATGGAGAAAGCAGCAAGCAAAATGAGAAAATAATTGTTAAAGGAATTACTGCTCTTGGAAGATTAGAGTTCCACATGGATAGAAATGATTAGAAATATATTTCTAATATATAATTAGAAATATATTAGAAATATATAATTAGAAATAATATGGAGCTACCTCCAGTTACTCCCCAAACTCCAACACTGTGATAGAGGCTTGAAAAAATATATTGTCCGTATTCATTGGGAGGCAAAAGATAAAACTAAGTTCCCAGAATATTACAGGGGAGAAAAAACATGAACAGAAGTTGTGAAAGTTGCAAGCCATGAATCTCATTTGATTTTCCAGTAGGCTAATATATACTCTCAGGAATTAAACATGTAGTATGCCATTATATTTAAAGTGTAATGAAGAATGTGAGGGGAAAAACAATCATGGCAACAGCCAACCTGCCTTCCTTTTGGTCTTCATGATTTTTCCTTTATTTTTTTTGCTATTAAGTACACTTGAAATAGACTGATATATATTCACTTGTTTTATGTATTGGATTCAGTGGGGCATAGTCCATGTTTAATAAAGTGCATAAGCACAATTTCTGCAGTATTGTATCCCGGGTTACACTACATACAAAGTTGTAATAGAAGCATGTACATGGTTAGTTTCTCAAACTGCACTAACTACACAAGCAATTATAACTGTGGAATGTGTTCTGACAAATTTGTCATTCTGATAATTTTTGTCCTCTGCAAATTAATGTTTTCTCAGAGAATATAGTTTTCATGAAGTGGTATTCTGAATATATGCTATGACTCTGAACATCTGTTGAACCTTGGGTTTGTAATTGAAAACGTAAATAGCCAGACTCTGAGAAACATTAGACATAGAGCCTTTTTAAATTTAAATCATTCAATTCCCAGTGCTGATTGTCAGTAAATTATGCTGTGGAAAGAACTTCATGTCTTTTTTTTTTTTTTTTTTTAATGTGATTTTAAGTGGATGAATTATTATTACATTGCAATTCAGCAAATGAAGATTATCACCTTTTAGGGCACATAGCGAAGGTTGCAAATAATATACTTTGTACTGCATTTACAAATCTTTTCGCACAGTAACTTGCATATGAAGCTTTCCAGTCAGTGATTACAGGTACTTTAAAATGAGATTGGAAAATTAATTTATCAAAATTGTAAAGTATTTTCTTCTGCTAAGAGATATGCTACAGGTATGGGGGCTGCTCCATAAATACTGCCTCCTATTTCATGATGTTGGCTCACAGAGGTAGATGTTGGTGGTATGGCAGTAAAGACTGAACCTTCCCACTAATAATCCATGACATTTTGTTGCTGTGCAACAGATGGCAGTGAAAGAGCAGTCTGAAAAAATAAAGTCTGACATGGAAGTGCAAGTTAAGCAAAAATGTGTAATTGAATTCCTCCATGTGGAAGAAATGGCACCCACTGACATTCACTGACCCTTGCTGAACACTTTTGGAGACCAACCAGTGGATGTGAGCACAGTGAGGTGGCAGGAGGTGCATTTCTGCAGTGACGATTGTGACAGCAGGTTACCTCCACTGCAGCAGATTGTTACAAGTGCAGTATGCAGACTGTTGTTAATTGCTGGAGAAACTGCATAGTTAAGGGATGGTGACTGTGTTGAAAAGGACTATTTTGTAGCTGAGAATTTGCTCTGTTGAATAGTACTATTGTGCCTTTTGTGTCTGTTTTTGTTTTCATGGAAGTCAATAGGAGGCATTACTTCCAGAGTAGCCTGTGTAACATTAGTAAGATAATGCAGTGGGACAGGCTTTTTACACACATCATGGACATAAGAATATGTTCATAATGTCATAATCTGTGGAATGAAAGACATATGTAGTCACTGCAAACTTAGTAAGTTAGATCTCACAGCTGAGACTTAATGTATCCCGGCATATGGCTGGTTGGGGAATAAAAAACAAAATTCAATTGGAAGAATTTTTTGAAAACAGTTTGAAATGGATTTGCAGAAAAGGTACTCCGTGGAAAATAATATTGGGTTTAGTAGCTTGACTTCTGAGCCAGATAGTTACATATTCAAATAGACACACAAAGCCACAGAAAAGGTCTCATGCTTGACACGTAGTGATTACTCAGGGATAATGTACATGTCACTCCATACATGATAGGCACATTTGATTTATACATATTGGCACAGTGGTATAAAAGTTAGAATGCCTGTTATCTTTAATAGGAGGGCAAGATTTAGCTTCTCTGTCTCCTATCTTCTCTTACATTAAAAAATAATGTTAAGATTAATGAGTAGTGACATACTTCATATTTTTTCTTGTTCATAAAAATCTGTGCTGGCAAGTTATCTGAACTAAATGAAGGATATATTTTAATGGATATGGAGGTCTACATAAGAGATTTTACTTACTTAATGAGTGTAAAATTATGATGTTTTTTAATTATATGTTTATGTATGCTTATCTTCTCCTTTTTTTTTTTTTTTTTTTAATTCCATCTCTTAGGACCCTGCTTTCCTAATCCATGCCATAATGGTGGGATGTGTGAAATTAGTGAAGCATACCGAGGCGACACATTCATAGGATATGTTTGTAAATGCCCAGAAGGTTTTAATGGGATTCACTGCCAGCACAGTAAGTTCCACATGGTAACTTTTAAGTATTTATGGATAGAAGCCTTTTTATTAGCTTGCAGTCTCGAGGGTCAGTGTTCGATCTCATTTTCTTAAATCCTTATCCTTCATTTTGTGATCAAACTAATACCACTGAACACAGTTACCACCTTCAGAAAATTGTGTTATTGTTTCCAACTTACTCAACACAACAGTGAATGCTTTATGTACATAATATGTACATCGTATGGAAATGTAGCTGCATTTATAATGGATTTAATAGAAGGCAGTATTTGAAATAATAGAGATCTCCTTTTTCTGTTGGAAATGTCTGCGCATTTTTTTTTATTTATGGTATGCAAATGTGGAAAGGATTACTGAGAAAAAATCGTGTATAAATACACCTTCTCCATCTTTCTTTACCTATGTATTTATAAATTAAGAATAAATGCCTTGAATCACGGTATCTAAATTTAAGGGTAGAAGTTCCAGACTTAAATAGGGTTTATATTTAATCATGTTTTAAATGGAATATCCTTTTTCTCCTTATTTATGTGAAGAGTTCCTCCTACTTTCAGATTAGATTGTTAGCCAGAAGATTATGAAGTTATAGAATTGAAAAGTAGCAATATGAAAACGAAAAAAAAACACTGTCAGATTTTGATATTCACTCACAAGAGGAATGAGTTCACACTGTAATCATGATGGCAAACGACTGTCTGCCCTTAAATGATGTAGCCAGGAGTTCAGGAGTCTTCAGAACGGGAAAGGAGGTATGATTATGTCTGACTGTAACTCAAGGTTGTACTAGCTTGCAAGTTTCACATGGGCTAAATTGTCAGTTCAGTACTTTGTTGTTCCTGACCTCTGGCATCAGCACGTATTTTACAAGAGTCTGCTGGCTGATAAGTGAAGAAAAAGCCATTAGAATGTGGCAAGCTGGGAAGTTGTATATCAGCCCTTGGGACTACACTTGGTAAGAGTAGAGCAAACAGTTTTTGTTTGCCGTTGATGTCCAAGTTGTATGAGAGAACATCATCATGTTCTCAGGCACACTCCATCATAAGACTAGGCTCATAGTCACCTCATGGTGCAGTGTGCAGTGTTCTACCTTTAAATGCCAAAGAGGTGACCTGTATTAAGGATGCCATGAAGTGAATAATTCTACAAATTTTTACCAAGTAAAATGAATGCGTTAGCATGTACTGTCTGAATAATTTCATATATTACCTGCTTGGTGAAAAAAAAACAAAACCCATGCAGTAGTGAATTATGGTATTAATCATAGCTGTTTACTGAGTCCCTTTATCCTTTTAAAAATATTCAAAGGGAACAATTAGCTACTGTTATCCTCCTGATAATCAGCAAAGTACACTTACACTAATTTCAGAATAAAGCAGAGTTCTCACATGGGTGATTCAAATTCACCACAGGGAGAGGACAGCAGCTAGTGGGATTTCCAGTGAGATAAATTTATGTGAAAAGTTAGTCTTTGGGGGAGAATGAAATTCAGTTTTTTTCAGAGAGTCTGATTTAAGATGTGGTAATAAACCGTATGCAATATATAGATATTCAGTGTGTCTCTAAGGATGTCAGCTATGAGAAGCAGAGGAGAACATGACTTTAATAAGGAAGAATCTGACTTCCAGTGGTGCATTTAATGTAACTCTTTAATATGATATCTCTTTAGCTTAATTCATGAAGTTCCTTTTATGTGAGTTCTTCTACTTCATAAAGTTCAGCAGTTCAGTTCTGAATTCATTCTAAATCAAATAAGAAGTCTGTCAAACTAGATCCGTCCTTAAAATGTCCTCATTGAAAGATATGTGTTTTCATCTAAATTGTTAAGATATCCAGAAATCATGTTGTACTTTCTTGTGCAAAGTTTCTTATCTCAGACTTCTTTCATATCTAAGATTCTGTTGCTAAATCAAGGAAGTTAAGTGACTGATTTTTCAATCAGGATATATTTCCAAAGCTGGTATTCTGGCATTCATAACAACAAACATCCTATCAATATTCCTGCAGTTTCTTGATCTTTTACCCATGTAAATAATTAATATATAAATTATGAAATAGATCATTAGCAAGATTACTGATTTCATAGTATGGATTTACTGCAAAAGCAATATCAATTGTCAGTGATTATCCCTCAGTGGTAAGAGGTTTCACAAGGATAGGATAATAAGGACTACCTTGGTTTTAACCTGGGGAAATTTTTATGGAGACACATAAGAAGCTACTTCTGTATGACATTCTGGCTTTTAAACATGCTGTTGACAGTATCTAGTGACAAGGAGAGAGGAATTTGCAAAAACTTGCTTGAGGCGAGAAGGCAAGTCTCCCTACGGCCTTTCTACACTGAGAAAGCAGCTCTTCCAGAGCATAGCTCAGAGCACTTAAATTCCTGAAAATAGCATAAAACTCATGCCCAGCAGGACTGGGGTGTATTCCTTGAGTGTGATGCTCATTTTTAAGAACAGCAGGTAATGTTTTCTTCAGGATCATGCTGACTGAAAGATAAGTGGCAAGCTTATGCGGTAATGTTTTGGTAGCAGGGGGCAGCAGAAGTGGTCTGTATGAGCAGAGCCCATCAGTGCACCATGTCAGAGCAAAGCTGCTCCAGCTGCTCCAGCAGGGACCCACCAGTGCCAGAGTTGAGCTGTGAATGATACTGGATGTGCTCTGGGAGAGCAGAATTAAGGGGGGAAACACCGATGTGTGACAGCAGCTGGGAGAGAGGGGGGAGCAATGGGAGAGAAGCGGCCCTACAGGCAGAAGGGCAGGAGGTGCTCCAAGCAGCAGCTCCCTGCATCCCAGGAGAGGTCTATGGAGGAGCAGGCTGTCTGGAAGAGCCAGGGGAGCTGCTGTCTGTGAGGACAGTGCTGGAGTGGTACCTGAAAGGTGGACCCTGCGTTACAGAGCTGTGCTGGGGAGAGCTTGGAAAGCTGCAGCATGTGGGATCAGTTCAGGAGAGACAGCATCCTGGGAGAGGCACCACGTTTAGCAGTGGCAAAGACTAGTAGACATGAAGTGTGAAAAATAGGTGGATTATTGACATACTTAAAAAAACAAACACAAAAAAAAACATAAAACAGAGTAACATAGGAGGGCTTCCCAAAAGTAATGCTTCTTGTTTTATTAAATTGGCCCATGACATCAGATGCAGATGTTGGTGGTATGACCATCAATATTCCATTACATTTTGTAGCTGTCTGACAAATGGCAGCGGAGGGGTAATGAATCATAGAATTGGAGAATTTATTTGGGTAGGAAGGGACCCTTGAAGGTCATCTAGTCCAACACTCTTGCAGTGCACACAGATATCTGTAGCTAGATTGAAGTGTGTATGAAACAAAGGTGTGTCATTGAATTCCCCCATGTGGAAAAAAAAAATGCATCTACTGACATTCATCTTCACTTGCTGAACACTTACGGAGACCAAAGAGGGTATGTAGCACAGTGAGGTGTTCCAACAGTGGTGACAAAGGCAGTGGTTCACCTTTGCTGGTACAAGTTATGAGAACAGTATGCAGGCTCATGTTCATTGCTGGCAAAAATGCACAGCTAATGCTGGTTGCTATGCTGAAAAATAGTGTTCTGTAGCTGAGAATTTGCTTTATCAAATAATGTTATTTGCTCTTTGCTTTAGATTCTGTGAAAAGGAATAGAATGCATTTCTCTCAAATCAACCTATGTAGATAACATGTATTATTGTGATTATCAACAAAATATGTCAAAGTGTGTCTGCCGCTCAACAAACTGAAATAAGAGAGATCCAACCTCAAAAAAAAAAAAAAAAAAGAAAAAAAATTTGAAACGACAAAGAGTTCAGATTTAAGTATTTGGTTTCTGTTGATGGTTAATGCTGCTGGCCGTTACTAAATGCCTTGCACTCTGAGAAGATTACGGCTTATTAAACAAACATGTTTGATAGTGTAAGAAAGCTCTTCCTAATGTTTTTCCAGCATTCTCTGTTTTCTGTCTCCACAGCCTAAATGGCTTGTGGTGCCACATTAGTGTGTTGAGAAACTACACAGCTAGAGTGAGGGCACGTGGCAGAGCATCAGCTCACATTTTAGTAGTATGTTGAAGCATCATTCCGAGTCTGCATGGAGTATTGGCTCTTAGTGCAGGGCTGCAACTGGAAGGGCCAGTTGCCATGAATCTGGCCTAGTTGAGATCATGTGTAATTTACACCTTCAGTTTAGTAACAAATTCAAATACAGGGACCTGCCCATCTACTGGAGAAGACACTGTGTGAGGAGGCTGGATAACGTGGTGTGAATTTTTGTTTGTTATAATGAGTGGGAATTCTTGCTAAACTGCTTCCACTTGCAGTTAGGTGGTAGAGCCATCCAGAATCCATTCCCTGCAGGTGGAACGCATGCAGCTGTCTTATTTTCGAGGCTAAAACAAATTTTATCATGCACAGATGCAGCTTGTTCCAAACCAGAATGACCCTTCGCCACATGGGCAAATTTAATATATAATTAATATATTAGGGTAGATGCAGATACACCATTCTAGATATACACCCTGTGCTTCTACTGATAAACACTCACTGTGACTTCTCTTGAAATACAAGTTTAGGCTTAGGTAATTCGAAATCTAACTGAGGTTTCCTTTTTATTTTCTGTGATGTTGTTGAAACAACTGCACAGTTTTAATAAGTTATTATATAAAATAGTAATAATTGGTAGTAAGTTGCTTGTACAAGTATGTTGTAACTAACATCAACATCTAAGCATTGTTTAGCTGAATTCTGAAAACTATTTCCAGGTCTGAATAGTTGCTTAGATAAGAAATGAAGAAAGATAGATACGCCATTTCTTTTTCAGTAACCTAGAATTTTGCGTAATTAGAAAGCAAGAGAAATCAAGTTGTTTGAAAGATATCTATAAGATATCACCAGTAAAGAATTAAAAAAGCCTGTAGCCAGTAATTACTGTTGGAGGAAAAGTCAATCAAATGTAGTTCCTAAAATGGAAACTGTGTAAGGCAGCATGTAATGTGAAGCATGGAAAAGGCATAAGCAGTGGGTGTAAGAGCAGCATTGAGGAGATGTCTACTGCATTCATAGTTGTCCAGTAAAACTTGTGTGTGAAACTGGAAAAAAAAAAGGTGTTAGTTGAGATGTATATTGATACAATTGTCAACTGGAAACACAGGAAGATTTGATGATGAATATGCTTACAACAAAGGTGTAGTGAGAATGAACAAGAGTGATGACAATTTTGGAGCTGTTAGAACTTGGGATTTTTGTTTTGCCTGAAATCACCCCCCCCCCCCATAAGTATCTTGGTTTAAAGCAGTAGGTGAGTTGAGAACACTAACGGAAGCCTAGAAAAAACAAACAAACAAACATTAAATCTCAGGAAACAGGCCAACAATAGGTACTTTGTAGGAACGATCAGCACACAGTGCCATGAAGAGAGAGCATAGCTTATCTCCTACTTAAAGATTTTAGTTTATTCTCTAATAGCCAGGGGTTGGCTTAAAGTCTCAGGTGGGAATTACAGTACTCCTTCCAATTTTCTTTAATTCACATTGACTTCGGTAATGTAGTATTACTTATTCTTCTTATTCGTACAAACTTGCAATATCTTTTTTTTTTATTGCTATGAAACATCTGACCTCAACAACAGCCTGATACACTGAGTAACTCTATGTCTTTCAGGGTCTTAAATTATCTTTCTTCGTGTGTTATGCAAGTAGTAGAAAAGAAGGTTCTTAGTGCTTTTTGTATACCACTTATTATTTTGCATATATTTGTCATGTTACCATCTGACTGTTTTCTATGCAAACAGTTTGAATTGTTTCTCCTTCTGTTTCAAAAGAGTTTTTGCAAGAGTTTTAAATGGTTTCTCTGTGACCTTCTTAAAGCCGTCTCTGTTACGTGATGGATTTTACTGACACAGCAACCCCTACCAAACAGCAAGTGTACCATTTATTGGGTAGAAGATCCTTACAGTGCTTTCTATGTTCTCTGTCTTTCATTTTGTTGAATGTTCCTTTTTTTTTTCATTTTAACCTGAGCTCGATCTTGAGCTTGACTTTTATTAAGGCTCCTAATTTGATGGCTAAGTTTCTTTTATAAGGTATGATAGTGGGACGAAAAGAGATATTCCCAATAGCTTTTGGATTTTATGGGGATATTGGTCAGAGCAGTGGGATTCTTGTGACCTGTAGACTGGCTGCACTATGCAGTGACTAGTACTTTCAAAGAGATGGGCACTTCTATATATAAAGTCACTTCAACTGCCAGTAGGCATTATAAGCATCTTTCACAGGAGGGTATATATCTCTTCTCCTAATTACTGTCTTTCTTAAGGTTTGCTAATAGTTCACATGGGAAGAAACCAGCATTCCAAATATACATACATTGCTGCTTGATTATCAAAGGAGTTTAGTTTGTTCATGTTTTGCATTAAAAGATAGCATGTGGAACATATTTTACTCATACAGGTTCCCCTTTATATTTGAATTAATAACAAATTATGGATACTGAATACTGAAATACTGAACTCTTTAAATTCAGTAATAGTTGTCTCATTGTAATGTCAATTTTACACATTTCCTCTTTTATAACATAAATATAATGTCCTCTTTCAGCATGAGAATAACTGTTTATATTCCCTAAAACACTACAGCAAATACTAGCAATGAGTCTTGCTAAAACTGCATTGAAATGCATCTGCAAAAAAGCCCACACAGATTCCCTTTTACATATTCAATTACAAGGTTGCTTTTTTTAAAATGGTCTTACATGGCTTCATGAAATGGGAATGTGAAGGAGTGTATTATGTTTATATATTCTGTTAGAGTCATTATGCACCAGAGAAATATTACAACAAAATGATGAGTAGTTTGAAGAATTACAGTCAGCTCATTTATAGCAGAAATGGAACTGGACACTGTGATTCATCTAGTCCCTTCCACTTCTTTTCATGTGTTCTTCTTACAACTATTTGTATTTGGAGTGCATATTCCTGAAATATCTAATGCTTAAACAGATTTTGTATAATGATGATGCACTCATCATCATTCAAATTTCAATTTACATCAGTTGAAATTCTTATTCATTGAAAAGAGCAATGAGTATAATATCTCTAGATATGTTATAACAAATCTTTCTAATTTACTACTGCGTTATTCCATGCAGTATGTACTGTATAAATATTTTCAGTTTTCTTCAAGATTATCCATCCAAACAAACAGAACCTATTATACAGGATCTGAGTGACATTTTATTATTTGGTGTTCTTTTTTTCTTGTGTTCCAGTTCACACAAAAATAACGTGCATTTCAGTTGTTACGCAGGTGATACAGCATTACTGGACAGTACAACGTTGAAGCAGATATTCTTTCCATTTCAGATGCTTTCCTTTTCCTTTGAGTAAGGAAAATGTGCATTTTTTCTACTTCACTGTTTATTTCCAAAATGCAGTGTTTTTGTGTAGGCAGATTTTCTGGAAGTGACTATTGCTGACTTGCATTTTCATCATTCCTAGCCATGAGAATAATCGTGACACTGTCCTAGGAAGTACTTGGTATCAGAAGACTCTTCATAATTTAAATGGAAAAATACTGATTAGAAAAGCTAGTCATTGCATTCATTAATGTAGTCCTATAAATAATCTCACCAATATTAATTTCAGTGTTTGCAGATTCTCACCTTCAAGTCTGTCAGCTTGTCATGTAGTATACTTCTTGAGTAAGCCTACTTACCAACTGTTTGTATGACCCCATATTTCTAACAGTGAAAGAATGATTACTATTGAGAGCAATGTCCTTGGATTTCTGCATGGTTAGAAGCCCTTTTCAGAAAGCTTTGAACATGTGTACTTTGATTCAGCCTTGAAATGCTAAGTGGCATATAGTATCGTGACTGTTGCAAATTGTCAATTTCAGAACATTTCTTTAAGAAATTGCAAAATAAGCCCTTAAGACTGTGTTAACTGTATTATTACACCTATAGAGAATTATTTTTGTAATTTGTTAATATTTGCAACTCTGTTCTAAGAGATGATGCAGATGAGTGACAACAGAATTATGGAAAATTGGAGGAAAAACACAAGAAACTTGATGATGAGCTTATCATCAGTTCTCTCTTCTTGCTCCCTACTTTTCATGCCCATTATAAGACAATTTCAGTAATTGTGACGGTTTAGGATCAGAGGCAGCTTTGAAAGGAGGTTTGCTTTCAGTCTCCATTGCAATCGCAGATTCTTTACATAGATACCAGCGCATTTGTGTGAGGAAGATAATGAAGATAAATGAAATCTTGAAATGAAATCTTATTTCTCTAAAAAGAGAAAACTTAAGACTTACAGTTTTGTCACAAAGTCATATAGTCTGATCCATCTTTGTGTGAAGCAGCTGTTAGAAAACAAAGATGAGTTTTGTCATTAAGTATTTTTTTCATTTTTCTTCTTTTTGTTCTGCTGCAAGCACTACTGTGCTGAGCCATCTGTGTGCATAGGTTTTTCAGAGATGAAGAATGAAAATATTGTAAATGTGTTATGAACATAGGAGTGTGCAGTTATCTGTATAGACTATTTGCATTTCCATTGTTCATTGAACTAGTTGAAAATTATATGACGCACTTTAATGTTTGTCATTTGAATAATTCACATGGCACTCCAAATGACAGTGCTAGAGATTAAAAACGGGAAAAAAAAGAAGAAACTAGTGGTCTTTTTATACTACAGATTCAATGAAGAGTTTGAAGAAGGCAAAGAGTACTTTAGTTGCTCTTTTGAAATTTTAAGTAGTTGTTATTCATGTGAATCGCTTTTGAGATCAATGAGTTTATTTGTGAATAAATAACGTACAGATGCAAAGGAGAATATTTTTAGACCTATTACCTCTGAGTTTGAAGCATGGAAAAAACAATGCTTAGATTTGAAGTGAAATATTTCAAGATAATATTCTGATAGTATATGCCAATTTGCATTACAAACGTATTCCCTTTGTATTTATAAGCTATCTCAAGGAAAACTCATGGTGCTATCACATTTAAATATGAATACCCGGGATATTCTTCCGTCTTGCATTTATTCTGATACATTAAATATTGCAGTTATTTCTGTAGGATATCCGATGAGTGTTTTAGTTTAGGAGTGTATTAAAAAAAAAATCTCTTACTCATCTCCACTTGATGTGCTTTGCTTCATGTGGCAGAGTGGTCTCAGAGCAGAAGAATTGGATCCCTTTAAGATGAAGATAATCTCAAATAAAATAATCAGATAGTATAAAATTCCTCATGTTGCACACCATGAATCGACATAAAACATTTCAGCAAGAAGAGTCCATGATGTTCAGTCTGCCCAGTCAGCCTAGAACTTCTGTAAAGGCAATGTCCCAGAGTTACAGTTAATGCAGGCATTGTGTCTTCCACTCTGATCATCATAGCCTACAAATACAATTCTGTAAGGTGATACTACTTTCAAATGCAGACATAATGTGCATCTGCTTGATGTAAAATGTAAAATTGGGAGTTCACATTCTTTGTTTCTGACATTATTTCAATGCTCTAACAGAGAAAAAGGCTCCTAAAAAAATTAAAGATGTTTTGCAGGGATTACACCACCTGTAGCCCTAAGTCCTTATGGAGATGGTATCTGTAAAGGCAATTCCTTAGCTGCTGAACAATGTCTTGGAAAATGCAATAACCTATTTAGATAGGTCTTATTTGATGTGAGCATCAAACAAAGGTGACATTGCCTAGCTCGCTTCCATAAATACAAGTTCCAGTCCTGAGAACTGTTTTCAGTTGCAGGACATATAACTCTCTAAGAGTCATGAAGAACTAGGAGATTGTATGTGCTCTGAGATAATAGAGCTGTCAGTCAGAAGACAGAAGTCGTTACAATAAATAGCCTTCTTCCTGCACTGGATAGTCATTGGTGATGTGAGAAAACTGCTTCATGTACATTCTGCATTTTCTATGGGAAGTGAAATCTGGAATTCTTTCTCACCTTTGCAGAGGAAGCAAGAAAATTAGTCCAAAAAATAAAGTGATTGGTAAGTGGCTAATAAATTCATGTATATATTAAATACCTTATACATAGCATGTATACTTAATACACATATCATAGGATCATCATAGAATCATGGAATAGCCTGGGTTGAAAAGGGCCACAATGATCATCTAGTTTCAATTTCCCTGCCATAGGCAGGGTCTCCAACCACGCCGCCCAGAGAGCCACATCCAGCGTGGCCTTAAATGCCTCCAGAAATAGGGCATCTACAAGTTCCTTGGGCAAAGGAATCATACATTGGAAGGGACCTCTGGGGTTCATCTGCCCAAACTCTCTGTTCAAAGCAGGGTTACTTCTTCCCAGGATATATCACCTGCCAGCTTGCAACAGAGATGCTGAATGATATTGGACCCAGAAGGGAGTCACCACCAGTGACTTGCCTCCGGCTGGACTTATTGCCAAGGTCTGGCCGTTCAGCTGGTTTTAAATTCATCTCACTGTCCACTTACCTAGTCTGCACAGTGCCATTCCCAACACAAGAATGCTGAGACAAAGTCTTAATAGCCTAACTAGATTTGATATATATAAGATCCCCTGCTCACTTGTGTCTAGGAAGCCAGTGACATAACGTAGAAGGCTATGTTGTTGATCAGGGATGATTTCCTTCTCGTAAATCTATATTGGCTGCTTTGCATCACTATCATGTGCTTGGAAATGCTTTTCAAGATGATTTTTCCACTACCTTTTTAGGGTCTGAAATGAGGTTGAATGGCCCATAGTCCCCCAGGCCTTTCCTCTTGCTTTTATGTTTATATATATATATGTATATATAGAATGTAAGAAAACGTATAATCATTCTAAGGTTAAAAATCTTAGGTATTGCCATAATAAACATTTTGGTTTGATAAAGATATTCGTATCTAAGACAAGTGGTTAGTCATGCAGTAATTAATTCTTTCATTTAGTAACCCTCCATGCAGATGATTTATAAATGTGCTCTTGATCTACTAGGTGTCCATGTATGTTAAATGTAATGAAAGGTAGTACTGTGCAGTCAGTAGAGGGGTGAAGAGATTAAAGAACTGTGCCAAAAGGTCTAACCTTTTCTTCTGTTGACACTGTTGGATTTTTTCTGTTATTAAATCTAACAATGAGATTTATAAGAAGTGAAAAACACACATTTATGAGTAACTAGTACTACAGATTTTTACAGTACTAGCAAAGCAGAAAAATGATCTTTGAGCAGCACCTTTGCATGCACTTCTGTTACATAAGTGTACTGAAGTCCCACAGACAACTTTTAAGAAATTAGATGTATATAGGTTGGCCATAAAGAAATACAGTTCATTCCATGTGTATCAAATGCAGGTATGCAAACAGTTACAACCATCTTAGTCATTTAGTCTTTTCAGAACGTCCATCATTGTATCCTCCAGGACTTATTAGTCTAATCACATTTTTAAAAACACATGCCGTAACTGTGCTTGTATTAAAAAGAAGATACATCCCTACATTTTCTCTATTCTAAAATGCATTATCAACTGTATTTCAGAAGAATACAAATACCTGGGGATATGCGAAGGAAAATATGCTCATTTACTGATCTGGGTTCAAACTTTCTCTGAAAAGAATTGGACTTTTTGCCTTGAGCCCACTTATACTTTGTGTACTAATAGCCCAGCTAGTGGCCATAGTCTAGTGCAGGATAATTTAAGTTTACTTGTCAGATTGAGAATTTTGGAATATAGATTGTAATAAAGACTGATTTAAAAGTAGATTCAAAAATTTTAATTTTTTTATTTTATTTATTTATCTTTTTACTCAACTGCAGCTAAAACGATTTGTCAAATGCTTGTTATATAAATATCCAGTTATTTTAATAAAGTTCATTGGAAGCAAAAGGAATTCTTGCTTTACAGACTTTCAGCTTCATTCCAAAATTACAAGGTAAATTATTTAATGAGATGAAGGTTTCCATGACAGTATACATTAAAATAAAAATAAAAAAAGAAAAATCTGTTTCAATTTATGTAAAAAGTTTTAAAGTATCAGCTCTTTATAAACTAATATGAGAAAGAGTGTTATTCCAAAATTCTATTAAATTTAAATTGCCTCTTTGGAAAAGCTATTCAATATGTATTTAAACAAATAAACACATGGGTTACTCTGAAGGTAAAAACTCCTATTTATTTCCATGGAAACTGCAACAGATACAAAAAGCACAGTAACACTATTTTATACAGAAAATCTTCAGCTACAAAACACAAGTGCATCTTCACCAGCAATGAACAACTGTAGTGACAGGAGAAAGGGAAACAGTTTTAAACCAAAAAAAGAGAGATTTTAGATATTGGGAGGAAGTTTCATTAGGTGGTAAGACAGTGGCATGGGCTGCCCAGGAAAGCTGGGCATCCCTGGAGATGTTCAAGGCCAGATTGAATTGGACCCTGGACTGTGTGATCCGATGGGTGGCAGCCCTACATGTGGCTTTGGGGTTGGAACTGGATAGTCTTTAAAGCCTCTTCCAATCCAAGGCATTCTATGATTCTATGACAATGTCACGATCCCTATTATTACGGGTATCATTTTACTTCTACTCTGTTCAAAACATCCCTCCCTGAAAAGCTCCACAAAAACAGCAAAACAGTCAAGTCCATAACTCATTTCTGACTTGTGAAAATAATCTAACAATCACCTTAGCTCACATCATCCAAGTCTTTAAAATAGCAAATAAAATTTGTTTCACGCAACTTTGAAAAGTACAGCATTGCATTTCAATCATATGATAACTGCCAACGTGACAAAGTAGCCCAAAATACATCTCAGTATCCTGCAGCCAGAAGGACTAAATCTAGACTACAATAAAACTATAGTTTATTCTGCACCCAGTGCATCTTTCAGGGTCAGTCTATATCTCTCTCTTTTATCAGCTGTTGCTGGCACTATAGGAAGCAGTGTCAGTGTTGGGTAACAGAGCTGTGGATGATTCTGCCCAGAGAGGTTGTGGAGATAGTCAAAACCTGCCTGGACACCTGTCTGTATGACCTGCTGTAGGGAGCCTGCTTAAACAGGAGGCTGGATTCAGTGATCTCCAGAGGTCTCTTCCAACCCATACAATTCTGTGATTGTGTAATTCTGTGAAATGTATTCTACTGAGTGGCTCAGAAAAGAATTCTAATAAAAAGGATTGTTCTGGAAGACATTTACCATAATGTGTCATATCAAATACTTACAGGAGAAAGAAGACTTTATATAGAACCATGACAATAGTGTAATGTTTTCCCTTTAAGGATGGGAAGCGAGAGGCTTGTATTTTTGTTGTTCTCGAGCATAAGGCTGTTTTCTTCTCTTTTGGAAAATCAGATAACAACAATATCTGAACTGTGAATCACTTCAGTATGACATTAGAGTTGAAGTATCCTACAGGTTCTTTGGCACAGATTTTTTAAAGCCCTATGTGGTCAGGAAGCTAGCTTTCAAAAAGCAATCAAACCATTAAATTTTAACAGAAGTCTGTTCTGTTTTGAGTATGTACTGAATACATCTAGTTCAGATTTAATGTGTGTGTTAAGCTCACAGATTTCATGGGAATGAACTCTATTTCTTTTTGAACATTTAACTCAGTTGTGCCACTAATTTACTAATACTTGTTTTTGTATTATTCTCATTAAATCAAGGGATGGTTATAGATAACATTATAACTTTTTTTTTCTTTCAAGTGCAGTCAAGCAGTTCCTAAGAAACGAATTAGAAATCTTAGAGCTATAGTTGTCAATAGAACTGTTTCCTCTATACTAACTTATCTCTTCTGTATCTTCCAACAAAGAGATAAGGGTGATAAACCTGTTCCTGCAGACTTTTTGATGATGCTTACTGGTTCTGTTTAACTACTTTTTTTTTTTTTTTTAACTTTCTGCCTCGTTTAGAAAAAATAAATTACCTCTGCAATTTAAGATTCATTTAGTAAAATACAGGATCATGACAAAGAATATTTGAACATTTAAGAGACAATTTCTCTTGGTAAATATAAACTAGGTGTTATATGTTTAAAAGGACTAGATGTGTTATTCTATATGTGAATCACTGTAATCTTTTAAACTGTATACTTTAACTGAGTAGACCTCTGTTAAGGTGGTCTTAATAAATCATCTTTTAAATCAGATTATTTGCCTAATAAAACTGGTAGAATTGTATGCATTTCAATGCACCATCAGTATGTAATAGCTCAGAAAAGTTGGTACTTGTACAAATTGTTACAAATTGGTAATAACAAAGGGGTACATAGTACTGCTTTCATTTTATTTGTTAGGGAGGTAGTAATTATAAATCTGAGTAAGTTCGTGCTTAAACAACAGGTTACTAAAAAGTTCTGCAACCAAGGTCAAATGCTTTGTGTGGTCTTACAGCACTTATGCATCAAAGTATGCCAGAACCAGTATGGCATAAATGAACATGAAGAGTGTTTTGAAAAAGTCTATTAAGAACCATTAAGTAACTACAAGAAAAGCCCTGACTAAGGTCCAGCTAGAAGATAATTATTCCATATTGTATTTCTCTACAAGTTTCCAGTAAAAGTCCCCAGTGACTGAAAAAAGGGATGCATTACTTCCATTCACAAGAAGGGGAGGAAGGAGGACCCAGAGAACAAGCTGGTGAGCCTCACCTCTGTACCTGAGAAGACCATGGAATAGGTCCTCCTGGGAGGCATGTTAAGGCTCATGAAGAATGAGTGAGTGACCCAAGACAGCCAGCACGATTTCAGAAAGGGAAAGTCATGCCTGACCAATCTGGTGGCCTTCTGTATGAAGTGACAATACCAGTGAACAAAGGGAAAGCGACTGATGTCATTTTTCTGGATTTTTGCAGGGCTTTTGACTCCTATTACATCCTTATCTCTAAATTGGAGAGGATGGACTATTGGGTGGAAAAGGAATTGGTTGGAAGGTCACAGCGAGTAGATGTGATCAATGGCTCTATAACCAACTGGAGGCTGATAACAGTTGGTGTTCCCCAGGGGTCATTATTAGGTCTAATACTCTTTAACATCCTTATCATAGTGACATAGACGATGGGATTGCATGCACACTAAACAAGTTAACTGATGACACCAATCTGAGCAGTGCGGTTGATACAACTGAAGAAAGGGATTCCATTCCAAGGGGCCGTGATAAACTCAAAAGGCGCACCCTTGTGGTTCAACAAGGCAAATGCAAGGTTTTGCTGTTGGATCAAAGTAATCCCAAATATATATATGAAATGGGAGAAGAGCTCCTTAAGAGTAACCATGCTGAGAAGTACTTAAGGATTCTGGTTGACGAAATATGAGCCAGCAGTGAGCAATTGCAAGCCACAAGGCCAATGACATCCTGGGTTCAATCAGAAGGATGGCAAGCAGGGCAAAGGAAATGATTGTCCCTCTTTGTTCTGCCCATGTGAAGCCCCATTTGCAGTACTGTGTCCAATTCTGGGGCTCCCACCACAGGAAAGTTGTGGTGTTTTTGGAGAGGGTTCAGAGGAGGACCATGAAGAAAATCCAGAGGTTGAAGCACCTCTCTATGAAGGCTGAAGGAACTGGGATTGTTCAGACTGGAGAAAAGAAGGCTCTGGGGAAACCTCACTGCAACCTTCCAATATTCAAAGGGAGTTTATAAAAATGAGGAAATCAACTTTTTATGTGGGTAGATAGTGATAGGACAAGTGGGAATGGTTTTAAACTAATGGGAGATTTAGATTAGATATCAAGAGAACTTTTTTTATGGAGAGAATGGTGAGATGCTGGAATGAGATGCTGGAACGGGTTACCCAGAGAGGTTGTGGATGCCCCATCCCTGGTGGTGTTGAAGGCCAAGTTGGATGGGACCCTGGGTAATCTGATGTAGTTCTTTATCTAGCAGCTGACAACCCTGTCCATGGAAGGGGGGTTGGAAATGATGATCTTTGAGGTCCCTTCCAACCCAAGCCATTCTGTGATTCTATGATTAATCACAGTATTAACTAGCATAAATTCTTACTGTTAAGTAGAACTCAGACGGGGAAGTTCCTACAATTTCTGTTTTTTATACAAAACTTCACTTTTTTTCTCATTCTCATTCTTGCCCAGCTTGTTCTTTATCCATTTTTCAGTTGTAATTCTTCATAAAAGCCAATTAAAATATAGAGATTAAATCCTGTTGAGCTTCTGTTTTCTGTATATTAACCTGACTTTTCTTGGAAAAATCTTTGCAATATTACTGAGGTACAACTGGAGTATGTCTAATGAATGTCTCCTGTCAAGGGCCAAGTTTGCTTCCAGTATGGATGCTTGAATCATGAGGCTGTGGCTGAGATGTGCCAACCATTTTATCAAACTAGAAGACAGATGACAGGAGTTACAGCCAAGTTGAATTGACAACATATGATGGGGAAGCAAATATAAAATAAGAGAATAAAGAAAGGGTGTGTGTTTTTGCAGAAGGGAAGTTCAGGAAGTCTGCATTGGAAGATGTAGTCTTGGATCAAAAATAAAGGTTCAGGTGCCAGGAGCTTGGAATTTGGGCTCAGTGAAGAAGAAGGAGGCAGGAGACAGGAACAAGGTGTACTGGTGTTTTTATAGCCAAGAA
The DNA here is from genome assembly GCF_023343835.1 of Lagopus muta. Taxonomy (NCBI): domain Eukaryota; kingdom Metazoa; phylum Chordata; class Aves; order Galliformes; family Phasianidae; genus Lagopus; species Lagopus muta. The sequence goes on from NC_064472.1 coordinate 61,774,683, forward strand.
ACAAGCTGTGTTGGCAAAAACAACTATTCAGGCTTATTTGTCGCTTTATCATATAAAGTCGGGTTATTTCCAAATAGCACACTAAAGAACTCAGATTGCTAGAAGTAACAGTTAAATACTTGATTATGTCAGTTGCATGATTTAAATGCACGTTTTATTCAGGAAATTTTTCTGGAATGCACATGTGGCTGTAGTTAGTAAGTGAAAAGTAAAATAAGGAGTGTATATTCTTAGTTAAATTATCTTTTGTGATGCAGTATCTGATTTTATTCATGTTTTATTAAATAATTAGAGACTTGGGGAAAAAAAACAAAAACAAAAACAAAAACAAAAACAAAAACAAAAACAAAAGCGTTATTCAGCAAAGGAGGGTGAAAACTCAGAACTCTGCCCCATGGTGATTCTTCAAATCAGTATGCAGCATAGTTAGACTGTCTCTTACTTGCCTCTTACTTGTTAATTTCAAATAGCAGTTCTATTCCAGGATGCATGATGACTGTGCTTCAAACAGAAGCATGCTTATTATCTTTGTAGTTGTGGTTTGATCACAGGAAGTGTAAGGTAGGAAATGTAAATTTAATCATCTTCAGGATACTGAGGATCCTGAATGCAGCCTTTGCTTCCTAATCAACTCTCTTCAGGCAATTATTCAAGCAACAATCTATTTTCAGAAAAAGGTCAGTGTTTCCTTGTTCCTGTATCACAGTCAATTTCAGAATCTATTATCAGAAAAGAAATCTCTGGACAGAGGTTTTTTTTGTTTTGGTTTGTTTTCTGTTTGTTTTGTTTTTTAAACTAACCTAGATTTAGGAATGCTGGCACTTAAGCCCGTCTGGGAACTCATTTTTCTCAGTACTTAGCAGACTTAGTCCCTCCACAAGGAACAGAATTCTTCTGGCTGGTAGCAGCCAGATATCTCTGTGTAAGTTGCTACAGTGCATGAGATTATGTGAACTGAATGTCCAAGTCTGGTCTAGCATGACACCTAGACTTACTTGATAAGTAAATTACAGTGATTTTTTTTTTTTTTAATGTACATAGCTTACACTAAAAGCAGACCTCATCTGCAGAACATAAATCAGTTGCATTGTCAGAGAAGAATTTTTATCTGGCAACACACTGTCGTTCTGTAAAAGTCTTTATGAGCAACTACTTCAGAAACTCTGGCATTTTAACATGTCTGTTCTGCACAGATCTACATGTGACAGTATGACAAGAAGAAATGATGTATTTCAGGGGGTGGGGGAAAAAGCGCTTCAGCCAATGTAAAGTTTAGTACCATAATTGTCACATCTAACACTTTGAACAAAACCTGGCTGCAATTTGCAGAAACCACTTTTAATCAAATATGCTACCTATATGCTTTCATATTTGACCTATGACCACTGACCTATGCAGTCAAATTAAATAAATAATTGCAAATTAAATAATTCTGTAGGACTTGTGCTTCTTTAATACCAGTATTCTTTAATACCGTCCAGTTCATTATCTTTCCCACTAAGGATTTGTTCTTGTATCAGACGTGGTGGTAGAGTGAGCTTGTCTTTCCCCATTTCTCAGTTATGACAAATTTGTTTGAGCTGTTGGGATTACAGGTACTCAAATTACTGGGAAAAAAAAAAATCACAGTGGGATCAAAGTAACAAATATAATAATGAAAGAATTCATCTTTTCTCACTGATCATAGCTAATTGTACAGTAGGGATAGCATATGAAAATTACTTTAAAAATATCTGGTATTTAATGTTCAGCCTGTTTTCTGACAGACAATATGAAATATGATAAAAAGTTGTGTATTTTTCTCAATATATTTCAAAACAAATGGCAAACCATAAAAAGATTAAGTATCTTGAGAGCATAGTCTTTACATACAGAAGCTTTTTACATACAGTGCAGATTACTATGTTTATTTTACCAAGTAAAAGAATTGTTCATCGTTCACTTAATGTTTTTTCAGTTTATAGTGGTCTTGTTTTTTTTTTCCACAAATACGTTAGCTTGTATTAAAACGATGAATAACCTGCTGAAAACTTAAGGTTAATGGGCTTTGCTTAAAAAGGCAAATAGGGAGCTGAAGCATCTTGTTAAATTGTATAATGCATATAAAGCATTTAATATAGAAATGAGCAGGTCTGTTCTCTGGTCATTTCCCCTGGCATGTTTTATTTCTAGCACTCTGTGCTGTTCCTTCTCTTCCACCTTTTTAATAGACAGAAATTCAACTAAGAAGCCCATGAATTTTTATTAGCCCAGGATGTGATATTTTTATAGGCAACAGCTAGTAAGACATGCATGATTAAAAAGAAGCTCAGAGATCAGTAACCATCATGAATTTTAGTATACTCATCTGAAATTTTGCTAGTTGAAAGAAATGAAACTAGCCTCCACATTTAGCTGAAGGTTTGTCCCTGCATTCCCTTTCACTGCAGCAGGAAGATAATCACAAGATGGTTGTGGTTGCCAGGATCTCTGGGTCCATTTGTCCTATCCCCTGCTCCAGCAGGGACACGCAGAGCAGGGTGACAGAACTACATCCAGGCAGCTTTTGGATATCTCCAAGGAGAGACCCCGCAGACTCTGGGTCCTTGTGCCATCACTCCATCACCTGCACAGCACAGAATTGCTGCCGATGGTCAGAGGGAACCACCTGTGCTCCAGTTGTGCCTGTTGCCTCTGGTCCTGGCACTGAGCAGCAGTGACAAAAACCCGGCTCTGTCCTCTGTGCACCCTCCTTTCAGCTCCAGTCAGAATAGGTGGGAAGGATCACTTCCCATCAGCAGGCAGGTATTCAGCCCCTTCCAGAAAAGCAGGGCTCCTCACATGTAACGGTTTCTTGGAAAGACAAATGCTGTCAGTCCAAACATCCCCCAGTTACTCGTTTGAGCCTCTAAAAAGAAAATTAACACTTTCACAGCTAAAACCATGACAGCCATTTAACCCAATATAGAAAGAGCAAGGGCAGAAGAGTTTCTGTGATCTTTCCTCCTCACACATGCTCTGCATTCATAGGCCATTTGATCAGATTAGTTGAAAGATACATTCTTGCTTTTTTGATCTGCTGTGTATGGCTGTGAAAACATGAATGAGCTATTTTGGCTTGTCTGACCAGTAAGTGGTATTTGGTGGTTATCATGTGCCTTTGATGATTCAAGGGGAAAGAGAAATTCTTATAGAGGAGAAGATGGTAAGGAATATCCATTGGCATCAGTAAATACTTTGGATTTGTCTCTAATTTTTCTTCACATCCCTAAGCCATACTTCCTCATTAGAAGCAAGAAGAAGATTTGTCTGGGCAATATGAAATTATGTATAGACAAGCATACATACCTATTTGTACATATTTATCTTCATTTTGCAGAGACTCTCTGCATAATCTAAAGAGACTATCGCGTCATGAAAAGAAACAGCCTGCATTATATGTTTTAAATATATTTCTACAATCACGAACATGTGTATTCTCAACATAATTTGGGCAGAACCACAATCACCTACTGTATCTTTGTTCAAATAAAGGTTTTGTGTAAAATAAGCAAGTGATTGTAGAGCAACACTATCAATTGTTTAATCTACACTGAGGCTGTCTCACACTTTCTGAAATGAACATTGCATATACATTTTCAGATACCTGTACTGTTCTTGAGCTTTCAGTTGTATTTAATCCAATTTTTTTCATAGTAGAGTAATATACTTCAAAGAAATCACTGGCATCAGTGCAATTCAGCGTACGCACAGAGTATCAATTAGTTATACTGCTATACACAAAGATATCTTACAGTCTTTAAAAATGTTGCAATATTTCTTTTTCCATTGTAATTCTACTTGCAGTAGCTTTGCTTCCCATAGCCACAAAGGCAACAAGTTTAGTTTTGGAATAAAAATCACCCTTAAAAAATGTTATGTCCTTGGAGTGTTTTAGTGAAAACTGATTTGATTTCACCAACTTGCATCTCGCTAAAATAGCCCACTTGTCATTCTGGGTGTGTGAAACAAATATTCCAAAATTAGTAAGGGAAGTAAAAAGAGAAACTTAAGAAGCTAGAAGGCATTGCAGCAATGTGTATTGTGCACTAAAAAATTAATATTGGTTCATACGCTACCTCAGCTTAATTCATTCTACATGAGAAGGTGCAGGAATGACTTGTTTCATTTATAGCAAATTTTCCAGCTTGAAAGGTACACAGCTTTTAAATTTGCAGAAAAGACTTGAGGAAATTTCCCTGTAGACATGGCAGAATCCAGGGGAAACTTGCATATTAAAAAATTGGATTTTTTGTTCATAAATTTTGAGTATATATGAGAAATCAAATTGAAAGTTCAAAAGCTACATACTGAACTGCAAGAAGACAAGCAACTTTGCTGACAGAACTGAATTCTTTCTCTACTACATAAGCCTTATTACACTGGGTTTAGTACGTGGAGCATACTTACTTGGACCATACACAATACTTGGATCTAAGAGGAAGAGTTCTATTGTGTGCTTCTGATAGAAACTCTTTCAGAGTTTGTGGAGTCACGTATTAAAAACAGTGCTCCCAAGGACTACATTGCAGCCTGGTGCTGTTCCTGAACATGTACCATGACAAAGATGTGGCTTCAGGATCAGGTCTCACACTTGATTCAGGTGTGCAAAACCCAAGCAAAGCTGACTTGGAAGCCACTTCTGTACTTATAGAAGGACTTGTCAGGTAAATGCTAATCTCAGTACCAGTACACTGACACACTGACGTGGTAAGTCTGATCTGACTCTTGCCATACAAGTTATCAGAAAGGTCGTTGAGCTTTCCCTCACCTACTCATACTTCCTCCTTGTCCTTTTAGCTGGCCTACAAGCTTTTTGTTGTAGTGCCGAGTGCTTCAGATGTACTGTATGGCTGTGTGCTTTACCTCAACTGCATCTGAAATGGATGTGCATACTTAGTGAAGCAGAATTATAGTACAAGCTGAAGTTTGCTTTCATGCTTGCTGTTTATGTTCTCCTCAACAGGACTTCAACAGTTAATGAAGCTAGTGTGAGCTATCATATTTTAAATATTTAATTATGTACATTGATACAGTTATTTGAGACATTAATGCATAAAATCCATACCCCTTTCTAAGTCTTAGAATTCTCTGTGTATTTATTTTTATTCTGTAAGAATGTAACTGAGCAATACCACCACTCTTTGATGTCTATTTAATGACTGAAAAATACTATATTGCATTTTAGAAAAATAACCTGATATTATATGTAAGGTTATCACATTGAAAAACACAGGGCAGTATTTTTGTAGCATTAGACACACATTACTGAAAACAGGAAATTGAAGTAAAATTAATCAATGCTATCTTTTGAATTTAATAAAATTTGCAAGCTTTCAGATCAGGCTGTTATTTTCAGTTTGCTCACCAGCTCATGCACAGGAAGGAAATTTTTTAGACAGTTAAAAAAACAAGTCAATTAGATAGGTAATGAGTTAAAATGAACTGAGAGACATTCTTAAATGGCATCTGTTAGTAAAAAAGTAGAGTAGCTGTATTTCTAGAAGCTGAAAGTGTTGCTGATGAGTACTCTGTTAGGACTAAGTGAATTTTTACATTTAAGGCCAAGCTGTGATGTTGTCTGGAAGTTGTAATGCAAATCCCTGAGCAAAACTCCTAATTCTGCTGTGTGGGACATAGTAAATCTTTTGTAGGTATAGGAGACTAGCAAACTTAATGTGAAATTGTTTTTACTTTTTTCCTAGAATCAGCCCTGTTTAATCACGCATTATACTGACTGTTAACTGGGAAAAAGAATGCATGTCTTCTAATGTTAGTGTATAAAGACTGTGTTTTTGTACTTTAAATATGTGCTTATTGTTTTTACAGTTTCTCTTTGCTAATCCTGACACTATCTTGTTGGCTTCCCACAGATGTAAATGAATGTGAAGCTGAACCCTGCAAGAATGGTGGAATCTGTACAGATCTTGTTGCCAACTATTCATGTGAATGTCCAGGTGAATTTATGGGGAGAAACTGCCAACAGAGTAAGTTTTGCCATGAATTTACATCTCTTTTTAAAAATGTAAGGATTTTCCTTGACAAGAACAAGTAGAGAAATGTCTGACTAGTCTACAGATGCATAATGGTTAAAACAGTCATGTTATTCTCTTATAAATGGAAAAAAATTAAGAGATCTAATCTGTCAGGCATTGAAGTAAAGCATCGGATATGATGGAAATATTAGCAAAACATAAAATTATTCTATGAGTCAAATGGGAAAGAGTCTGTAGTGTAAAGAAGAAAAATATAAACACTGACTCATACTGAGTGTTAATCTATGCAAGTATCACATCTTCAACAGTTCTTGTTAGGAAATACTGCTACTGTAGAGTAGGGCATAGGATATTTTCTCTGATTTGTCTCCATCATTTTCTGCTCAGGGGAGATCCTGAGCCTGATTTTTTGATTCAGTACCTGAAAGAATGATCCCTGAAAGCTTTTCCTGCAAGTGCTTGTTTGACCTCTATTGAATTCATTCACAAGACCCTCTGGCAAGGAATACCACAAGTTGTCTAGCCATTCCATGGAAATTAAGCAACTTATTTTGTTTGTTTTGGCCTTGTCTCTTACTTGTTTTAAGTAAGAACCCTGCATACAAAAGGTATCAAGCAAGTAAGGGGCTGATCTGAAGGGAGAACAAAAGCGGACATGTGCAAGATGGATCACTGCTTTACAGAGAATTTACTAGTGGCGCTACTCCAGGATCTGCGTTGGGAACACTTGCACATGGTTTTATGAATAATATTAAAAGTTCATTATAAAGATCCAGTTCCTAAAGCTGAAGGAGGAATCATTCACATATGAAGGACTAGGTAATCTTAGAAACCAAAGTAACAAAGGTAGAATAAACTGTCATGATACTAAATTCTTTTCTGTACTTCCTCTGGGAAGAGGTCTACATATGAAGCTACCACCAATCTGATGATTGACAGCATCATGGAAGGAATGTAAAGTGAGATGTGCTATAAGAGTTAAGACAAAAGTAATGTGCTACTTAAATTTGTAATTATAAAACAATGTGTGAAATACAGATATTCAAACATTTAACAATGGAAATAATGTTTTTACTGGTTGGTGACATCTGAACTACCACTGTTGAGGGAAGTGCCCACATTTTTCTACTACTATGGCACTAGTCATAAATGTTTAGCATTCATTTCCTTATGAGTAGTTTTCCACAGGTAGCACTAAAAACAGCAAATTTTCTTTTCAGAACGCTGATATTGTTGTGCCGTATAACAATTCCTATTGGTAGCATTATGAACATCCACTTTTTTCATGAGAATCTTAGTTATGCCATTACACCTAATTATATAATTACAGGTAGTAATTACACATTCAAATTACGCCATTAGAACATTACGCATATTTACAGTAATCATATAATTAAATACTGTTACACTAATTATGTAAATGAATGATTGCTGTCCTAGAATTACCTCACAGAGCTCAAGGATTGCTTATCCACATCATAGAACGTGTGAAGTAACCTGGATAGAGTAGAAAAAAGACAAAAGCGTACTCTGCACTCATTTTTGCTGTCATTGCAGGCCTGTGCTATAGGATGTTGTTCCAGTGGTACATTAGGATTTCCATATTCCAGATACTGGTGCTTGTTATGGGATTCATCAACTTGAAGTAGTTAGATATTTTTCCTCCATGTAAAATTTCATTCTCATTTTTTTTCAAATGCACTGCATTTCTCTTAGCTATTTAGCTGCTAGCCATTCATGCATATGTGATGCTAAAACCAGCTGCTTCTTATTGCTGGAAATCACAGCAGGAGGCACAGTCAAAGTAATGTGAAATACAAAAGCAGTGATGGCTTCCAAAAATATTTAGTTGTTCTGAAATAAGCTTATCATTTTGTTAGAGAACCTTCATTGAGCATCCGGTATTCACAAAATTTGCTCACGGATGTTTTATGACAACAGAATAGAAAGATAGCACCTTTCCCCATGCTGTGAAGGTAAACACTAAACAGTATTAACTGCACATTACCTTCTACATTTCTTAAGGCCTCAGCACTCTCATTCTTACAACTGCATCTTCTTCTGTTCTTATGCTCTGTGAACCTATTGCTTTATTCTGTGCTGAGTTCAGGCTGTCAGTGGTGATTACCCCCATTAAAGCTTTCCTTAGTCTTGAGCCACTAAAATAAGCACTGGTTCCAAGACCTCCTGGGCCTGAGGATATTACATTCAGGATCATAGACTTCTCTTGCAGGCAACAAAAAGCCACAATTGTTGATGTCAGATTGATAACATTACTCAGTATGACTCTATGCTGTCAAAATAGCCCATGTGCAACACAGGTTGCGAAGAGCAATAATTTTGTGTTCAGTTGTTTAGAAAGCAGAGGGCATCAATAGTGCACACACTGCAGTTCTACCATTGTGCTTGTGGAGATGTATTTTGTTGATTGCCAAGGATTTTTGCCATTAAAACATACGGCAAATTTTCTCATGCTATCACTTCAAATTTATAGGTTAAATTTGTTACTCTAAATACTTTTTACAAATGCAATTACAAAATTACAAATACAAATATATTTGTATAGTGTGCCACAAAGCTTGCTGTGCAGTGTATCTTCATGGTGTTTTACTATTTTTTTATGTCTTAGTACATTGATGTACTAATGCCATACTTGGTAGTCTTCTGCATTCCTCTTCTTTTCATTTGAAAATTTACCTCCTTTCTGTGTCCTCCATATTGAAAAATTACCTGAAGATTTGGCAGATTTAGACACAAAGAATCCTTCCAGGCTTCTGTTTACATGCATCGTTATACTCCTGGACTACATAACCTGTGATGATTTCTCAGTGTCATACAGATTATGACCTTAAAGTGAATCAAAGTTTCCTGTTGCTCTCTTATTATATTCACTAGATAGAGGAGTTCTTGTAATTACTTAAAAATTCCAGACATTTCTAAACAGATATTCAACACTTTGCAGGAATAGGTACTAACATATCATACCCCATGTTTAATTGCATCCTACTGGAAAGTAGCAACTCCAGGAGAACTTAAAGCAGCCTAACTACTTCACCTCTCTGCCTGTCTTAATGTTTCTGTTGCTGATTTTTCTGGGCTGCCTGTTTGTATTGTTTCCCCAGCAAAACTTGACACAGGAAATTAAAAAATAACAAATGAGCCATGTCAGTTCCTTGATCAGTGAATTGCTTCACCACACAGGTACTGAGCTGGTGCAAAGGAGTGGCAGGTAATGGAGCCTGGGCATAAAATCAAGACTTAACACAAACTGAAAATGTTAATCAGACTAATGAAGGGAGAAAAAAACTATTCTTTAGTTCAAGACAAAGGCAAGAATTTACCGCAATTTTTTATCTCTCTTGTTTTATTTCAAAGCTTTTACTATTTGAAAACTAGAATTTTCAGTTTGTTTGCTGAGCATACAACAGGCAGAATTTCAGCAAATAACATATCTCCCTGTTTGCCATTATGTGGAAAAGTTCAGTCTTGCTGCATGGAAAAATACAGAGACTGTATCTATGTATGTGCAAGGGTATGTGTACATACCTTATGCCTTTAGAGAAATTAATTAACTTTTTAAAATGTGCAGGGTATATAACTTACCATTTGTATTTTGTCCTTGCTGGGTTAGGGAATAATGTGTCGCTAGTCTTAGAAAAACATAAGAATGGAAGAATTTTTGTGTCTAAAAGAACTGCATTAATTTAATACAAAATTAGTGCTGATCGCTAAATTAGCTAGTGCCAAATGTGTTTCTGGCCTCTTAGGATAGCATACAGAACTATCAGTAGAAATATATTAGAAACAGGTTCCAAAGCCATGAGAGGAAAAACTTCTAAATGTTCAATATGATTTTAGCCCATGTAATTCAGCACAATCTGTTATCTTTCATGTCCTTTTCTTTCTTGTAAACTCACGGTAAGAATAGAAGTTATTTAAGAAGTTAAATATGTACTGACAGATTTCAGTAGTAAGGATGATGCTTTTTACATATTCTTAACTATTTCTGCATATCATGGATGGACTCCCAATTTCTGTATTTCCACTGGACAAAAGCCCTCTTAAATCTCTTGCTGAAACTAGTGAAATTTGCTGAGGCTGGAAACAGGGTCTGGCTGGCAGTACATTGGTATGAAAGTGCAGAGAAGCAGAAAAGTTACAGAAATAACAGAAAGCATTGTTAAAAGTGGAATGTTCTCCCAGGCATTTCAGTGACCTAGTGAGAAATAATAATCAAACCCTAACACATTTAATATTGAGTCTTCAAACAACAAAGCCAGCTCTGGCCCTTCTGCTGCTAATGTTCTTTGTCCAGCCATCCTGTTACGATGCAAAGGTGTGCAAAATTCAGCTCAGTGGATCAGAATGGTATCTCTTCCTTTCAGCACAATGGGAAAATGAGACTGAACTCTCAGTATTTGATACTTAAACAAAATCCTCAGTCCTATGCCTTCGGGTACATTTTCATCTTGCTGCTGTTGTACTGTACAGCAGTGTCTCGCTTTGAAAGTTCATTTCTCAAAATCTAACTTTGATTAGGCAACAAAGGACCCAATCTTTCCTCAGACACCTGTCAGAAACTCATTGTAGAATATTCAGACGCCCTCAGGAGCCAACATTTTACCCATTTAATCATCTCCTTGCTCCACGATTGACATAGTGCAGAACTAGCTTTTAGGTTGTGTCAATAACTCCAGTACTGAAGTCAAACCATTTTCAAGAAGCTACAGCTTGACTTTCTGACATCCTATGCGAGCTTGAACCAACTTGCCACATTTCCTTGCTTAAACATACTGATGTACTTTGCTGAGGCATTGTGTCGTTCTTTACTTCTGAGGACTCCCAATTACTTTCTGCAAAGAGGTGAGAGGCTGCACTGGGGCCGGTGGTTCCCTCTACTAGTTGACTTCTGTCTTCTGCTTCTTCAGCCTGAGGGAGCGATACAACCCCCCCTTTTCTTTAATGTTCTGCATTACTAATGTTCACAAAAGGTAAAGAAGGAAAAATAAATACACCCTTAGTTCTTTTATGGAAGGAATTTTATATGCATTTTTATGTGAGGCAAAGACTATGACAATGTATTTCAGTACTTCCAAGCCTTACAAGAAAAATTACAAAATAATCTTGTTTTCAGAGTAGCCTCTATAGCTCTTAAGTTCCTGGTCTGGTCAGTAGTGCACATTCTTCAAGCCCTCATAGAAGTAATATGATTTGCAAGTGAGGAATTGGTAAAAAGAAATAAAAGCTAGGCTGCAGCTGAAGAAGCCAGCTGAAAATAAATCATCAGTTATTTTGACCAAAAAAACCATTTAAATCTATGTAAAAACACATTCAATAACACTAGTAATGATTATAAATATAGGGAAAAAACAATCCACAGCTGCAGTAAGCTCGGCAAAGTTGCCAACAGCCACATCACTATTTTTTTCTGTTTCAGGCACAAGTTCAATTGCAAAAATACTTTATTTCAAGGCTTAGTATTTATCACAAATAGGTAATTAATTCCAAACTAGATTCACCATCAAGGTTGGCTTGACATCTGAGTCAGTCTGGTCTCCTCTGTTGCTACCGTTCTGTGGAACAGAAATGAGCAGTGAGTAAAATCATTTTTAGGACTAGCCTCATAATGAGACTGCCTTGAAGACTGCAATGGCTAATTAATGGGGTTCAGGGTACGTATTACATAAACTTCTCAAAAACTGGAGACTTTAAAGTTGATTCATGTTCATGAGATTCATTTGGTCTTGAAATTTAAACCAAACTGTGAGAGATGAAAACCCACATTAACTAAAGAGAAAACAGAACAAAACATTGTCACAAGAGTCCTAAATGAAATAAAATTTCCAGGCTCAGCATAGATCCCTCCTGCAGTTTTTAGAAGAAAGAGGAAATGTAGTATGCTCAATGATCAACTTCCTGCTGAGGCAAGATTCACGGCTCATGCTGCTTTAGACAGATGGAGAGTCCAGCAAAGTTCCCGTTCCAGGCACTGGTGCAGTGATGTGTGAGATATCAAGGGGGAGAACGAGTGATGTTGGTAGGTTACATTTATTTTAGGCCCTGGCCACCACCATGTTACCACTAGATTCTCTGAGGACTTAAAAGGAAAGAAATGTAGAATGTCTCCAGTGTCTTATCGTTAGTTGAAAGAAAATCAGCATGTGGTCCATCACAACTTGGTGTGGGTCTGGCAGGATCAGCAGCCACACTGCTTCTTATTGCCAGCTGCAAGAAAAGTTTTGCAGCAACGCATTGCTGAGAGAAAGGCTCAGCCATCCTGCTGCATGCTGGCTGAGATCTAGAAGGGTGCATGTGAGTTTTTGAATCACAGTGGAATTACAGATTTGAAATTCACAAATATCATACAGGATTATTACTTCAGTAAGAAATGTTGGAATTATTTCCACAAAGTAAGAAGGACAAAGTCTGTGCTTCAACCAGTGGTTGTTTTCTGCTATTAATGCTAGATGTCATTTAGCTTGCTTTGGGTTTGGTGTGGTTACAGACAAGAATGATGTGCAACTTAAACCCTTTAAAGCAAACTATTTTTTATTAGGGATTCTGCAAAGTCTGTTTGATAAAGCTCACCCACAAGTTTGACTTTCCTTTGTTGGCAAATCTGCAGATGATGGCAATATTACATGCCTTCACTAAAGATTAGTTTCAGAGTGTACTTTGAAATATTTACATTGTAATATCTGTAATGTATTGTTATTCTATAATATCTATTCTGGTTTATGTGCTTGCTACTGAAAGCTAATTTTCAAACTCTTCTGTTCCTATTTTATTCAATGCGTTTTATTCATCCTTTTACTGCAATTTCAGTTCAGGCATAGCATGAAAATTATCCATGTTGTAATTCATTACAGCTGAGTTAGAGGAAAACAAATATTTCTGGGAAAAATCTTTCCCAGTATTCTTCTAATGCTGAAAGCAAAATTGAATCCTTACGTCCATTGTGAGCCACTGTAACTCCTTCTTTTACTTCTGCATAGCAGTAAAATTCTATATATAATGTTACTTGTGAATTTTTCTGTGATTGCTGAAACCTCTTCCTTTTCTGCTTTCATTTGACCTCCTGGTCCTCCCAGTCTATGAAAATAAAGCCACTAAATTGTCTCCTACGATTCCATCACCATCTACATCACCACATGAAAAGCCTTTCTATCTTTCACAAGATCTTTAAATTTTACCTTGGGAATTTCAGAGAAATGTCCTTCAGGAATTGCTTTTTGCTTATCTTTAAACATAGCAAATTGTCTCCTCCATAAATGGTACCAGCAGGAAAATCCTCAGGGCTTAACCTCCTCTTCCAAAGCACATGATGGAATCCCTTCAGCTCATTCTCATCTGTGCTGATGTTGGCGCTGAGTGTTTGACTCAGTTCTCTTTAAGCAGGATGGGGAACAAGTTATATTATGCCTTTTAAAATCTATGCTTTGGTGTTATACATACAAATACAAATGCTGGAAGTATAGAATGATTTAAGAATGAAATGTAGCATATGTACCCCTTCACAAATGAAGTTAAATCTCTCCAGCGTTAATTGCACATTGCCTTAAAGATGGAATCATTAGTTTTTTATTATGTTTATTAGCATTTAAAGGCAATCTTGTTTTCAGACACCATTATAAACTGTGAAAGTGGGATGTTTGTTGTTCTGTATGGAAAGCCAGTTTGATAGTGACATCTGTATCAGCTTGTTCCATCTGCAACAGAGCATCAGACCTCAGTGAATTCACCAAGAGAGCTGCCTAAGTTAGCCACCGATATGAAATGTTGAGGAAAAACACAATTTTGTTTGAACAGTGAGAACTGCACCTCTCAACAGTGTTTATCCACATGGGAAGTAATGCAGAAGAGCATTTTTACTCTTGGGAAATTGCTGCACTGGTCTTTGGCCCAGAAAGGGGCCTGGGAAAAGAAGATTCTGGTCCATGATGTAAGTAGAATCTTTTATGTATGGTGGAGCACCTTCAGAAGAAAATGCCCACTTGGGCTTCCTGCAAGAGCCTCAACTCAAGCTGCTTTGCTTACCAGGCTGCAGTTCATTCTTCTTCATGTGGTCAGATACAAAAGCAAGTCTGCTGAAGAGATGGTGCAGTAAAGTGTATACATTTCTCCTTCTTCTGTTACACCGTTTATTTACTTTTGTTCATTTGTTTCTTGTGGGGAGGTTTTTTGTGCTGAAATTAGGTCCTCTTCTGTAAGACAGGAAACTGAGAAACAGAGATTTCCTCCTTCTCTATCAACCCTACCGTAGCTAAGTTAGCAGATCAGAAGCCATCACTGCAATGCTGTACTACACATTTATGCAAAATAATTTCAAGTCACAAGAAATTTTACATGGAGCAAATGGAGTAACTTTTGCAGGAAAGGTATTATGATGTTTCCAAGGTCATGTGAGCACTTCGGGCTGGTACTGAGAAAACAGAATGAAGAGGTTACTATGATTTTGAATTGGATAACTTTGGGAAGTCATAAAGAATAGGTAGTAGCATTGTTATGAAGCACTGAAATTGTCAAACAACTTTTCTATGGTAATTACATTGCAATTTCATTTTAATGAAATTTTGTAGCTTGTTTGGAATTTCTTAGTTCTATTATTGTTAGCACATTAGGGTCTCCTAGCTCTTTCTTGGCCATCAAGAATCTAGTGTATCAAAATGAAATTGTAAACAGAACTGTGCTGGATTATGTACCACTGACAGATAACTTTGCATTTTGTTATAGGATTTTTTCTCTTTAGCAATTAGTGAAAATAATTAATCTATATCTTTCAAAAATCAAGGCATTTTGTGAGAAATTTAACTCAAAAGTCAAATCTTCTTTTACGCTGTACTTATGGAACAAGAAAACTTAAGAAATACGTATCTTGGTGTCTGGGTGGTGTTTTCTAATATTTTCCATCTCTTTTCTGAGCAGATGGAATAAAGAAGTCATCCTGTCTTGTGGCTTCACTGAACCATGTTTATTTTGGGGAATATCATGAAAGAGGATATTTTTCCATAGTTTGTCAGCTTAGAAATACAATCCTCTTCTCAGCAGTTCCCTGAGAAACATTTTTATTTCTGTTATATTAAATTATTGGATAATTAGGTTTTCTACAGAATGCTGAGTAAACAGCTTATAAACGATATTAAAAGGAGATGCTTTCTGAAATAGTAGCTTTTTAGAGTCTAATTTCTATCCTTAATTGAACTGCTATACTTATTCATTATGTATGCAGTGTGTTTTCTTGGGGAGTAATTTTTATATAGACTATTTACATGAATAACATAATGGATTCTTAGCTAAACTTCACTACCATTTTATTTTTACTTTCTTATGAACCTAAGACACATAATATTTAGTCAGAAAGTTCAACGTTCTGGCTTACCATCTTGTCTCTGAAAGTAGCAATGATATATATTATTTAAGGAGAGACGGTGGGTTTGTGCACTTTCTGTCTGTCGTCTGTGGCCTCGTATCTCCTCAAGGTCAACAGTTCCTGGTAGGAACATCAGAGGGTGTGTTCCTGGCAAGTCTCTTTAGTGTGAACTATGGACCTATAGTGTCTGAATATCCCTAAATTCTCTTTGAACCTGCTGATCCTGTGTGTGCCTCTAGAAGGCTTCAGAAGATTTCTACCCCAGGTAGAGAAGTAATCTCTTTTATATGTGTTGAAGTGATCTGCTGTGAACTTCAGTGAGTGCTTCCTATTTCCAGTATTGTGGATGTGGTGAATAGTACTTCATTCGTCTTGTCCATGCTTCTGCCTTGTTCTCCATGCTGAACAATTTACCAACTTCTTTTTGGCAGTAGCTGTAGCTGCTGTTCGAGCCAATGACTTCAGATGACTCCAAGATATCTATTTTGAGTTGTGATGGCAATTTCCAGGTCCAGTATTGAGTAGGCAGAGTTTAGGCTTTTTTCTTAAATGCAACATCTCTGTTTGTGTACACTGAGGTTCATTTGACACCTTTTTGACCACTCATTAAATTTTTTATGTCATTCTTGAGCTGCTCACCATCAGAGTAATATTTGAACAAGAGAGCTTAGTAGCTCAAACTTTGTAATTTCCCTATTCACACCTCTCTGTGGGTCACTGATGAGTAAAAGTGATTCAAGTGCTGATCCCTGGGGGATTCATCTTGAAAGACTGCTTCCTTTTCTTTAATTAGATTTCAGTCTATGGAAAGACCATATCTCCAGGCAAAAGCCTTTAATGTGAATTTTTTTCAGATACTTTTGGAAAATCCAAGTATGTTATCTACATGGTATCCCCTTTATGCCTATGCAAAATGCCACAATTAAAAAACTCTCATCAGGTGAGGCAGCATTGTCATTTGTAGAAATCATGCTGGCTCTTTTCCAGCAGACTGTCTTTAATATTTTCCTTAGTGATCTTATTCTCAACTATAGACTCAGTAGATTATGAGATGCTGAGGTAGACTCATCTGTCTGTAGTTCCCACAGTGCACCCCAGGGATATTATCTGTAAATGGGAATGGAACATTGATTTATTGGTGTAGCTCTATAGAGTGAGGTTCCTAAATCTAGTTTCTTCACCTAGGCACAGTTCCTAAAAATACTAAGTCATGAAATCACATTACAACTGGAAAAAGCAAGTGAGTGTAAGGAGATGAAAAAGCTCCAAAAATCCTTTTTCTTCTGCTTTTAAATCCTCAAGACACCTAGAATTTCCTAACTTTATTTTCACACTGCTCCCTCAGCAGAGAAGACTAAATATTACAACCTTATCATAAAACTATGAACAAAGGATTTGGTAATGGAAGCACGTGATAGTCAGCAGTAATGACACTATTGAGAAGCAGAATATAACATCTAATTTCTTCGTATTTGATTAGTTCTGATAGCTATTGCTTATATAATGCTTATGAACTGTGTTGACCACTATGATAAGACTAATGTACTGTGGTTGGCTGCGATGCTCCATCAGCATAAAAAGCATTTAATCTCTTTGGACATATCAGCAAATAGGTAGCAGTTCTTTCCATTACTGTCTGAAAAGTTTTCTTCTGTTGCATGCAGTATAACTAATCACTTCATTTTCATGTCAGCTCCTAGAGGTTTAAAGCTTAACACAACATCATTTGGAAAGTTTGCTTGTCTGGAAGTGTCTGTACATTCATTAGTTGATACTGATGCAAAGTGGTAAAGATGTTGCCTGTGACATACAGTATTTTATGTGAAGATATGAAACTAGATTAATCATCTTCACTTCAGTGCCTAGTACGTGACTAGCTAATAAGAATTGGAATCACTTAATAATAATATAAATGATCATAGGCCAAGAAAATCCATTTGGTTTAGTTTTAAATCTGAGAAGTAAACACAGGAAGGTAAATATTTTCTGTTAATCGTATTTCAGAACTGAATAAACTTATCAGACTCAGGCAAAAACTTGCTATTCTACTGGGTAGTTCCTAATCGCCCATTTTGTATTTATGGCTGATAATTGTTTAAAAGCTGTCTAATATAGCTGTAATTCCAGTCTACTGAAGTGCAAAATAACATGACTTTTTATAAGTTCTGTTTTATGGTTTTATCTTGCATTGTGATGCCCTGAAAGGAGAGACTTATGGTCTGGTACCATGTCACAATGAAAGCGCCGATTAAGTTCCTGCAGTGGGAATGAAAACATTGATTTGGTCTTGCCTGTAGGATTTGTTGTCAGAGAAACAATTAACATGAGTTGCTACAACCAGGTTACTCAGTTTCAAACAGATCAGAACATTGGACTGTGGAAAAAACTCTTGCTGCATAGAGTAAGCAAACTGATTAGCTGAAGATTGATTGAAATGGCCAATAGGCAAAAAAGTGTGACATTGAGCTTGTGATACGCAACCATATCAACTCTAAGTTGTACCCATCAGAAACCCTCATACTCCAGACCAGATTAAATACCTCAAATTGAAAGCACTGCTTCGCTTAACCTGTGGATTCTTAGCAAGAATAGATTTATAGCTAATATGAATGCAGTACTATACCATCCCTTTGGGTGATGTTTTGTATTCATATTAGAGTTCTGCAAAACTTTAGTATCTAAAAAGTCAGTGTTCCATACACAGTCCTTACAGAATTTAGTATTCATTCAAAGTGAAAAATCTGCTTCTGTAAGGGAGGGATTGCAGAGGGAGTAGACTTTGCTAATGTTTAGAAGTGGTGTTTTAAGAGATGGGATAAAAAGGTAGAGCTGTTAATGGGGGAAAAAAAAGAAAAAAAAAACTGTCATAAACTCGGGAGCAAATGAGATGTTACTATGAATATGCTAGCCATAAGAAAGCAGGCCAATACATTTTAAAAATACATATTAGGAATATGCCTTCTGTGCCTATGTTAGCTGCAGCTGCACTGGTGCACACTGTAACAAGTGCTCCTGTGTACTGAAACCAAGCCATAAGTTGTTTAATCAGATAATGACCTGGGGTAAGTGACTATCCTTCACATTACCTTTATACAGTAAGTTTTCTTCGTTCAGATATGATGGAAGTAAATTCAATTTAAAAAGCCAAAGTGTTTCCTGTAACTTCAATTCTTCTTCAGTCCGTCAAATATATATGTACCCATGTGGTCTGCCTACATATGTAAAAAGTAGGGTCTTCTGGAAAATGGAAAGTATCTCTGACTAATTCTACCTTCTGGAAAAGAAAATATAAGCCCAACGATTTGAAATTCTGCTGTCTTAAATGTACTAATTATCCATGCAGCTCACTAAAGAAACATAATTTGGTACAGGAAATCAGGCAGATTTTTTTGTATGCCAGGTAGTATTTTATCAGACTGTGATTTATTGACACTGAAATGTATAGATATTTTGTTTCACCAAGAAAAATATGGGTAGCAGACACATTTGTATAAATAGTGTTCTGGTTATGAATGGCTTCCAAGAAGAAAAATGCTAAATCAATGAACAATTTATTTATTATGACTTCACATAGCATTGCACATTACTGGATAAAGTGGAGTACTCAGAAACAAATCCCCACCTGCTGTGTGTTACTAAGTCTCCGAAGCCAGCAATACTACCTCATATTATTCCTTCTGAGGAAGGGATCCTCTCTGATGGTCTGACTTTTCAGGACTCACAATCCAAGAACATTGATCTGAAAAGAACCTGAAGCTACAGCTGTTCAGAATCACAGAATCACAAAAAGGTTGAGCTTAGCAGTGTCCTCTGAAGATTATCTGTCCCACCCCTTGCTTAAACAGGGACACCGACAGCAGGGTGCCCAGGACCATATGCTATTGGTTTTGAGTGTCTCTGTAGTTGAGGCTCCACAACCAACATAAGCACCACTTTTCTAATGTTTTCCTTCCACTGGGCACGACTGAGGAGAGTTTGTAACCCTGTTCCCTTCTCTTTGTTCCCTCTCATCAAATATTTACAAATGTAGATGAGGCCTCCTGAGCATTCTTTTCTGAAGGCTGAACAGTCCCAGATCTCTCAGCTTCTCATACCTTGGTTTTCACAGTCCTGCACAGGACTCTCTCCAGTAAGTCCATGTCTCTTTTATATTGGAGAGCCCAGAGCTGGACACAGAACTGCAGATATATTTCACCAGTGTTGAGCAAGGAGGAGGGATCACCTCCCTTGACTTGCTGACATTCCTCCTCATCTAGCCTGGGCAGCTGTTGGACTCCTCTGCTGTGCAGGCACGCTCCTGGTTTGGGATTTACTTGATATCCACCAGAACCTCCAAATCCTTTGCACAGCTTCATTCTGGCTGGTCAGCCCCGCTTCCCGGGATGAGGACCAGGTAAAGATGTTTCCCTTATTGAACTTCACCAGATCCCTGGCAGCCCAATTCTCTAGTCTGTCCAGATCCCTCTGGAAGTCCAGCACACCCATCCAGTGTATCAGTCTCTCCTCCCCATACCGTGTCATCTGTCAGCTTGCTGATACTGCACTGGGACACAGTTCTTGGATCATTAACAAAGATTTCGACCCAGCTGGGAGCCCTGGAGTACATCACCAGTGACTTCAGTTGTAATAAATGCATAAGAGTGACTTGACAGAAGATTAGTTACTTCATTGAATAACAGAAATCATTATTTAGAGTAGCTCGTTTGTTTCCACGGGTGGCATAAAGAGCTTAACAAGCTAAAAAGTTACCACAATGATCATGTGAATTGTGACTCTCTTTTTGGCGTTAGTTGGTTATCTTTTTTATGAATATTTTGTTTCCTGTCTGTGGTGAAAAGAAATGTGGATAAGAAAAAAATAATAGGAAGGTCAGAATCATAGAATCATGGAATAATAGAAAGGTTTAAGTTGGAAGAGATGTTTAAGATCATCTAGTTCCAGCCCCCCTGCTATAGCCAGGGACACCTCCCTCTAGACCAGGTTGCTCAAAGCCCCATCCAGCCTGGCCTTGAATGCTTCCAGGGAGGGGGCATCCAGCCTCTCTGGGTAACCAGTTCCAGTATCTCACCTCCCTCGTAGCAAAGAATGTATTCCTAATATCTAGTCCAAATCTACCCTCTTCTAGTTTAAAGCCATTTTCCCTTGACCTGTTGCTACATGCCGTTATAAAAAGACTTTTTGTGTAGGCCATTCTCTTCCCAACCTGTTTGTGCTTGGGATTGCCCCAACCCAGATGCAGAACATTACATTTGGTCTTGTTGAACTTCATGAGGCTGGCATAGGCCCACCTCTCATGCTTTCCAGTCCCTTCTGGATGGCACCCCTTCCCTCTGGCGTGTCAACTGCACCACTCAGCTTGGTGTCGTCTGCAAACTTGCTGAGGGCGTGCTCAATCCCACTGTCCGTGTCGCCTACAAGGATGTTAAAGGGCACCAGACCCAGCAGCGGTCTCTGAGGAACACCCCCTGTCACCTGTCTCCACTTGGGCACTGAGCCATTGACCGCTACTCTGAGTGTGACCATCCAGCCAGTTCCTTATCCAGCAAGTGGTCCATCCATCAAATCCAACCTGGTGACCAGGATGTTGTGTGGGACAGTGTCAAATGCTTTGAACAAGTTTAGATGGATGACATCAGTTGCTTTTCCTTTATCCTCTGGCACTGTATCTTCCATCATAAAAGGCCACCAAGGCTGTCAGGCAGAGTTTGACCTTGGTGAAGCCATGTTGGCTACCTCAAGTCACCTCATCTTTTATTTTCTGTGGGCTTGAGTGGGGCCTTGAGGAGGATCTGCTCCACGATCTTGCCAGGCAGAGAGGTGAGACTGACTGACTTGTAGTTCCCTGTATCTTCTTTTACTCTCTTCCTGAAAATGGGGCTATGTTTCCCATTTTCCAGTCAGTGGGAACTTCGCCAGACTGCCATGACATTTCTGATATCATGGATAGTGGCTTGGCAGCTTCATTCGCCATTTCCCTCAGAACCTATGCAAGGATCTCATCGGGTCCCATGGACTTTCGCAGCTTCAGGTTCTTTAGATGATCTCAAGTCTGATCTTCACTTGCAGTGGGCAGATCTTTCTTCTCCCAGTTTTTAACTTTAGTTTCTGCAACATGTATATATAATGTTAATTATTATTATTATTATGCTATATAATGTAAGTGTATATTTAAATGTTTTTCTTATGTTTAAAATACTTGACAGAATAACAAATAACAATTTCACCGTACTACACTGAAGCAGTATTGAAAGACTTCTACTGTATATACAAAGATTGTTCTAAATCTTCATTCTGAAGTTGTTCCACACTAATAAAAGACCATGACCTTTAAATTAATTCTGTATTTTTAACATGGCTTCAAGCCCTGATTCTAAAAGCTGTTTTACATGAATATAAGGTTATACCTACATGAAATGGCTTCCAGAAACAAGATCTAAGTACTGTTATCTGAATTTCCAGTTATTAAAAAGTCAGATGTTTTATAGGAGAATACAGAAACAGCTTAGAGGCCATGAGAATTGCCATTTCTGGATAGACAGATTTAAATAACAGCTGTTTGCATGCAGTTCACATTCTTTACTGTAGTTATTGCTCATATTTAGCCTATCATTTCAGCAGTATATGGCAGGATAATCCCACATTTTTACTTCTTTCTGAAGAACATGTATTCCATCATAATGTAGAATTCTCATTAGTGCCACTGGTAGTTTTTAAATGCTTTCAATGAATGCATCTTATAACTAGTAATATTATCACTTCTAGGAGCAGTTGCTGTTCTTACGAAGGGAAAAGAAAATGCACAAAGAGAGGAAGAATGTCTCTAGGCAGCCAAATGAGATTTGCCACTCGAAAAGTACATACACTTCCCCTCTGTTGAGGCAAGGGAACATTCTCATTGTCAAGATGGATTTCAGGAATGCTAATTATGTTGAAGTTTTAATCCCATTGATTTTCATTGTAGACCTGCTAGAAAAAATGTAAATTGAGTTTCAGTGTAACTATATGTTGTCTTCCCAGTCTTAATTCCTAGAGAATGTATTTGTTCTTATTTGTTCTTTTGGAATTGGCAGATTTTTAGTAGAAGGAATCATTAAATGCCTATATATGTATATATGTATAAGTCTGGCACCTCAATTAAATTAGTAGCAGTTGATTAACCATTAAAAGAGAAAATAGGATCAGCACCTGGTTCCTTTAACTATTTAAGAGAACTGGATCAGAACTTCAAAGCAGTCATCAGGTCTGAATCCAGATATTTCACTGCTACCAATAGAATTTAACAAAAGCTATAAAGGAAATAAGAGAGATTTTCTGTTCAATTAGCACCTGTGAAATTACCGTTCCTACCAGTCAGCATGACTGTGAGAGTGTGCGTCTGTGTCAGCAGGTTATTTCAATAGAGAGGCAGAATATGAGCTTTCCAACTGGTAAACTTCATTTTACAGCGCTGGTGTGGATATTCTTCAGCTTGCACATTTTTTCCCAAGAGTGCTGACAGCTCCTGAAAACATAGATTTTAAGATACATTCATTTGCCTTATTTAAAGAAATTACTAGTTTTTCTAGTGCAAACATGACAGAAAACAAAACATCCTTTAGAATGAATCTAGGAAGAGAAGGAGATAACAATACAGCATAATGTGTGTGTCACATATCTGAGTTTTTACATATTTGTTTCCTACTCCACAGACAAACAAAGATAGAAACAAATATAGGAACAACCAAACAAATTAAGGGAAGAAAAAAAGAATTTTATTCAAGACAGATAAATGTAAATGTAAAACTAGAAAAGTGTGAAAACAGTTTTCTGTAGTCATCCTTAAAGCAAGCTGAAGTTCTGCAGAATTCAGTGTCTAATCGGAAAATTTCCTAACGTTGCTGGAAAGCTAATGAGTTTTCTTTTATTCTTCATGCCAAACCTGAGGAAGGGAGAAGTGCATGATTAGCACAGGGTTCAATGGATTGCACAGGGTTCAATAACAAGTGAAAAGAAGTATTTTGAAACACAATTAGGTTGCTAATTTCATTTTTACATACCTAAATTATGCTTAAATTGGTGATATGCTGTGTTCTCTGCCATAGCCATTTACTGTGACTAGAAGCAGAGAATATTCCACTATTGCACAAGTCTCCTCCATGTGCAACTGCCCAAATCCATATCCACAAAAACCTTGAGACTGGTAAACAGAACTTGGAATCACAAATTTCTCACCTTAGGATTATAAAAAATAAATTACTGCTATATGACCCTCAGGGGCCGTCATTCCTTAAGTGTGAAAGCATGACCACATATCAATTACTTTGTAGAGCAACTTGAAAGTTTCTATGAATTTAGCTTTCATAATAAATATGAAGTTTAATTGTTGTGATTTTTTGTTGCATTTCTGAATAATTTCTAGTTTATTCAGATTAATCTTAGTAATGTTTAATTGGCTATGTTACTTAAAAACAGTTAGTGCCATTACTCAAATATAGCAGAAATGTCATTTTTCAACATGTCAACTAGAAATGTAAAAGTCATTTTTCACATAAAGATTAATACATAAACAAGAGCTCAGCAGAGGGGTTTCAGAAACTTAATGTTCCTTTCTACAGTTTGGTTTTTTGCTTTCTCTTTTACAAAAAGTCATGTTTCTGTTTGGAAACAAAATAATTGTTGTGCCTTTGACTGCATGGTTGAATAATTAGTAGTACAAACTCAGAGGAAGCATTTTGTGTTTGATAGATAGATACTGTGTGTGCCCTGAACGAAATCACCATGGAGTGATGGTGGTTTTCTGCTGTGGCTGTAAATGGGTTATACACTGCAGTGTTATTAAGGTTCATCTAATCACTCTACTGGTTTATCTACTCTCCCTGGATTTTGGGTTGTGCCTCCAGTATTGCAGTAACCAAGAGGTGAGGAAAGCCATGCTGCCTCAGTCCTTTTTAACATGCACTGTGTTTAACACGCACTGTGGCTGCTTGGCATCCTGAGGTACAAGAGAGAACAGTGAAAGGAGATTGGAAGTGCTTTCAGGTAGACTAAAGGTTATTGCCAGAAGCGTATCGTGTTGTCCATGTCTGTGGAATTAGGACGAGAAATAATAAGACAGCATAGGGAAGATTCACCTTGGCCTGCAGTCAAATGGCAAATGGGATTGTGGAATATATGTTCCTGGAGCTTTTGAAAAAAGTCATTCAGCAAACATTTGTCAGGAATGGTATGGATTAAGTTTATGTGACTTGAGATAGAAATTCTCATCTGAAGCCTTATTTTTCAGTAACAGCCTATCCTCAAATAATGTATCTTCATTGTAGAAGTCTGCTTTCTAAGCCAGTTCCATTAAAAGCACCTTGAATATGTCTAGGAATGCTATTAGTAAAATTAATGTTACGAAAATCAGAACAAAACAGCTAAAACTATTTCTTCTCTGTGCATTTTTTTCTGAGTACCACTTTGCAGATGGGAGATTTTGGTATGTACTTCTTATGCGCCTCGGTATCAACTGGGATGGAATTGTTTTCTTCAGTGTCTGGTACAGTGCTATTTTAGTTGAAGGAGAAAAATGGTGTTGATAGCTCACCAACGTTTATAGTTGCTGCTAAGCAGTGCTCTACAGAGCCCAGGCCATCTTAATCTTAAGGAGATTTGAAGGGAGTGGGGGTTCATTTCTCTCTTCTGCTGCTCTGGGGGGCCTAGCTGAGCATCAGTTGGGGTGGTGGACAGTTGCTTGTGCATCACGTGTTCATATATATGTATGTATTTGTCATAATTATCCTTGTCCTTTTCTCTATGTTAGTAAATACTTTTATCTCAACCCATGGAGTGAATGAAGGGTTGAGGTAACAGCAGATCTGACCTGAGCATGTTAACACAAAATGTTGCGGTAATTTGGTAATTGCTGGTCACAGTGTTGATTTTTTCCCTATTTATGAAGTTCTTTAAGAGTCTTTTCATGGAACAATATCGTGTAGCTCCTTACTTGCTGTTTATTTTTCCTGCTGCATTGTTTGTCATCTCTCGGGCTTGGATTAAGGTTTTTATTTTGCTGTGCTGTATGGCATTGGCTTATGTCAAAATTGGCAGCTGAGAAACAAATGTTCTATGTGTGTTCAGCTCTGCAGTCATCTTTGGGCTATGGAAGCCATGTTGTTGATACTACTAGTAATTACACTCTTTGCTTTGTCTCTTCCATCCCACTGGGAAGGAGAAGTGAGCGAATGACTGTGTGGTTCTTAGCCACCTTCTGGATTAAACTACTGCATGCTTGATCAGAAGTCTGAAGTCTGAGAGGTGCTGCCTTTGGTGGTGAGCTGAAATAAGTGTTTAGTAAGAAAAAGAACAAGCACAAAGTAGTGGTTCTCTCATCCATCCTGTTTTCCCAGCTTCTAGCTGTTTAGCAACTTCCATTTCGGGGACTTCCTGAATTTGAATGGATTTTCCTTCAATTGTACACCTGTCAGATAGGTTTGCTTTTTAGACAGTTCATAGATAGCAGTTCCCCAGATATTAATCTCTGGGCCTTGTATGGAGAATTCATAAACATATCCATTCTATGCAAGCAAAAGAATAAAAAAATCACACAACTAAATAAATCAGTCCCTGAGTACAAAGCCTCTGTTTCATACACAGAACTATACAAAAAGAAGCCCCAGTACTCTTTCATTATCTTGGCCACCTATTTCAAGGGCTCCCCCGCTAAGTTGAAAGATTTTTCAGAGTAAGTTTAGTGTAGGAGATCATCTGGTGGTTCCTCATAACAATGTGAATCTCAGCCTGGTGGCTATCAACCAGCATAGGAAAAAAGTGTATTTTCAGAGAGCCAAAGCTTCTGTGTGGAACCATGCAACAGTGATGTTGGCCATTGGAGACCATCATATTCCTCAGGCCGTGAGAGTGTCCATGGCATATCTCACAGGAAGGGAAGTAGTGTCTCACAGCCACCTTTCTTCCAAAACATTTTATGTAGTACTTGAAGAAAGGATTTTTATCATTAACATGTCATGGTTGTGAAAAAACAAGCCATATGAACATAACGTATGAATGGACACACTGCTGAATGGTTGTCCATATTCATCTAGCTAGCTCCTATAAAAACATATACATAATAATCCGAAGAGACCTATCCTTGACAGAACAAGTTGTTCAAGGCTGTGTGGATGGCATGGGGAACAAGAAGAAGAAGCTGAAGGCTGAAACCTGGATTTCATGGTGAGGAACTTATGCATGTATCAGCTTTATTTACTGCACTATCAGAGGTCATCTGTAATCCCATTGTCAGGATTTATGTTTAGCACAATTACTGTGCTATGCTAAGCACAGTCAGAGTAATCTCATTCCAGAAAATGAGGAGCTTGGAGAAAGACAGGCTTGCAGATGTCTAAAGCAGATTTGTTTTCTGCATGCCTTCAATTTTGCATCTGTTTGTTTTGATGACGCTAGGTAAAGACAAACCAACAGAGGAAATGAAAGCTATATATTCATGCTGCAGAACCCGACATGTTTCATTGTCAATAACAGAAAATCTTTTTCTTCTATTTCAGAGGCATAATCCTCATATTTTCAAGTAATTTTTAAATCCTTTGGAGGCTTTTTTTAATTTGTGGACTGACATAAATGTAGTTGTCCAAATTAAATATACTCAAGCAACATGTTTACCTAGTGCTTTATGCTTATTATCTCCTAGAGTAGTAATTATTTATCTTGAAATGAGTTCTGCTTCTCCTGTTAAGAGTGGGAATAAGTGACATATCTCCTTATTAAAGTTTATGTCTTGAGAGACATCAGTGATATCAGGTTATATTTTCCTTTTTTTTTTTTTTTTTTTAATGTGCTATTCTTCTAATAGATTAGGATATAAACACAATACTCATCTTTAATCTGAGGATCAGTTTGAACCAAATACCCAATGTTTACTCAATCTCATCTAATAATTAATTGCTTTGTGATGCAAACTGGTGTGTTGTATTTTAGATCCTGTAAATATGAGATCATAAAAGAAATCCTCAAGGGACTTCTATAGCCATGCTATATTCAAATGGTTTGGTGGGGATTTTTCAGAAGAATGAAAAGATACAAAAGAATCCAAAAGAATTTCTCCTGTAATGCTGTCTTTTCTGTCTTTCACTAGATCTTTGTAGATTACTGTACAGCTTTGCACTTGTGTCATCTTTATGGACAGTGGTTTGTTGTGGAATAGGTCTGTGTTAAATGAGATTAAGAGAGTTATCAGTCAGGTTTTATTTACTGAATTGCAATTGCTACTGTAGGATTAAAAGCAATATAGTGCAAGTTAGCATTTTGTTAATATTAAAAGCAGATAGTGTTTTGCTATTTAATGACATTAAGAGTTCCATATGACAAAATATTCCTTGAGAATCTGTATCATGAACCTGTCACACAGCTTTTTTAATTGCTATTATTTGATTATTTTTTTAACTTTCTTACATCAAGTTGATTGTCATACTCTAGTGTACTAGAATTAACAGAAATGGTTTTCTATTTAATGACTGACATTGACCACACTGAATTGTGCAGTCACTGCAGTGATATTATTACTCCCTTGGAGACTGCAGTTTGCCAAGCTGTCATGATTTTTGTTAAATGAACTGTGGATATAATAGTAGCAGAGATAAAACAACAGAATATAATACAGCTTGTACCTGTCTGCAGAAAGATATATCTTAGTTTTAAATAAAAGACAAACAATCTCCAAAGGCTGCATTTGCTTTTGTCCTTCATTGTTAGTAGTCAATGGTGTATCACAGCCATGAAGTGCTAAAAAGAATAATTGCTATCTTAACTTGAAGAAAAATACTCTTTCTGTCCCAAATATCTTCATGCGGCAGCTAGTCTGAAAGCAGTTAGTCACTGATGAAGCATATTTGATGGCACCAGAAGCAGGTTATTCAGTTTAGACTTTTCAGGCAAAGTAAATTTCTTGGGAATTTAGAATGTAATAGCCTCGTTATAGCTTTTGGAAAGAGCATGAGTCATGAAGTTATTGGAGTATTTGGTAAAAGTTAATGAGCATATGCATAAGAAAGTCCAATTGCTTTGCAGTATTTGAAGTATAAGGATGTTTTCAGATGTTTCCTTGTAACTGATAAAAGGGAAAAAATTAACAAGTTTTCTTGTAGAATAATGTCTGATTAATAATAAAGAGGAAAGGACTGGCAAAATTGCCAATGTTAACAATGGAAGTAGCTTACTTGTTGAGTTATAGCAAAACCACTGCAGAAGTTCCAGCTGTTCAGTATCCTTCTAGAGGAGCTAGCTAGCTAAATGTTGATTTAAGAAATACACTTAGCATTAATAAAATGTACTGAAGAGTTTTTAAAAGATCTTGAAATATCAGTTGCTGTGGCTGTGAAACAGAAGATGAAAGTCAGTGTTGTCAAGTTCAGGTAAGACATCTCAAGAAGACAGTCCATTACTATATATGTGGGGGTATCTGATGTCTCGGGAAGTAGCTACAGGTGAGCTTCCTCAAGGCCCATCTGTCAGGCATGCGCCTAGAAATGTTTGTAATTTGTCAGCACTGCTTTGGTCGAAGAGTAGGGTTGCATTGCAAGTCTTATGGTTTGGACCTTAATCAAACTTAATCAAAAGTTCTCACCTAATGAGTATGATCTAATGTCATTCAGGGTGGAGGGTGGAGGGGGAGGGGGAAGATCTAAAACCAGATCTTACTAACATAAACTTGTATATTACATTGTAAGAAATTATTTGGAAAATATTATCAACTCAAGTTATTATCTATCTCCAATTTCTTACTCATTTTGTTAGGATTGAGCTGAACAGAACTGAACAACAAACTATAGAGTATCACTAACATGTTAGTTTACACTTTAAATACTCTTTAAAAGTAGTTCGCCTGGGGTTAACTCACACTGTAAACTAATGAATATGGCAAACCAGGATTGGAACTGCAATTACAATTAGTAGCTTGTGTAGTGTAGTACCTATTCCCTGGTGGTAACAAGTTGCTTTGGATTTCATAAGCAATATTCCTGAAGCGAGGAGAAGGTAAACACTTTTACCATATATGGCCATAGCTAACAAAACACAGTAAGTGGCCTTGATAATTTGACTGCCTTCAATTTAGAAAATTCAAGTCTCTTGAAAGAAAATCACACATATTTCAAGTACTATTTATCGCATCTGAAGCATGAGAACAAACATTCATTCAGATCAGGACTTACACAGTTCTGCACCTTAAACAGAGGCTGTTGAGGGGAAAAAAAATAAATAAATAAATAAAAATAGATGTGTCATTTGCCAAATCTGGGACATCTATGGGAGACTTGAGAGTCTTAAAACCAAATAAGTGTTCTGTTTTGAAAATTATCTGCCAAGGCCAGTTACTCTTTTCCTCCAGCCTGTTCAGAACTGTCACTGATATATGCTGAGACCCTTTCCTCATGCATGCCATTTTCCCGCTAGATCACTGAATCATGCTAGCAGAGCAAGCATGTGCCCTCATCCCTGTGCACCTTGTCAGAAAGAAGCAAAACAGAGCTGTATGTCCCACATCCATATTAGAATACCTACCATGCCTCCATGCTGCCTTTTTAAGCTCCTCTTACAGATCTCTCTAATGTTTCCTTAGATGTATAGTTTAAGATATTTATCAGTCTGTTAGGAGGATTGGATTCAGGATGGTCCTGTGTACACCTGCATGTGTTTCAGATATGTATTGGTGTGCTTTCTTTTTCATTGTGAAATGGAAAAAGTATTTTTATAAGTAAATATCAAAAACTTCTGAAAGTAAGCCATTTACATTTGAAAATACAGATTTCCTTCTGGCTTGAAAACAGGAATGGCAGTTTATGAGCCATAGGAATTTTGTGAGTTGATGAGAAGATTTCAAAAACAGAGCTACATTTAAATAGGTCTTTCAATTTTTAAGTAACAGCTGATAACAGTGAAAAATGACAGCTTCACAACAGACATTGTTTCGTTTTAATGCATTCTGTGGCGTGCTTGCCTGTGCTGGTGACAAGGAATTTGTTTTCTTCTGGCACTGCTGTGCATCTGGCACAGCAGCAGGAGAGGGAGCTGCATTTTGTTGTATTGTGTGTGGCACTTACAGAGCCATTAGTCAAGTGCTGATTGCACCACCTTTGTTGTTGGGTGACACATGATGCAAAAAGGTAGAATAGGAGCTTTAAACTTGACAAGCTTAGTGGACTGTTAAAAATGTGGCTGGAATCATAGCACAGTATGCTGCTAGTCAGTCATTAATTTCAGTGGGGCAAAGAGAACAAAACAAGTTTCTCATTTAAAAACTAATGCATTTGGAACTCAACTGTGGAGATTTTACTTCCTTCCTTCAGAGCACCAAAAAACCACAAAGCTTCCTGTAAATAAAGCAGCAATTCAGTTTGTATTTGGCTTCAGAAAACAACATATGCAAAAAAAATCCTGACTATAAGCGATTATATATACAAGTGTTTGAATAGTGGTGTTATGGATGAATACTACTCATAAAATTGGAGCATTTGAACATTACAGTTAATTACATACTTTGTAGTTTGCTTATTAGATGTATAAAACCTTTAACTATTTTCATTGTAGCTGAACAATACCGTATTTCTAGATTCATATTTCTGGAGATGGCTGCAGTGATATGTTGAAGTGCATTGGCTAAATGCTGACTTTCACTGCACAAGGAATATGAACTTTACTATAATTACAGAATTTTGAGTTTGCTTTTATCAACTATTTCAGTATTTGAATCTAAGAATAATTTTCTTCATGTTGGTATCTGTAGAACTGAAACAACTCTTCAGAGATAACTTTAAAAAAAATTGAAATCTTTACCTACTTCATTATGTTTGTAATGGGAATATTATATACAAAATATTTGTGCACTTTTTTAGCCTTTATAGAAAGAAAATGCTGTTGAAGTACTGTAAGTCTCTTCTCATACGGTATTTGACTTGCTATTCTGAATCTATTTGTACGCTATTTGTAATTAGAGCCATTTGGGACTCAGAAGAGTAAATAATAATTTCAGTTGCATACATTTCTTATTTCCACAGGATGCTCTGGCCCACTAGGGATAGAAGGAGGAATTGTGTCAAACCAACAAATTACTGCATCATCCACTCATCGAGCTCTCTTTGGACTCCAGAAATGGTATCCATACTATGCACGACTTAATAAGAAGGGTCTTGTGAATGCTTGGACTGCTGCAGAAAATGACAGATGGCCGTGGATTCAGGTAACAGATGGAGCTGAGGAGAAAAAAATCTCCTTGATTCAGTTGCCAGAGTCACTTAAGGAATTGATGAAGACAAGTGGTAATCTAACAGCTAGATTCTTTTTCACTGTCAGAAATGTAGCCTGGACTGAAAGGGGCTATTTAGTTGCAAAAGAGGAATAATCTGAACTTTACAAATGCACAAATCTTTTTAATTTAAAAAGTGTGTGCATATGTTCCAATGTGACTCTAAGCCACAGAAGAAAATTTATAAAGAGCCTTTTCAAGGGAGCAGCTTTCCACGTATGCTACATTTATTCTTTAGGTTGTTAGTAGCATTTAGCAGTGATCTCTCTTAGTGGAGTTACTTTGACACGCTCCTTGGGCATAATTCTAGACTGCTTTAATGCAATCTTAGCTTTACCAGAGCCTTTGGGAATTGTTTGTGCTCCCTGATGAGCTGTTCCATGCGTATAGGTTAAGCACTGTGTGCATCTTGCTGAAAGTAACAGGAACTGTTATAATTAAGGTTGAACTAGCTGTTTGAACATATCCACAGGACTGAAAGTACATATATTTTTTCAGTCCTGCTTAGGGATATTATGATTTAAATGGTGGTGCTCCACGTTACAGACTGGATTTCTTTGCTCACAGCAGTTGACTTTGGTAAAAGTCATGAAGCAGTTTGATACAAAGTCCTATAGTTGTATTTTAATGAAGATAATGATTATGTAGCGATGGTTGTTGGTCTTTACTTTTATGGTGTTTTTATTATATGAGAACTGGACTGAGCTTTACCATGTTCAGCTAGATCCTAACAAAAAAAAAAGTCACTACAGCAAATATATGAAGAGGGTGCTTTGCTCCCTCCCTCATACTGTGGGAATAGCAGAGGATAGTACTCAGCATCTTGTGCACTAGCCGTGAGTTGAGCTGTCTGTTAGTCCCTTAGTTGTGCCAGACACACTACTTTTGAACCTACTCTTGTGTGTGCACTGCAGAATTTTTGTTTACGTCTTCATGCTGACTGCTGCTTCAGGTTTTCCTGAGCAGTTCCCAGATGTTTTGGAAAAAAGCCTACAGGATTGCTTGTTCATTTTTCTTGTTTGGAGAACAGGCAGAAAGCACTGCTTGATGAAGTCCTCTGGAGCTGCTGTGAGAATGCCGGGTTCTGTCAGTTTAGAAAAATGAAGCTTGTGTTACTGTTTGTTATTCACTGCAGAGTGAAAACACAAACGTCCTTCAGTGTATCTTAAGTCAGTTTTCTTCTGACGAGAGGGGTTAGGAAGTTTGTGAAATTTATACATTAAAAAAGACCTGGAAAGAACAACACAAAAAGACTTAAGGAGAATTATGTGGAGTGGAAAGCTGTTGTAATTTGAATGGATAATGAAAAACATCCATTTTACAGTAGCTTTTGGGCTGCTTTTGAGCATGTGCTTTATTAAATATTCTGGAGAAAGAAGTCAGAGTCAGTTAGCATTCACCCCCTGAAAATGCCTTTAGTAGAAGATGAACTGGACGCATGCGATCAGTGGTCAGTTAGTTCCATGTTTGTACTCAACGAAGCCACACCACTTCATTGAGGAAGCCCTGAGACAGATGTGAAAATTCCTATCCAGACTGTAGCGTCATAGAATGGTTTGGATTGGAAGGAACATTTAAGATCATGTAGTTCCAATCCCCCTGCTATAAGCAGGGACACCTCCCACTAGAACAGGCTGTTCAAAGCCCCAGCTAGCCTGGATATGTCTTCCCTTCGATCTTACCTAGAAGGAAAGTTGGACTAATTGAGAAAATACACAAATCTCAGCCCAAGGCATTACATTTAGAAACTGCAGATTTTTTGAGTTAACGTATCAATCTAAGTAGCGCCAATCATCTTTGGGTTATTCTCTAATTTTGACAATTATAGTATGTAAAATCTGCTTACTAAAATCTAATTAACTGTTATAATTGATGTGTAGTAAGCAGTATCATTCCTTTTTTTTCTCATATTTCCTTAAAAGTAAACTTTTGTTCACAATTATTGAAGCATTTGCCAATATTTTTACCGGAGTTCAGAACAAAAACAAAAATACTCTTTGCGAAGAAAAATAAGTTTATATCTTGAGAGAATTGTTCTTTTCTTTTCTTTGCTTCTGGAAGCACGTGGGGTCAGCAAATCTTACTTTGGTACAGAGATGATACTTGTAGAGGAAAAGTAGTTCTGGAGAAACCTGATTTTGATTTGAGAAGGATAGAGTACCTCAGAAACTGACACTTAGGCACTGTGAAGTAGTCCTTTACACTAGAACGCTGTCTGGTTCTTCAAGAATGCAGTACACACTAAAAGACAGGTACTGTCTGTCACCTGTAAGAGTGAACAGTTTCTGTTGAGAGAAGAAAAACCCAGAAATCCTATATATATATATTATATGTATCCTATATATATATATATATATGTGTGTGTGTGTGTGTGTGTGTGTGTGTGTGTGGTCAGCATCTGTAACGGCCAGAGAGATGCTTCTTCAGTCAGAATACTCACATTTGTACCAAGTTTGTGGATATTTCTCCTTTGGTCTTGTGGAGTAACTGCTCCTATCAACCAGCTTCCTCCTGGGTCCTAATATGGAGGGTCTGCATTTGGGACCTTCTCCACATTGATGTGAGAGATAGAGCATCAGGTCCTGAGTATGGCTCTTGAAAAACAGCCTGAATGAATGACAGAGTGAGTGGAAACTTTTGAAACCAGAAATGCAATTTTAGGGGATGAAAATTAACATTTATTGCAGTGAACCTGACACAGTAGCCTGTTACTCTACTACAATTTCCAATGCTAAATAAGTTCTAAAGGAAGCAGTTATATCCCACAGAGTATGATTATATATGGGCCTGCGCCTATTTTTACTTTGTTCCATTACCATTTTTCTATCATTTAATTTCTTTATTTATATGTAGCTTGACAAGTGAAAGGCTTGAGTGCTTTACTTAAAACTTGCAAAGAGTGCAGATTATTTTTTTCTAATCCTTCAGGTGTCTGACACTCGTGAACTAATTAGTATGTGGTTTTGTTTTCTGTATTCTCTAAATGAACTGAAAATTGAAATTGCCATTTTAAATTTACGCGCTCTACATGTAATTAACAGTGGCACTACAATGCTTATAATCGGCTTGTGATTTAAGGGGTCAGTGACCATGCTTTTCAAAGAAAATTAAAGTCAGAGTAACTTGTATCTCCCTTTTAAAGTTCTGCTGATCTCTGTTTCCCTGCATAGGTTGACACAGATAAAATAACACTTGTGTGTACAGTTCACTGCTTTATGAGTGGCATTAACATCTAATATTTTAGAATACAATGAGAAAAAAATTCTCATTGTCTTCCTGCATTTCCACAGTTTTATGTTTCCAGAATTGTTCAATTTCTCAAAATGGTCACTTTGCCTGTTCTGGTTAAACTGTTTTTGTCAGAACTCTTTTCTTAAGAGAGTACTGTTTTTTCTTTACCCTTTTGTCCTTTTGCATTCATGTCTTTAAAATATGGTATTTCTTTTCATTCTGACTCAATCTCTACTCCTTCCTTCAATCTAGTTCATATCTTTGTTTTCCCTTCCACACTGTTCACATATGAATTTTCCTAAGGCAGTACAGATCAGAATACAGATGGCCATGAGCAGAACTGTTGATCATATTCTCTCTCTACCACGTGCAAAGTAATTTTAGATTTAGGGGAATGGACCAAATTGTAAATTTTCACTCTGACTCTTACATACCTATCTTCAGTCATCCTTCTTTCCCCTTCTCTCATTTTCTCAGTTTTCGTCTTCTTCTTCCCATTCATGTCTATACTGTGCTCTGCTGTCCTGAAATAAAATTGTAATATTTTAGTAAGAAAAGCTAATCTCTGAAACAAGGCTGGAAACAAGATGTTCTAAATTTAGCTAAATATGCAAAGACTTCAGCCATAACGGACATGCAGAAAATATATAAAATGGAGTGTCATAAAGAACACTGTAAGAGAGGTAGAAAAATTTGGTACAACTAGCAATATAAGGAATAGTGTACAGTACCAAAATTATTAAATTGTGCAGTTAAGATGTGTGAGTAACTCTGGAGAAAGAGTGCATCTGAAAAACCATGCTCACAGATGAGAAAGAGAAGTGGGTAAATATTACCCCATAGTATAAGAACGTTGTTTCTTCAGACATCTGCAGTAGTTATGATCTTTCTGTCCTATTAAATATATATATATATTTATAAATATATGTATGTATATATATAAGTGCAATGGATTACAGATCAACTTATTTAAAGCTTAATTGGCCCAAGAATAGTAGGCCTTACACCACCTGTATCAGGGAACCTGAACTGGGGAGGGAGCTCACAGCAGAACTCCAGCGGTTTCTACCACTGTATTACAGATCATGCTGAGATTTGTTGGATGCTAAGTCATAGGGAACATTAAGAACATCCTCAGAAGTGTGTGCCAGAATTAGAACAAAGTAAGATGGTGCATGAAGGCATGCAAGAGATGGGTGAAAAGAGTAGGGTGAAAGGTACCAGATTTAAGATCAGACAGTAAAAGTCTGAGTGTACAGTGAAGTTTTAACTAAGGGAAACATGGGGTAAATTTAATTTCCTGGCGCTAGCTGAGGCTGCTCAATTAGGCAAGGAGTGGAAAAGATCACTACCTGCTGGTGACTGTGTAATTGCTGCTGTTCCATGGTGACTGAGCTCCCACATCTGAGAACAAGAGATGCTGAAATTGTACTTCGCTCTGGAATGTGATTGAGAAGGTATCTGTGAGGAGCAAGCCTGACAACAGCAGCAATTGTGGCATATATGAGAGGCTATCACCATTTTTTTCTTCTAAGTGTTCTGGGGTTTTTGGACATGGAAATTGTTTTTATATAATCAGTATTTATTAATCCACAGGCGCAGAGAGCAGATTTGAGCATATGCTATAGTCAGAGAATACTAAGAAAATGAACGAAGTACTGTGGTTGAGGGCCTGATGATTGTTGTATATAAGAGGTTAAACTGAAGAATAAAAAAGTATTTAGTTATCAATCACTAAAATAGCAGGAATCGTTTCTCTCAATTCATTTACGTTGTTACAAGTTGCCTTTCAAATAAAAAGATCAAAATATTTTTCTTTATTACTATGAGAAGGAAGAGGACAGTTTAAAATTGGAATTAAATGCATTGTCATCTTATTAACTCCTTTCAATGTCTATTTTGTACTGTTTTCCTTTATTAGATCAATTTTTAAATATCAAATATATTTTGAAAATCAAAAACCTAGAAGTCTTATGTAGAATATATGGAAACAGAGTGCTATAGTATTCTTTAATTTGTTCTCTAAATAGCTTTCTGAAACTTAGATACTACATTCTGAAACTTAGATACAACTCCATGTTTTGAGATATTACAGGTTAATTGAAAAGCCGTCCAACTTCTCATTGGCAATTTGCATTGCCAATGAATATTAGTATTCTGATCTAAAACAAATATGTTGTTTTATTTAGTTTTAAGTACTACTTTTTAAATATAGCATTTTTTTTTAAATACTACTTTTAATTTCTTTTTTCTTTTTACTAACTTTCGCAGTTGAAAAAGAATCTTTTGTTGTTACACTTCTTGGAACAGTAAGCAGATAGTCTTCCCACTGAGATTCTCAATTAGAAAGTGGTATGTGCACCAGCAGGTTCTCTCTAAAGCTTTCTCAGGTTCCTGTAATAATTTAGAATTTTAAGATCAGATAAGTCTAGTTAGAGTCACAAAAATGTAGTTGTTCTATAGTATGCTTCTACAGCAGAAACCAGAAGGATTAAGTAGCAGTGTAGTAGGCATCCTATGAAATGCATGGAAACGGTCAGTTCCCTGGAGGATGTACACAGAGCCTGCGCACTGTATGGGAGATGGCATTGTTCATCCAGAGAACAAAACACCACAGTGTTGCCCATACACAACATTCACCAAATTGCCTTTGTGGACTAATTATGATATGTTTGAAGACTTTGTAATTCTCAAGATAAGACACAAATTGCACTCTATTCATTAGGATACTTGTTTTATTGGATTTAAATTCTTGTTTCTGTACCAGAAGCACTTTAGTCGTTACTGATGCTTTTATAGTGATTTAATTCTTCTTTTTTTATTATTTAGTCTGAATATATTGAAATATTATTTCTGTTTGGTAGAATGCTTTTTTTTTTTTTTTAATTACAAGAATCACAAGAATCACAAGGTTGGAAACGACCTATAAGATCATCCAGTCCAACTGTCTCCTCATCACCATTGCCACCACTGGCACTAACCCATATCACGCAGCACGTCATCCAGACGCGTCTTGAACACTGCCAGGGACGGTGACTCCACCATCTCTCTGGGCAGCCATTCCAGTGCCTGACTACTCTCTGAGAGACAAAGTTCTTCCTTATGTCCAACCTGAACCTCCTCTGATACAACTTGCGGCCATTATCCCGTGTCCTGCTCGTTGCCTGGGAGAAGAGGCCAAATCCCTCTTCACCACAACCTCCCTTCAGGAGGTTGTACAGTGCAGTGAGGTCTCCCCTGAGCCTCCTCTTCTGCAGACTGAACAATCCCAGCTCCCTCAGCCGCTCCTCATAAGACTTGTGCTCCAGACCCCTCACCAGTTTTGTTGCCGTTCTCTGGACACGCTCCAGGATCTCAACATCTTTCCTGTAGTGAGGGGCCCAAAACTGAACACAGTACTCGAGATGCGGCCTCACCAGTGCTGAGTAGAGGGGGATGATCACCTCCCTGCTCCTGCTGGCCACACTATTTCTGATGCAGGCCAGTATGCCGTTGGCCCTCTTGGACACCTGAGCACACTGTCGGCTCATGTTCAGCCGAGCATCAACCAACACCCCCAGGTCCTTCTCTTCTTCACACTCATTTGTACTAATTTGTAGCTTTTTTTTTTTTTTTTTCCCCACATAGGTACCTAACACAACCCTTATGGCCTCAGTCTGAACTCTGGTTCTCAGCCTCCCTTTTTGAGTGCTTACAGTCTGTAACACTGGCACGATTAACTGTGTTTACTCATAACTGCTTTAACACAGAAACAATATCATACAAGCTGTTAAGTTCCATCATTCTCATCCTCAGCCAGGAAGGAGAAAAACATAAACTTTTTTTTCTTTCCCCCCCCCCCCCCAAAAAAAAAAAGTGGGGAAAAAAATAGCAGCTTCCACATCAAGAACTTCCAAAGAACAAGAATATACCAGATGATAACTATTTGCTAATAAAATGATAAAACCTAAAATACACAGAGGTCTTTCAGAACATTCATTCAAACATCTGTTAGTAAGAGCTCTAAGCAAACGACCATCTGTCAAAACATTCATTTTGTCAAAGTTCATTTCCTCATTCATGAGTACTGTTGTATCAGCTTCCAAAAATACCTATCATCATAGATTAAATATTTAATATTACTTAATATAGCTCTCAGCTTAGTATAATGTGGCCAAGTGAACCTTATGAAATATAAATATAATATGAGAGCCATCATGTAAGGTGATTTGAACCATACAGGAAGACTTAATCTGATAAGTTAAGTGCTCAGAAATGTATTAAAGGTCTTCATTTCTTGTCAACAATCCAAAATTTTACTTAGTTCCAAATGAGGATTTCTTTGGGGAGTGTTAAAAAGTGACAATAAGTACCTGAAAGCCCTTGGCAGGAGAGAACAGAAACTAATAACAAAGGTACTTCTGAATTCTCTCAAAATAGCCCTACAAGGACTTTGGAACTACAGAAATTGGAAAAGCTCTTAAAATGGTCAAAGTTCGCCAGAAGTTAATTGACTTCAGTGAACTCAAAAGTCTGCAAACTGTAGATCTCCATCAATGTCTAAATCTTTAGCTTACAGACAAAAAAACGTATTGTTTATCTACTCAGACTAGGAAACAAAAGAACTAGACGCCTGTTTCCTAATGTAATCATCCAGATACTCCCTTGTGTCCCACGTCTCGTTATCTATTTGATATTATCTTAAATCTCTTAGTTTCATTCTTCATACACACAAACACCCACACACATACGTATTCAAATAACTTTTGATTGAGGTTTCAAATACACAGAAACAGTCAGTTCAGTGTTAATATCCCCATGGCAACAAAAACTTGATGCTGTTATAAACACTACCCATAGCATGTTCTGTCAGCCTGTGCATCAGCTTTCCTTAATAATTCTTTGTAATGGAGCTGCATGGCTGAAGGAACAGTATTCTTGAACACATTGTTTCATGTACCTTTAACAACGCATGTTTTGAACTAATGATTCTTCATAGTCATTGTGGTAATCAAAACAGCAAAAGGTAATAGACTTAAATGAGTGTGTCTGTCTGCTCCAACAGCAAGTGGCAGGAGATACCTTCACAGCTATATGGAAGCCAACGAACTGTAATGGAGTGATGTGTGGGCATCGCAGTTCCCCAGTGGGAACACCATATAAACCAGTTAGATGACACTATGCTGGTGTGAGATAGTCGAACAAGTCATATTTTGGGTCGCAAATGTTCACTTCCAAGATGGCAAACTAAATAATTGTTGCTTACAGGTGGTCTTCTGCTAGGTCTTACTTCTAGAAGGACTGTTTTAAATTACTTCACTACAGCTAATGATTGGGATGCAGAGATATTACTGCATGGCACAGAGACGTGCACTGAAACTTACCTGTGTGCTGAGTTCATATGGTAAGCGACAGAACTGCTCAGTGGAAATGGAGGCTCTGACGCAGCCTCAGCTTTCAGAAACCTGCAGACCCTGGCTGTACCTCAGAGCTTCTCTGTGATTTTAGAGATATTGGAGAAAACTGACAGTCTTATGTG
This sequence comes from Lagopus muta, assembly GCF_023343835.1. Classification (NCBI taxonomy): domain Eukaryota; kingdom Metazoa; phylum Chordata; class Aves; order Galliformes; family Phasianidae; genus Lagopus; species Lagopus muta. The sequence continues at coordinate 61,815,092 of NC_064472.1, forward strand.
GTGAGTGTAGGAGTTGCCAGCACCACGGTATTAAAGCAGGAAACAGGGTATGGAGTAAACTCATAGTCCTTGACCTTTGCTGAAAATGATGATGTGTGCTTGTCAGCTGACTTCACTGGAACTGTGGATTGAAAAGAGTGAGTTTTACTCTCACATTTTGTAACCTTATTCCGTGAGTGGTTAAGATAAAGAGACATTGTTCAAGTCCGAATTTCTCAATGATATTTTTTTCAATTTTGAGGAGAGTTTCTGTTGGTCTATTGCAAAGCCAAGCAATGTTTTGCATTTTAATTAAATCTATTGCCTATCAGATTCTATAGAAAGAAAATTTGTTTTAAGGAAAAATACAGAGCTAATTAAAATGATAAGAAAGTCTCTTTGTTTTTTTCCTGAACATCAGGACACTCAAGGGTAACTATTCTTAAATATTAACATTTTTGAGTATTGATTGTTAATTTGAAGGGATAATGGAAAGTATGGGTTTATTTATTGTGATTCAACCAATATTCAGCCAATTTCACAGGACTCAGGAGGGATTAATCATTCAAGCCTATTTTTCATTTTCTGTAACAGCATCTGTGGGTGGCAAAATCAGACAGGTGACATAGTCTTTTCAGCAGACACAAAGCCATCTGCCACCGGTGTGCTTATTAGTCTACCTCTTCATTCCACTTGCATCCATCTAGAGCCTTGGCCTCTCTCCCTACTCAACCAGTCTCATAGCAACCAACAGATTATTTTTGAAGTTGATAATATGTAGGAAGTATTGCTTTTATGTACTCCTATTTTCCTATTTGTATTTCTACCACAAATTGTGTCATGAAGTGAGTACATTCTAGCAGTTGTTCTAATTATTATCAGCCAGAAAGTCCTAATTACAACTGGAATTTCACCGTTCTTGGGTCTTCTATGAACTGACAGTGAAAAAGACTTTAGACTAATGAGACAAGCTATTAGCAGATACATGGGAAGAACATAAAGATGTTATAGTCAGCATAATAGGCAGTATAAAACCATCTGTGGTTGCCAGGCCCATTGGAAAGTGGGGATTGAAGAATTTTCACTATTAGAATTATTTGAACCAAGAAGGAAAAGATGTGCAAAGATGTATTTTGTGATTTATGTTTAATGTATCTTGTGTTAAAAAAACTGAAATATTGCATCATGAGTCATTAGGAATTAAAAACACTATTGGAGTATAGACTGAGATAGTAGAGCATGTTTCTCATGGACTCATTAAAAAAAATCCGGACCAAATTTAGATCCCTAGCATCTCCCAAAACTGACATAGCCAAAATTATGTTCGAAAGGTATTTTTTCCTTTGCATAGCCCATGACCTGCAGCCTATGAAATCGATCTTCAGTGGATCTTTTCACCTTTCTCTACAGTTGTAATAATTTCTATAGATTCACTGCATTAAAAAAAAAAAAAGAAAGGGTAGTGAACTATGGTTAAGAAGTGCCCTCCACAAAGATTGCTATTCTTTTGCTATCAATGCTATCCTTTACTGACTGTATTCCGGTGAAGGAACTAAGTAGCTCCAGTTTTCTTGTGTGTTTAAATTAGCTGGGAATGTGTAAAACCCCTGGTAGTTATCCCACAGTGCCAGGGAAGTCTGATCTCCTGCATGTTCTCAGTTATTTCAGTTTTTGCTTCAGCTTGCATCCCTCAATCAGTGGGTTTTACTTCGGGCTTAGCTTTAATGTTCAGAACTAATGAAGAGATTTTCTTCATCTGATTTGTCATTTTGTAGCATATTTCCTTCTGAGTCACAGTATCCTTGGCTGAGAAGATACAAAGGACCTAGGCAAAGCATGCCGAAGTCCAAATAGGAATTCTTCCCAGTTGTCCTTGTTGAGATAAGAGTAGGTCATATTTATTATCAAAGTTTGTACTGAATTTTTCATGTAGGATTAAAACAAAAGTGTGTGTTTGTTTCTGCAGTCAATGTACATACCAGATACAGTTGATCAGAACTATTTTACATGCTGAAATACATCCAGACTTTTTTTTTTTTTTTTTTTTTTTTTTTTTTTGACAACTGTTGTTATTTGCATTCCTTGACTGTACTTTAAGATTTATTTTAGACATTTTGGGGAAGTTCTTTTCTGTTGCCCAAGGAGGCTGTGGGTGCCCCATCCCTGGAGGCATTCAAGGCCAGGCTGGATGTGGCTCTGGGCAGGCTGGTCTGGTGGCTGGCGACCCTGCCCATAGCAGGGGGGTTGAAACTTGATGGTTGTTGTGGTCCTTTTCAATCCAGGCCTTTCTATGTGAAGATGATTCAGAGTTAATAATAGCAATAAATGACTCCAGTGTTTCTTAGCTAATCTTAAATTGCAGGTATATGTATATATATATAATGCCAAGTTAATCAGGAATTTGTAAATGAAAAGAAATTTTACAAGGCTGCAGGCCTCTAAACAACTTGAGATTGATTATGGACCTCTATTTAAGAAGGCAGCCTAAGCATACCAGTATTTGAATAATTCATGTAATGCAGTTGATGTCATTCATATCAACTACCATCCGGACTAAAATAATGGCTTAATAATAGGAGACAGGCCAAATAAGTTTTTAGTCTCTCTAATTATGTAAACACTTGGAGGCACAAAGTGAATATTTTCAAAAAAAGTCAAAGTGAGGAATTTTTTTTAAATCTGTAACATATATTCCTCCATGTTAACATTACAGTTTGGCCCAGGTAGTCCCTGTGATTGGTTTTATTTATGTATACTTTTTTTTTTTTTCCATATAACTGGGTTTTGATCTGTGTTCTGATCTTTTCATAGGCTTAAAAATTAAATTAACAGGCCAGCTAACACCTCTGTTTCAGCTTGCCTAGCTGGAAATGTACAGAATTTTACTTAATTTATTTAATTGAGAAACATAAAAATGTTGGGTTGCCTTTAGATGATTGGCTGGGACTAAGCCGAAAGTACAAGGAAGACATGAGAGTTCTGTTTTTACTGTATGAGATGAGAAATGTGCAAGGTACCTTGAAATGACAATATGAGAAGGATGAGTTTGCAGAGGATTTAGTAGGAAAGCTGTGAAGAGTCTTTGCTGAATCTGCATCGAAGTCAGTGAAATGAAAAGGGTTTGTGCTCAGAAATAACTGGGTATCTCATCAATTTGCCTGCAGGGCACAATCCCACAGTCACAGTAGGAACTACCATTTCCAAAGTGGCGTATAGCAAATGACTGTGTTTGTTCTCCCAGACTGTCACAAATTTGAGATAAAACATGTTGACTTCTCTCCGTGTAACAAACTCTTATCCAGAACAGCAACAGCTGCAGTGCCGCCATGGATAAATCACTGCATTACCTAGTCTGGTTGCTGGTTAGGACATGTGTAGCTGCTGCTGTCCTGATCACATCATTGCCCTCAGCTTCACCTGGAGAAACTCTGCTGACAGGCCTGGTTAGGAGAGTAACAGACAACTACAGACAAGCAAGACAGACAAACACTTTACATCAAGATGTTGGATACTCTGCAGCAGGAAAAATAATAGGAACTGACCTATGCTGGCCTTGCTGGACCTCATCACATTCCAAGTCCTGCTCTGCAGTCCCTGCTCCTGACACACTGTCCAAATGAAACAGCAGCATTCAGTGTATTCAGCGTGCACCGATGCTTAAAGATGGAAGGGGAATCATGGGAGGAAGCTTTCATGCTCATTATATTTCTCAGTCTTGCAGGAATCATGACAGGTTACTCCTTCCCTGAGTTTATTACAAGCATTTTCATTGCCAAATTTCCCTATTTCTCATCAGAAAATGTTTCTGTGGGAGCTTTCTATCTGGCTTTAACAGAATTATGACTTAAAAAATATTAAATTTCAATCCTTCAAAAGCTGATGAAATTATCAGGGAGGGTTGCTATAATAAATCTTTGTGTACCAGTATAACCTCAATCAGTCCTATTTTTATCTGAGTAATAGTGAATTTTAGTGAAAAAATATATACTTTATGCCAGAGAATATGGAGAATTATTTATAGCAGTGCTACTGTATGTCATAACTGAACTAGGTAAACATCATAGTTCTCCGTAAACTGCATTTCTGTTTTGAACAAAGTCTCATGAAAAACTACACTTCAGGTTTCAAAGAGCCAGCACTTTCTAAAGGCTTTAAACTGAGCATTTCTTGGAGGCTTGCTGTTAAGGTGTACTTCTTGCCAACCTGTTCTGTACTAAATGTTAGTGGTGTTGTTGTTAATAGTGCAGCAGTAAATGAGAAGATCATGGCTATGTTTGTGGCCAAGAGCATTGCATATGCTATCCACCTAAAGTCACTCCATCTTTTTATCCTTCTCCTCTCTCTATAAAATAATGTGTATTAGATAGATGCAGATGTTTTTTATTCTTGTTTTTTGATCAAGTTCATGACTTCTGCATACTGATTGTTCTATTATTTGTTCACAAATTGCAGAGATATATGAATTTCCATTGGTGGAGTACCTAATTTCTCCTGTTTTGTTGCATTGGCATATTATGACAATGACTTTCGCCTCTTTTTCTGCAGTTCTACATTTTTTTTAAGCATGCTGGGAAGTTCTTCTTGGACTTTAGGACAGTTGGTTGAATAGCTCCCTCATAAATATGATGTGATTTATGGTCCAGATTTATGCTCCTCCATTTGTTCACACCTAGAAGTGAATCTGCAGAAGTGCATTCCAGATTTTCAGGGTTGGTTCTGAAATGTCTTTGAAAATAATGATCTATCTTTATTCTGTGCAATCTGTAGGAACTGTAAACTTGCCTTGTTCATATTGACGTTTTCTCCTGAGAAAAATAGTCTTTTTTGTTTATTCTTCCTTTCTGACAAGGATTTATTTTCAGTTAAATTCCATTTAAATTTTGATTGCCTACATCTTCAACTGTTTAGACATCTGAATGATACAGCATCCCAAAACTGATTTCTATGAATCATTGCCATCAAAGACATTAGTACACCAGTGAAAATTACTGCTACAGAATCAGTGCCAAGAGCAAAAAAACATGACAAGATGCTTCTTCCTCTCCTGTTGAAAAAGGCAGTGGCTCTGTAAACTGCTGCGATGAGAAAAGTGTTCTAATCATGGTTCTGGGAAGATTATGATGATTGAAAAGAACAAAATTAAATGAAATTTCAGGGTTGGTGGGAGTATTTCAAACTGATAGAGTGTAATTACTCCCCAGCTCTTAAGCATGCACCACACTTGAAAGCACTGCCTGAGAGTGATTTTTTTTTTGCTTGGTTCTGGCTGTATCATAGAATCATAGAACAGCCAGTGTTGAAAAGGATTCATCTGGTTTCAACCCCCCTGCTACGTGCAGGGTCACCACCCACCAGACCAGGCTGCCCAGTGCCACATCCAGCCTGGCCTTGAATGCCTCCAGGGATGGGGCATCTGCAACCTCCTTGGGCAACCTATAACAGTGTGTCACCATGCTCTGAATGAAAAACTTCCTGCTAAAATCTAACCAAAACCTCCTCTGTCTCAGTTTAAAACTATTCCCTCTTGCCCTGTTACTGTAGGAGTTCATGTCAACTGTCTTTCCGAATCAGCATAGTGAATTTGTGCTACATGGAAGAGGTTTCCCAAACAGTGGTGGAAGCCCCACCACTGGAGACATTAAAGGCCAGGCTGGTCTGTGCTCTGAGCAACCTGATGTAGCTGTAGGGGTTCCTGCTCATTGTAGGGGAGTTGGACTAGATGGCCTTTTAGGGTCCCTTCCAACACTGTCTTACTGTGATTCTGTGATTATGCAGATATTACCCCTTTCATCTATAATTAGATTTGAATGGACTTAAATGAGATTATGGCCTTTACCTGCTTGATTTAGTGTTCATCATTTACTCTAGTCAAAGGAAACTTTTGCACTGACATACAAAGGCAATTTCAGGGAGATTAATTGTGGGTATCAAGTGGCACCTTACTCAAGTTCTGTCAGATGGTGTATGCTGTGAGGAAGTGCAGCAGTGGGCACTCTTTACTGGGATGCATGTGTAAACATCATAGCCAAAATCTTTACAGTGAGTGACATGTAAGTTGCTGTACTCTGGAGCTGACTGCAGCACCATGAATGGGGCTGCTTTCTTCACTGTGTAACATCACAAGGAAGCCAGGCTGGAAGAATGCATCAGGATTTTTAGGCAACACTGTCCTCAGATTTCTATGCAGGGATCTTCTACTTTCAGAGCCTTTGCAATCTATTAATTCTTAAATTACTGGGGCAAAGCCCGCAAAGTACTAAGGATCTTCTATCATCCTTGATTTGCCTGGTAGATAAGGGGTCCTTTATGCCCAAATAAGCTACTGCTTTTTTATAAAATGATGTGTTGAACTCTTGTTCTTGCCCTGTTGATTTTCACTCCTTTGTTTGAAAACAAAGTTGCCATATAATTAGAATATATTACATCCAAACCTAAATCTGTATTTCTCTTATGTACACAAAGTAGAGCATCTTGAGTTGTTTTTCTTCACAATTGCCATAGAAAAAAATGCATTGAAAATGCTTTTAATGCTAAAAGAGCCGGTTCACATTGCACACTGGGAACTGTGCTTCCTGCTGAAGTACATTAAGTAAAAAAGATTTTCAGCACTAGCTTCATTATAGCCGTTGAACAGTTATAATAGTTTGTGTTTTACTAAGCTCTGACTTGAGAAGTTTAAAACCCATAAAGGAACTCAGACACAAAGGGCCAATTAGTTCCTGCTACATCCATATACACTGAAAGGAGCTGCCGCCGTCACGAGGTTAGCCTCATGAGAGTTTTGTATGTAAGAAAGCTGCAAGGATTTGAAGGCATTTTTCCTCCCTCTTCACCAGGATTTTTCTGCAAACACTGACAAAACCTGCAGACCTGATTGCGAAACACCATGTCCTGTTTTCATTTCCTCAGTTGTTCCAAGCTCAGTGCTGTTTAAATCCAGATCTCCACGTATGATTCAGAACTTGATTGAAAAAGCCTCTAAAAGCAAAGATTCTGTCTGTTAAAATACAGAAGTAACATTGTGTAACTTACATGTTCAGGTGCCATGTACAGGTATAGAGGGGCCTGCTCTACAGTAGAACAAATGCAGGGTTTTTCCTTCCTTAAAGAATTGAGGTAAAACGTTACACATATTAAGGGAGCATTAAAAAAATTAATTATTTACATTTAATTTTGATTATTTTTCCTCAAATCTTCCTTCATTCAGTAGTGCTCTTATTTCTCCAAGTTTCAATTCCTGCTGAAGCATTTAGCTCTTCAACAGATTATTTTTGCTTGTCATTGGTGGAGGATTTTTCATCATTTTGCTTCTTGAGGTGCAGCATTTGATTTGTTGTACGTTGAGGCTGAGGCACAAAAAGGAGACAGTGTAACAATAATCCTAATCTGGTGGCTAAACTCATGGTTTCCTTAGAAACAAATCATAAGAAATATTTTCTATATGAATCCTCACCCAAAAAGCACTTATTAATATTTGGGGGGAAAAAAAAAAAAAAAAAGTGAATCTGAAACATTAGGTATATGCATAAGATCAAAGAAAACTAACAAAACTTATTTGGTATTGTGTTATCTTCCTTGAGATCTTCCTTTTCCTGAACAGTTACACCTGAAGATATCACTGAACGGCACATATAGAAGGCAAATAACCAATGATTTTTATGTTTGACTGTACTTTTTAATTTGTTTTTGAAAATGATTTTCTTTTTATTATAAATTTTGTAAATATATGTCATATTTTTCTATCTTGTCTATTTATAAATAATCTTAAATTCTATACAGAGAGTTATATCTTTATTACAGAATTCCAGAAATCTTTGTGTCTGACTGTTTGCTGCTCTGTGTTAACTAAATTTTGAAATGGCAGTAATCTCAAGAATTGTCCTCTTACAAACGTATGTTGGTGGGTTTTTTTTTCCTCTGAGAAACAAGTAACACAGAATATTTTCCAAGGCAGACAGACCCGAATACCTTCTGATTAATGCCTGTCTAAATTCTTTCATTCTCTCCATTATAGCTGCAAATGTTCCTGACTTTTCCTGGTGTCTATGAGAAAGATCCTGTGAAAAAACCCTAATTTTTATAGGCATCTTCTCCTCTCTCCTACAGATGTATGAGTAGTTATTCATTATGTATTGTGAGAAATGTGATAAAGCAACAGTGACATTTATTTTTGCTTTAAAGACAAAAAATATTAGAAGCCCAACTATTTCAGTCAAATAGCGGAGAAATAGCTAGAGCCTCACAAAAACACAGCAGTAAAATACTGCTTTTCCTCACTTTCCCATATAATATGTAATGAAACATTGTAACACTGATGTCTGATAATCCTTAATAGCTGCTAGATTACCTTTCCAAGTGACAGAAAATCTTGAGATCATATCATAAAGGATTTAAATGTCTGGCTGGCAGACACTTGATCCCTCTCTTGCCTCTGCATACCCCTGCACTGGGGCTGCCATCCCAAGTGGTAAGAAACGCACTAAGTTAGCTTTTTCGTCCTTTTTTTTTTTTATTAATTTATGTGTGCATATGAAATGAATGAAAGTAATTAGTACAGGTGTAAAGATAGCATTTTTGATGTTACAAGTATGTTTTTTTCTTTCTGATATAAAAAAAAAAGAAGGAATCAAAGCAATCTAGGATCAAAATTGTGTTCCTCCGTAGGCTAGCAGTGATGTTGTGCCATTTTACTGTTTCAGATAAACCTACAGAAGAAGATGCGAGTCACTGGAGTTATAACCCAAGGTGCCAAAAGGATTGGAAGTCCAGAGTATGTGAAATCTTACAAAATTGCTTATAGCAATGATGGGAAGTCATGGACGATGTACAAAGTAAAAGGCACAAATGAGGATATGGTAAGATTAAGTCATCTCTGTATGAATATGTCTTGTGGTCCAGCTCAGTAATTTGAGCTATCTCTGGTAGATAAGCCTAATTACTTGACAGCTTGATATAGCTTTCCATGTTCTTATTTTATTCCAGAAAAAAAATCAATAAATTCATACTGTCTGTCTGCTAATTTCTTATACTTTAATTGATGGTCATATAAATGCTGTGTCCCAAGGCTAGAAAAATCCTGTTTATTACACTTATCTAATTTTCATTTTAATTAGTTTACCAGTAATTACTCATTACTATGTTTTCAATTTAGTCTTATTACATTGGCAGATTAGTGTTAACCCTTTAAAGCATTGAACTCATTAATCAGTGCTAATCTCCTTGCTACACAATCAGTGTCATCCAGTGAGAAGTGCGCATCTACAGTTTTTAAAGAGAGCTGTACATACAAAGCAGGCCTAAATAGAGGAATGCTTACAGGTTTAATTCAGTGCCCGCTGAGATCAGTGGGAGGGTTGCAGTACACTTCAGTGGGAACTGGACCAGGCTCTTGGAGTAGAGGCGAATAATAAATGTCAATCAGTGCAGATAATTGAAGGTTAAATGAATAAGGTCTATTTAATGCAGTAATTAGACAAGAAGATGTAATTTATTGCATTAGTAGATCAGGTTGCCAGGAGTGACAAGATAGAGGCCCTGAGTCAGTGCAGGTAGCAAACACACACTGGTGCAAGCCAATGGAAATGTGTTTTGCTTAAAGATTTCCTTATTGAACAGTGGGGCAGATGGGGCATTCTCTGTGAAAAATTCTGTGTGAAATGTGGAAAGCAGATCAGAAGAGTGGATATTTCTGAAGCATGGAAATGAGCTATACCTTTAGTATAAATCTTGGCGTGTTTTTGAAACAGTTTTGTTTTTTTACAGGTGTTCCGTGGAAATGTGGACAACAATACCCCATATGCTAACTCCTTCACACCTCCAATAAAATCACAGTACATACGCCTGTATCCTCAGGTTTGCCGACGACATTGCACATTGAGAATGGAACTCCTGGGCTGTGAGTTATCAGGTGGGTTCCTTGAAGGGAACAAGAATCATATAATCACAGAATGGCTTGAGCTGGAAGGGATTTTAAGGCCCACTCCATTCCAATGGTTTGCAGTGGGCAGGTTACCCATCCCAGATCAGGCAGCCCATCCACCCTGGCCCTGAGTGCCTCCAGGGATGGGGCAACAACAGCTCTCTGGGCAGCTGTGCCAGGGCCTCACTGCACTCTGAACAAAAAATTTCTTCCTTATTTTCAATCTAAGACTACAGTTTTTCAGTTTAGACCCATTTTTCCTTGCCTTATCACTACACTCCCTGAGGAGTCCCTTCCTGTCCTTCCTATAGGCCTCTTTAGGTACTTAAGGGCTCAATGAGGCCTTACTGGACTTTAAGCAAGCACTGCATTTTCATTCCCATGGACTAAACAACCTTATGGATTACAGTTGGCAGGCAAAAATTAATCTGTTCCTACGTAAATCGTGTCACAACTATACTGATATAAGTAATAAAAGTGACAATATTCTATTGCAGTAGGACAGTAATAGTAGTAGGGTAGCTCAGTAACACTTTGTAAATCTTTCTGGAACCAAAGCTGACCTGATTCATTTCTCATGAGGGTCAGGTACATGCCAGCCTCAGAGGTATCAGTGTGCTTCAGCTGCAGCCAAACACCACTCAGAGTGGAGACAGACTTATTTTGCTGGGCTGCTTTGATAAGATTTCAGTTTAAATTTATGTTGTGGGTTTCCAGCAGAAGCAGAGATTGTTTCTTATAGCAGAAAGTAAAAGAGTAAGTGGAGCCAATATAAACCTCCTTAAGGTTTGTAGTAGCAGAAGTTATAACTCAAAAATGTAAAGCCTGACCTCTAGCTACTCTCTTCAAGAACTGTATTCCCTCACAAATTCAGTAAAGCATGTAAATTTTTTATCTTTTTCAAGAGATCAACCTTTTACCAGTGGGAGCGCTCCACTGAATTCATTTTAGAATGATTTTTATGTGACTGCCTGCTTACTGTACAAACAATAGTCATCCAATTCACGAATGATATATCAAAACAGCTGGAGTTAAATAATTCTCAGTTCTCTAGTGGCATCAAAACCAGATTCAGAAATGAAAAGTTAATGCATTAATCTCAGTGTAGCCCTTTTCCAATATAGATAAGTTTGAGAGTAAATAGAAAATTCTGTTTTGCTGCTTTAGTCTATTAGATTTTTTTTATTTTTTTTTTTTTATGTCTTCCATTTCTGGAATCGCAATTTAGAGCAAGCCCTTGCCAGAATGACCAGGAATTGTTTTGCTCAAAGAACTGTGAAAGCTACTGAAGTGATTTCATTTCAGTGGTCTCCTAACACTTTCAAGGTCATCATTTCTTAGAACCAGGGGCAGCCAAGGCTCAGCTGAATAGTTTCAATCTTAATGAAAGAAGAGTGTACATAAAGAGAGACTAGTTCACTCTAATTACAGGTGGTCTGTCTTAAGCAGAAGAACATGCTTCCCTGAAAAGTGCTGGTCCTAGGAAAAGAATCATTGACAAAGTGACTGAGACTATGTTGCAACACCAGATCATCCTAAAAACTAATCTTTATTAAGCTAAACTTAAGACAATCATTATATCATTAAGGTTGGGAAAGACCTCTAAGATCATCAAGTCCAACCACGGTGTTCTTTATAATCTGTTACAGGTATATATTCTCAGAAGGACCCAAGGACACAGCTTGCTGAAAATTGTGATCAGTGGTTGTGTAGTGGATTATCAATAAATGAGACATCAATCTTCATAGCCTTGTGTTCCTGCTTTCCCCATGCTTTCAGATCTCTGTATTGTAAATTCCCTTTCCACCATAGGATATTCATTTCTGAGGAGACACAGATTACAACTACTGCTTATTGTAATGCCTTAATTAATTAATTACTAGCAGTAGGAGCAAAGTGTAGTTATTCAGCAGTGGATGACTTTCCACAACAGTCACTCACTCATGCAATGTACTCATATGTTCACACATCTGCATTTGGCAGACTGTTGCCTTCTTGCACGTGGTTCATGTCGTATATGATTAATGCTAGTGTGTTTTGGTAGCCATGGACAAATTTGGCAAATCCTTGGTTTTCTGAGCTGTCAGTTTTTGCAGAGGAATGTTGGTCCCCAAAATTTAACCGTCCTTGGGAAACTTGCACGTGTAAGTAAGTGTGCATGTATTTTTCCTCTTTCTGGCTGGTTGTTTTCCAGCAACTATTTTTCCATGTTAACAGTACCTGTACATACCGGTCACACAAACTCTAATATAAAAGCTCTTTATAACATCCTTGTTTAATACTAGATGTCACTCCCCTTGTTCATCCTTAGTAGTGTATAATCTAGAAAGGAAAACTATGTTTATTAGTAGGAAGAAAATTTTCTAAATTTTCTAATTTCTAAATTCAATTACCATTTTTCACAGGTGGTAACATCCAAAGCATCTGAAATGTTTCACTCTTAAGATGTTCCTCTGAGCTTTGCCCCAAGTGTGTCTACGTGAGCTCTCATTAACAGGTTGTAAAAGTGGAGGAGAGTTTAATCCTTTCTCAAGGACAATATGAAGTAAATTTAAAGAACATGCAGCATAGTGGAGGTCTCCCAAGGAGTTGTCAGCATTATTACAAATAAACTCCTATGAAGGAAAGTTACCTATGGACACAAAAGTTTTATATCAGTTCAATGTTTCTGTTGTTTGTGCTCTGAGTGAAAGAGCACATGAACTATCAAAATACTCAGTCATTTCCTTTCATGCAGGGTGCCACAGGAGCTGCAAGGTGCCTGTGGTCTCTCTGGCACAAGGCTATCACATCGTTGTGCCACCTATGTGCATCATGCTTATATCTTTTGCTTCACTTTCCTCTTCCACTGACTCATAACAACTGTCTTCCTCCTCCCCCTTTGTTATCCTTTTGGGGCAGTAGAGAAGGAAGGCAAGTGTGAAATGCCATTAAGGCATGCACGCATGCACAGGCACACAAGCAGAGACATCTGTTGTTTCATATATCAAAAATAACACTTAAAACTGTTTTTGATTGATTGGACCAACACTGAAAAACAGTTTTGACAACCCTTGTTTTTGTGTCTGGAGCTCCCTTCATATTACTCAGATGAAACATTCCTGCTGAAAGTCCTTGTGATCTTGTAGTGAGACTTCAGAGCTGAATAATAAGCCAAATTCTTTTCTAAAGCAACAGATGAGTCTCCCTTATTTACACTATCATTTCTTCCCTTCTACTCCCAGGAAAATTATTTTGTTGTTTTTAACTTGGCAGTTCTCCCAGCAGGCAAGGCTACGCATTTTCTGTTTTTGCAGTGTGAATCAATTCTAAAAAGTTTATTCAAAAATGAACTCTGGTTTCTGTTTATTTCTTTCTATTCAATATGAAACATGCCCATATTTCAAAGTTAAAATACACTTATTGTAAAGATCATGGTATCATTACCTGTCTCTGATAATTTGCTCCTGCTGTTTGACCCCACTGGAGGGCTTGGACTTAGCTGCCCTGATTTGAATCCGCTATGAATCCAGATGATTCTGTGGTTAAAACAATTGGAGAAACTGAAAGTAGAACCTGACCAAAAGGCCTTTGCTAAGAGTATCAGAGAAACCAAATAAGAGTCACATCTTACAAATGAAGGTGAGCATATTGTGGAAGAAATGAACGTTTAAGAAAAAGAAAGCCAGCATTGATATCTAGCTCAAATAAAGAAAAAAAAAAGAAAAAAAAAAAAAGACAATTTTGAGGGTGTTGTAAGTGGCCATACCATTCTGGTTCTATCAGAAGACACCAGCTGAGCTGAGTCATGTCACAGCAAGGAGGCCTTCACAGCTTCCCAGTGTGCTGTAAGCAGCAGAGCTGGTGGTGACTCAGGAAATGATTACCTGTAAGGAACCAGCTCAGTGGCTTGGGGTCCAAGCACCAAGTGATAAACCTATGTCTTCACAGTGATACATAAATTCAAGATCCTGTCCTTCATAATCATCACAGGGGGATGCACTCCTTGCACCAGCCCCAGTGAGGCTCACTAAGTATGGGACACGTTCTGACCCATCAGGTTTTTAGATGGGGAAATTAAAATGTTATTTAAAATTTAACTGAGGTAAGTAGCTATTGAACTGAGGAGAATCACTGAAATTGTGGAATTAAAACTTCTGCAGATTTTTGATAGCTGGAACAGGTAATAAATGAGAAACCTGTCTCTTTTTATGTTCCCAGCTCCACCCAGCCATACATCCACTTTTCTGGAGCTTTATGGAGGCTTTTCTTGTTCTCAGCTACCTGACTTGCCTTTCTTTTCCTTTTATGTCTTAAATCAGGCATCTCACCTACTTTTCTGACTTCCAGTACTGCTATTATAGTGGTGCCATTCCGGGTTGTCTTACCTGTTCTCAGTTTCCCTCTTCCTTCTTATGGATCTAAATGCATTTCACATATTCTCAGCCTAGCAGTACAGAGGAATATAGAGTCGTTTGTTAAATTTTTATTGTTTATATTGTTATTGTTGGCCCAGGTTGAGTTCTATTTTATTTCCACGAACACCCAGCAGGGATAAGGGAGAAACTCAAGATCTATCTTTAGCAACAGTCAAAATAAGTCAGCAAAGTGGGACAACCACCTGGCTTAAGCTAAATGAGCCTGTAACTCTATTTCTCCTACATAACTCTCTACTAATATTCTCCCTCCTTCACAGTCGTTATTCTAGTCTTCTACTCTGCCAGTATGTGTGGGGGATTTTTTATTTTTGGCTGAGTATCAAGTAATTTGAAAGTGTAGAACTCAGTGCTTGTTAACATTTAAACTTCAGTAATGTTATTAAAAAAATAAACATAATGTTTTCTCAGCACACAACCACGTGCTTGATGTCACAAGGAATAAAAACATGGTAAGAATGAAGTGAATAGAGGAAATAATAGCAAATTCCTGGACAGAAAAAGAAAACCAAGATAAGAGACGAGTCATCTTTTCTGTGGGTTTCTGTTCATACATTTGTGTGGGTCTAAAATACTTTGAATTCTGTATTTTGTTTTCAGTTCTTCCAAGTATTGAAACAAAGTGCCTTGAATTGGCTATTTTTCATTTGTTTGTTTGTAGTTTCTCCCCAACAATACTTATGATTAAAGTCCTTTCTTTTAGAATTGCTAGTTTTCTTTTCCATAAGGGAAAACCTAAACTACTTACAGAGATAAGTAGCGTGTGTCACAGATCTTATTTTGTTCTTCCAGGTTGCTCTGAACCCCTGGGGATGAAATCAGGGCATATACAGGACTATCAAATTACTGCCTCCAGTGTTTTCCGAACGCTCAACATGGATATGTTCGCTTGGGAGCCCAGAAAAGCCCGACTGGACAAGCAAGGCAAAGTTAATGCCTGGACCTCGGGCCACAATGACCAATCCCAGTGGCTGCAGGTAAACTTCCACATAAAATTTCACAGGCATTCGTCTTCTTTGTCATTCCAGCATTCACTGGAAGAAACCTGGCACACTGAAATTATCTTTGTCTAATTGAGACTGCTCAAAGATGCGTCAAGATCAGTCTGACAGTAGCAAGATTGATTCAGCACATAAATTCATTATAAAGCCACGCACAAGGGATGTTTTCAGCCTGAGAGTGATTTATACAAGTCAGTAGTAGGCTAATGTGAAAGACTGCAATAAATCACAGTATGAAGGCTATTTGACCAGTTGCTGACACATTTACATTTTTTGAACTGTTGAAAATAGCAGTGCTTTGAGCCAGCTGCCAGTTTGTGGTGGAGTTCTCAGCAGGAAGCCTCAATATTGCAAGACATGTGGTGCTAACCCCCTACAATCTTTCCACATATAAATTATGACATATTAGCTTTTTTACCTACAGTTGCTAAGCAATTTAGCAATATGATTACTGTCTTTTCTCCAAGTTTACACATACACAGCAAGGGAGAAGCAGTTGCCTCATCTATTTAACATTTAAATAACTGTAGATCTTGGGATTTACAGAAAGTTTTTTAGAGGAGCTTCTGGAGTGGCGGAAGATTTTGTTTTACAAGGATAAAGCAGATGAAAATGTTTTTTACAAGTAAGAGAGAGGCAGTTTTATCACAGCCAGTGTTAGCCCTGTCAGTGATACCAAGAAACCAAGATTGTGCAGAGGCAGTGCAGAAATATCCTGTGGTGCATTATTTCTCCGTGGGCGACAGTGGATTTTTAAATACAGATGGAAAAGAGTTGCAAAGTTAATTCTTACATTCTGTTCTGTTCTAAGTCTTGCTATGTTTGAACCTACCTGAACCTGCAAATTGAACTTGGACTCCTGTGACCACTTGTCAGTTCTCCGCAAGTCCTTTAGCAGGCATATTTTCTTATCTGCTCAATAAGAATGTTAAGAAACATTTATACATTTTTTTTTCCAAAAGAATTCTTGTTTTGAAAAGGAAAAACAAACAAAACAAAAAAAAAAAGAAACAGGCATTAAAATCACTTGTTTTCTCACTGTTTAAACTGGTCATTAACTTCCTTATACTGCAAGCTGATTTTTCTGAATTCAGTGTGTGAGTACAGACAGATACTTCAAGACGAGGTAAAAAATTCTGTAAGAAAGACATGCCTGTCATTTAAATTTGTCTGCTCATTGTTGTTCTGTTAGCTGGTAGCTCTCTAATTTTTTTCTTTAAAATCCAGAGCACGGTATTATAAGCTTTAGCACTCTGACTACAATTTTATCGTCATGCTTCTTTCACAGAATTTAGTCAAAAAATATTTGTAAGAAAAAACATGTGGAAGCAAACTTATCTCTACACCCTTTTCCCTCAGCCATTAAATATTACAAGGGGTGATCCCAATAGCAATTCCATAGTATCCTAAAACAAGCTTAACATAAGACATAGGTTTCTGGATTTCACTAAAGTGGCTGTCATACCAATGTGCTGTTTCACAGTGTTAGCTTTATATCCCTTTTAAATTTTCTCTGCGTGCCTTATTTGGTTTATCTTTTAAAATTTTCTCTAGAAAGCCAATAGAATTGAGTATAAGCTACTGAATTCCTTCAAAAATTATTGTTGAAATATGTAGTATTTGAATAACTTGAATATCTCTGTTGCATCTTGTAGTAATCTGGGAGAATCTTACCTAAATGCCATTGTTATCAACCATTCCTCTCCTTAAAAGCGTGTGAGCTGATAGACATATCAGAGAACCTGCTGTGATAATGGTTGCTGAGAGGTGATTACATCATATGCATAAATGCTTCTTGCTGCTTATGGGCAGCTTACAGAACTTTTGGATGAACCCTAGACTTTATATAATCATAGAATGGTTTGAGTTGGAAAGGGTCTTAAGGACCACTTACTTCCTGCCCTCTTGCTGTGGGCAGGGCTGCCACCTGCCAGGATCATACTGTCCCAGACCCAATCCAACCAAAATTTGAATGCCTCTGGGGCGTCCACAATTTCTCTGGGCTGTCTGTGCTAATGCCTCACCACTCTCATTGAGTGAAGAATTTCTTCCTTGTATCTAATCTGAATCTACTCTCCTTTAGTTTAAAGCCATTACCTCTTGTCACTGTGTGCTCTTATATAAAGTCCCTTTATTGTAGGCCACAATGCTGGAAGGTCACAATGACGTCTGCTTAGAGCCATCTCAACTCTCTCACCCTTTCCTCCTAGGAAAGGTGCTCCAGCCCCCTGATTATCTTCATGGCCCACCTCAGGACCCACCCCAAACTGCTCATCTTGTACTGGGGACCATAGAGCAGGAGACCTCCCCACCTCCCCTACCTACTTATTTTGCTGTAGACCAAGATATGGTGGACTTTCTGGGCTGTAATAATTTCACAAAGGTGTTTCCAAAATAAAGGACATCTCTAAGGAAGAGCATTTAGGAGTAGAAAGAGTTGCTGGAACTCATTATTCCTATTAGATTTGGTATTATGAACAGCTATATTGTTCAGTAACACCAAACTGCATGTATTTCGACTACAAAGTGAGTACAAAGTGAACACTTCCAGTTCATGTTGAGTTTCTAATCCACTAATACCCTCAAGACTTTCTCAGGATGCTCTTAACCTATCCATTGCCCAAACTGTGTTTGTGCTTGGGATTTCCCTGACCCAGCTGCAGTATCTTGCACTTCACCTTGTTGAATTTCATGAGGATCATATAGGTCCACTTCTCAAGTCTATTGTGGTCCCTCTTAATGTCAACCTTTCCCTCCGGCATATTGGCTGTACCACATAGTTTGGTGTAGTTCACAGAATTCCTCAGAGCACACTTAATCACCCTGTCCATGTCACCAACAAAGATGCTAAACAGTGCCTGTCGTAATAACATCCCCTGAGAGACACTTGTCACTCATCTTCACCTGGACTTTAAGCCATTGACCACAGCTATTTGAATGCAGCCATCCAGCCAGTTCCACCACATGTTCCATCCATCAAATCATCATCTCCTCTATTTAGAGACAAGGATGTCTTGTAGAACAGAGACAAATGCTACGCACAAGTCCAGATTGATGTCAGTTGCTGTTCCCTTACTACCAGTGCTGTAGACCCATATCTCACTCCAATTTATAGGAGGGAGAGGAGGTTCTTTTTAGTATATGTATACCCAACGTGAGATTAAGAAACAACGGTTCAAATGTTGGTCCAACCAGTGTATTACAAATCTTAATCGGGGAGATGGGGAAGGGGAGAAAGGACACTATTAAGAATTTAGGTAACGGGGAAGGAAAGGAGGGCGATAGAAAAGATAGGAAAGAAGAAGCAAGGAGTCCTTATAGGAAGCAAGAGGGAGATAGTCACCATCATGGATCCAGCCTGGTTCATAGTTCAGTCTTCAGTAGTGGTGGGTCATCGGGCGTTGTTCCGTTGAGGACGATGGTGACCACAGCAGAGATGGCAACTTTTCAGTGGTAGTACCAACTTATTTATAAGCCCAAAGTGGTCGAGTCAGCTCTCTTTGGAGTGACAGCTCAAATCCAAAGTGATTGAGTCAGCTCTCCTTGGAGTGGCAGCTTCTGGGTCTGGAATCTCAGCAGAAACTCTTTTGTTTCTATCTTCCTGGCCTTGCCAGCAGATAAGAGGGAGCAGGGAGGTGCCAACTTGTATCTCACCTTCACAGGATATAGAGGTGTCATACCATAGTCTCCCATAGCAAACAGGAGTCATTTGGTCACAGGCTAGGTTTTCCGCCAGTAGACAGTCCTGAGCACTATCTTCTAAAGGTAAATAGCTTCAAAGAAATGTAAAATTGTCCACACAGTATGTTGATTGCCAAATGACAACACCCATCTCTCATCTCCTGCAGTCTTATCACAAGAAATACCACAAGAAAGCAAGCTTTGAGCCAAAAAACAAAACAAAAAAAAACAAACCAAAGAAGGATTCATACAACCCATTGTAGCCGGCCACCAGATTTGTCACAAATGATTTGCCCTTAGTGAAACAACACTGACTGTCGCGAATCACATTTCTTTTTTCTGAGGATAACTAATTTTTTATCATGGTCTGGAGTTCTTTTACTCTGTCTCCCATTCAAATGGGAAATTTCTGAATCTTCTATTCATGTTAAAATGCATGTAAGTTCTTTGCTTTGAAATGTTCAGGATTACTACATCCATAACTTAGCTCAAAAGGCTATGAAGAGACAGTTCTACTCAGTGAAGTTCTACTCAGTGAAATTCAGGTTCCCCCCCCCATAATGCAGGGAAGAAAGTATTTTGTGAGAGAAAAGTTAATGAGTTAAGATGATCAAAACTGTCATTTTCCAGCTCAGCCATAATGAGGGCATTAAGAGATGTGATTTGGTGGTGGAAGTTGATGAGTCATGTTGATGGTTGGACTTGATGATCTTGAAGGTCTTTTCCAGCCCAGATGGTTCCATGATCCTATGGATGTGAATTACCCATTGTGCTTGCTTCAAGGGACAGCCTTGCCATTCCTGTAGAGATGAAGCTGCAAAAGCCATATGTCTGTTACCTAATTCACTGCACAGGATCCTCCATTAATTTAGGTAATCTGCCTCTTTAGTGTCTCTGTACTCACTTTGTAGTCGAAATTCATGCAGTTTGGTGTTACTGAACAATATAGGTGTTCATAATACCAAATCTAATAGGAATAATGAGTTCCAGCAACTCTTTCTACTCCTAAATGCTCTTCCTTAGAGATGTCCTTTATTTTGGAAACAGCTTTGTGAAATTATCTGAATAATAGTAAAACCAAACCAGAAGATGGGGGTGAGAAGCCTGAAATTTAGAAGTAATGGTTTACTTCCCGTAATTATGAATAACCTTAACATAAACAAAGCAAGGTAAAGCATTTTAGGTTAATTACTGAGAAAAAGGAAGAAAAGCACAAACTTAAGTTTCTTTAAAGGCAGCCTCATTTCTCTTATCACTCTAATTTGCTTGTCAACATGGTTTACTACTTTGAGCCAGATCACAGAATCACAGAATTGTAGGGGTTGGAAGGGACCTCCAGAGATCATCGAGTCCAACCCCCCTGCCAAAGCAGGTTCCCTACAGTAGGTCGCACAGGTCGGCATCCAGGCAGGTCTTGAACATCTCCAGAGAAGGAGACTCCACCACCTCCCTGGGCAGCCTGTTCCAGTGCTCACAGTTTTTTGCAAGAGTTCCTTGCTGATATTCTGTACCAAGGCTATTTTTTCAGGTTTGATGGTGCTTGCACTTCTCCTGGACAAAACCCAGGTCTGTCAGTCCAGTTGGTCACCCACTCTCATATTTTCACCTCTTGGTCTGAAGTAAATGTTGAAGTCCTTAGGCACTGAGGCTATAAAGTTTATGGAAAAGATTCTTATCTTTCAGATGTTTGATGGCTGCTCTTATCAATATAATTTCAACCTTTGTGTTTTTTTGTTTTTCTAGCCAAGACTATCATTCATTAGAATTAAGATTTTCTTTCAAATCCATTTCCATTCTACTGTTAGTTTTCCACAGCTATAAATTTTGAAGTCAGGAAAGAAGCTTAAGCTCACTTTCATCTGCTTACTGTTAGTTAAATTTCTGTGTTATTAAAAGTTTCCATACCATATTTGTCATTGTATTGATTTTCCACTTTGTATCTCTGCTGGTCCTTTAACGCCTTTGCCCGTTTGTCCTTTGCACAGTGTTTCAGCAAGTAATTTCTTTGATGCTGTCTCTCTGAACTGCTGTCCTCCGCAATATTCTTTGCTGCTGAGGCTTCTTATTTCATTGGGTTTCTCCAAATAGCTGGAGCTTTCTTTTTCCCACCTCAGCAATCTCCTTCATTTGTTTTGCATGTTACCTTAGTTTATTCTAACAACACATAATTATTAGTATTTTAATTTGAAAGCAGTGATATGCTGGTTTGTTTCTTTTTAAGGACTGTATCTCTGCAGAGCACAGCTGGATGAAAAGGATGCCCATCCGGGAATCCTGCTGAGGTTCATTTGCCTGACCGTATTATCTTCAGCTCACCAGCAGCACTGCAGTAGCTTTGTGTTTCTATTTGTACTTGAAACTTCAAAACAATTTACTCAGTGCAAGTTTGACTTTCACGTATTTTCTTAGGTTGTATTTTGCTTGAAGGTTCTGCAGCTTGATGTGCATAAGCAGTAAACTTTGTAATACTAATTCACAGTTGTTTATATTGCTACCACTGAGCTCCAATGATTTAAGGAAATCATCCTTCTCTTAAACAGAAGAGTGGAGCAATAAACAATGTCTGCTAATGTTTCTTTTACTGATTGCATGTGATGGAGACAGCTAAACTCCGTTAGAAAATAAACATTCTGATAAGGATAGGAGATTGCTTTGAAGATTGGCAAACATATACCTACATATTTTTCGAATGTGATAATTGTCAGTGGTATAGCAACACATTTGGCATGACTGTTTCTCTTGCCAGCTTAACCTCTAGTATTAGATAATATTCTTGAGTCTTTTTCATCAACACTGTTCAAAAACAGTTGTCTCAGTGATGCAATCTGACTTTTTTTTTCCATTTTTCTGCATCACAAAGTCTCTTGTTTGAAAATGAAGTATTCCAAGTATTTCTTTAGTTTTTACTGTAGTATATGCAAAAACATCATAATGTACAAACTGTCGTGTGATTTTAGTGTTTACTTCATTGCTTAGCATTGTTTTACAATGCTTTGAGTTTCTAAATCGCCAGATGAAAGAGCTGTAGTTGCCTAAAGGCTAAAATGCATTAGTCTTCTATCTGTTCTTCTTGTAGAGTACTCTTGTAGAAATCAGACTTTTGTGCTATGTTTCTTCAATATTTCCAGAAAAGGACAGCTGTATAGGTGCTATTCATCACTAAAACTAATTGACTAAATAACTGAAAAAAATTGAGATTAAGAGGAGGCAGACAGTAACCATGCCTAATGCCATGTATCCTTGTGCAAAGCATGGCTGATGTGAGCCTAGAGAGACATCTCAGCCCTTTCGTAATGTTTCACTAAGCTATTGACAATATGACAAAGAGACTAAGTTAGAGCAATTTTTAGATTTACAGATTTATATATGAAATGTACATATTCAATGTATGTATAGGTTAAAATGGCTACTTCTTACTATTTTCTTAGACTCCTTCTGTAGTCAATGGAATAATAGTCAGGAAATAACTCATCATACCCTAAGCAGTTGTCTGAATTTCCTATTATGAACCGTTGAGATGTGACCTAACTTTATTATTCAGAGAGACAATCAGCTTAAACTACAAGATACATTTTTATATGCTGAGAGTTCTGAAAAGTGAATCTTTCCTTTTTTCTGTTTTGTTTGTTTTTAAATATGGCAAAGAAAATAATGTTTTTCATCTCATGTTGATTAGCTTGGTTGTTTTAATGTTGTTTTCTGCTTTTCATCTGGTACTTGCTACTCCTCTGTTATTTCACCTGCCTCCTTCTGGTCTGTTTTGCCGTATATGCGAGTTTATTCTTAATGAGTTCTGCAAATTATTACCACATAGGAAACTACTATACTGGGGAGTTTCATAAATGCTGAAAACAATGCAGAAGAAGAAAGTTATGAGTATGGTTTTATTATCTTTTGAATTGTGTCATTAGCAAAGCAAGTATTTCTATCAGTGAAGTAGACAGTATAGTGATTTCTGTCTGGCCACCAGCTTAAATATTTTATTTTCCTACCCACACAGTGGAAAGAAAAAGGAAATGCTTAACAACGTCTTAATTAAGTAAGGACTTGAAGTACTCAAAATCCAAATAGGATAAAATGTTAGCTTAAAACCAATCTAGTAATTAATTTAATGAGAAAATTACATGACTTTTAGAAGGCCTGGAGAGCTGAACAGCTTATTGTGACTGTTCTTTGAAAGACACTGAAGTTTTCTATTGGTATTGTAAGCTTAAATACAATGTATTATAATTGAAGGGGGTGAATCTTTTTTACAGCACTAATAAACCATAGCCATTACTAGCAGATCAATCAGGAAAGCAACCGATGTCCTTTACATTTATAGCACAAAAGATCTTTTTCATTTTTCAGAAGCAAGGCTGTCATTCATTTTTAATTACAATTTCTAACTAGCAGAAAAGTAAGCTTGCAGATTACAAAGAGAAAAGTTGTACAGAAATAAACCATGCTTTCTACCATGTTTGCAACTGGGCTATTGGAAGCTGTTTATGGTCAGTAATGTTTTTTTGGTTTGATTTTTTTTTTTTTCAATTCAAAATTATGTTCTTATTTTCTTGTTGTTTTTTGAAAGGTAGCTTTCATTTTCTGCTTGAAGTCCTTAACTCAGTTTTGGCATCTCCTTGATCTTAAGTTGCTATTGAGGAGTTTCACTGACTAATACTCTGATCAGTTTGTTTGTCCACTGCTTGCAGCCACATAACAAGGCAGGCTGAGATTAAACTATTAATACAGCTCTTTTTCTTCCCAGACTTTCCCAGAAACTCACTATAAATTTTTCCTGTAGAAAGTCGCCAGTTATAGAATAAGATGGTAGCAGATAAATAGTTCCCAATGATGTAGTCAAAGACAAAACCAGACAAAAAGAGGTACCCACTAATAAATTGCACACTGTTAATTATATCTAGTTTGCACTGCCTTGGCTGGAATTCTAAGCGGGTCACCTTTTGCCCATAAGCCTCATAGTTAGTTTTGCAACAAGCTGATCACTTGTTGGTTCTAGGACAGTGTAGGTAGAGGTGAACAGCACGTAATTTATTTTTTTAAACTCTGAACAATTCCTTTTGGTACCATTGCTTTTTTAATGCTACTAACGTGCACACAAATCTTGGAGAAGTGGTACTAAGAAATATGCATCAGTTTCCTAGTCACAGTTTCCTGTCAGCACATATTTGATGGCCACTCCAGAGGTCACTCTCTAACCCAGTTTTTCTCCCAAATCAAGTTAAATTTCAAGTTAAGTGCATTATTCACATTAATAATGTTACTAAATTGTGCATTTCAGCATTGCCCTTCCTAAATTGCTTTTGACTTTGCAGAGCTCTCTTCTGCAATCCATTTTATGGAAATGTGTATAGTGGTAATTGAATTTAAGCCTCAAAATTAAATAAGGTGGCATAAAATTTTGGTTTATTTTGGCTTTTCAGTGCTATGTTTGGGCTGTATTTTGCCAGTTAGGCATGCAAGTCTAAAACTTTGGTAAAATCATAGATTTTACTCTCCTTGGCTAAATGCAAGGAAGATTACTAGAAGGACAGGAGGATGCAGAAGATCTTTTTGCAAGGTGTCAGGGAAATGAGAAACAGATTTAGCATATTTGTTATTTCCTGGACTAAGAATTCATAGCATAACAATTTCATGAGCAAGTGCAAGCATTAAAGAGTCCATCTGGACTGTAAAGTAGTTATGGTTAGGATTTTAGGAGAAAAAAGTTTCATTGCAAAATATCCTATCGTGTTCAATGAATTGTTTCCCACTTCTGTTAAGTCTTCTTTAAAAAAATAAGAGGTTAACTCTGTTCCAAAGCCTGTCCTTGAAACATAACAGATTCATCATCTCCACAAAAGTTACTCGAGAAGTTTCTATAAACAGTTGAATCATATCTAACTCTAAAGAGCTGCAAGAGAGCACTGTCAGTTCTCTTACTAATTTGTGTTTTTTCTGTATCACCCTCCTGCAGATGAAAGTTAAATTGAATAATGACTTATTTCCTATTACAATAGCAGCTTTATATCTTGCTTTAAAAAAAAAAAAGAAAAAAAGGGAGTCTAAGCAAAAACTCCTTGTTATTCTGAATTTTGATGTACACAGCATGAGAGTCTGAAGTATATTTTGTAACTGTGCATTGACAGTGGGAATTTTCCTTTAACTTGACATCGACAGCAGCACCATCTATAAAAAGGCACACATTAAACTTGAATGGAAAGATGTTAGTTTTTCACTGTTTTAATTTCCTTTGAAATAGTATTTCTCCCTATCTGTGAACTGAAACTACTAGTTCTGTATAAAACAACAAAATGGCTGCACAGTTCGCTTGGTAGGAATACAGAAGGAAAAGCTGCAAAGCTGTTTTTCACACCTTCTTCCATGGCAGTATTTCAAAACAGCACCTACTTCTTCCAGATAAAACTGTTAATTGTTTTTGTAGCTTCATCTGAATTAGTTTTAGGCTCATGCGGAACTGGACACAGCCGTCTGCCCACAATACTTTCAATCCAGATCAGACAAAAGAATGACCAAGAAAATACAGATGAAGGAGAGAAATGAAGCGACCTTGGCAAGGTCAAGTATACTGAAACAGCAAAAAATGCCAGATGTAAAAGCACACAAGACAAAACGTGATGCAAAATCAAAGCAATAGAACATTGTGGAACAAGGTCTGGTTCTGCTTTCTGATAGCTAAATGCTTTTTATTCACTGTGCTCTGCTGTTTTTATTAGCCCTTTGCATTTGTATAATATTTTCCAAATGTTATTTCTTGACTTAGCAAGGCACTTTTACGCTTTCTTCATATATCTGTCAAGATACTGTAAGTGAAATACACAAAGGTTTTGGGAAGCTACTCCTCACTGGGTTTGCCTCTCAGTTTTGCATTCTTATCATTTTAGTCTTGATACCAGTTTAACAATTCTGAAGCTATATTATGATATCCCAGTTCACTTCAGAACATTTTTGTCCAACATCTGCTATTCGTTTTCCTATTCTGCTCCCCATAAAGTAGATAAAAACAGATTGGTTCCTAGCTTGGACAGAAATCTTGTATATATTTTTGTTTAGTAAATAATGAAATTGATGCAGAAACACAGAGGAGCTTTGATGGCAAATAAGCCTGACATAAATATGAATTCAGGGATGACTGACTACCCTGCAGCCTTCTGCAGAGGTGGGGTGCTTTACTAGACTGACATCACCTAGCAGTGAGAAGAAGAATGAATCAGCCATATTTTGGCTTGTTACAGCATCACGTAAGAGTAGATATGAACATTTATCTTGCTTCTTCTGAATCTTGACTAGATCACTGTTTTCATCATGTATTTTTTCCCAAATAGCATCCCAGTCATAGTTTAGTGTTGGTCTCAGCACAATACTAAATATCTTGTATTTTTTGTTTTTATTTTCCATGTTAACTCAGATGTGTCTACACTATAATGTATTGTTCAAGACCCTCTTTCTGCCCTTCTTAATAACATTCATCCTACTTGATCCTCGAGTAACGCAAGAGCAGTTTCCCTGTCAGAAAACATGACAGAGGAGAAAAACCTTAGCAGAAAAGATGAGGAGAGGAAGAGAATTTAAAAGGGAAATGACTGTAGACACAAAAATACTGCAGCTAAACATTCCTTCAATTATCTTAGTCCTGTTCAAGAGCACCTTGAATCTTTTAATGTAAAGTGCCAGAATAAGCTCTCAGAGGAATTCCTCACCTATTTTGAGCCTATGTCTGGGTGTATAACTACTTACCAAACTTGAGAGCTATGCAGCATTTCTAAAGATAGAAACTAAGACAAATTTTCTTGGAATTGGGCCATGGTTTCTAATCTATAATTTATCTTTGATATTTGGACAGAGCACTAGCTGATTTGGTAGTGCTTTCGACCTTGTTTGACAGTTTTCCCTAAAATAAGTAAGCTAATGGGAATACATGCTTTAAAAGTTAGTCCTGCGGATTACAAGAACAGCCTGCCTAATTACATCCTATACATAACCAAGTGTTAATTGCTTTTGTTGTTAGAGTGATCTTCTTAAAAGCTTCATGTTTAATTAACCACAAGATATATTAATCCTATTTCAAACCAGCCTTTCTTTGTTGTATAATTAAGCAGAAAAATATTTTCACAAGTAGAAGTTAATTCTATATATAGCTCACCAAAGGAAAATATCTCTGTAAAAAGCACGGATTTGTTTTTTCCAATGACAAAAGTAAAAATATTTAGACTCATCTTAGTAGGTCTCTTTTTTATGAGGTACTGAGAATTAGAACTCACAAATACTGTTTTCGGCTACGAAGTATTAAGAAAACTATGAGAATATTTTTTAAAGGTCTTAACCACAGATGGTTCATGATCCCCTTCGGCAACAGAAATGTTACAAAGGCTTTACAGGGTATTTATAAATAGAGAAACAGGCCCTCACTGCATATTCCTGTTTCTGAATTTATTTTGATTGACTGTAATTTGTGATATTTGTCTTACTTGTTATTTGGCAGGTGTATTGAATTTGAACACTGTGCTGCTTACCACACATAAAATACCATTCATACATAACGTGGAGCATCCTGACCTTTTGAAAACCTCTGTAGCGTGTTGCAGCAGTAGTTAAGACTCGCTTTTTTCCAGAGGTGCCAAACAGATTCAGGTGGGGTCATGGCATGGAGCCAAAGAGTGAAAGTAGGAGGTTTTTCGAAGTTGTTTTTTTGAGTCACTGGCTTATCAACGTTACAGTGTTGAAATTATGAAATTCACTGACACAACGAATTGGCAAAGCATGGATGTCTTCACTTTTCTACAGTCAAAATGGGCTTCAGAGCATAGAGGCTTCACAGATGAGGTATACATGCAAGTCCACTGCAGAAGGAAGCCTTGTTGTTTTCACTGTCTCTCACATAGCATAGGTGCTTCATTTAGACCTCAGGAATTAGCATGATTATTTTTCTGTGTATAAATATGTGTTAAATGTTGGCATGTGTACCATGAGTGTGGTGAGCTACAGTGACAGAACATGAACACTGCAGTAATATGGCCCTGATGGATGGCACGTCAGGAGAATGTGTGCCAAATCCAAACAAGCTAATAGGAGTGTTAGCTTCAGCAGCAGTAAAGAGGTGTCTGGTGACAAGTGAACGAATGATGCATTCATTTTGCTCGTTGGACAAGCTTGCCTATTTCCTGCCCGCAGATCTAACTCCGCAGGCAGAACTGTTTCATTCCAAATAAGCCTCAGAGCAGCCTTAAAGCAGCTGCCAGTTAGTTATTAGTGGTTGACCATTTTTCACATCAGCTGCCACCAAATTGTTTATTCTTTTCACTTCCTCCAAATGCACGCTGATATAAACTGCCAGACCAGAATTGGATTAGCTTTGTGTTCTGAAATACATCAGAAGAATTATTTTTATTTGAGAGGATCTTAGAAGGCTTGTTTTCTGAGGTTTACAGCAATAATTTGTAGTCCTAGAAAGTAATTTGATATTAAAAATTAAATTCTTGTTTTATGAGAATTTAAAAGTTCTTTAGGGATTATTGGAGAGTTTTAATGTGGTTCCATTTATTTCCTTTATTCCTCTTCATAGTGTACGTAATTTTGTGACACTAGAGCAATCTGACCCTATAACAGGATGCAAGTTAATGTTTTTTATGCTCCAAATTAGTTCTGTATTTAAAATATATGTCATGAAACACAGGAGAATGAAGACAGGGTCTTTTGAGTATTTTGCATGTCAGAATTACTGTATATCCAACTATGTGCATGGGGGAAGGCACAATCTTTTTTCTTTTTCCACTATATTGTTTTAATATTCAGGTAACATTCTACTCTTCTGCAAAACTGTCATAAGATAATATTTGTTTTTGTGTTGTTGTGTTTGTTTTTTTTTTTAACTTTAGTGAAACAATAATGACACCTACTATTAAGGCAAGAAAGGGTAGGTAGCAAAGGAAGCGAAGTGTGTATTTTTAACTCTCTGAAAAGTCAAACTTCAAATGGAGTAACAAGATTCCAGGAAAAAAAAATGAGCACATGGAAATAAATGTTGTCATGTTGTATAAAATGTAGCACAGTGTCTAACTCCGTGATTTAAAAAGGTCTGTCATCCATTATGGTAGCTCACAAGGAAGGTGAAAATCGGGGCTAATCAATTTACATTGCAGTCCTCTCGTGTTTCCATTTTATTTTGACTGAAATGAGAACTGAATTCTGGGAATTAGATGTTACTTCTTGCTTTAAAAGATACAAGGAAGTTAAACTTTAATGCACAAAAAAAATAGAAAAAAAGGAAACATTAAAATTAATTATTCAAATTTAATTTGTTCCTCAGTTTTATGGAGATCCGTAAATCTCATTTGAGCCCAACACCTCAGTCATTTAGGCAATAGTCTTAAAAACTGGATAGAGAATATATATAAGGAGCTTTCTGGACAATTTGATCATCTGTCACTTTACATTCTATCACCCCATTATTTCTCAGATTAAATAGAAATGCTTAAAAAGACAAACCAATGCCTGGATTCTAACAAAGGCAAGTCTTATAAAATGCAGATCTTTTCACTGAACCCCATTTAATTTTAGCCATCCCATGGCAGGGATAGAAGTAGAAACAGACAGTTCTATTATTATGTTATATTTATTTGTTTATCACATCAACTTTAGGAGCACATTGCCCACAGAAGACTGTAGGATTGGTAGAATTTTTACAGCTGAGAAACAATAACATACAACATTTTTTTACAGAGCAGCTTGTATCCAGGATAAACAATGTCTACCAGAGGCAGAAGAAGCAAACTGGTATATATGCATGTGTGGGAGGCAGGATAAGAATCAGTGTTGTGATGTTTCAAAATAAAATATCAGAATCTTGATCCAAAATGTAGCAAAGTCTGAACAAATGCTGGTATTTATTTTCATGTGGTTTTCCACAGTACCCGTGGACATAACCCATGGAACCCTGGAAATAACCCATGCTGTGTGTTGAGGGCACTGGTCATATGCCTCTATGTTACTAAACAATTGCTCTTTTTAAGTGCAGGATTAGTATCCATACCATCTTGTAAATAATTTGAACTTTAATTGCTTAAAATATTTGAGACTTTTATTGGTTTGTTTTGGGGTTATGCTGTTATTCTTTTGCTGTTGTTTGTTTGTTTTGTTTTGCATTGTCTTTGACATTTAGTCAAATCTCAAGACATAACTAAAAAAAGTCAGAAATGACAACATTTGAGAATAGCAGTCGGTACATTTCTAGAAATGAAGAAAACATCCCATATACTATGTCATTTTATTAAGATCAAATACATAAGTAAGCTTACCACCAACTCAATTGAATTGAAGAGGATGTCTATTTATACGATTGTCCAGATGTGATCAGAAAGTAAGGTTATTTTACCATGTAACATTTTTTCCTGTGTTTTTTTTTCAAGTCTTAGTGATACCACAGCCATGATGTTTAGGTCAGCTTAGATCTAACTTACTTAGTAATTTTGACCTCTTGTGATAGCACATGATCTTTGCTTCCTGGCAGAATAGAACTGTGAATATTTATCTCTCAGAATTCTAGGCAGTAATGGTTAGTAGCAGTTGTTCTGGAAAAAACATTGTCATTCTATTCTCTTAAAAGAAGACAAAAAAATGTATATACTATGAAGGAGCTTAGTATCTAAATCATAACTGTCCAAGAAGGGGGAAGATGTAAGTAGCTAAAAGTACTAGCATTCAAAATTGCAGTAGATATAAAATCTTACCATTTACAATGACTAGCAGGTACCACTGTTTTTGCCATAGTATGAAAGCCTTCCAGCACCTCCTCTACTAATCCATCCTTAGTGAAGTAATGTAAAGACTGGAGAAAGCGGACAAAGTTTGTGTGATAGGAAATATATCTGCATTATAAGTGAGCATTGATCTTACTTGAGTCTATGCTACTTGCCACACAGAATCGGCATGAACTGAGCATGTAGGAATTTTATGCATTCTGCACTCCATTTATTCCTTGAACTGTCCATTAATAGAATATGAAATACTGCCTGCTGTATATGGATTAGAGAACTGTATGGGTCTGAACTTCACAACTGAGTCTAAGTTCAGTGTAAAGATTGAATGAAAGGTAAATGGTTAAGATGACTGTAAGGAAAGATAAAAAAAAAATTGTCCCACCTTGCGTTTAACTGCACTGTCTGTCTTAATTACTTGGTTATAAATTTGTTTAGTTCCTTTTCTGAGGTAAATTTGAAACAGGAGAAAAAATGAATGCAAAAATGAAACATTCTGGAAAAAAATAAAATAAAATAAAATAAAATAAAATAAAATAAAATAAAATAAAATAAAATAAAATAAGAGTTCCTATTATGAGAAGTAGAGTACATCAACAGTAGAGGTCAGGTTAACAAAAAAAATGTATTCACTGTTTGGTTTACACAGTGCAAAATAGTCCTGAGAAACTCTAACCAGTGTTTTCATAACTATGAGGTGTTGATTTGAATTCAGTGGAGAACCAGACAAGACCTCTTCCTGTTCTTAGAGAAAGAAATGGTACATGGTAGAAATTACCAAATAGACAAAACACATTAGACTCAAGAAATTCACTTAAATGTAGATTGATGGAGAATGTTGGTGTGTGAGGTTGAATCATGTTTACTTTCCCTTTTCTCTCTGATTTTTGACCACTTTTGGAGGCAGAATATAGGGCCCTTGACTTGCACGTGTCTAGATTGTGCTTTTATGTTGATCTTCTGCAGAGACATCTACTACATGCATGAAGGTGCCATAATGGTAAGAGGGCACAAGCCAAAGAAAAAGAAACTGAACAAAAAGGTTGGGACAGGATAGTGGTACTTCACTGAGATTTCTGTGTAATTGTTTGTTTAGAGAACTGCTTTCAAAAACTCCTTTTCCACATAGCTAGAAGTAAATCTTCAGTTCTTCATAACAAATGTGGGGCATGTGCATCTGTGTTCTGTCAGCCAAACTGATTTTCTCCACTGAGCTTGCACGACCTGGCTGACTTAGAAGTAGTGACAAAAGACTGACTTATCAGCCACATGGATGTTATTCTGATGTTATATAACTATCAGCTTTATTTCTACAGAATCATATCCTGCAATTGTCTTTACAGTGGGACTTTCTGTGTTTTACAATCATGTAAGGACTTCATACCAGTAAAGTTCCTTACTGTGAGCAGATGCCTCCATAATTTTGCCAACATTTTCTTTCCTGATATTACCAAGGCACAATATCAGCTCAGGAAATTGAGAAGATCTTGGGCATTGGCAATCAGGGCCATTACCAGTTTAGACAGATAATGCAAAGTATTCAGAGATAGCTTAGCATGTCTGCTGGTTCCATCTTTGATACTGTTCTGTAAAGAAGTCCTCAGATGGACAGGGACTGTGTTAGAAAAGGGCAATAAGCACCCAAGGTCCACATTTTTGTTTAAGTTTTTATTTATTCCATGTCAAGCACTGTACTGTATCTTTCATTATATAGCTGAAGGAGCTTCACCAAAGAATGAATTACCTATGTAAACAATTGAGTAGCCAGGCAGACAGCATATTTTATGTTATTTTCCTATCAACATCTCTAAACTCTTAAAATTATGTGTGAGAGTGTTATCTTCACAACATTGTTTCTGTTATTAGGTAAAATTGCACGATTAAGTTTACACCTCACAAAGGAATAAAAGAACTATTGTGTAAACAAATGACTGTTTTCCATGGACAAATTCTGAAGTATTACCAGTGGTCAATGAAATTTTAAAGAAATTCATAGTAGCTTTAATTTGTGTGAATGACAGTATTTTTCAGCCTGGTTAAATATGTAGCTGAAGAATAATAGACAAGCTTGGTGATTCAAGCTGTGTACAGAAGTTTAATTTACTGCATCATCCAAACATGTTTGTGCTACACTGATGAGTAAGTTACAAAGGCATAGAACATAATTAGCTATGTCCACTATAAATGCTTGGTGAGAAGGAAGGGTAGAAATAGAGATTTAGAATCTGATTAATCAAGACTGAATGGCTTTTTTAGTTCCAGCTATACTGTTATTAAATGTTGTTCATTTAATAGTGCTTGTAAAATATCATTGTCAGAACACAGCAATGGCTCGCGTAGAATTTGGTGTTGATTTACAAATGTTGTAGGGAAAGCTGCTGAGTGAATTTGCATTAAAATGTACTGATAAGTAACTTCCCAAAATGAGCTTCAGTCTTTGTGAGAACTCATAGGAATCCCTTGCTCAGACAAGAGGCTGAGATGTGCTTCACTCTGCTTTGACTCTGATCAAGGTGAAAGTGTTTTGTATTAGCTGGAGCTCAGAGCAACACAAATGGGTGATTTAGGCTAAGATATTACCAGGGAACACTGAATGCCTAACATCGTACTGTAACAAAATGAGCTGCTGAACTAGATACAGGGGAATCTGATAGGGAGCAGAAGAGGCAGCAGGTAATTGCTGGGCGAATAAAGAGCTTGTCCATCCAGCAAACAGGCAGATGCCTATATACTGTCCATTCCTGTCATCCCCTGAAGTGGTGGAGCATGATGAGGCAGAAGAAAGTATGTGTCATGAACAAGGAAGGACAAGGAAAGTGTTGCATTAAGGGCATGGTTTTTTTCACTTTGTTTTGTGAATTTTTCTTGTGATGGAGAGGTTTATTTGTACAGTGGATCAATGAATCTTGCATGGATGCTGCAAATTCATGTTTGATCCCTCATTTTAGGGCTTAATATTTTCATCGTGTTCCTTTTGTGTACGTTTTTGTACAGCTGCATAGATTAATACATTTATGCAAATGTGCTTCTTTGCAAACTTCACCAAATACAGCTTTTTTTTAAATTATTATTAGTTATTTGACAACAGACTATAGCATTATCAATGCATTTTATTTTTATGCAGTTTTTTACACATTTGACAGTTAATACAGTGGCATTGTCTGTCCCACATCGTGAGAACTGTCTAGTAGTGTCTCAGTTTTATTTTTTGTTTGCATGTATCTGCTCAGAGGTCTCACCATATTCTAAGCAGTATTCATAAATGGTCCCTAAGAGTTATGAAGGATATTTTATCTGGCTCTGTCTATCTGAGAGCACCTGAATCTGAAGAAGCTGCTCAAAAGAAATTCAGATTCCAGCAGAATGATCCGTTGATGACTTCAGAGCTCTCAGTGAAGGCTCAAATTACCCACTTTCCACCAGCTTTGCAGGCTGACATCTTTCTCCATTCAGCTCACAACTGCAGGAGAATTGCTGAATTTGATGAGCAGGGCCTGAAGCTCCAAGGCTGCTGCTGGCTTCCTCTAGGAACTGTTGCAAGACCTGACATGCCCTCCTCAATTATGTGCATCTCAGGGGACGAAGTGGTGACTCTGTGATTTTGGAGAAAATATAAGCCTGATGTGATGTTCAGATTCACTGATGTGATGCTTTGCATTATGTTGAATGATACACTGCAGACATGCATTGGCCAAGCTTTCAGAGTAGCAATCTGAGGGAGAAAAAAATGTTAATTGAAGGTGTATTTCTTTTTAAATTCATGAAGAGGTTTTGCTTAATAGCTGTAATCCACACCCTTTCATTTCTACCTTACTACAACAAAACTTCCTGATTTAGGAAGGGGATCAGGGTATCCTGAGGTACGTATCGATTTTATGATCAAGTACATCACTTCCAAGACAAATTAAGGTAGAATCCCACATGGGTGCTGTAGCCCTTTCCATAGCCCCCCACCTTGCTGCTGGACATCTCCTTTCCAGAAAATGGATCTGCTTTTTCTCTGGCACTGGTGCTCCTCTTCCTTAGCACTTTCCAAGTGCGACCATGATGATTCATGAAGATCATGGATACCCACCTAATGAAAGAAGAGAGCAGACATTTCTTCTTTAAAATGAGAGGCGCTGTCTTATGGCAGCAGGTGCAAGTGCAGGACACACTGATTTGGAAGCAGTGCTGAAAACATCCATGGTAGTGGAGCAGTTTATCACTTAACAGTTTGTTGCTAATTTATCACTGTGGCTAGCCAAACAATCTGCAAGGTTTCAGCACTTCTGCATTTATACAATCACAAAGCAGCCAGATGTCAGGTTTGTAAATCAGCCGTGCTGCATAAGCTGTAAATATTCCACACTGATATGAATTTAAAGCTTATACATCAAAAGAGAAGCACAATTATGAAGCCAGGAGTCTGAATATTCGCTAGTTCAACATCAGTAACTCAGGGAAGTTTCAGAGACAACTGGATTAATATCAGGGAAACATTACATGGTAACAGGTTTATCTTTCACAGCACCCCAGTTTGTTTCTTTAACCATCAAATGCACTTACAGGCATTTAATCTCTTTGGTTATGTTTTCACTAGTGCTTCAGTGAAAGTGGATGTTACAAAATCCAGATTTCTGCTGGAAGGTTTACGGCAGTGATCTTGGTATGAGTAACACATTTTAAGAAGAAAGTTTTTTGTTTTGTTTTGTTTTTAAAAAAGGCAAATACCAGATTTTAAATGCATCCTTTAAGGAATTAAACTGCTGCTGGTTTTACTCTTCCATGGGAAAACAAACAAACAAACAAACAAAAAAGACAACCGTTTCATTTTTAATGTAATTAAGTAGATTGCAGTGTGCACAAGGAGGACTAGATTTTTTCATTGCTACCTTTTATTGTTCTGGAGACAAATTATAAAAGAAATAGACAGTTGGAAAAGAATGTTTCTAATTGAGCAGCTGTGCGTGCTGAAACTTTGTTTTGTGCCTGTCACTGGTGTTTTAGCTGCTACAACAGCTCCTGGCTTTGTGTCAGGTGGTAGCAGTGGAACAAGAGACATGCAAGGCGTGTATTTTTGGGAACTGAGAGTAAAATGCAACTTATTTCCCTTTGGAGTGCAGGAAAACTGTTCTCATTTAAGATCACAACCTGCAAAACGAAGAAGGTTCATGTCTCCTTACTCCCTGTTAGCTTGTGTATAGGAGACAATCCACTGTCATTCCTGCTACTGTTTATGGACAACCATTAGCACACCAGCTGCAAAACATCTCTAGGCTCAATCTGGCAGACGCAGGGGCTTTCTGTGGCTTTTAGTGTTCATAAGGATCATGAGCCCTTACATTACCTCTATCTACAATCAGTTGCATAGCAGGAAAACCTTACTGGATGCAGTTTCAGGATTATCTGAGAATAGCTGCCAGCTAGGATTGGACTGGGTATAAAACTGTGAACTTTGAAGGTACACTTACAACAACTGAAATGGCAAAAAATTATCAACATTTAAGAAGAAAAAACTGTATGTTGTATTCTTTCTTAATGTTTTTATGTTGTTTGGAAAATTTAGTTTATTCCAGGAGTTTGTGCAGATAAAAATTATATTGCAGAGCTCTGTACTAAGTAGCACATAAAAATAGTAGCCCTATCTCATTTCTTTTAGTTCAGCACTTTCTTTTCAAAGAGGTTAGTTCCATATTTCTCTGCCTTTCATCTGCTGTACAGAAATAAACCTAACAGCTTCTCTCATACAGCCGGAGAAACTAAGGGCACCATAAGCAAATGAGAAACAATCCATGTCACATGCAGTGCATTTCTTGTTGTCATGGTGGTAAATTCTAAGGCGCACCTGGTGTAAGTGAGTTAGGTGTAAATGCACTTTGTCAGCAGGTGAACTGCATTTTCAGTGCCTACAAAATATTGGCTTTTTGTCTTTCTTTGGCCTAAATTGTTTTCGTTCATTTTTGAAGTAGTCAGAGTAGGTGGGATAATAATGAATATAAATGTAAACTAGTGTATTGAAATGAGGAGGATATTCCTACAATATTCCAAAAATCTGTGAGGAAACTTAGAAAGGAATTAATGACTGGGGAAAATAGAGCTTCCCTGATGGATGATGGTTCATTTCTAATAAAATTAAACCATGAACTCATAGGATAGTTTGAACTTGTCAGGTAAGGTGTCAACCATCTGCTCACTGCATGTGCTGTCACTGTGGGTGTTCAGGAGCAGGAGCTGTCATCACAAATGTTCCTCAGAAAGTGTTTTCCCCAGCGAAACTCTGAGGCTGAGTTATTTATCCCAGTGCTGGCAAACACTCTGAGATGAAAAGGGCCTATGCCTGTGCAAAGTATTTATTCCTGTGTAATTTTTCAGAACCAAGTACAAGCAGCTATTTCAAACCTTCTGAGTGTGACTGCATTGTTTTAGGATATTGTATGGCTATAGTATCTGGAGCTTGCAGGAGGAAATATGAAATGTAGACTAAATGAAATAATGCTAATATGTGGTTTGAATATTTCATATTGCTTTGGTTAAGAACACAAGGAATTTATTATCATCCAGAGTCACTGGCACTGGCACTATAATATACATGAAACCTCCTCAGGTTGAGGGTGTGAGTGCCCCGATATAAGTGCCCAGCTGTATTAGCCACACAGTCTTAGATAAATGTATAGCCATTTTATCACTACATCACTGACACGTCTCTCAGCCTGATTTTCTGTACTTTAGGAAAGTTACATTCCTTCTTGCTATTGGCAGTGTTTTTCTTTTTAAAATTTGCTCTTCCTTCAAGTTGAGTATATCATAGTGTGTATTTATATCACTGATGCAGCGACAAACAAAGCTATGGAAAGGGTGAGGAAATACTTCACAACTCAGATTTTTGTTAGAGATTTGAAATAAAGAGTGTGTTTTTGAATGTGCTCATATTACTCAAATAGCATCTTCTCAATTTGAAAACCCCTAAAAAAAGAATTGAACATATATTTGTATGTAAGTATACATATACGTGTGCATATCTATATAATGAAGAACCATTTCACTTTAAGCGTATGAAAGAGAATTGTACGCAAATGAATTAAAAGATCTGCATTATTAAAAGCTGAGGTTGTCTTTTAGAACTTCTTCAGAATTACTTCTGCAATTTCCAGTAAGCCCTGCGAGAGTCACTTGTGTAGCATCAGCAGTCAACTGAATACCTTGTTACCACCCCTGTTTGTGATGTTTTGCCATACTCTGCTGTGCTGCAGCCAGCAGCTGCAGTCTCTACAGGCTACTCCTCCCACTTCTTGTCAAGAGCCAGTGCTATCTCACAACACCTAAAATCACAGAATCACAGAATCACAGAATGGGCAGGGTTGGAAGGGACATCAAGGATCATGAATCTCCAACCCCCCTGCCACATGCAGGGCCACCAACCTCCACATTCCATACCAGACCAGGCTGCCCAGGGCCCCATCCAGCCTGGCCTTGAACACCTCCAGGGACGGGGCATCCACAGCCTCTGTGGGCAGCTGTTCCAGCACCTCACCACTCTCTCTGTAAAGAAGACAACCCTGACATCCAACCTAATCCCTCCCTCCCTCAACTTAAAACCATTTCCCCTTGTCCTGCAGTTATCAATCCTTTTAAAGAGTTGATTCCCTCCGTCTTTGTAGGCTCCCTTTAGGTATTGAAAAAAGAAAAGCTGTTTCAAAACTGTGCCAGTGACAAGGCTCTTGCTAGCTTCTGAGCAATCAGAATGCAGACAGACTTCTGCACACAGATAATTTCATTACCATCACAGTCAGTAGGGCTTTCATGAGTTGCACGAAGTCTGAAGAGAATGGAAGGGATTGTGTGTTTTTTTAGTTTTTTGTATTGTTAGTTTAATTGTTTTCTAAATGGCAGTCGCCCATTTCAAATCTGCACTGTTTGGACTAGCTTAAGACTACTTTTCTGTAAGTATCTCACTTGCAATTGGACGTGCAATCAAACACAGAAGCAATGAAATACAGAAGATGAGGTAACTTTAGCAGTCTGTGTGCTCAGCTCTGTGTTAGCCTTTGATCTTTGTGCTCTTATGTGCCACCATAATTGTTACAGCATCACAAAATGACTTGTGTTTGAAGGGACCTCAGAGGCCATTCATTTCCAACCTCTGCCACAGACAGGACTGCCACCCAGCAGATGAGGCTTCTCAGCCTGGCCTTGAGTGCCTCCAGGGATGGGGCACCCACAGCTTCTCTGGGCATCTGTGCCAGGGCCTCACCGCACTCTCTGTGATTAAATTCCCTCTGAATTCTAACCTAAACCTCTCCTCTTTCAGTTTAAAGCCATTCCTCCTTGTTCTGTCACTATCAAGCTGTGTAAAACTTTGGTCTCTTTGCTATTGATAAGCTCCCCTCGAGTACTGGAAGTCTGCAGTGACTTCTCCCTGGAGCCTTCTTTCTCCAGGCTGAACAATCCCTGCTCCCTCGACCTTTCTTCCTAGGAGAGGTGCTCCAGACCTCTGATCACCTTTGTGGCCCATCTTTGGACCCTATCCAACAGCTCCACATCTTTCCTGTGCTGGGGGCCCCGGGCCTGGATGCAGTATTCCAGATCGAGCCTGACAAAGGCAGAGTAGAAGGATCAGTCCTCTTCCTCTCCCTGCTGCCACTCCTCTTCCAATGCAGCCCAGAACACTGTTGGCCTTCCAGTTTGCAAAATATAGGCGCCATATATTTCTTTCAAATTAAAGCTGACGTGCTGTCATTATAAGACCATCATCTCATCCTTAGCAGTAAAATACTGAATATAGCAGATGATATTTGGGTTCATACAATTTGGCTGCAGTGGTAATTCTGGAAATAATCAGAATTAATATGATTATATTTTTGTTATTCATAACTTAGGAATTCTTTCTTTTACCCCTGCTAGTACCAACAAAAACACTACTGTACACAAAGCACCACACTTTGTATTAAGAAAATTAACTTTCTGTATTAGGTACTTTTTTTCTTTTATTCAATCTTAGCTGTTGCTCTTGCTCAAGACATAGCACAAGCTACAGGAAATCACAAAGTACTTTTAGATCAGGGTAATCTTTAAGCTTACTTCAATTCCTATTTTGGTACAGTACTTCTAAAGTTAAAATAAGCTTCATCTGCCACATAGCTTTGCAGTTCAAAAAGATTGAAATATCAAACTTAAAACTAAAGTTTTGTAGGATGATCTGTATATTTGGGTGGGATTTCTGGTCTGTGATACAAGTAGTTCAGATTCACTGCGCTGGTAATTGCCTATGAATTCAGGATTTCTAGTGCCAATAGCTTTATGCGATGTCCAGAGTTAGGGTTTTCACTGGATGAAGGGAATCCCATTTGTACACATCCAAGTCATGTGTAGTTTGGGACTGATGTTAGGATGGTCCTTAATCCAAAATGAAATGCAGCTCAGGGCAGGGCAGAACTTGCTACTGAGTTCCACAAGCACATTAACTCTGGTCAGTGTAATAGATGGTATTTGTGCAAAAATGGGACAGTTACATCAATTCTGGGCATAATCTTAGGAGTCTCTTTTTATCCTCACCTTTGCAAGATCCTTTTGAGGAGACTTGTTGGGAATCTATCAGAATAGAAAAATATCTTAGACTCCTGTAAAACAAACAAATCACCACCACCAACAACAACAACAAAAACTAATATACATTTCTTTAAAATGTAGTTTTTGAAAGGAGAAAAGAAAGAGTATTTCCATTTTCAGATGCCATAGCAGATTTGAAAATGTTCTTTCGCTGAGTCATCTGATTTAAGCATGATAATGTGTTACAAGTCAGTATATGAATTACTGCTGATTTGTTCTACAGTAATTGAGATATATTTTCTGCTGCCTACAGAGCAAATAGTTAGGAGGTAGTCCACTCTATGGAACTGGAATGAATGAGTGAGAAACATCTAATTTCAGTCAATGGAAAAAGTCTGTAAACTGAATAAGGGTAATTTTTTTTTTTTTAATTCTTGTTTGAAAACAGTGCTCAGCAGAGAATGTGCTCCAGTGGTAATTTTTATTTCTGCCTTCCAGCCACTATAATGTCTTGCTTTCTAGACGTTAATTTGTATTAAGACATGTTTTTATCTAGACTTCTTATTGGTAGATACAGTTGGTAGATACACAAGTTTTTTTTCTCTGATTTATGCTGCTAAAATTATTTTTTAACCATCCAAGTATGAAAATGAATGTGTCACAACATCCTCTACATGCCTGAAGTTGATTGAAGAAGAATTGTCTTTTTGTGTGGATTCTTTGACAGTAAATAGTGGGCTCTAATAAATTAGACTTGTGCCCACCTGACAGAGCAGGGGCTGTGGAATTTAAAATTTACTCATTTAAATTTACTCATTTAAAAGAGTAATCTTTGGGAAGAGAACACTGGAAGCAAAAGGGAAAACAGAAACAAAACCTGATGGATCTGCAAGGAAAACGCATTGCTCAGAGATGAAAATGTTCTCTTCTTATATTTCTTGGTGCTGTGATTTCACAAACTTCTGTGTGTGTTTGTTTCCAACTATCAGATCTTAGCTTCATTTATAATTGATTATCTGCCATCTTTCTGCTGTTTTTTGGTAGACCAGACCTTACTCTCTATGGTACACACGAGGCAGTTTGTTATCAGTAACAGATGTCGGTAGGGGTTGCCTGGCTGCATGTACAAAGGCAAAATATTGCAAATATTTTGCCTTAGAAATTGCCAGAATCCCAAAGATTTCCTGTGAGCTCAAACTTTTTTTTATTGTATAAAACAGTTATGTCTTCAAGAATACATTTGCTTTTCTAGCTATAGTTACATATTTCTATTTTACTATCTTTGATTCAGAAAAAGACAGCACTTTTATTTCTAAAAAATGTTCGTTTTGATTAGCTAAAATTGGGCTAGGGCATTTTGGCACTTCCCTTTATATGCTGAAAAATGTTTTTACTAACTTGATCAGTGTGAACAAGACATAGCACTTGTTGACATCAAAATCTTTTGTGTGTTAAGCATAGAAAACAGTGACGTTGGAATGTACATGTAGTTATCTATAGGGGAAATGATGGCAGTGAAATTAAATATACAAAATGACTTTCCAGGGGCATCAACTAAGATATTAAAACTAACAACCATTCCCAGTTACTGAGTTCATTCTATTTATTTCTGAGCAGTTTAGAGAGATGTAGGAACCTACTGTAGAGTTAGGTTATAAAATATGTACATGTGGTTTGCTTGTTTTCTTCAGTGGAAATGCTGCAGAGCGTACTGAAAAATCATTTGGAGGTGAATGAAAGAGAAAATTGCAAAAGACAAATCAGGCTTAGAGAATTTGCATGACCTGTCAGAAGGTCCACTGCAGACTGGTTGAACTCCAAGTGGCATAGGTTCTAGTTGCCTGACGTAGGTGGCCATTTGAGGAGTGACAGTGGAGGGCTGAACATGCAGAAACCTTTTTCTCTGGAGTTGTATAATCCAGCATTGTGTGTGGGCAGTTCAGAAATTGTTCCATACCTCTGACAGGTAGATTTCAGGTTTCTTACCCTTGTAAAAAAAAAAATTTAAAGGCCTTTTGCAATGTTACATGGAAAACCGGGATAGATAAATTATTGAGAAAGCCTTCTGCATTATGTTGTCTTACATTCTCACATAGGCCATGATATAAAAATCTGGATCTGAACTGTTTGGAAGTGTATTTAACACAAATTTCTTATTGAAAATTTGTGCGATTTCACCCAGTGAGTTAGGTGGGTTTTTTTGTTCTTTTGTTGTTTTTTTGTTGGTTTTTTTTTGTGCAGCTCTCACCAGAAAAGGTTTCTGAGTTCTAGAATGGCAACATGTGTAAGCTATTTGATTGTAACTTCTGTCTGGAATGTGAAATTCCATTCTTACTAAGCCTACTTTTCCTTACTTAGATGAGAAACTGAAACCTTGACATGTGGGCCTAGTAGCCAAGATACTGATCACCTAAAGCACACCTTCTCATCTTGCATCTCTCAGCTTGTGTTGTTTTGGTTTTTCTGTATGTTTTCACTTTTTTCCTCTCCCATTTATCTCAGTAAAAAATGATTTGCTTATTTTTTAAACTTTGGGGGCACAGAGAAATATTTCTCCACATAACCCTAGACTTGGTCAACAGTTTTAGCGAAGTGTTAATCCCTTGAATCAGTCATGCCTTCTGCTTTCCACATGCTCCGCAATAGGTGCAGAGAGCTGATAAGCATTACAAGGTGTTTTGAAAGCCAAGAATATATGTCTGTGTCAGATCAAAGACAGAACTGAGTCCCAGGGTTGGATACATCCTGCCAATAGCTTAGTCTTATTTTGACCAGAGGCCTGTATGTGAAGCTCTAATAGTGACTCCAGGATATCGTTTTGACTTATAACAGATAATCTTTCTTATGTCCTGGAGAATGAAGGTTAATATACTTTTTAATTGTATTCAAACCAGTGCATCATGAGCTTATTGCCTTAGAATTGCCAAGGCATTTAGTTTACAAGGAAGAAAAATCTTGATTTATTCCATAAATCCTGAAAAAATACTTTAATAACTAAAATAAAACATTACTTAAGAATATACCTAAATGTCAGTGCATCAATTTCATTTATTTCTCCAGGTTATTAACAATGTGTCACTGGAAACAAAAGCCTGTCTTATCACTTTGGGGCATGGGGGGGGAAGAAAGGAAAAGGAACCTCATTGTTTTTGAAGCCTGGTAGTACAGTTTTGACATTTTTAGTTTATAGCTACAACTGCATAGCTTTATGAAACAGGTTATGCATAACAATCTTGGCTGACAGATGGGCAAAGTCATTCTTAGAACGAATGGCTGAATGATGCTGTCTTGGCTGCATTTTCTCTGAAAGTAATGCACAGATCTTTTAAATACAAGGAGTTACTTCAACCTGAAATCTGCTTATCTTCTAGGCAGATTCAACTTTGCTTACAGGCATATTTTTGTTAGTACTTCCACAGTTCAGTAGTTATATTAATGATTCGTCACTTTGCAGTATCTTCTGTGCTAGCTTATCTTTCATTTATTTGTTGATCGATAGCCTGGATATCTGTAGATTACTGGGACATTATTATGTACTGTAGAAAATACTTGCAATGTTATTAATCAGTGAGAAAAAAATGACCAAGTGAATAATGAACTTCCATTTTAGCACCATTATTTTTCATTTTAAAAATAAAATGATCTGCTCATGCATAGGTGAGCCCATTTATGACCTCAGGTTTTTTTGAAGGTACTTATCAGTATTGCAATAAAAGATACTGCATCATCACCCTTACAGAAAACTGAGCAGAAGTCACAGTAGTTCATTTCCAGGGAAGGATTTTGTTTTCTCAGTCATTGCATCACCAGCTTTTTATTTCAGTTTAAAAACTGTAATGCTCCAAAATCCTTAAGACAAATGAAATCTGAAATAACTAGATTTCTACTGATTGCAGCTGAAAAGTTTATGCTGTTTCAGAGAGCTGCTATAAAGTGTTAGCTTCCTCATCCTTTATATTTCAGGTTATCAGGAGTGATTTTGAGGCTTCTAGTTAAACAGACCACATTTCCACAAGTTTCCTCCTGCCTGTGTTTGCCAGTGTTTTACTGCAGTGGTTTTTAGAAGAAAACAAGGGAACACACAAAGGGGACAGAACCTACAGGATAGTCATGTATGAATTCTTACAGATGA
Organism: Lagopus muta; assembly: GCF_023343835.1. Lineage (NCBI taxonomy): Eukaryota > Metazoa > Chordata > Aves > Galliformes > Phasianidae > Lagopus > Lagopus muta. The sequence goes on from NC_064472.1 coordinate 61,859,500, forward strand.
ATTTTCTTGTCAATTTTAGATATCTTTCAGTAAAATAAAGAAGGATAGTAGATCTTCCTTGCACTTCCGACTATCCAAAGAGTATAGAGCATGTCTGCCGAGCATCTCCTCAGGATGATCATTTCCTTGTTCAAAGATAGGGGGAAAGAAAAACAGAATTAGCAATGGTTGATGTTTTTCTTATTTTGTTTTTACTTTGTTGTTTTTGGGTGTTTTTTTTTCACCTTCAGTTATAGTCAAAAGTTATTAGCATCATTATCATTAACATAATGAAGTTACTGCTCTATACATCTTGCAGAAATGTTCTCCTGAAAGACAGTCCTTATTTTCATCCAGTTTTATGTGCTCTTGTGCTTTTAAAGGCGTGTGCCATTGTGAGAAAAACTGAACGCAAATGAAAATTTCTACCTATTTCCATATCTATTTCAAGCCATACCTAGGTGCTGGGATCAGTCCACAGTCAGAGCTTGCATTAGTGTTCATTAGTTCATCAGGAACTACTGATGATCATGTTCATCCTCTTTTTTTTTTCTCTTTTTTTCTTTTGAATGTCTGAAGTACTGTTTTGTCCTTGTCTTTCCCACAAGAGCTCCAATTGATTGATCTAACACAGAATGGTATTACAGGTTCTTTTAATCAACTCTTCAAGTGTCCTGCAGTGTACCTCAAAAGCTTCTTCAAGCTCTGCCAGATGTCTGTGCCTGCCTAATCACCATTAATTTAACTCTCTTAGCATTATCACAAGGACTGGTAAGCTTTGAATATTCCACAGGAGATAGAAGGCCACTGTTGTTTTATGAATGGTGACCATTGGTGACCAATGCAATAATCCATGTAATCTCTGTTACAAACTCTATTCACATTTTGAGTAAAAATCACCATTGTACAGTATTGATGCGTTGAAATTCTACTGTATTCCACAGATGGGAAGTACTGAATGTTAGGAAGTTACAGATTTAATTATAATTAATGTTATAATTTTCAAATGTGAAATTCTCTTCAGAATACGTTCAGACCTGGGTAGACTGAGCATCACCTTTCCCATTAGGATGTGAATACTCTCTGATAAATTGTGAGAGTTACTGACACCCACAGAAATCATTCCAGTTTGTGGGATCTGTATGAAAACAGCATTATCTTGTGTGTACTGCAGGCAGGATTTACTGCTGTGCCTGTATGATCTCAGAACCTCAACTGCATTAAGTTCCCAAAGGTGCCTTTGAAAATCCAGACCCTAAGGCTAAAACTTTATTTTATATTTTTACATTTCAGGTTTGTGATATCAATAAAATGAGATTAGTGATGGTTTAGTTAAGTCTAGTTCTAGTAGGTTTCTCTGTAAGAAATAGATGCTGCTCTTCAGTGAGCTATGCAATGGATCCTATTAAGATTATCTATCTGAAAGTTTTCTTTAAATGCTGAAAAATTATATAGTAATTCAGATGTTGCTTTTTCCCCTTTTCCCCACAATACTCTCATTATAATGATTACTAAGTAGGTAAATATAGGATTCACACAATCTGTACTCTTTAGGAAGTAACCACTACTTAAGGAGCTGTTGATGTTGAAATGGAAGTTACCTTGAGCTTGTATGTGTGGTATGGTATGTGTGTTTCATACGTGCAAATTTCAGAGTAATGGCCTGAAACATGTTCCTGACAGTCCTTGAAGATTTCAAACAATGGGCCTCGTTCTGCAGTTCTTAGCTTTTAAATCGTACTGAGGAGAGCTGCATACTATTCTCCCTTAGTTTCTTACATGTAGTTGCTGCAGTCATAAAACAATACCGAGAAAATGCACTTTTTAAGAAGACACAAATAAGAGTAAATAAGAAATGAATGGTTGTATTTATTATCTTAGCTTACATGTCTACAGCTGTTAAAAATATAGCAACGTGACTTTCAAATAATGGTGAATTGTAAGCTTAAATTGAGAAATAAACAAGCAAAACAAACTAGTTTTTTGGAAGAAAAAGAATAGCATTCTTTTAATCTTATTTCATCTGAAAACAACCTTAGTTAAATGTGAATGTTTTTTATTTTATTTTGTAAGTATAAAAGTCCTTTTTAGATATCTGTTGAACAAAATGCTCTGAAATCGCTCTTCCTATAAAATTATTGTCTGAGAATCACAGAATAGCTCAGGTTGGAAAAGACTTTAAAGATCATCAAGTCTAACCACAACCAAACCCTATTACCCTAACTCTAATAACTCACCGCTAAATCATGTCCCTGAGCACCACATCCAAATGGATTTTAATCACATTCAGGGATGGTGACTCAACCTTCTCCCTGGGGAGTCTATCCAGATCCCTCTGTAGTGTCTTTCTCCCCTCTGGCAGATCAACACTCCCTCTCAAGCTTCATAGTTTACAATCAAGAAATGTTGTTAATAGCATATAGATGCTGCACATTTGCAGCAGGTTCTGTACCATCATCAGTTTTCCTTTTATCTCCAGAGATTTGGCATGGAGGAGAATACTGGGTGCCCAATTACAATGCTATACGATAAGGAGAGAGGCAATACTGACTTCATACTGTAGTCACTGCAAGCCTGTCATTCCTTTTCACAGGCTTGGATGCACATAGCAACTGTGCCAGTTTCCCCTGTAAAAAAATATGAAAATAGAGGTCTTGATCAGACAGTGAAAAATTTGCACAGAACGAACCGAGGGCATTAAACTATCTTGGTAATATTCAGGAACTAATCACGAATGCCTAATATTACCTTGAGCAGTCCAGAGTATCTGAGGCCTTGACACAGGGCAAGTGTATGTGATAGATCTCCACTTCAATGAAGTAGATGTCATGTGGAAGTCTTGTAAGGGTAGGTGCTACAGCCACCTTCTCACTTGTGTTGGACGCAGATTTCTTCTTTTTTTTCAATCCCTGATACTTCTACTCCAGGAGACTCTTGTTTGATGACTAGGAATACTCAGAATTTCATCTGTTTTATCTGGCATCAACTGATAGGAAAACAGCCCCCAGAGGTAAATTAAAGAAAACCTGGAGGAAAACTGACACTACTAAAAATTGCCAAATAAGTGGGCACAGGACTAGCTAAACTGGGAACAGGAATGTTGTCTCTTAAAAAGTAGCAGACTAAAATGAACTTTTAAAATATAGTTTTAAAAAACATGCATCATTAACTAAGCATTACCTTAACTCCCAGCACTCCATTAATTTTCAGTTTCCTCTTTCTATTCTGAATCTCCAAATTGAAGCTGAGATTGTGTGTACTGAAATGATAACATGTACTGTTGAAGGACAGCTGAGCCACCTCACCATTATCCTCATCACTTATAGGACATGCTGCCCCCTGGATTCTGTGCATTATTTCTTCTCCCCTAGTATTGCAGAGCAGATAAGGAATGTGTTGGGCTTTTTTAAGACTGTCTCCACTTTTCATGCTTTAGTTCATAGGATGGAGTATCTTCACAGAGCATGAAATGGATTGTTTCAAATGAAATTAAGCCAAAAGACATGCTTCAAAATTTGGTCCAGGCTAACTGGAAGTAAAACCCCTGTAGCACAAACTGTGTAGGCATCTTGGTCTCTAATCAATTACTTTTCTTCACCATTGCACTCTGCTGCTTGTCAGTATAAACATACCCTACTTATTGCCTATTGATTTCCCAGACTCCAATACTTTGATCCATCTGGATGGGTTTACTAGGTCACAACATCACAGAACAGTTGATGTCAGAGGTCATCTTGTCCAAACCTGCTCAGGTAGGGCCACCTTGAGCAGGTTGCTGTGTACTGCTACATAGATCCATCTCTTCCATTCACCTCTCAAATGCTGAATGCTTCTGCAGTTTGTGTCTTCTTGAAGCTTGCCTTCTTGTAAGCCAGAGCTGCAGTGTGTGTTTTTATTCTAGGAGAGATTCCTTGATCATCTTCCATATATTTCGTAAGAGCTGTCTGCTTCCTTTCCTGAGTTCTGTCATCAGTTTCCATGATTTATCATGGATATGCTCTTCCAGCAAACACTTGTATATTCATGTGTTTCTGCCAAGTATATAGAAGAAAGGGGGATGTTCAGAAGAGAAGAGAGAGGAAGGAGTACTCAGAAAATTGCAGTAGTTGAACGTTTCTGCAGATTGAGGGTATCTGCATCTCTAGTTGCAGTTCTCAAGGAGTTCAGTTGAAAAGCGAGTTGTATGAGAATTGCACACATCTGCACAGACAGATGAGGAAAGTCTAGGTTTTTTTTAGTTCACAGAGCAATTATGTGACTGTTTTCTCCCTACTTATAGCGTAGGTACTAGTCACTCTATGTTGAATTGTACAGTGCCTTGCAGTTTATGCTACAAATTCATGCAGCGGTTCACTACAATGTTTCATATTCAGGTGGATTTATCTTTACACTTTTCTTCAATTCTTCGAATCACATTGAGTCATCTTCAGTGTCAGAAGCAAGGTGGGAAACATATTTACAAAGGGGACTGCTACAGCCCAAGAGAGTTCTCTCAGACACAAGGTGTTAAACTGCTTTTTGATCTGCTGCTTGTAGAAATGTACATTAGACTGTAAACCATGGTTCTTCGTGTAACAAGCTAATGAGCCTATCAGTTGCAGTCTAATTGCCTCTACCTCACTCTAAATTCTGCTGCACTAAAAAAGTCAAAGTCACATTCTAATCTGGTTAATCACATTCAGCTTTGAAGAGCATATAGTGGCTGTGTGTTAATTCAACTTCTCTCCCTGGCAATTTGTTTGATTGCCTGTTACTTGCAATCTGCACTAACTGAATAAATGTATTCTGCATCCTGATGGGAAGGTACGACTTTCTGTTAAGGTATTTAAATGTGGATGTTTTGCTTAGAAATTGAAGTAAGCTCTTCTCACCTTTTCATTCCTAATTATTTTCAGTTGGAAGGATGAAAAGCAAGACTGTTTTAACTCTTTGCAAAAGGTAATAAAGCAATAGAATAAAAGCAGGTTTTTAGATAGTAAGTTAAAACCACTCTTCATGAAAGCTTCATACTGGCTTATGAAGAAAAAATTAAATATGATACTAAAGTAAGAAAAAAGAATAGTACATCCTTTTCTTTCTCTCCACCTCCAGCAATTTATATTGTTTGTATTGTCAAAACCTAGACTTAGAACAGACCCTGTCTATTAAACCTTACTTCTTTCTTTCTCTTTTTTTTTCATATAATTAACATGCACAAGCACACACACACCGAAACATGTGTATGTATGCTATGTACGTCTTTCATAAAAAGGCTGAACATGTGCCAAATTACCTTCCAGATTCCCACATCATTTTTCTGAACAAGACTGCAAGGCCACTGGGTATGTCCCATAAGTGCAAAACATTTGTTGCCAGCACATTTTTATTAACCCTGGATCTGGGTGATAATAAGGATGTATTGTGATTTTATCTTTGAAATTCCCTGAATCTTAATAGGACGTTTTCTTGCTGTTCTGAATTTCAATGAAAAATACTCTGAACATCATGGCCATTTTAAATATTACTGAAATCCTTTTAGATTAATTTTGACATTTTAAAAATAGCCAAGTGTTTTTAAGGAAATATCTTTCCAAGTAAGCAGGAGAGAGATTAGCTTTTAGTATAAGAAACCACATAGAAGAGGTTATGCTTGGAAAATGTTAATGTAAAAAATATTTATAAACAGAATTTAAAGTTGACTCTGAAAAGTTTAGTTCAAATGCTGCCCAGAAGTGTGGATCAATTAATGATTCTTTACCAGGTCAGCCTTTCTGAAAAGCGGATCCAACCATCTGAGCTCTGAAAAAAATATTGGGAATTAAGATCTGGATACTCTGAGTTTATTAATTCATTTTAAAAATCTAACTAGCAGTGCCTGATTCCCAGCAGTCCGCTTGGGTTGTGGAAGTCAGTCTCCTGCACTTGCTACGGAAGAAATAAGTTGTTTCAAGCAGACTATGAGAGCTGCTCTTGGTTCAGTCCTTCCTCTCTCCACTGAACAAAGAGAAAACCAAAAGGGTTTCTCCCTGCAGGGCTACTTCCCGTAGGTTCCAAGGTGCTCCTCTGAGCCATATTGCTTCTGTTGGATGAGAATAAATCCTTTTCTTCTGATAGAATCAAAATTCTAAGATCATCTGTGGCAATGCCATTTTCCATGTGCTGTTATGGTATCTCAGTACTAAAAGTTTTATTTTACTCCTCTTCTGGAAATGATTTGTTACTCATTATTTGCTACTTGTCATCAGATATTGGGGCAGATGTATTCAGTCTTCCTTGTTTGGTTGCTCCTAAGAGGCATTTTTCCTCTTCATTTCTTAAAAACATGTCTTTACATATTTCTGCATTTTCATCTTTATGGGATGCAAACTGTAGTCCCCAGCCTGTAAAAGCATTGACTCAGGTTTGATGACTTCTGATGCTCATTTATTTTTTCTCCTTTTCCCATTACTAATTTCTTATGTTTTCACAGATGTTCTTCTCCCTTGCCCTACATTTTCATTCCAAATCTGGCCTTTTCAGATGAGCTCAGCTTCAAAAAATTGCAATACTGAGTCTTCAGCATTTTATCAGTCAGATATTCTTTATTCCCTCATATTCTTCTTCAATTTTTTGTTGTTGTTGCAAAAACATATTCTTATACAGTTGAGCACTTCTCTGATTTTTTACCAGGATATTTTTACTATTAGTCTTGTTTGATTTAGCAGACAATATCAAAAATGCCGACTGCTTCACAGCTATTTATTGTCTGAAATAAATCTACTTTTCTTGTGGTGGTGGTGTTGTTCTTGTTTTTATTTCCGGTTTAATGCATTACTGGAGGACACAGAATCAAATGCCTTCACATTTCCAGAAAATGTCAGTTCGAATAGGGACTGCAGTTGCTCCATTCTTCCTCTAAAAATGTGTTATTAGGTCAATTTATTTCTGTTATTGTGTTCTGTTCTTTGATCACTTTAAGCCAAGCCATTTGGCCCAGATCTGTTACATTCAGTGTTGAACTCTGGTTCCACAAAGCTGATCACAGATGTGCTGACCCATGTGAAAGCCACTTGAAAGATTTTATTAGGCATTAAGAGTCCTGCCTTGCATTTTTTAAATCTTTAGCTAAGATTATAAAATGAATAGCTCCAAAAGGTTAGTGAATGAAAAAGCTAGAGTTTTAGAGGTAGAAAAAAAGACATAAAGGTCTTAAAGTGAGTGGAACAGTTCAGCAGGAAAAGTGTGATAGAAAATGTTCTAAAAGACTTAATAAAGCACAGTGTCTGTCACTGCAGAGGAAATGGAATGGAGATGGAGAATCAACCTGTGACATACTCTATTCAGATTATTAGGAGCATGTGGGAGTGCTTTTTGGGCTGCAGATGGTTTGCGAGGACTGCTGTTTTGTTGGGAAGGTGGGCAGCACAATAAAAAATGGTGTGAGATCAGTCCTGGTATACCATAAGGGGATAAAAGTGATGATTAGTGTAAAGGAAAGAGGTGAATTGACCAATTACCCAGTGGTAATTGACCATTATATGGAACTGGAACATGCAGAAGTTGTTGCAAACTGTGCCAGTGTATCAGCAGCTTTTGATTTTGTGTGGTGTGAAGTCAGACTGCATACAGACACTGTTCTAATTACATTTGTTCTCCTGTGTTGTGTTTTGTTTAGGTTGATCTACTTGTCCCTACAAAAGTCACCGGCATAATTACTCAAGGAGCTAAGGATTTTGGTCACGTCCAGTTTGTGGGATCCTACAAGCTTGCCTACAGTAATGATGGGGAACACTGGGTCATATACCAGGATGAAAAACAGAAGAAGGATAAGGTAAAACAAGGAGAAAACTGAAATTTCAGTTGCACGTAGAGAAGACTATAACTGTGGTAATTCCAGTGCAAGGAGGTGGTAGCCTATTGTATGCTGCTTGTTTTATAGGGTTCCTATGCATAGGGTCCCACAGATAAAAGTGAAGGTGAATAAAAAAGAGCAATATAAAACAATGACATTCACAGGGCAATAATATGATACCTATCCGTGCAGTGCACCTAATTTAATGTTGTTAAATATGGGGCATAAAACTTTACAGTTCTTTTCTTTATTGGAATTATTTCTTCCTTTAACTCAAGAGAAGGAAGTATATAAATAACAGTTTATTTGTTAATAATAATGTAAAATAACAGTTTATCATGTCTCGGTACATATTTTGTAAGTATTCACTATTTTCTGTAATTTTCTGTAAAGCACACATTTAATTTACCTCATTACCTATCCATTTCTAATTTTTTTTTTTTTTAATGGAAATTATTCACTCCAGGGTTTTGAATACCCGATGGAAAGATTATTTTTATTACACTATCATGAGAATACAAAACACAAAAAGTTTCAGAACTTCCCTAGCAAATGTTTAATGGGGGGTGTAAAGAAAGTGTGGATTTAATGACTGATTTACCTAGAAGCAGTTAACTTGTTATTTAGGGTATTATTCACTGTATATTTCCTTTATACTGTGTAACATTTTTATACCACAAAGACCTGAGTGCATGTGCACTGCTTTAGAGAAACATGAAGAATGCTGGCAAAATGTCTGATTGAACTGAAAGATCTACTACTAAAAATATCAGATGGGGCTGATACACCTGACGTGTATGCCTAAATCTGGTGGATTTTGCATCTGTATTCAGGGTAGTAAGTATTCCCACTTTCACAATAAGGCCCCCTTATGGTGTCCAAGCCAGGGGCCCCAGCACAGGAATGATGAAGAGCTGTTGGAGCAGATCCAGAGTGCTGGCGAGCTTTTCCTGCGAAGAAAGGTTGAGGGAGCTGGGAGGCTCCAAGGAGACCTCAGTGTGGACTTCAAGCACTTGAAGAGAGCTTATAAGTAGGAGAAGCCTGATGGGTTTTTTACACAGTTTGGTCATGATGGAACAAGGGGAATGGCTTAAAACTACCAGGAGAGTAGGAGGTTTAGGTTAGATGTTAGGAAGAAATTTTTTATTCAGAGGGTGGCAAGGCCCCGGCACAGCTGCCCAGAGACCCAGAGAAGCTGTGATGCCCCTCCCCTGGAGATATCCAGGGCCATGTTGGATGGGGCTCTGTTGTAACTTGATCTAGTGGGTGGCAACTCTGTCCACATCAGGCAGTTAGACCTAGATTATCTGTAATGTCTGTTCCAAGCTAAACCATTCTGTGAGTCTGATTCTGTGAAATGAATGCTCATTTAATAGTGGAAGATATCCTACATAATTGGATTAAATATGTGCATAACTGCATATCTATGCATAGAAATGTTATATCTGTAAAAAGATTGTTACCAAAAAATGACATTGTCAGCTCAAAGAGCCAAGTCACATTTCACTGTTGTTCAATCCTGCAAAGGGATTTTTCCCTGTCAAATTCTAAAGGTTTTTAAAAAGGTAAAACTGTTATTTTAGCCATCCACCTGAGAGGGTCCTGACACCTATGATTATGGAAGTGTCTAGTATAATTGGTTGTCATATAAAGATTGGAAAGAAACAACTCACCTTTTGAAGATGTACTGTAAATATATTCAACGTAAATGACAGATAGGCACTTCAGCACTTCCTACACATTCCATTTTAAATCCCTGGCATTTAAAAGTGGAAGAATCCACTGTGAAAGAAATATCTTCTCCAAGCCAAAATTCAGATAGCAAAGCGTTACATTCATTTTATTGAAAAAGAAAACACACATTCCAGTCTCTAGAGAGAAACACAGTAACAGTCACAAGGAAATCTAGAAGAAAATGCATTCTCACTTAACAGCACTGGTCCGACTAGGCTTGTTAATAACATTTGCCAAGGCAATTAAATTCTTTTCACTTTCATCATCAGGTGGATTGCTAATTGCTGTATGTATAGTCCTCTAGGAACAACGGAAAACTCTTAATCATTGTCTTATTAAAACATCTCCCACCCCATATCAGTTTACATCCCAAAGAATAAAATAGATGCATCTTATTCTTTAAGAAATCAAGAGCAAATACAGGCAGAATATGATCAAACACGCTTAGCTCAAAATTACAAATTATATCTTCTGAATTTAAATTTGTACAAAATAAACAAGATCAGTAGGCAAGAGTCTAGACTTTAGTCTTTTGATCCACAAACATCAAACAAAAGCATACTCACTATTCTAAATTTCTTCTATATAGAAAAAGTTACCCAGAGTCTGACATTCGAAAAATGCTAGCTGTCAGTCAGTGAGCTTGGCATAACCACATGGGAGGTAGGACTGGAAAATATCTCAACTGATCAGGCAGTACCTCTTGACCTATGGAGGGACTACTCTCCTACCCATCTCTTTGAGGTCTTCTGGAACAGGCTGCCCAGAGAGTTTGTGGATGCCCCGTCCCTGGAGGTGTTCAAGGCCAGGTTGGATGGGGCCCTGGGCAGCCTGGTCTGGTATGGAATGTGGAGGTTGGTGGCCCTGCATGTGGCAGGGGGGTTGGAGATTCATGATTCTTGAGGTCCCTTCCAACCCTGGCCATTCTGTGATTCTGTGATTCTGCACAGAAAATGGGATTCAGCAAACCCATAGGCCCTGAGTGCCATCTTAGGGGTAGGTGCAAATAGTTCTTCATTATTTGAATGAAGGTTAAAAACAGGTAGTTTAAAAAATCAGCATAGTAATTAAATTCATTTACCTGTCCTTCACATTATCAAAGATGCAATGCTTATACTGTAACCCACTCTAACATGTTCATAGAAGTAGCCAGTGATGAAGTTTTTGCAATATAAGCAGTCTACCCCAGGGCTCCAAAGAGGTAGAAAGGTCGTTTCTTTCTCTTACTCAGTAATACTGTGTTGTCCTCAGTTTGTTTTTGTTGATGCATGCTAACATTTCTTCTCAGCTTATTGTGGGGAAATATAATCATCATTCCTTTAGTCTTTCAGTGTTTCCTAATACAGTCTGTTTTCTGAGCATCAGATCATTCTTTTGAATCCTGCTTGGACCTACTTCTGACACTGGTCATTAATTTCTAAGGTCTGACTTTGTACATACCATTATTAAATTGTAGCATGCAATTCTCCAATTTGCATTTCTCCAATTTGTCAAGACCATTCTAAATTTTGATTCCACTTTCCAAGATGGGAAAATGTTCTGCATTTTTAACAAGCTAATAGATTTCCATCATCTATTTCATTATTGAGAGCATATAAATTATCTTTGTCTCAAGGCATCACTCATCACTCAGTAAAAACTTCTGGTTTTACATATAGCCCTTTGTTGTCTCTCCAGCCCAGGATGCCTTAGTGCAGTGTGCTCTCATGGGATTTGCCCACAGACTGTGTACAACAGTAGTACTAGGTATTCTCTGACCCACTCCTTTGTCCATAATTTGCAGCAGAGTGGCACAAAAATGCAAATGAAAAATGAAAACGACCAAATAAAAAGCAATTCCTCAGAGAGCAGAAGAGAAACAGCATCATTTGTCCTATCTAATAGTTCTATCCCCGCGCAAAAGCCACAACAATTTCCTTTGCTCTTGTAAAGGTTTGAGGTTTGGCTCAAAATGGAAGAACATTTTAGAAGATACTATGTTTACACAGCAAAATGAAACTCTTTAAGAAAGATTTCCTCTGACCCCTGAAGATACAGAAAAGAGATAAAAGATAAACACTAGCAGCTATCAACAGCAGCAAGCATAAATCGTTCATAATTTACCCTAATTCATTCTATTTATTATGTGAAATGATTTTTTAAGAGAAAAACAGAACAAATAGATTTCTGATTACCTCCTCCAGTAATCTACTCATCCTAGTAGTCTTGGTCCAGTAATTTAAGGGAAAGACAGTTCCAAAACTTCTGAGGGAAAGGAAGAGAGTATGAAAAAAAATAACTTGTTTTAAAGTCCTAAGAAGTGTGTCATTTTATGATGACAAAGCATCTCAAGTGCAGAAATTACAGATTTGTTTCTGACTGTAGTAAGGATTTATGGATGAATGTTGTGACTTTAAAACATATAGAAATAGGAACTGAGAGGTTAATCCTAAACTACCCACTGTTGGGCAGTTTACAGGATGAATCCTAACATATCAGTCAGTCTTAATGAATTCCTAAAGCTATTCTCTTCTCCCTTTTTTCCATATAATGTGTGAAATTACCTTAGAGAGAGACAAAAAAGAAAAAATAGAAACCAAACACTGTTATCTTGTATTCAAAAATGCATTATCTGCACCCTGCATCTTTGATAAATCTGCAACACATAAATTAGTTGTTTCAAACAGAAGAAAATGTGGTATTCAGTTTTCTTTGCACAGTTCCTACTGGAAATGATGTTCCAAGAACAGGCGCCTGCAGCTCCTCATTGGCTTCTGCTTTTTCATCTGCTTTCATCTGAGTTCACAGCTCTGCTAAGCTTCTAGGAAGGCAGAGTAAAAGGTACTAGGGAAAAAAAGTTAAAAGGAAAAAGAAAATGTTTCTTCAAATAATGATGCTTTTCTCATTCATTTTAAATAGTTTGAATCAGATCTGTGAAAAAATAAGAATACTTCTCCTGTTCTCTTCAAGTCACAAGGAAGAATTTACATTGCCGGTTGGCAAGTAGGAAGAAACTACATTTTAGTAAAAGGACCACAGCCAATAGCTATCTTGTTTTTCTCAACTAGAGGTCAGTAGCTCACTGTGCCAATGTTAAGGAGATCTAAACCAAATTTGACCTTTTTTTAATAACATTCCAAATGTGATTTATAAATTACATGGCGTGCTGTAGGTAGCTCAAGGCCAACTGTGATGTCAAATGGTATTTTACAGGCTGATTTCTGAAATGAAAGAACATAAGAAAGTAAGCTAAAGGACAATGTGCAAGCTGCATTTTGTCAGTTATTATTAGCTAAGAGACATGCAATTAACTGCAGGCAGGCAGTTTCTCCTGTGCAGATGGTCACTAGATTTCTGGACAAATTGAAGAGCTAGTTATAAGCTATGTGCTTTCTTATCTGGTTAATTGCCATAGCAACAGAAAGCAGAAACATATGTTTAAGTGAAAAGTTAGATTGTCAGATGGAAAATCTTTCTGCTAGACATCGCTAATGTTTTATCTTTCTGATGTTTAATTATAATAATACCTGATTTATACTTACAGATCCAGTTCATACATATAATTCACATCACTGTCATATTTAAACATCATTTTTATATTCTTGTTTAAGTGATTGCTGCAATAGGGAAATCATAAAATACTGATAGAGACTTTATGTCCTTTGAAGGATGATGAAGGAACTGGGAGTAATAGTAGGAGACAGTGCTTTTCTTGGTTCCAGCTGGTGACTGGGACCTGGGTAGAAGGAGGGGAACGTATCAGTTAAATGAATGGCTGCATGGATGGTGTCACACAAGTTTTGGAATTCTGTGATCTTGGATGCATCTTTAAGGTCAGTAGTCTAGATGAAGTGCCTCTACACCAGAGCGTGGAGTCTGGGAAATAAACAGAAGGTGGAAGCCATGGTGCAATTAGAAAACTATGACTTGATTTCCTATCCCAGAAACATGGTGGGATGAATCGTACAACTGGAATTCTGCAGTCAAATGCTAAAAGCTTTTTGAAGGGATAGGTGGTGCAGGAGGGGCATTGCCCTCTAAGTTAAGAAGTAGATAGACTGTGAAGAATTGCCTCCGAGAAACATCCATGGTCGTATGGATTAAAATTAGGAACCATATCACTGAAGGTCATGCAGTGGTTGGGGTCTATGGCAGACTGTCTGATCAAGAGCAGCCTATTGATGAAGCCTTCTTGTTTCAGTTCCAAGAATTATCATGTTCACGGGCTCTCATTCTGGTGGGGGATTTCTAACACCTGGATATCTGCTTGGAAGGCTACATGGCAGGCTGGAAACAATCCAGGAGACTCCTGGAGTCTGCCGAAGATGACTTGCTGGTATTGGATGGTCAGGTATTGGATGAAACAAGCAAAAGTGTAGCTTTATTGGACCTGGTGCTCATCTGGGCTGTAACAGCCATGCTCTGGTTGAGTTTGTGATCACAAGTGATATGGACCTGGCAAAAAGCAAAGTCGGGACACTGAAATTCAGGCTGTGTAAGGAGTTATTGGATGAGATCTCCTGGGAAACTGTCCTTAGGAACAAAGACAGAACAGAGCTGGCAGCTCTTCTGAGAGCACAAGAACTCTCCATCCCCCAGCATAAGAAATTAAGCAGAAGAGATAGGAAACCAACATGGCTGAGCAAGGACTTGCTAGTCAGATTGGGGGATAAGACAGAAATGCACAGGCAGCAGAAGTAGGGAACTGTGGCCTGGGAAGAATAGAGGAATGCCATCTGGACTCACATGGATGGGATCAGAAATGGCAAGGCACAGAGAAATGGCAAGGCACAGATGGAATTAAACTCTGTGAGAGATGTGAAAAATAACAAAAAGGACTTCTACTAGTACAGAAAGGAAAGGTGAAGAAGAATGTACCTCCATGATAAATATGAAGGGAGAAATGGCTACAGTGGACTTGGAGAAGGTTCAGGTACTCAATAAGTTCTTTGCCTGAGTTTTCAGTGGCAGTCAGGCTTCTCGTGTCTCTCAGTTCTCAAAACTTCCAGGTGGGCTCTAAGGGAGCAAAATCCCTCCAACTGCAAGCAAATCAAGTTCAAGAGCATCTGATAAGACTGACTATACACAGGTCTGTGGGACCAGATGCCATGCATCCCAGTATCTTAAAGGAACTGGCTGATGCAGTTGTTGAGCCGTTCTCCAAAAAGCTGTGGCTGTTAATTGAAGTCTTAAACATCAGTCCCGTTTTTAAGAAAGGGTGAAAGGAAGACCTGGGGAATTGTAGGCCAGTAAGTCTCACTTCTGTGCCTGGGAAAATCCTGGAATGGATCCTCTGGCAGTTCCATAAGGCACATGCAAGACAAGGACTGTGCCAACCAGTATGGCTTCTCCAAGGCATAATTGTGCTTCACAATCTAGTGGCCTTCTATGATGGAGTGATGGTGTCAGCACAAAAAGGAAGGCCAACTGATGTCATCTACCAGAATTTCATCTTTATGATATGCTTTCATATCATATTCTTTTATCTAAATTGGAAAGATGTGAACTTGAAGAGTGGATTATTCAGTGGATAAGGAATTGGCTGGATAGCTGCAGCCAGAGGATTGTGGTCAGTGGTTCTGTGCCCAGGTGGAGACTGCTGACAAATATCTGTCAGAGGTTCGTCTTTGGACCAGTGCTCTTCAGAATCTTTATCAGTGACCTAGATAGTGGGGTTTAGTGTACCCTCAGCAAGCTTGCTGATGGCATTGAGCTGAACAGTGGATATAATGGAAGGAATGCAATTCAAAGAGACCAGGACAAGCATGAAAAGTGGGCCGCCGATAACTTAATGACATCAGCAAGGCCAAGTGCAAGGCACAAGGCTTAGAGCAATCCCAGTGTACTAACTGGGAGAAGCACTCATTGAGAACAGACCTATGGAGAAGGATTTGGGTATTTTGGTGGATAAAAGTTTGATGTGATCCAGCAGTGTGCACCTGCAGCCGAGGAGGACAACTGTATTCTGGGCAGCATCAGAAGAGTGGTGACAGCAGGATGAGGGAAGAGATTGTTTCCCCTCTACTCTGCCCTTCTAAGGTCCCACCTGGAGTACTGTATCCAGGCCTGGGGCACCCAGTACAAAAACATTGTGGAGCTGTTGGAGTGAATTCCAAATGAGGCCACAAAGATGATCAGATAGCTGGAATGCCTCACCTAGGAAGAAAGATTGAGGGATCTGAGTTTATTCAGTCTGGAGAAGAGAAGGCTCCAGGGAAAACTCACAGTCTCACAGTGTTTAAAGGGAGCTTATAAACCGGAGAGAGACTGACTTTTTACATGGGCTGATAGTGATAAGGCAAGGGGAAATGGTTTTAGACTAAAGGAGGAGATGGAGAATTAGGTGTTCAGAGTAAATTCTTTCCTCAGAGGGTGGTGAGGCATAGACTGCCCCGAGTTATGAATGCTCCATCTCTGGAGATGTTCAAGGCCAGGTTAGGTGGGGCCCTGCGCAGCCTCATCTAGTGAGTGGTGTCCCTTCCCATGGCAGCCGCATTGCAACCAGATGATAATTAAGGTCCCCTCCAATACAACCTTTCTGTAATTCTAAGATAATATGATCATTACTATTTAGTAATGACCTGCTTAAAACAATATTTTAACCTTATGCTAACTTTTATGAAATTTCACTGAAAAAGTCTGTATTTCATCAGGCAGTTAGATTTCATTGGTCTTTGTCTGATCTGATACAAGTAAAAGGAGAGCAGAAATTTTATTTACAACATAGGATCTGCACTTCATTTTTTCTGTGTGGTGTGGGTAGTGTGTTGTGCTTTCCTGCTATTTTGCCTGAAGGAACTTGACTGATGATAAGGCTTGCACAAACCAAAACAGCCCTGTTGAGTATAAACAACATACATCAATATATTGACCCTGTGTAACATCAGGGCAAAGTTTCAACACTGTGTCTTGCCTCCCAGGGTCCCATTGCTTGTTTGTCTAAGTTTTTGAAGCCCTCAACCTAGGTTCTCCACTGATTTAAATTACAGGTGGTTCCTATTGCCCTCAGCTGAGCTAAAGTGAATTTCTGTAAACATTTATGAAGGGCAGTTGTTCTTCAGAATATTTCTTTTCTTGCTTGGCTTTGAACTTTCTGTCATAAACCACTTACAAACTGTGTGCAGTGGAGTAAATTTTCCATTTCAGGGACATGAGGAGATATATCAAGTAGAAAAAATGGCAAGAATGTGTTAAACGCACTTTACAAATTTAGAAGCTTTACATGCCTGCTATCTATTCAGAACTTGAGAAGATAATAAATATCACACTATACATCATTTTATTCATAGAAACATAGAGTTATGGAATTATTTTAGTTGGAAGATACCCTTAAAGGTCATCTTGTTCAACTCCCCTGCAATCAACAGGGGTACCACCAACTAGATCCTGCCACTCAGGGCTCTGTCCAGCCTGACCTTGCATGTCTCCAGGGACAGTACATCCACCATCTTTCTGGGCTGCCTGTGCCAGTGCCTCACCATCCTTATTGTAAAGAACTTCTTCTCTATATCCACTCTTTTAGTTTGAAACCATTTCCCCTTGTCCTGTCACAATTCTTGATCAAGAAGGATGTCTCCTTCTTTCTTACAACCCCCTTCAAATACTGAAAGGTCTCTATAAGGTCTTCCCGGAGGATTCCCAACTCTCTCAGCCTGTCCTAACAGGGAAGATGTTCCATTCCTTGGATTATTTTGGGGGCACATATCTGGACATACTCCAGCAGGTCAGTGTCTCTTCTGTACTGAGGACTTCACATCTGAATGCAGTACTCCAAGTGAGCTCTAAGAAGTGCTGAGTAGGAAGAGCAGGATCACCTCCTTCATTCTGCTGATCATGCTTCTTTTGATACAGCCCAGGCACAGTTGGCTTGCTGGGTTTTGAGAGCACACTGCTGGCTCATGACCAACTTGCAATCCACCCCCATGTCCTTTTCAGCAGCACTATGCTCTATCTTTACATTGTCATGCTTGTACTGATAGTGGGGGTTGCCATAACCCGGGTAAAAGACTTTGCATTTGTATTTGTTGAACCTTATGAGGTTCATGTGGGCCAACTGCTCAGCCTGTGTAGGTTTCTCTGGATAGCATCCTGTCCCCTTGGTGTGTTGACTGTACCACACAACATGGTGTCAGCCACAGATTTGCTGACAGTGTCAGTATCATTGATGAAGATATTAAAATGTGTTAGTCCCAGCACTGACCCCTGAGGCACACCATTTGTCACTGATCTCCCTCTGGACATTGAGATGTTGACTGCCATTATAAAAAAGCCACTAGGTTGATCAGGCAGAAATTGTCCCTTGTGAAGCAATGTTGGTTGTATGGGATCACCTCCTTGTCTTCCATGGGCTTCAGCATAGCTTCCAGCAGGATCTACTCTATCATACTCCTCAGCACAAAGGTGAGGCTGGCAAAGAGACTTTCTGAATATCAACTGAAAAGGAAGAATGTCCTTTTCTTCCCCTTACATCACTACATAAGCACAGGTGCGTGAACATGTCTGTTTGAAACACATATCCATTTAATTCAAAAAGCCTGCCCAATTTTTTATAGTGAAAAGCATCTTCCAGTTGTGAATTGTTCTAAAGTAAAACAGAATGCCTTTAAACAGCAGCTCTCTTTCTGCTAAGAAATCAGAACATCTTTCACCGTCTTTGACCTAATGTCATTCACTTGTAGCTTTGTAGCTCTTCATTGTGAAAAGAAATACTCCACCGAGCAAGAACAAAAATTTTCAATGCAAGTAAATGGATTGTGCAGATCTGCAAATTTCAGTCTTGCTTGAAGAAGTATTTTTCAATAAATGACAATAAAGAAATAATATGTTTCTGAAAGAAGGGAATATAACTATCAGAAACATTTTTCATTCAGCTTTCTTTTGAACTTGAAATGAATAGTTCCCCTTTATTTGTCATACTTACGAGATGTAATGCACTGAAGAAAAATCCAAATGGAAGCTAGATCTAATTACTCTTTTTAAATGGTCCGCCTCTAATATGATATTCAGGCTGGATGTTAGAAAATACTGCTTTTCCAGAAGAGTGATCAAGCACTGGAATGGGCTGCCCAGAGAGGTGGTGGAGTCACCAATCCTGAAGGTGTTCAAGGAACATTTGGATGTTGTGTTGAGGGCCATGGTGTAGTGAGAACTATTAGTGACAGGCAGATGATTGAACTGCATGATCTTGTAGGTCTTTTCCCACCTTGGTGATTCGGTGATTCTGTGATTTTATGAGCAGGATTAACTGCTCCAAGAACCTGTTTGAAATACTCTGGACAAAAAATATGGTTAACATTCAACAGACAGTATACTGACTTCATCATCTGAGACTTAGATGTTAAAGTCTCAATTCTTTGCTATTATCCCAAATAGCAGGAACTAATAATGCTAAGGCCAATGTAGACTTTCCATGTAATTTCAGTTTCTGTAAGACACGAGACCCAGAAATATTCTCTGCAGAGAATCAGGCTCCCTGAATTTTCATATATCTGAGGTATCCACTGACACAATGCTACAAACCCTATTCTACCCTTTGCCCCCACCTGTTAATTAGTGCTATGGATGTGCCCTGAAACCTGCTTTTAAGCTCCGCATTTACAGCAAGCATTCCTTATAATAAATTCAATTTTTCCAAGCTATTCTTCCTTAGATAGTTATTCTAAATTATCTTGTCATAAAACTTACTGCAGTTCTCTTTTTAAAATATGAATCAATTTACATTGTCATAATTTGAATATGTTGCTTAGGGCATAAAACACTTAGCTCTAATGAAAAATTTCAGTGAGTATTTAAAGGCAAGACAACCAGATACCTTGTTTGACACAGCTATAAGCAAGACTTGTTTATATTTCAGAAATCTTTTTTTGGCAGAGAATATCATTATGTATGTATTTTCTGCAGTTGTGGGTTTTTTTCACAAACTGGTCGTAAGTTATCGTACATAAAAGCACACTATCATACATTTTCTACTTTTTTATTTTAAAAGCAGCTGTAAAATACTGAGATACAGAGAAGCTACATATGTATGTGGGAAATATGTACGTGTAAACTTGCTGAAGTTTCTGAGTGAAAGTTTTAGTAACTTACACCTTTTAAGTATGCAGACTGACATAAACAGATACTCCCAGTAGAAAAATTAAAATAAAGCAAAAGCTTTGATCCACTTTTACATATCCAGGTACTTGGTGATTTAGGAGCTGCCCTGTTGTGTGAGGCTGGAGACCTGCCCAGACTAGGGAGCATGCATCCTCCAGCAGATGTCTTCCCAGTTTCCTGCACTCTTCTACCTGCATGTTTTGCAGTCCTTGGCTATAGATCCTACCCCTAGCAGTTTATCTCACTTTACTAATACCTAAATACTGTGAGAAAGAGTACCACAGTTTGATTACACGGTGTGTGAAACAGCACGACCATTAGGTGACTCATTCATTTCATTCTACAGGAACAATGCAGTGTTGTCTGTGATTGATCTCCATGCCATTTATGATGTTATAGACATCTATCACATGTCCTTTCTTCCAAGTTTCTTAACTTCATTAGTGAGCTTAAGCTGAGGTAAAACGAAGAATGAAAAATTCAGTAGTAAATTTTCTATCCCTGGATGTTTTTCAAGAAAAGAGTAGATGTGGCACTGTGGGACACGGTTGAAGGGCATGGTGGCGATGAGTTGATGGTTGAACTTGATGAGCTTGGTGGTCTCTTCCAACCTTAATGATTCTATGATTTTAAATTTGCCACTGGTCTACTGCAACGCATTCAGTATGTTTGCTCATGGGATGCTATATTTCATGCCAGTCACATTTGGGGATGTTCACAAAGCTTCTCTCGTTGATAAATCTGTTTTGCTAAAATCCTTGATCTAGCAATTTTAATTTCCTGAGACTGTATCTTGAATTTTGAAGGATGCTAAATTTTACATTTGCATAAATTAGTATCTGAAACAGATGAGTTCAGTTTCAGGTAATAATGACATTGTGTATGATTTTACATACACTTTCGTGGCTCTAAGAAAAATAGTATAATCCAACTCTTTCATCAGCATTTGTTCCTTAGTTTGATTCAGATATTTTCATTTTGCACAGATGCATGTGGGTATGGATAGCGAGTAGATGGATTTTTCTGGTAAACAAAGACTTTTTTTATTCCAAGTCTTAGTCAAAATGCTATTTCTGAGATGTCTTCCACAGGAAAAATGAAATAGAAAATTAAAAATTCTCCAATTCCTCTGCAGCAAGAATTGCTTGTGGTTCTGCATTGCGTATCGTCTGAATTGGTAAAAAAAAGCCAACAGATAAATCGCATGCATGTGCAAGAAATCAAAAGGAACAATCTTTTACTTTTAAGCTTTCTTTGCTGCAGATTTTACCTTGCTAATTTTAATGAGTTTGCTTTCTTGTATTGTATGCTGTACTGATACAAATGATAATCAAATTCAGATGAAATCTTAAAGCTCTAGCTAATTTCTGTAATCAAGACTAGACTATACTTGGACAACAAACAACTTTTCCTGACAAAAATGCTTCTTTTTTTCCTTACAGTCACAGCACTGTGGCTTTGTGGCCAGTTTTTCTGAAATTTTATCTGTTTATCTTAATTGTTGCTTAGCTTGAATGCTGAGGTTCCAGGCAAGGAGGGAAATACATCACTTTTGAAAGAGAATCACTTGTGGAGCATACACGTGTTCTTGAAAATGCCAAACTGATAGCACTTGAGAGGAGCTTAAAGACTAAAATAGTAGTCTAAGTTCTCTTCTGAGAATTTAGTAGACTAAAATTCTCTTCTGGATTCAACCTATGACATTTTTCCTAAGAACTTCAAAGAAGTTTTTCATTCTGCACTAATTCAGTCACATAAGCACTTGTTCTAGAGAATCATACTCCTTTTGTGCTTTATGCAAATGAAAATCACTCATTTGAAGTCAAAAAGACATCAAATAATGTTTTTGTAAATGAAAAGACATTTGAAGACATTGAAGATTACCCATATAAACCGAAAATATCTCAGGGGGGTGATCTGACCGTTTTGCTGAAAGAGAAATGCTATGCCCTTTGAATTTGAATCACGACTCTTAGGAGAAAAAAATGGCATTGTTCTAACACAGACCAGAGTTTTGGAACTCACTGATATGTTGACTAACACATGCCATTGGAAATAATGTATTTACCTGCCTTAGAATGAGTTAAGATATTTTTAAATGAATCACGAGCTGCTTCCAAAGCTATTAATGCTTATGGTAACATTTTTCAACAGAATATGATAGTGTCCTTTATAGTCACTAATTTTATCACAGCTTATGCAATGGCATCCAAGCTGCATTGGTGAGTAAGTGTTCTTCTAATGCTACTTCATCCAAAACAGTAACAGAACCTCCTAGGATTATTTTGACAAGATACAAATGCCAAGTAAAAAGGCAGTTAATTTTTAAAATGGTAACGATGATTTCAACTGTGGGCTGAATCTGCACCTCATGTTCCAGCCAGGCATGCAGGTCCAGAACCCACACAGACCCTGAGTCACATGTGTGGTGTCCTTTCTCTGGCCCCATGGATTTCAGGGTTTTTCTGTCTCCTTTGGTTCTGCTGTGTAGAGTTTCAGGCTCTTCACTCACTTTGTCACTTCCTTTTGGATCCCACTGATGTCAGTTCTGGACATTACTTTTTGGTTTCAGGTATCTGATGTTTTAATAAGACATTGCTCCCTTCTATCTGAGAAATAACATCATGCAGACCTTCATTAAGGAGGAATGTTGTTTTGCCCTATGATTGGGCCAGTATTTGTCAGACATCTTATAAAACACTAGTCCAAGGAGTACCTTGGTATGTAAAATAGCATGTGTAAAAGAAGAGTCCTCCTTGAACCCAGCAAGTGTCAGCTGTGAAGGAATGTCTCTATTGGAGCGTTCCTAACCCAGTCATTGCTCAGTTCTCAAGCTTGGCTATCCAGGCACCAACCTTCTTGCTGCTTGCCTTTTAGGTTTTCCAGGGAAACTTTGACAATGACACACACCGGAAGAACGTCATTGACCCTCCGATCTACGCCCGGCACATCCGCATCATCCCATGGTCGTGGTATGGCCGGATCACCCTGCGGTCAGAGCTGCTGGGCTGCACGGAGGAGGACTGAGGTGGGGTTCTGCTGGGCGTCATAGCTCTCAGTACCCCTACTGGTCCCTTCGTAGAAGAAACTGCAAAGCCTGTAGGAAGCTGAGTGGGTTTTTCATGATCAAGTGCTCATTTTATGGTAGGCCGCTAAATGTCTTTCGCAAGGAGGTCTAAGCCTGCCCTTTAAATGATCCAATCCGATTTTGTCCTTGAAATATGTTAGTGTTGTCCCTTTTGCTGTGGCATTATCTTTCTAGCTCTCCTTTAATTTGTTCACACTAGTTGAAATGTGTTAGGGAAAAACAGCAGCATCCTTTTTACAAGGGAAGAGAAAGAGCATGACAAAGCTCATTTGCAGCTTCAGTAACATTGGGCTGACAAGTTCTCCATAAATCATACTGTCATCTTACTTGCAAAAAGTGATACTGCAGCTTTTAGCAATAAGTTTACTTGGGGATGACTGCATTATAGTAATTGTGCCTATCAAACACTGTCACTATTTATGACATATTTTGGAAAATACTTTGTGGTACCGTAAAATACAGTACCTGTGATATTACTAGCTACCTTTCATTATTCCTATCTAAACAGCAGAGTCCGTTCACCTAAAGGGTTTTCCTAGCTAGCCCCATGTTCCTTCTCAATTTTGCATATTATAGACATAACCTTCATGCTTTCTGTTCAGTATCACTGTTAATGTTATTTTCTTTGAAAGACCCATTTGTATATGGAATAAAATTTGCTGTCAGTACATTATGAAGTTAACGAATTTGCCAAAGTACATTAATTCTGCTTGAATGGTGTTCTTGCAAGGATGCTGAGGTGAGACAGGCGGGTTCTTGTGGTTCCATGTCTTCAGTACATGCAAAGGTAAAGGCACAGTGCACAGCATAAATCCTGAACCCATTGCATGACTTACCCAGGAGTGAACTGCCCTCGATGGAGCTGCCCATCTGACTTCTTCTTTCAGAAACCTTCTTCCTGTGAGGAGACACATGATATGAAGGAATGAGGTGCCATGAAGCATGTGGAAGGAATGACCTCCTTGCTGCTGGGAAATCTTCCTGCTGGGCCTTTCTAATGGCACCAGTCATGTTCTTTCTCCCAAGCATGGAGGCAAGAGATGTTGTAGGAGTGCACCAGATTTGGGCACTTGGTTCCCTCTGCTCCCAGCTGTGTCTTTGCTGAGTATGCCACTGAGCCACAAGGAGGCTGATCTTTGTCATGCTTCATCTACAGAAATGCTTCATACTATGCTGTTTTAAGAAAGTATGTCCAGTTAGGGCCCTAGGACCCAGAAAAAAATTAAACAGTGATGGGATTTGTAAGATGCTAGAAGTACGGTTAGGCATTGGGTGGCAGTGCAGATTTCATTGGGTGGAGGCGGAGGGTGCTGCTATGCCTTATAGGATCTAGAAACAAGACAGGTCAATGGACTTGTCTGCATGAGGTAGCTGAGCAGCAAGAGTGAAAGAAGGGATGGGGAAGGGCATTGCAGTCATGGCTCTGGTGTTTGTTTGCTGGGCAGTAACCTCACCCCACAAATGGAGATAATCACACCAATCTTGTGAAGCACTCTGAGCTTCCTAAGCACAAGGTGCTCCATGATGATGTAGCACCAGAACCTTTAAGACCTTGGGGCAAGGAGTTAGGAGATATTGTATTTGCTACCTGAAATAATGGGATCACATGGGATCACACTGTTAACTTCATAACATGCTGATGGCAAAATATAAATTACTTACATATATATATATACAGCTGCATGTTCTAGCAAATATCACTGAACTTAATTTCTGTCACCGTTACATTCTCACTGAAACCAAAACACTGAAGTATGAGCCTGAGTCCTGCTTCCCAGACAAATGCCCCATTGGCCCACAGTCTGCAAAGGGAAAAGTTTGCTTTGGAAACAAAACGGTTTGGATTTCAAAACCTGCATTTAATCACACATTCTCCACCACAGAGAAAATATATAATCCATTTAACTGTGAAAGACCCTAGATTAGCAGCCAGGAATTTTACTTGCAAGAATTGGGGATATATAGGTGGCGGTTTTCGGATAGCGTCACTTAAACTGTCACATTTTAACAAACAGAACACCCTGCCTCTATAAAATGATTTAATCCTTAAACTGTATTTATACAAGTATTTATTTTATAAGGCTTAGACATATAAAGACTTCTACAGGAAAGTCTTATAAAGGTGAAAGTATGTGTAAGAAATGTTGAAGTCCTGTGCAACACTGCTAAGTTTGTTCTTTATTTTTTACTTTGTGCTGCATAACAAAAGCCACTAGACTGTTAATGTCTTGTCTGTAACTGTGTTAACAGCATTCCTTAATGATGTATATATGAAGTGGTCTTCAAGCATAGTGAGTGATTTTAAAGAGAAAGTCAATCATGGGGATATGTAAAATTCTAGAGAAAAACTGTATTCTTAAGTTAACCACTGTCAATGTTTTGCACCTCAAACTCTTCATTAAAAAACAAAAACAAACAAAAAAATGTTTTCAAGGACACACAGTATTTAAAGACATCTAAAACCATTTTTCAGTTTTAAGATAGCAACTGAGTATTTATTTATAGATTGGAAGAATAGCCACGTATCTAATGGACTGTGTAACCTAAAAAAGGGAGGCATTTCTGCAAATTGGAGTCTCTAGTTCATCAAATATTTTTAGTTTTGTTTTGGAATATTCATTCCCAAGTGATTGTTTTTTTCATGTTTTGCAACTTTTGGTATTGTCTTCCGTTGCTAATTCGATTGCTAACCATTTATCTGCATATAAAAGTAGTGTTGTTAGAATACCTAAAATAGTCACTTTATTTTGTGTTAACTTGGAGTTGAGTAATTTCATCCTTTTACTCTGTGTTAGCTTCCATCTGCCAGCAGCTTTCGCAACCTGGAAACAAAGCTCTGTACTTTATAATAATATGCTCCAATAAATTATAAACAAATCATATAGGTGTGCCACAACACTTTCAGCCAGTCTGCTGTGGCTTTATTACTGAAATTATTCTTTAGCTGCCAGAAACTTTCTTTAAATGGTATTGAGCAGCCATAAAACCAAACTGTATTCCTACTGTTATTTCATACTGAAATAATTCTTGATATCAGGTGTGCTCCCGTATTATGGTTTTTCCCTTTATTTTACTCTCCCCTCTTTGTGCATGAAAACCACTGACAGAAGGGACAAGTGATAACTAACACAGCCGTACTTTCCCAGTGAAAGCAATTGGCATACCAAAAAGAGAAGCACATAAAGGATAAGTGGAAAAACACTTTGAAAGGATCCTTGGGTATTAATTGTGACAGTGACATTGAACAAGAGTGAAAGTACACTCTTAATTAAATTTCACTCGGAACCAGCTAAGTCGGCACCATTCTGCGGCTCCGCAACATACTATGTTTTTAGCCTGGGAAAACAAGCACTGGCACCAGGCTCAGTTTTATCTGTGTGAAGGGCTTATCATGCTACCTGGCTGTGGTCACCAGGTTGACTTTCTCTTTGGGAATGGCTGCATACAAATACATGTGAAGTTTTGAAGACTAAGGATACTAAATGAGTGTATCTTTGCTATACAACAAATATGATCTATAATATTCAGTGCTGGCTTCTGATGTGTCAGTAAGTACAGAAGTGTCTTGGACACAAAGACCTTTGCAACCTTTCAAGCTGTGTAATATTCAAATGGTTTTGTATATACTTAAATCATGTAGGATGATGTAAAACCAGTATGACCTTGTCTAGTCTTCAAACTTAACAATAAAACTTTTGAAAAATGAGGCCATTTCTGAAGCACTTATATTGCAGTACCTTGAATGGATACAACTTATCTCAGCCAGACCTGCAGCAAATGCAGAGCAGAGATATGAGATGGCATTTTCCTGGATTCCTTCGTGGGGTCTTTGTGGTAGGTAAGTTTGTTTCTGGCAAAATCAGCCCTGGTTCTGTGCTCCCTTCAATGTGTTCCCTTTGTTCTTCCAGATAAAAAAAAAGCAAAGGTTTCAGTGAGGCTAAAAACATTTTTTATCTTAGTGCTGTCTGAATAAGCACCAGAAATATAAACAGACAATTTCATTTCCTTCAAGTCAGATTTCTCAGGATATGTATCAGTCCTTATCCTCTCTTCTCTACTCCTGCATAGGCAAATTAATTTCTGCAAAGATAAACAAGCTGCTATGAGACTTTCAACCAAGATTGCCTTGCAGGGCCGGTGCTTGCTCACAACCACCTTTCTCCTTCATATTTTTGCTTTGCTGCCAGCCTGCCAGGGCAGAGTTGCCCCTATTACATATGTCCAGCAGCAGCTCTGCTGCAGTGCCTGGGAAAGGACCGAAATGGTCATGCCTGACAGATAAAGCAATATTTTAATGGAAATGTTTTCAAAACTCAGGAAATTTAGTCTTTCTATTTTCTATGATGGGTGGTGAATGTAGTGCACAGAAAAGCTATTCACTCCCAGTTTCAAACATTGAGACTTTTAAAATACTTTAAAGATAAGTAGAATGGTATATTTTAAAGACAGTGAGAGGTAATCAGTGGTTTACTCCATACTCTGCTAGATTAAGTTCACAGAAATACATTTTTTTTGTTGGGACTTTTGTTGCAGCCCCATCTCGTCTTCCGTCCTTCAACCAAAAGTGGTCTCCAATCCATGAGTGCGCACTGACAGTAGTTACTCTGTCTGCCAAATGTGCAATCTGTACACTTAACAGTGTAATGCATTTCAACAGTAAACTCCCAGAAATAATGTTGTGAATTTCTTCTGATTGCGTATGTCTACCAGTCTTAAAAAGGAGAAGAATATAATGTTACACATAAAGAGAGGATATCTTCTAGTGAATGGTGAATATTAGTAATAGAGTTACAAATGTCTGACAATGTACATCTTGAATACATCATTACTTTCAATTATAAATTGCAATTTTTTCATGAAACCTGGGGCCTGCACTTGATGAAATGAAAAGTGATTTTTCCTCTCATTCTTCATAATGCAGTTCCCCAGGAACTTTAATGAAGACAGTGAGGGAAAATAATTAATAATTCTCTTCATAATGGCAACTATTTATCAGTGTCCATCCTACCATACCTGTTGCTAATGATCTCAAGGGATTAGCATGCATATCAGCACATATAGTTATGAAATGTAAGTCCCTGGTACTTCTGTGATAAATACAATGACACTTCGTATTTTCAATTCAAACAGCAGGTTAATTTGTTCACTTAGTGATCAGTAAACAATCTGTGAACACTTAGCCTTGTAAAGTAAGTTAGGACAAAGTGAAAGATAATTGCACTGATGAAAACTTCCTATTTTCTTTCAAAATATAATTTTCTTTATTAGAAATTTAAGGTGCAGAAGACTGGTTTAGGCTAATAATACAAAAGAGGGCAGGTAAATTTAATCCTTGTGTGAAAAATTTGTTGCCCAGCTTTATAAATGCATAGATCACAAATTATCTTTTGACAATTTTTATCACTATCAGTAGTTGAAGAACTGTTAATATATACTTAAATGTATCTGAACATAAGAACATGGAAACACATGCTCTCAAAGCTTATGTTTCTGAGAGCATAGTAAAATGCATTTTAGCAGTATATATTTTAGCAGTACCGGTTGTATTTAGATACAGATACAATATATATCAAGTTACAATGATATATATAGTCATGATAATGTTTCAGATGCGGCTGCTTTCTCACTGATTTACAAGCTAATGCATCATGGTTATCTGAGGTTGCACATCAGATGATAGGTCAGTAGACACATTTCTGGTGGCCATGACTAAATGAAGGAAATCAACCCTCAAAATATTGTAGGAAAGGTCACTAAACTTTTGCATCAGACTGGAAAATAAGAAGCAGGCTAAAATGAACAACATCCTGAAATATATTGTTTTTCTAGGGCACTGCAAGATGTCAGTAGAGAAATATATTGCTATGACCACAATAAATACAATTAAGCACACAGACTGTTGGGCATAAAAAATATAGGCAATTCATTGAAGCTGGGTCAAAGGCTTCTTAAAAAAGTGGTACAACGTGTACTCACGAAAGCATAACATGATATGATGTGTGCTCTTTGGGCTGATATATATACCGTGGGTTTCTTTACCGATTCAGGTTGGGATGGTAACCTTTCATTGCAATATCCCATATGGTTCATATTCTGGATTGGTGGCTACTGCAGCACTAACAACACTGCAGTGCCTACAGAGTATGGCCAGGACAGTTGACCCAAACTGGCCATGCCCCCTGCCGTATTATAACATCCTGGTCAGCAACACCAATGGAGGGGAGGAGGTTCGGGGTGGAGGTTGCCAGCAGTCTACTTGGTGAGGTGACAAAGGATTGCATCAATTGACTGGGTCTAATATTTGTTTCCCCTCTTTCCTTCAGTCATTAAACTCTTTATACTTCAACCAACAAGCTTTCTTACTTTTGTTTTTAGCTTGTCCTGTGAGTGCAAGGGCATGAGCAATAAACACAGCTGATGACTCCGGTCAAGCAATCCCAGGTTTACACACATAAATCATATCCACAGTTTAGAATGATGAATTTTACAAAAATATTTTCTCTGAATTTTCTTTGCTCACTTTTTATATACATGTTAGTTTTCCCTTGAATGGTGATGTTTTTATGTGTCGCTGAGTTAAGAAGATTGATCTATGCCCGTGACAGGAGGGCAGTAGGCCCATAATCCTCCCCCCGAGCCCCTCCCCCCGAGCCCCCAAAAATGGGAAGGAGAAAGGAAAAGAGGTAGGGAGATGGGAGCTGGGCTCAAGGGAAAAAAAAAAAAAAAAAGAAAAAAAAGGAATAGCAGTAATGATCTAAGGAGGAAAACATATTTTACTGTGATATTGGAATGCAAGATAACACAATATAATACAATATAATTGAAATTGAAACAAATAAAATAGGAGAGAGTTTCCTTAAAGGAAAAAAAAAAAAAAAAAAAAAAAGCCTGCTTTGAACTGAAGACACATGGCTCGGAAGCTCACCCACACCTCTGCCAGGCAACAGCGAGAGAGAGCAAGACCCCCTGACTTCATTCCTCCCGTGACTTACCATGTTCACCTCACATGCAAAAGGTCCCCTGGAATATATAGTTCTTCTCTTCTGAGAGCCAGGTATCCAGAAAGTTGTCAGTCTGTGGAACTGGAGCATTAACTCTTTAATTACCCATTACATGATGCTATGATGTGTAATACCGAAAACCAAAAATCACAAAATCATGACATTATGATTTCTGACTTGCAGAAATTCCTTTTCTACTTATGACTTACAGTTTGATATTTGAGCTTCATAGCTTCACTGGAGGAGGCATGGATGTAGAATTTTGGAACAAGCTATTAAAGCTTGGTTTCTTTATGTTGAATATACTTATATAAAAATTATCATATTTAGAGAGATACATAAAAACAACACAAACATGGACATACACATTGGTTGCTCCAAAAGTAATGCCGCCCATTTGTTTCCTTGGAAACTACAAGAACTAGAAAGAGCACTGTAACTCTTAGGATTTGATGGAGTATACTCTCAGACACAAAACACTATTAATCAACATAGTTATCACCATTAGCTATGCATTATCACCATAGTGCTACTCTCAAAACAGTCTACATCAGTGAAGGTGATTCAGTGTCACTGCCTGCCACCCACCTGCACCGCCCACCACCTCAGTGTGCTCACATCCACTGTTTGCTCTCCGCACACATACAGCAAGATTACACGAATGTTAAGGAAACTTATTCTGCATGCTGGAATTCCATCACACACCTTTGCTTCATACACACTTCCATGTCAGATGCCATCCTGTCAGATTGCTCCTCTACTGCCCTCTGTTGCATGACAACAAAATGTAATGGGATGTTGGTGAGAAGGCTCAATCTTTGCTGCCATAACACCATCATCGGCTCTGACATCACGGGCCAAGATAATAAAATAGGAGGCATTATTTTCAAAGCAGCTCTCATAGATGCATTTTCTGTAGGCCATTATCATTCGTTCTATTTTAAATAGCTATGAGACTAGAAATAGGAAAGAGGAAGCAGAAGGATAATTATACTTCTCATGTAGAGGTACCACCTATAACTTTATTCAATACTTATAGAGCTGGACAAATAAATCCATTGTGCATCAGGAGACTCGCTAATGAACATAAGAGTTGATTTTGTTTCTATTCCAACTTTTGATTTAAGTTAGAATCATAATCACAGAATAACATCATCATAGGATTGTTTGAGTTGGACACTTAAAAGCCTTCTAGTCCAACTCTCCTGCCATGAACAGAAACATATGCAGCTTAATCAGAGTCCCATCCAGTCTGACCTATCCAAGGATGGAGCCTCCACCACATTTCTGGGAAAATCATTCTACTGCTTCATTACAATTACCATAAAAAGCTCTTTCCTTATTTCCAGGCAAAATCTCTCCTTTTGTAGTTTGAAATAGTTTCCCCTTGTCCTTTCACAAAAGACCCTGCTAAAGAGTTTGTCCCCACTTTTTACAGCCCCCCTTTAGATGCTGAAAGACCACTAATCAGGTATCCCCAGAGATTTCTCCAGATCAAACAGCCCCAACTCTCTCAGCCTGTCCTCACAAGCTTTGGGCATTTTTGTGGCCCTCCTCTGGACACACTCCAACAGGTCAGTATCTCAACTGCACTGAGGACTTCACGCAATGGAGTAATGATGCAGTACTCCAGGTGAGGTCTCATTAGTGCAAAGTAGATGAGAAGGGCCACCTACCTCACCCTACTGACCACATTTCTTTTGATGCTTCTCAGCTGCAAGGGCACACTGCTGGCTCATGTCCAGCTTGCCATCTATCACCAGAAACCCAAGCCCCTTTTGGTAGCAGTGCTCCATCCTTGCATCCCCAGGCTTGTACTGATAGCAAGCGTTGCCGTGGCCAGTTGCAAGACATCGCATCTGGCTTTGTTGAATCTTATAAGGTTCACCTGGGCCCACTGCTCAGCTTGTCTAGTTATCTCTGTATAGCATCTCATCCCTCAGGTGTGTCAACTGCACCACACAACTTGATGTTATCAACAAACTTCCTGAAATTACATTCAATCCTACCATTGATGTAATTGATGAAGATATTAAAGAACACCAGTCCCAGCAGCGACCCCTGAGGGACACCACTTTTCACTGATTTCCATTAGGTGATGACATTCAACACCACTCTCTCAGTACAATCTTGCAACCACTTCCTATGCACTGGATAGTCCATCCACCAAATCCATACCTTTCCAATTTGGAGATAAGGATGTTATGAGGGAACATGTCAAAGTCCAGACAGATGAAAACAGTGGCTTTTTCTGTGTCCACTGTCATTGTTACGCCATCATATATAGCCACACCAAATTGGTCAGGTAGGAGTTTACCCTTGTTCTTGAGGACAGTTTCCCAGGGGATTTTGTTGACTAACTCCCTGAAGAGCTGGAAGCTGGCTTTCCTAAAATTAAGCTTCCTAATTTTATTCTTTATATGCCTCAGGAGTGTGAAATATACCACTGCATGACAGCTGCAGCCCAGGCAGCCTCCTTACATCACCAATCAGTTTGCTTGCATTGGTGAGCAACAGGTCCAGTACTGCCTCCCCCTGATGGGACTGTGTATTACCTGGCTCAGGAAGTTGTCCTCTGAATTGCCTCCTTCTGAATTGCCTTCAGGTTGCTGTGCTACTTTTCCAGCAGGTGCCTGGGTAGTTTATGACCCCCAGCAGGATGAGAGCATGTCATCCCAAATGCCTCCTATAATGACTCCTCCACTCCTTCTTTGCCTGTCCCTTCTGGACAGTTTCTACACATCAATAGCCACATTTCAGTTATGTGAATCATCCCACCAGGTTTTGGTAGTGGCAGCTGCATCATGGTTTCCCAGCAGCCCAGTGATTCCAATTCCTAGGTTTGATCAGTAATGTTCCCAGTTTATTGCCCTTTCACTCACCATTTTTTTCTTTTTCTTACAGTACACATTGGAGGAATTAAGATTTATTTTATGGAAACCATACCTCTTCCCAAGAGGTCCTGTTCGTGTTTTTCCAAGGTTTGTGGGAACAAATTACTGTTCCATACATATCCAATACAACTCTTTATTTTCTTCTCTTTTATTTTTGTTGTCTAAATGGAATTGAGAAGCAAGACTATTAGCATTTTTATAGTAAGATGTTGCATCCTTCTCTACATAATTTTTCCTGAACCTCACACATCTTAAATCTTAAACATGATGTGCTAGTTTCTATTTTAGTCTTCATTTATCGTGGAGAAACCTTTGCAACAGGAATATTTCCCATGAAAATCTAACTCTGAGCTTATACACAGATAAGATGCACCTTTCTCTCTTGTAGTGGTTTGAAATTCCTGTTCCTGCATTGCTGATATGGGAAATGGATGAGAAGCACCAGGTCCATATTCCTAGGGTTGAAAAATGCACTGATCTATGAACTGAAAATTAGAGCATGTTTCACAAATGCTGCCACTTGTGTGGGGGACAAGGTCCTCTGCTACGGGCACAGCGAGAAGAAAAGCCACAAGGAGAAAGGAGAACTGCAGACTGATTAAATCAGACCAAAATATGGAAATAATTTGAGAAAAGATAAAGACAAGGACTGGGACCTTGGGTAAGGAGGGCACTGAGTCCAGATGGACAAGGTTATACAGAGTTAATATACATGAACCACATTGAACTTGCAGGGCACTGTTATTGGCACTTACTCAAAATTCATCCATTTTTTCAGGCTGACCCCTCAGACAGACACCTGCAAACCAAATACTTTACTGATTTGTAGCTGTCAGCTTGCACCAGCTGCAGCCCCAGACCTGTGTGCTCAGCCGTGTGATCAGCCTTTTTTTCTAATTTTCTTATTCTAAATATTTTAAAACCAGCATTTCAACGATGCATGGTGCTTCGTGTTGCACCCACCTAAATG
Organism: Lagopus muta; assembly: GCF_023343835.1. Lineage (NCBI taxonomy): Eukaryota > Metazoa > Chordata > Aves > Galliformes > Phasianidae > Lagopus > Lagopus muta. Next base: position 61,893,050 of record NC_064472.1, read on the forward strand.
ACAGGCATGTCAAAGAACATTTAGGTGGTATAAATTTTTGACTAAAAACTTGTTAGCTTTAAATATATTAGCAAATACAACTGGCTAAATCTGATGTGAAAGCATGCTGATAAATGAGTTTCTCCTATAGACATTCCAAGGACCTTATTTACTGCAACTGGCAGAAAGCTTGTGTACCATAGTGAGAATTTAAATTTATCAGCCTAATCTTGCTGTCCATCTTCTGGATGCCAATATAATTTTCTTCCTTGTAAGAGAAATAAGTGAAATTGTTTATGGGCTTTTATCTATATTCCTGTTCTTTCTTTAACTATCTTGGCTTAGGAGCTCACAAAGAAATTGAGTTCTTTTCACATGGGAACAGATTCAAAAGTCAAAGCCTTTCTTTGTTTTAAAAATATTTTTTTTCCCATAACTAAATGATTTGCAAATATTTTAGTATAAGTACCACCACTATCCATTGACCAGGAGAAGTATGAACGTTTTTTTTCTTCTCAAAGATACTCCATTTTAGATGGGACTCAAAGGGGCATCCAGACGAATCCGACCTGATATTTATATAATGTGCATATACAGCAAATGTCACTCACCACTCGCATTGGCTGCTCCACCTTTCCACTTCTTTCCAGTTTCTGCGCTGTAATAGAAAGCGTTGTTTAGCTGTGGGAATGAGACCACCTATTCACAAATGGCTTTTCACATTTAACTGAATGGCCACATTCCCCAGATATTTCTTGGAGTCTAAAACCAGACTTCCAAACCAGAGCAGCCCAGGAGCTGGGTGTGATGTGGTGAAGGAACGTCTGTCCAGTCCTGCTGCAGCTGCCGAGCTAGCTGAATGGCACATAGGCTTTACACCTGTAAACACAGAGTGGGTAGCAGGAATGGCTCAGTAAACACGTCCCATCATGGTTTAAAGAAGTTTAGGTATTTTTAAACATTTAGCGATCTTTTCCCAGCCTCTGCCACAAGCATTCCTCTGGCCTGCAAAAAAAAATGCATTTGTGGTTAGTTTTTTTTCACCACTGGGTTACATTCTGTTCAGACCAATGTCTGCAATGCATTGAGACGACTCAAATTCCCAAAGTCAGATTGTGGACTTGTCTACTGTCCTCTATATTATACCTCTATACTTCCATTATACCAAGTGGAAGGTTGCTTGAGATACCCCGGATGCTGGCTTCTATAAAAGCAGTCCTTACACCAAGAATTCAAGCAACCTCTTCATAGAAGTCAGAACTTAATTTGGGGATGAAAGAGAGAATTGTGCCAATCATATTCCAGGATGATTGGTTATGTACTTTCCAATGTGCTGTGTGCTCCTTTCTGGCACCCGCAATACAGTTCAGTGTTTGTAGGGCTTGAATGAGCCTTATTTGTTAGCTCCCATGAGCCACTGTGAAATTTTCTTATATTGCTTCTTGTAAGAAATCTCCATTGATACACAATTTGCTAGTAAATTACTGAGGACTCTGTCAAAGATGTCTTTTTTCATCATTTTGAGCCACTTGTTTATATCGGTTGCAGTGAATCAAACAAGCATATGGACATTTTTCCAGCCCAGATTATCACTTGAAATTCAGAAAAGCAGTTTTTTACTGGTATGCAATGCTGGTGAAGCCACGCTGAAGGGTGACTGGAATCCTTGGCCCTTGTCATGTTTCTAGTCTGGAGTCTGCAGAACTGACCTGCAAGAGAGAAGCAGAGAGAGAATGGGAATCTGTCTCCTGCATGCCACCTCTCACACCACAAGGCTCTTCAAACTCAGAGCAGGAGCAAGCATGAGCAACTCTGCCACAAATGACAGAGACACTGCAAGTACTTTCCATTCAAAATGGTGCTCCAGGTTTCTACAGCAAGGAATCTGTTTTTATAACTTTATATTCATTTTATTGGGACTGAATATTCAGCACTGAGGGATGTGAAGGAAAAAGGGAATCTTTTAATCTGAACTTACCTATCTTTTCAGACATGTTCTGGTCATTGTCTGGCTCTGAATAGCTATGTTACCTTTAATTAAATTGAAAGACTAATTCACATAGCACAGTCTGACTAAGATGATTTCAAATGCCAATGTTGTATTAATGCACATCTTAACTATATTTCAAGGGTTTCTCCTTCGTCTGTTTTCATCTTGAGACAATCTGATTGCATGCAGTGGAATTATTTACTTCGAGAATAAGAAAGATCATATCTGCGAATGTTAATCCTCAGCCTCTCTGTCAGCAACCAACAGTTTGAGAAATGCCTGCACAGGAGGGAGGAACATAGCTGTGAGATGAACCTTTTCTCCACAGTCATTCGTGTACAAAGTACAGTGTGGCATTGCACACACATGCGCACACACAGCCACATGTAAGGGCACAGACTGGGACAGGGCTGCCATGCAGAATAGGGAGTATGCAGGAGTATCTGCATGACTGGCATTTTTGCCTGTCTTCACCATCACCTTTTTCTGTTCCTACAACATTAAATTCTTTTTAAATGATTATGTGGGATTTCCACCTGCCCACATGATTCTGTTACCTCCAAGTATAATTGCAGATGAGACAAGAAATCTCAGCTGTGCTGTTCCTTATAATGACATTCATACTTTGTCCAATGCTAATTATTACTTCCAACTGACAAGAAACACAAAGTCCAAAAAGTTAGATTTTGAGCATAATGAAAAATCACTGCATGATAATATGTTCCTTGCTCGTTCCCTTACTTACCTAGGAGAGCACTGTTGTTTTGCCCTATGAATACTTAAAAGCCAGGGACTAAATAAAAGGTGAGAACAAAAGAAACAAAGAGCCAACCCAAGACCACCTGCCACAAGCTGGTCACAGAGAAAGCAGTCTCTGAACAGTAGCCCTGTAATTTTCCCTCCCATATTCTGATGGCTCTGCTGGTGCCCTCCTCACACCCACATTGTGTAGTGAGGCACCTGAAGATGGACCACTGAGCTGACAGACCTAGTGGCAGCAGAGATCTGCCCTGCAGGCAGCCCCTTCTCACTGGATGGTAGGAGAGAGGCACTGCAGGGGAGCCCCAGAGCAGTCAGAACAACTGAACATAAGGTGATGCTCTGAGCAGGATCTATCAGAGGAGGAGGAAAGACCAATAGGCTCTTCTGATGGACTATGGTAACAGCACTGAATCTGGGTGAAGACTACAGTCCATAACAAAAACTCACCTGACTGCAGTATAACCAAAACCTGTATTTTGAACATCTACCGGTGTCTCTTAGGCCTGGACCTCTGCCTAAACTTTGGGTTTTGGGTTTAGGCCACTAAATGGGTGGCCATTCTCTGCTTGTGCATCATTTAACCCGGGATTTTCACCATTCCAAGAAGTCCCTCAGGCACACTCAGATTTTTCCACCAGTCTCTGCAATGACCTCAGCCCTGTGTTCATCTGCTGATGTAAGGGTTTGCTTTTTTCTTTGTTTTATTTTCCACAAAAGGAAAAGCATATTACCAGGATCATTCAGTTCTGTTCAGTACAAGTATTTCAGGGTAAATTCAGGAAAGCCTTGTAACTTTACGCCTGTTCAAATTCCATTAACTTTTACATGACTGTGCTGTCTTACATTCAGTATGTACTGAAGTGCTCTTGGCATATTGTGCTCACTGAAAAGTGTTTGTTGATCTTAAACCAAGTAGATAGAAAGTGAAGTGTAGTGGAATGCCTAAATATCATAATGCTTTCCACATATTCTATTCTATTCTATTCTATTCTATTCTATTCTATTCTATTCTATTCTATTCTATTCTATTCTATTCTGTTCTGTTCTGTTCTGTTCTGTTCTATTCTACTCTACTCTACTCTACTCTACTCTACTCTACTCTACTCTACTCTACTCTACTCTATTCTCTATTCTCTATTCTCTATTCTCTATTCTCTATTCTCTATTCTCTATTCTGTTCTATGCCATTCCGTTCCATTCCGTTTCGTTCCAGTTTGGTCTAATTCTATCATGACTATGTTGTTTTTTTTTCCTGACAATAGAATTGCCTGGAACTGATTCATCATCATCAAACCATAGTAATAAAAATTAGAAGTGGATCTAACTTAGATCTTCTATGTCCTCTCAATGATGCAGTTTTAAATTCATTAATTTTAATTTGCTGTTCAAATATTATGCAGACAGCTGACATTATTTATTCAGAGGATCAGTACAGTTTTGCAGAATGCCATAAGACATCTGAGGATAAGGCTTTGTCATTACCTCATGGTGAAGTTGAAGCTCATTTCTTCTGTCCTCCTGCAATCATGTTTTCAGATGGATAGAAAAAGAATGTGATATATGCAGCAAGTGCTTTCCATCAGGAGAAAGGTAATGCCTCATCCTTATAGCCAGAAGTAAGTCCATGAATGCTGAACACTTTAGCCTTTTTGTAACTCAGGCAGTGTTCTGCTCTCTATATAATATGCCAGCTGTACTCATTACTTAGAAAAAAAAAAAAAAAAAAAGGAGGGGGGGGGGAATCCTATACATGATAAAATGCGCTCAAATACTCAAGTATTCTCATTCTCGATTTCTGTCAGAATAAATCCTGAATCATTAATAGTATGAAACTCAAGGGAAAAATTCAGAATCCAGATTATTGTTGCCCTCTTCTCATCATAAACCTTAATTACATACAGTTTCAAATGTGTACGAGGAACGTTTCACTTTAAAATACCAGGTCTTCCTTTAGAGATAGTATTAGAAATCATGGAGTGGTGTCAGGAATCTGAAGAATTTTTTTCTGCAAGACGCCTCCAAGGATTCCTTATTCTGCAGAAAGATTCCATTGCCCTCTAAAATGAGCAACCTTGGCTAAGCAGATTTCAGCTTCCTACCAAGGAAGGAAGGTGACAGTGCCATCTGACTAGAAAGATCATGACTAGGTCGTCTTCCTGGACTCCATCAGGAGAGGGGTGGTCAGCAGGGACAGGGAGGTGATTGTCCCTCTCTACTCAGCTCTTGTGAGGCCCCATCTGGAGTACTGTGTCCAGGTGTGGAGCCCTCAGTACAAGAAAGACATTGAGATTTTGGAAAGGGTCCAGAGGAGGGCGACTAAGATGATCAGGGGGCTGGAGCACCTCCCCTATGAGGACAGGCTGAGGGAGTTGGGCTTGTTCAGCCTGGAGAAGAGAAGGCTGCGGGGTGACCTCATTGCAGCCTATCAATACCTGAAGGGAACCTACACCCAGGAGGGGAGTAAACTCTTCAAAAGGGCTGACAACAGCAGGACTAGGGGAAATGGATCCAAGTTGAAGGAGGGAAGATTTAGGTTGGATGTTAGGGGGAAGTTCTTTACTAGGAGAGTGGTTAGGCCCTGGAACGGGCTGCCCAGGGAGGTTGTGGATGCCCCGTCCTTGGACGTGTTTAAGGCCAGGTTGGACGGGGTCCTGGGCAACCTGATCTGAATGTGTATGTTTGGTGGCCCTGCTAGGCAGGGGGGTTGGAACTACATGATCCTTGGGGTCCCTTCCAACCCGGGTGATTCTGTGATTCTGTGATTCTGTCTTTCAGCAACTCAGATCCAGATTCTTGTCTGTTTGGTGATGTGGTTCAGACTGACATTTCTGCCTGAGTCTGGAATAACAGTAATGGTTTGAAACAATGCAAAGCAGTCTTTCATGAAGTTACCATAGAGACCACCTATCTTGCTTTTGCTGAAAGTTCACCATCTGAAGCCATGTGAGCCATTCTCCTAAAGTCCTCTGAGAAAACTGAAACTGAAGTAAGCAGAGTTTACAGAGTAAAGACACTATTCCCTTATAAGAATGAACATGACGTTTCAAAAATGTGTTGTTGAAATGCACATTGTCAAAAAGGTATGTATTTAGCATGCCTTCATTGATTTCATATGACTTTGGCTTCTTAGAATTGACACGTGGTATGTCTCACATGATTCAGACATCTGAGCCAGGTTACAGCGTGAAATTTCTCCCACTTCTTTCCAGTATGTCTCATTATAACTAAGTGGTACGCTGATTCGCTTAACTGGAACTCTGCCTAAATAACAGTGCAGTGTCTATTTTACAGGTCTACTTTTGAATATTTGCCATTTTCACTTTTTTTCTGGACTCACAAGGAACAAAGCCTGCTACAATCTCCACAGAAGAGAGGTTTAGCTCAGACACAGTCAGCACGCATTAATCTTCATTATTTGAAACCTTAAGCATTTTTTTAAAATGAAATACCGAAGCATTCCCACATGGCCAGATGGAAATATTTCCCTTCAAAGCTTAGAAAAAAATCTAGCACCATTTGCTTAACATCTTCCTGCACGATCACAATTTCACAAGCGCATGCACAAACTAACTCAGGGGAGACAAGGTCAGAACCTGTAAAATGAAGAATTGAAAGGACTACAAGCCAAATAGGGATTTACTGAGCACACAATCCCATAGGCTGGTCATGAGGAAAATATTCTCAGTGCTGAGGCTGATTATGTAGTGCGCTTGTGACAGGACCCAGGTCTGGTCTTGTGTTTAAAACCTGACATGAAGGTTCTCCTGGTGGTTTGTTTTCTGGGGAGAACACAAATGCCACTTCTCAAGGAGAACAAAAGCCTAGCTCTCTTGCTAAGAAAAATCCCACATGATCCACTATGCACCATCAGACCTGTTTAGGGAATTTACTTTTCAAGTGTCATTTTTGATATAGAGATTATTTTTGATAAATAGATTTTACCTGTATAAAATGCAGGTAAGGTCCCTTATCTCAGAAGATTTTATTCACAGGTAAATCCAGCCACATCTCTGATGCACTCAGCCTTTCTAGTGCACAAAATGGAGAGCATGCTTCATTTTTCCAAGTTACATTGCACTGTCATGTTGTCCTAGGCACAAGGCAGGCTGCCGTTATGGTTAGCTTCAAGTGGTAGTAATTAGAGTGACCCAGAATTTTTCAGAACTGCTACACTTAAGAAACACAGCTTTACCTCTGTTGACCTTCTCTGCAGCTGCCAAACTGAACAAGCACTGTGGTACTAAAAGCATAAATTAACTTAGTGACTCCTTCAAAACAGTATTGATTTAGGAAGTGTAATAACGGGCAACTGCTTCCTCAAAACCTGCACTTAGTTCAAGTCATTGAACAAATGTATACGATGACATTAATTCTATGGAGTTTATAATGTGATTCAACTAATATAATAGAGACTTATGCCAAACCGTTTCAAGCACAGGAGATCTGCTATAAAAGGAAAGTTTTCAAAAAGGATGCAGAGTTGTATTTCAAGTTACTGATAATTTTTCTTTCATTTTTTCTCTTCTAAGAAGTCTGATGTATAGTCCTTTATTCAACAACAACAACAACAACAACAACAACAAAAAAAACCACTAAATACCAAAGTAAAATTTATCGAGGAAAGGGGATGAATAGGCTGCAAATTCAGAATATCTAGCCAATTGTATTTATTGAATAGCCCATCTGTCCAAAAAAATTGAAGATCCTAAATTCAAGAAGAGTTTGTGCTGATAGAGATACCTATCACATTGAATGTGCAGCCCAAAAACTGTTGTTTTGTGTGTGTGTGTGAGTGTTTTAATGCTATTAATCAGGCAAATGATTAATACTGTGAGTGATTTTCCTTCTTCAGACAGTGTGCTCTCATCTATATGCTCTTCCTAACCCACAGAAGTTTTGATTCTGAAAAATACAGTTTCAGTGCACTTAATTTTTATAGGCACAGTGTTGTCCAAATATAGTTATCTCTGAGCCCTGAAAACATAAATCATGTTTAAAACTGTCATACAAAGACAACAACTCAAGGTTAGACCTTGCAAAACAAGCATGTTTGTTCTTTTCAAGACTTTCTCTTGAAAATGCCTGTATAAACGCTGAGATTCAATGCCTCAGCCTTTTCACGCTCCTCACGTTAGCACAGGGTCCTCAAAACGGCAGGCTCCAGGAGCAAATTTTTGGGATGCTGACAGCACTGTCATGCTGAACTGAGAGACAAACCAGGTCCAATGGGCTTCTCCTGCACAGACAAGGAGAAGCAACCCTCATGCATAATGCAGAGCGCTGACATACATCTGCCTCCTGCGTGGCATCAGTTCCCAGCTACGTGTGCAACCCTGAGAATGCTGGCTGTAGAAACTTCTGTCAGCTCAGGAGAAATATGAATCTGTTATTGAGTTACTGTGTGGGAAACAGGGACTGGTGTGGAATTGCTAACATCCCACAGTGGCCCTGCAGAAGTGCCTGCATTGGGCTACTGAAAATGGCACTTTTTCTGTGTTTTTAAAAGCACTGATCTTGATGGCCCTTTAACTCAGATCAGTTTGACACCAGGGTCATTTGAAGAGGCTTCGATTCTGCTGCTCTGATGCTATGCTGATATAAATCAGAAAGCCTTCTGATTACTTTTGCTGAGAGGTACATCTGGACGGAAAAAGTCTGTGTAGAGGTAGAGGGAAGAACACAGACAGGGCTTTGCTTGTTTACTTTTGTTTTCATGAGATCACTTTTGTGATTTGGAAAATTGAATAGTTCCACTTCGACTTTTCCAAGTCATTCTAAGAATTGCTAAATATGTTTCCCTTGAAATCTTTACAGTATTAGAACTCACTCCTCTTTATACTTCACCAGCCTCTAAAGACAATGAGCTCAAAGGACATACTATGCATGATTTGCTGTTTGACAAAGAACTTATGTAGCACAATTTCAAAGAGACTATTAGAAGAGATGCAATTCAAGCAATCCTTTCAATTGTCAATGTGATCTCTTTTTATATGAATACATTATGCGTTCAAAATCTATTCCAGAGGTAAGATTTACACATTTACATAGAGGCAGAGAAAAATAAAAAGCATAAAAGGGGAATGTTAGTATTCCAGTACAGTGGAATAGTAATATGTTTTCAGTCAGATCGATAGGCTCACCACTGAAGTCTAGCTTTACTGGGACTGCGAATTGTTGAAATGTCACTGGGAGATTGCCATGGATTGCATGACATGAAGGCAACAGATTTGGCTCCTCATTTCACTCATTTTCTTAGTCTGAAGGTAATTGACATCTATACCTTTTATCCTGCTTCTTTTATTTCAACTGATCAAAAGCAGAATCTTTTGATTACTTTTTTTTTATGCATGCTGGACAAGATACAAAAACTGTCAGTGTGTATTTAAGGCATGCAAAGTAAAAAGGCCAAAAGGGCATAAATCTGTTGCAACCACAGGTCACACTTAAATTGGTTTAATACCAGCCTTTTCAGATTCTTTGGAGAATCCCCCTTTTTTACACACATCTAATACATAAATGTGAAGACCTCCTCCCTCAGGAGACACAGTTCCTAATTGCATGGAGGGCACCACTCTATTGTAGCACAGCTTTCACGCACCTGCATTTAAAGGCATTTAAAATGGTTACCCTTTATATCTCAGCTACTGGTCGCTGTTATTCCCAGCTGAACATGGGATTTCATGGACAGGTCAGCATTTTCATTTATAAAAATGTCAGCACTAACTATCAATGCTGAGTTTCCCATCCACTAGGGATGAGTGACAGAAGAATATTAAGTGACAGATGGTAAGAGGCTGCTGGGAAAGATCAGCAGGATGGCTTTTATGTTCTGCTGGAGCTCAGTGTAACACACAGCATCACTTTTTCCCAGTTAGCTGTGAGGACTGGGGGAGATGACAGGCTTTGTGACTATTTGCTTACATGCATACTGCCTTGGTGACACCCTGTGACATACCTGACTATTGAATTTCCACTAAGCTGTTGCATTGCTGGTGGTATCAATGACAGTGTTGTAACATTTGTGTATTTTTTCTTAAAGCTGTTTTCAACCTGGTTCATGTTGTAAGGATGATCCAAAAATCTAGAAGCTGCAACAGCTCTCACATGTTAGCTACATGCAGGCATTGCAACAGCAGAGGGAACCAGGAGATGCCCTTACCAGTGCAGGCTTAGGACTGCTCTGGAGCTGAGACAGCTTCCCAGTGTGCGCTCATAAGATGGATGGCCAGAGCGAAGGCAAAGGAGGAATTGTGCAGCCCTATGAGCAGCACCAGCCCCTGCTGCTGCGGACACAGAACCATCTGCCTTGCTGCTTGCCTGGTTGCCTAAAACTAATTTCCACTCCACACTTTATTACTAGTCTCTATAGCAGGTCAGCACAGAATCTGGTGCAGAGCTCCTGCCTTATCATTTTGCAGCATGAAAATGAAAAGGCTGCTGGCCATGATTATTTTGTACAACTTGAATACGTGGGTGAAAGAAATTTAAGAAACAGTGCTGACAGCTCCTCAGATGATGAGAAGTAACTGTAATTCAGTAACACTATTTCGAGTTTGCAGATTCCCTGCTAATTACTGGTAATAAAGACAGAAGAAAAACTGAGATCAACAAAGATGGTTACATAAGGTGAAAAGAGAAGTGAACATTGAATCAAAAGGGTAATGATCCCATAAGTAGCACAGTCTCCTTCTCTACAGTGTAAGAAGACAAGGTTTTGGTGTCAATCATGCAACACTATAAATAACTCAGTGTTTTTGAGGGGGGGGAAGGGTGGGTGGGAATATCTTTTTTAATTAGTGGGATTTAACCTATACATCACACATATATTTAAATCACCTGCCTATCCATCTGTCTGAATATTCATCTAGTTCTAACTTCTCCTTCCTTTGTTGTTATTCACAGCTGTCCCTAAGGACACCATTGAAGCAGAACATTGCTGAGTAAATCGATATATTTTAGGATGATCTTTCATGCGAGTGACATTAATTATCACAAAATAATGAAACTGTATCTTCAAACCACCTGACCATATATACAGCATGGTTTTATGTTCAATCATCCTCTGAGTGCCTCTGATGGTTCCAGTAGGTGGTTTGTACTCTTTCCCTTCGTGAAGCATCGCTGTTCCCACCAGCTAAAATTAAACTGTCTCAGACTGAGTAGAATTAGAAAACCCACAGTAATGGATAGTCAGTTCTTTCAGACAGAAACAGTCATAGGGACATTTTAAAACTTTCAAAAACTGTCACTTTCTAACTGTGGGGAATTCTTTTCACTCTACTCAGTACTCCTCTTTCACATGAGATCCCAGGAGATTAAAATTTTATTAGAAGCAGATGCTTATTTTTAGATACAGTTTTATTGTTGGAGACAAAGACGAGAGTTCAATATTATCATGAAGAGGGCAATCTTCACTGATGGCACCATGCTAATTACTGTCAAAATCAAATTCTTTACAGCCAGCAGCCAGCTTCAGAAGGAAAATAAATGTGACGTGAGGTCTATTGACTGCTAAACCTAATTCTTTGCTTTCTTTGGACAGTATTCTCCAACCTCCCTGCAGTGCTCCTTACCCCAACAACGTTTATTGTGTGAAGACAGAAAAGAAAAAAAAAGCAAGTAGAAACCTGTAAGGGAACAGTGCACAGAGTTTGGGGTATCTTTAGAGGCATTTAACAACAGATGCATATCTAGAAGCAAAAGGAGTTAAAGTACAGAGATGACTCAGCAACCATTAGCTTTGTAAACCTCATCCCATTTCCTACCCAAAACTATTACAGAATTCTGAGGTAGGTAGGGCCCCTTGGGTCCATCTGTCCCAGACTCTGCTCCAGCAGGGACAGCCAGAGCAAGGTGCTTAGGCTTATGTCCAAGCAGTTCCTGGGGATCATAGAATCATAAAATATCCTGAGTTGGAAGGAACCCGTATGGATCATGAGTGGCTCCTGGATCCACACAGAACCACCCAAAAATTAGGCCATACAACTGAGAGCATGGTTCAGACATTTGTCAACTCTGGTAAGCTCAGTGCCATATCCACTGCCCTGGGGAGCCACCAAGTGCAGGCTCTGGCACTTGCTCTTGTTAAACTCCAGGTAGTTGGAGATTGCCTAGCTCTCTAATTAGTTTAGATCTCCTTGAAAGGCCTAACCACAGTAGAGACAGCAGCTCTTCCCAGTTTAGTACTGTCAGCCTTCGAGTTTAGTATTATCTCTAAGGAGAAGACCCCACAGTCTCTGGGCTCCTGTGCATGTGCTCCGTCACAGGCACATCACAGAATGGCTGTCTGATGGTCAGAGGGAGCTTCCTGTGCTGCAATTTGTGCCCATCACCTCTTGTGCTGGAATTAGACACCACTGAGAAGACTCTGGCTCATCCTCTTTTCATTCTCCATTTAGGTATTTCTGGCCATTATTAAGGTGAGTGAGAAAATTATATGCCCTTCTTTTTATAAAGATACAGGTCAACAAAGGCACAGAGGGTGTTACTGCCTCATTTTACAGACCACCAGACATGATTTAATAATGTGATAGAAGCTCATGAGGCCAAGCCATCTTAGCAAGTCACCTACCCACTCACTGATGTTAAGAGCAAAATGCCACACTAGAAATTCTGCTCCTGGTGTAAGTAGAGATGTAGAAATACTACTGAACCAAAAGAAACACTAATCAGCATCAGTAGGACCTACTGAGATGCCTAGTAGTGAGTGTACTCCTGATGCATGGACTGAGACAAAACAGAAGTGTGGCATCTGAGTAGCCCAAACATGGTGTGTGTGTGCATACAGTGAAGTTTAGGATTTCACCTGGCCTCTTTATTTAGTTTCCTGTGGGTCTGAGCCAGTGATCACTAACTGTTGCATCCCTCCCTGTGGCCGCCTTGCATGCCCGCAAGAGAAATATATCCCCTATCTGACAGATAATTTCTGATGTGCCTGTTACCTACTCAACCCCCTCAGCTAGAGGAAAGCTGATATCCCTAGTGTATTAGTATGCAAAATACATACCTGGTTTTATATTTACGCTCCTTTGACTCACAGATCCAAATATAAATGGTTATTTTATGCTTTCTATGCCAAAGAGACTGACCTCAAGCATTCTAGATTTTGTATATGTTCAATTTTTTTCAATTTTTTTTTTTAATTTCAGATAATCAATTCAGTTATTATATGCAACTGAAACTATTGTTAAACTTTTTGATATCCCAGCAGCAATCCTCCATCTTCTTAGCAGATTACTGTTTATCATGGCTCTTTAACAACCTTTTGGTAATTTTCTGTCCATGTTCTGTCCAGTTAACCTGAATTAATTTTTTTAGGTCAAATTTTATGAGCCGTTTTATGAAATGCTTCACTGAAACTCTTACTTACAATGATATTATACACTTCTTTGTATTATAGTATTCTACATTTACTAACACATAGATTTCCTTCCACTTGCTCTCCCATTGTCCACCTGTGACTAATCTACCTTTTCCAACTAGAAATTAAAAAAAAAAAAAGTCTATAAATTTCAAAAATAGCAACAGAAGAACAACATAATTAAAGAGTAAGTAATTTCCCTTTCTTTAGCAGGAAATGCATAAAAGAATTTGTTTTTAACGTCACACAGCTGTCTCACAGAGAGACGACCTATGTGTCCATACTACCTCATCTCAAAGTGAAGTCCATTTTGCTATGATGTGCTGCTCATCATGACTATTTCCAGCGTTCGCCCCAACACAGTTAAGCAATGCAAGCCACTTACAGATGCTGGCTTTCAGAAGAACGTGTTACTTTTCACATAACTTCAATACTACAGTCTGCTAAAGTTAGTTACAATCCCCTGAAGCAGAATAACGCACAAATAATTACTGCTAGATGTTATGATCAAGGAAGCCAGAGATGACCATAAAACTGTTAATGAATTCTTAAACACTAAGTTGAGTAAGGGGACACATAATGATTCAAAGGAAATAGTGACTGACATTTTCATGGCTTCATGTTTTACACTTAGACTGGCCAGCCAGAGCTCAGGGCACATTCAATGGGAAACAAATCTGCTGTGAAAGAACTGAAGAAAAGGTCAGACAGATATGCCTTACATTTTATGCCTTGTATTTTATATCTAGAAATCTTTGATTTTTTATTCATGTTTCCTAAGTGATGTTTTTGTCTGCATCTCTGCAGAAACAAAGGAGAATTTTTACTGTTATCTTATTGGCATGTTTCTCTAAGCATTTCTAAACAATGCTTTACTGAGGGTACAGAAGGCACATGAATAACACAAGCACAACAGCAAGTTGCCAACGTCTTCCATACTGTCACATACAATTTGGAGTTCCTCAGCTCTCTAGAGGTAATTCATCACTAACAGTATTCTTCTGAGATGTGACTGAAATTTGGGTGAACATATCACCAAGGTGATACTGCTACAAAGAAAATGTTCTGAAAGATACCGCATAAATAAATTTTTAAAATTCTAAAGGGAATAAATGTATGTGACATGCACCTCAGGTGGCTAGAAGTTTAAAAGCTATTACTTTCCATCATTAGTAGTCCCCAGGGGTAGAGCATTCAGCTGTGAAGACTGCTTTGTGCTTGCAGTGACACAAGGTCATCATAAAGAAATTAGTTCCTGTGGTGCTTAGCTGGAGTATTGCTCCTGAAATGACTTCCATGGCTACAGGTAACTGTGTCCTTATCACCAGAAAATAAATATAAAGCAAACAATGGACTTCAGACCAAAACTCCTGTGTCTTTGCAGAGAACTTAAAGTCAAGAGTTTAAATTCCTCAAAAAGTACAGGTTTCCAAACGTGCATCCTTCATAAGCCACTTAAAATATTCAGTATAACTTACTTATTGGTGCATGTGAAATACTTCATCAGATATAAAGAAATTGCCTATTATGTACCAATTTGCTAGTTCATTTCACATCCATCCATGATTTATACCACAAAGCTTCCATGGGAGGATAGAGGAGAAGGAATAAAATGATGAGATTTCAGCATTAAAATGCATTATGGAGTGGATTAAATAAATGATTCTTAAAAGATAACTTTAAGAAAAATCTTTCCATTCTTACGCAAAGAAAATTGAAAGAAAAAAAAGGAAGAATAATTGTAATGTTTCATCGTTAACTTGATTTTCCTGATTTGCATTCTCTTCCAATACTTGTTCTCATGACAGCTAATACTGAGAGTAAAAGGGCTGAGAAGTTGATATTATTGTTGACCACTTCTCAGGTAATTTAGTGTGTTGGTAATTTAGAGTATTATGGAATTTCAGCTTTTGTTTTCTTTTAAACTGCATAAGTTGCGAGAGGCAAAATTTTGTTATCCTAGTGAAGCCTGAAAGTGCACAGCTGTAAATCATAATACTGTTCATAACACCAGCCTGGAGTCTCCCAGGTGCACAGATCATTGTTGAGTTCAGTCAGCATGTGAGGCTCTAGCAAAAATAATAAATGCTAACGAAGTACAATTTTACACAACTTCATGGGAATGCCGGTAGGGGAAGGAGCATCTGTGAAGATCACAACCAGGTCTGAAACCGTGAAAAATCAGAAATTATTTGGTGGTAATTCCAAATGCTGTGCTGATGAGGAGCCTCTGTTTCTTTGAGAGCAATTAGTAAGCTGCTTGTGATCAGAGCAGGGGTAGGCACTGAGTGCAAGTGGAGTACTGCCTGCCGGCACTGGTACACAGCACATGCACACAAGGAAAGAACAGGAGGATTACAAGGGGACTGTCGTATGCACAAAGTGGGAAGGTATGGGGTCATGGATCCTTGTTTCCTGTGGCTTTCTTTGAGATTCTCCCTGGTCTTCAGCAGCCCTGTGACACTTCCTAATTTTGTCATGCCAGAGCTGTGTGATGAATGAAAACGTAACACAGCCACAGCCTTGTAGATGCAGTGAGGAAGTCCTGTTCTCTTAAGCATTTCTCCTAAGTATTTTTCATGTGCATAATTCTTTACTTCAGGAGATCTTCTGGCACATAGCTCCTCACACCATGCTTTGCCATTTTCTTACAAGGCAATTTTACCACCTACGCAATCAGAAATTAAGCTACATCATTTTAAATCCTGCCAAACTCCTAACATCAACAGGGGAGTGGGGGGTAGGTGGAAAAAAAAAACAAAAAACAAAAACCAAAAACTTTAGAAGAGGCCAGTAGTAAAATCTTAGAGACTTTAAAATAAATGTGTGTGTACACATGTATGAAAAAAACAAATGTATTGCAGAGTATTTTCTAGTGGAATATTTTGCCAAGGAATAAGCATTTGTCTGACTGTATTTGGATTCTGATAAAATGCTAGGAGAAAAAAAGTCTATGCTAAAAAGGAATTTTAAGTTTTAACAGATCTTTTTCACTTCTACCTTCCTCCTGCCCCAAGGCTCCTAAGTTATCAGCTTCTCCTTAGAGTATAACACATAATTTTAAATGCCTAGACTGAAACTAGTAGATAAAGACTTCAGCCTGCTTTCCATGCTTCTTCTTGAATATGCATGCAGTTACTGATGAGCAACTGAAACAGTTTAAGCTGCATTCACTGTACATATCCACTGAAAAGCGATGTGAAGATGGACAAATGCCTTAGTCTTTTGGTGTTCAGCTGCATGGGGATGAATTCTAGCCAGTTCATGTGCACACGAGAAGAATATGCTCCATTTTTCTGATGCTCAACAGAGCATGCAAAATTCTTTGAAAGAAAAATTACATCTAACTTATTTTCCTCAAAGAAGAGTATAGAAGAAAAGATTCCTTTTTTTTTTTTGCTAGGCATTCACTGCAAATAGGCATAATGTGCCCTCTGTAAATGATGACGGATAAAATAGCACTTTAAAGTTAATACAAAAAATGGTCATTTTGAATGGATTAAAATGTTGCTGGATAGCATAAGTGTTCTCCTTTTTGGAATTTATGATAGCAAAAATTAATTCTAACTGTTTATTAAAAGCTTTGATAAAGGAAAACCATAAATACACAAAGTTGCTACTTTGCAACAGTCTCCTTCCAATCTTCCATAGACACATGAAAGAGATAATTTTGCAACTACTGCGTATTCCTTCCAAGTTTATCCAAAATCCATAGTAGTGCTGATTGGAGAGTAATGTGGTTTCCTATTACTCTCATAGATGTGGGTGCTGAGAATCTTTACTGGGTTTGCATCTTAGACAGGGCTGTATCTTAGAGGAGTTGTGCAGAAAACTTCCTAAGACAAAGTCCAGTTCCAGGGTAAAGCTTGAATTAAATATAATTATGCCCCTCTAGGCACAGAAATAGAAGCTACTGCTTCCTTAGGCAATAATTAATATTAAATTAATGCATAATGAAAATTCATTTGTATTAATGAATGGTACATTAAGCAGGCATTAATATTACATTAATTTTAGATTTTTAAAATTAGATAATACGAAAATTAAGGATATGACCTGTCTTTTATTTCTTCATAAAGGTCTGTGGGATTCTTGAAAAAAGATATGCAAACTATTCTGATTTGCAGAAGAGATATAATCATGTCTCCAAAGGGATCATAGAAGACTGTTACAAGACAAAAATAATGGAAAGACAGACGCAGGGAACATTTACTAAAAAATTGAAAGAATAGTGGCATAGTTAATGGTAATCAACACTTTTTCTCTAACAGATAGGTTTTTTAAACTTGGGTTTTCTGGTGTGGAAAATTAAGCAGATAATATGTCTGTGTGGACACAATATCCTTCAGTATCTCTAATGAATTTTTTGTATGTCAGTTTGCAACAGTGAGATATATATCCAGTCACATATCAAGTTTGCTTAATGGAGTAATGATAGAGCTCAGAAAACACTTTTAGAACACTGTTAGGGAACTCTCAGAAGAAAATTTGTCTCAGTGGGAGATGCACATTGGCTCATCAATAACAGTGCAGTTACCTCAGCAGGCAGTAAGTCCCGGTCCCCAGATTAAGCCATGCGGATGGATGTGCCCATCATGCTTATCGTTGGCCAAGAATCCTGTCTCACACTCTTCTGCTCACTGCTCAGGGTTTCCCAGTGAGAGAATTAATTTCCTCACAGAGGATCTGTTCATAGATGGGGTGATGGATGAGGGCTATGGCAAGAAATGCAGAGAAAGATAAATCCAAAAATGTATTCTGCATGCTTACCAGCACTTTTGGCTGGGAGGGGAAACAACGTTGATATCGAAAGAAGTGATAGTAATTGTGTAGTGGCAAATAATTTGTTTGGATCACCTAGTGGTTTTGCACACTGCACACTATGGCTTATTTAAAAGCAGGAAGACATCTCCTAAAAGAAAGTGACTCTGCAGTGCAGAGGATTACAGTGCCAGCAGAGCACACCTACTGCCACAAGACTTAGAGCCCAGAGTGGCAAACAATATCCAGTCTGACGAATAAGAAAGGAGAACACTTGTACAAAAAAAAAAAAAAAAAAAGGAGTTTCCTATCTCTCATGACATTATGTTTAGAAAAAAAAGAAAAATAACTGGAAGAAAATGATTGAAAAGTTTGGAAAAGATTAAGATAATTAAGATAATTAAAACATGTAGTACAAAATCTATTAAGCATAAGAGTATGCTACTCAAGGAAGTTTAAGATTGAAAAGAGACTTGACTGAGACTTATACAACAACATGAAAGTCATGTCTTTGAAAGTGCTGGATCCATAATTCTACTATAGAACAGAATACAGCTTTTGAATGTACAAAGTAGATAAACATAAATAGGAAAAATACTAAGGAATTTATAGTGTTTAACTCCTAGAAAATATTGAAATACTACCACACTCTTATGAAGACATATTTATAGAATATACAACTATATATATATATATTACATGTATATATATTCTTGTATATATAAAGAAAAATTACATGTTCTTCTGAAAAGTTAATAGAGGCATACTTAAATAATGTGTATAATTGGGTCTGAACTGAGCCTAATATGTCCTTAGCACTGAAGAGAAATATTTGAGTCATGAAGGCAGGCCATTCTGCAAAGGAATAGCATAAAATGAACAGGAGTAATGCTTTGAAATGCAGGGTTTTTATTACATGGTTTGTAGAAAATAAACCTCAGTGGTAAGTCCTTGGAAAGCTGGTTTGGAAGATAAAGTTTCTTCACAGCTATAAATGTGTTAGAAGTTCCTTTGGCCTTCACAAGGTTTGACCTTTCAAACGTGTCACGTCATTTTAAAACTGGAAGTTTGTCTCCTACTCACTTCTTAATTATTTTCAAGCACTACACTTAAGCAGATCCCAAATTCTAAGTCTCCATTTACAGTTACTTAGCTTAGCTCAGACAAAATTTGCCCCATGAGTTCTTTATTAAAATCTCCAACAAGAGAGGTTTTATTGCAGCCAATCTAGAGAAACATACCTGGATTGTAAATAAGTAGTTATAAGGAAATACTGTCTAACAAGACCAGGTTTCCTCCTTACCACATATACCAGTATTTGACATGTGAGAATGCACAGCCTGTTTCTAGATGTGCTCTCTACCGCTCCAAGAAAAAGAAAGCATGACAGTACTAAGATGATAGTATCTGTATTACAGTATTTTCCAAAAATAATTCATTATTGCATAACTATTTTTTTTGCTTTTAGTACAGCATTACTACCAAACAAGTATCAAATAGAAATTAACTACTAAAAAATAAAAATTGCAAAATTGAATTCAAATACTCACTGAGTTGTCATCAGCTGATATTACTGTGACCAGACTGAAGGACTAAATCTTCACATACAGAGCTCCACAGTCAAAAGACAAAAAAGGTTTTTTTTTGTTTTTTTGGGTTTTTTTTCCTCCATGAAAGTCAATATAGAAAAGGTAAATTTGCACTATGTCCTGCTAAAAAATAATTTGTAATTTTATCTCAGCATGACAACTAGTTTTTGAGACTCGGTCAAAAAAAGAAAAGACATGAAAATAAGAGTATTTTCCCTCACAACTATCAATTGTATGGGATAAATAAACACTATAAATACACCTTTTAAGCTACCTGAAAATAACCTTGAAATATAGCTTCATGCACAAGAGACCATTCATTAAACTGAGATGCTTTGCTATATTTTGTACAAATAAAATAAGATAGTGTATTTTGCTATATTTGTAATTAAACCTCATGCCCACAATGGCTATCTAAGTAATCAGAAAAAAAAAATAAAAATCAAGTAATTCTTGGAAAGGCAGAAATAAGAAATTACAAGTTACATGTATAGCACAGGGTGCTACATATTGGAAAATGTTATAAGCGATCCTACTACTTACCCAACCACCAAAGAAAGAAAGAAAATAATAACATTAATAAACAAACAAAACAAACAGACAGAAAAAGAAAACCCCTAACACATAAATCTGTCAAAACGATGATTGAATGACCAATTGCTGGTATGTTTCCAAATTAGTGGAGAACAGACATTGTGTGCATTCCACTCCCTGCCACTCCATGGTAAGCTAAGTGCCATGATGCGTTAATATACACTTCTAGGAAAGCCTTGCCAGATATACTGAGGCATCTACATGGTCTGCTTAAAATAAGTTTGAATTCATATGGGAGCTCAAGTTAACAAACAGAGCAAATAAATCAACACTTCTGTTTAGCTTCCGTTTCCAAAGCAGATAAAAAGCAGGTTCCACTACTGGCATAGCTCCCTAAAAAATTCAAGGAATTCTGAATCTTCCTTGAAATATATTAAAGTAGAGCCATAAAACATAAAATCAAAGGAAAATGGTTACATACAAGACTCATACTGAATTCACTGACTAACTAAAAGCTTCACTGCGTTACCACATACTCTGGGGACCTCCACTATGACCAGGTGAACTTCAATGCTTCTATAATATTAACAGTCTTTAGTTACAGGAAAAGATAATGGCATAGTGCACCTGAGGTTGGCCTCAATCTAATTCTGCTGATTGGAAAAAGCTGAAAGTTCTTCTGAAAAGCAGTAAAACTGCTGCATCAGGGAAAGCTATTTTAGATCTTGGTTCTAATTATCAGTGGGGGTAACCTGTGACTGAGACACAATTAATAGAAGTATTTCAGAAGTTACTCACTTAAGAAATTAGTTTTCTATTTGGTTTTTAATTACAGTCTTTCAATTGTGGTGTTGTTTTTTTTAAGCCATTTGACATTGCTATTTAAATGCTGCCAGTATTTAGATATTCTTCCACCTCTTCCTAAGTACCAAACAACAGTAGAATATAAATTTCTTTTATCTCTTTTTTAACTTTAAGTGTCTGAAATATGTTGAGCTTAGAAGAAAAAGAAATTTCCTGTATTTTTGCAGGCCGTATTTTAGAAAAGCTACACTTTGATTTGCATTTTGTTTGTGAGATTGCTGTTTCTTGAACATTTTGAGTATTTCTCCCATTGTCTCTGGGAAGATGGCTAATCACTCTGGAGGAATCCAAAGATGCTCAGATTTCCCTTTTTCATTCGTTTGCTCTCACAGATTACATTCTTGCTTTGAACTAGTAGGTGTCAAACCACTTTGTTCATACCAGTATACACGTCTCTGTTGCTATGCCCCATCTCTTCTGGGATGTTCCTGCTAGCCTTTTACCAGCAGTATCCCAAGTATTCATTCAATCTTTTTCTATCAAGTAAATACGTCTTTACAGCTCTGTCCTTCATAATTAAAAGAAGCTTTTGGTTAAAGAAAATTGTGCCTTGGCAAATGTGGACTTGCTGAACTGAAAAATCTCCCTCTAAGATAGGTGTGCAGCCCCATTCACTCAGAGGACTCGCGTTGAGCTGACATTTTAGGAGGAAATTGTTCTTTCGTTGTGACATTGTAGAGAAACATCAGCATGTGCTTTGCCCAAATCTTTCTTTTCAGCTCCCAAAATCTCCAGCTTCTCATCTGAAACCTGCTTAGTTATTTGCTACTGTTACAAGCTTCTACAACACTTAAACCTCATACCTGAAAGCACTAGATAAAATGAATGAAATTCAGACTAAAAATAAATGTATAAAATGAGTTCATAGTAAAATACACTCAAAACGTAAAATCATGTAGTGACACAGTAATTGTGTAGTTGTGAAAATAAGCAGTCCATTTTCCTACTGGAATCTTTAGTATCTCAGGCTTTGAGTTTACTTGAGAGCACAGCATTTTGGAGTATGTTGAGATTCCACGAATCCAGATATCTTCTTGTTACTCATGTGTTCTGTGATCTTAAGCATTAACTCTATAGCATTTTTAACCTTAAGGATTTTTGGTTCAACTTCAGATTAAATCATGTAATATTGGCACGTAATAGTGTCCATAGGCCCCACCTTCAGTTTTGTTGCACTGAAGTTAACAAGTATTTTCTAGCTCTGTTTCACATCTTCCTGTTCTCTTTCTCTTTTTTTACCTCTTGTTTTCTTTTCGCCCCCCAAAATTGAAAGAGGAGGTAGGAAGTAGAAATATTCAATTCAGCCATTGCCATGTCAAGGGAAAAGAAGCACTGTACACTTGCCACAAAAAAAATATAGCATTATTCTTTGATTACTGACTGAAATATTATAACTTTCGTGCTGTGAGGCATGAAACTCATCCTGTCAAAAGAATAGCACCTTCAGAGTAGAGTCACTAAATATTTATTTCAGTGGCAATGTTCTGTAAAGCTTCAACTGTTCAGATTGAGTGCTACTTTCAGACCTTTTCCTTTTTATTGATTATGTTACCACTTTTAACACTCTGCCTTCATAAATAGCCACCAGAGAGCATTCATTCAACACCCAGTGAAACTTTTGCATTGAGTAGCATTATATTTGTACATGCATAAATCAGATGAACTGTCTTTATTCAGTTGGGGTCACAGAGCGTTCAACCCATGTTTGATACCACTCAGTCCCTTGAATGAACTCTCAAGGCAATACATGTTTTTCTGTCTTCCAGAGAGCTATTTTAAAGGCTTTCCAAGACCTGCTGAATTTCTTGCTCCAGACCTACCACAGAAGTAGAAGTAAGGATGTAGAACAAACCACTTGGGGAAAAGAATGTGCTCAACTACCTGTTGGACAGGAAATATATCTGCTTTAAAGGACTTGATAATTTTGTTAGAGATGGGTGAAATAATTTTAACATGATGACATTTTCAGAAGCCAAACAATTTCACATCATCAAAGGATTAGAAAGTTTAAGTAAGTTGGGAAATACAATCTTATGGAATTTGCCTTAGGATGTGAATTTCTAGTGGTCAAATTTGGGATGAGTTGTGACTGAAAACTCTCCCTGAGTCATAGCAAGGCTTGCGCCTCTCCTATGTCTGTGACCAATGTTCTGACCACTAACATGTAAGCACTCAAAGTAATTTTGATCAAATGCCATCAAAAATGTATTTGTCCATCAAAACTGGACTTCTAACACATGATCAACTTGGTTTGCTTTTTAAACAAAAATATTTGCAAGAGGCTGCTTTCTTAAAGTGTGCAAGTAAAATAAATTCTGAGACTTACTGAAAGCGAAGGTGAAGAGAGATTATTGCCCTCTGGGCAACTCTAGGATTTAATGTTGATAGAGCTAGTAGGAAAGAAGGACATATGTCAACCAAGGATTTGTATTCAACTCAACTGTCATCAACTTACTAGATGAGATCTGGTATAATGTCTCACATGAAGAATTGCATAACTTTGCCTATCGTGATAAACTGCCTGCTCTGCCTGCTTTCCTCAGGTAACCTTGGGGTCCACAGGATGGCACTGTGCCACAGAAGATGCAATCATCCTCAAGATGTTGAAATGAATACTTGAGATATGATTTCACTATGGCATTACATCAACTTATAATAATTCCCAATTGTAGATTGGGAAGAGAACTACTTCTTGGTGATAGTGCTTTCTCTTCCTCTTAAAACTAATACACATAGTTGGATGTAATGCCCTTATGTCACATAGTGTGAAGTGTCACTGAATGTACTAGACCACTTTTATCCACTGTTGTTGGCTACTATTGTTTAGAGAACAACATGAATGTAAGGTTCTTAAGGGCAAAATAAGTGCCTCAAGAATGTACAGTGAATCTCTGGTGAACGTACTTTCAACGATATGTAGGCTATCAAGGTCAAAAGACTTAGGACTAGGTAAATCCTGACCAAAAAGTACACAGTAAGAAGCATTGTAGAAAACTTCTTGTTTTCTACAAAAATTTGTGGCCAGCACAGTCCATTTGTTTATTTGTTTATAAAAACAATATCCAAAATCTGTTTGTTTGGTTGTTTGTTTTCTCCAAATTGGAGCAAATTAAAACTTTCTGGAGCACAATTAGCTAAATCACATCTAACTACAAGAATGAATTCTGAACAGTCCTTGATATCGTCTTCATAAATTAAACAAGCTTTCAGGAAGATTTAATACTTCAGGAAATATCTAGGATGTTGCTGTTCAGTGTTTTTTTTCATACTGCTCCGTATCATGAGTGCTGACCTAGAAAACTATCACTTCTCAGCTAAGACAGGCCATTCAGAAGGGCTCATTTTCAATATTAATTTTAATTCTAGTCACTTCTAGTGAAAAATAAGGTTAACCTGAGTTGCGCCATGACAGAGAAGGACTACCAGAATGATAGCAGCAATACACAATTTTCCTTATGTGAATAACAGAAGTGCATCCAAAACCCAGAAAATAAGAGTGAAAGGAAATAGGTTGATATGATTAATCACTAAGTGCTGGTAGAAGGTCAGTATAAACTGACCATAAATAGATCTAGACTGCAAATTACGATATGATTTCTAAACACCAGAGGAGTATTGTTTGGATACAAACTTTTGACAGGACATTCGAGAACAAGGCAAACACACCATACTAAAATGGAGCTTGATGAATTAATGTGTGGAAGTGACAGAATAAAAGCCACTCTGTATTTTTCGTATGAACACATTATTCCTTGATCAGTATCTAATATTAAATATTTGTGTTTTCAAATTTCTGTTTAGTACCTTTGACTTATGAATAGTTCTCTATTTTTTACTCAGAAATCCTAGGCATTTTTCATTATATCTGACCACATGTAGATTGAGAGTCTTTTTGGGCTGCTGCACTTCCTCAGTTTGGGCAACTTTTCACATATTTGATCCTTGTGCTGCAGTCTGCACTTGGAATTACACTGTTCAAGAACTTCTGGGATCAGGAAGAAAGTTTCATCATCAGAATAAAGGTGATTGAGTATTTCTATCTTGTTCTGCAATTTAGCTCCACTGATAAGCCAGGCCTTTCCCACAAAAAAATCTTTCTGATATAACACTGATCTCTCATCTTTCCTATTAGTGTTACTCAGAAAATTTTGATGTCTTTATTCTTTTCTTGCTAGTTTTATTTATTGTGCTGTTTCCAGCACAATAGGAAACAGGAAATATAGGTTGTGAAGAACAATGTTCTCATGAACTTTGCAATACTTTTTTTACCTTATTACCAATGAATTATTGTCTATGTTTATGGAGAATGAGGACTTAATGCCCTACAAAGCCTTCTTCTTCAAATAAGGCTGTATCTTACTACAACATTTCAGTAATACCAAAATGCAGTTAGCTTTGTGAATGACCACCTTTCACTACTAGGACATCAGCTCCCACTGGACAGAACTTGTCTGGTGCATGTGTCCACTGGATGCCTATCTGTTTAAGTCTATTGCCATAGATTAAGATTTCCTAAATGATTTTGCTGATAAGTAGAAAGTAATTCCCAAGTCTTCTGTTTTTCATTAGGTGCAATCTGTGTAGCAAAACAGACTAATTTACTCACACCAATGCTTCTCATTCCCGCCTTTAAATCTAATCAGGTATTTCCCCAGCCTAGTGTTAGGCTGTTTCTGTTCCCAAAAGTCCACTTGTATTTCCTAATGGCAAGGAGGAGTCTTAGCCTCAAACCAGAGACATCGAAGTGATCAGATCTTATCCAAACATAAAGGTAATCTGAAACAAAGGAATTGCCTTAACTTCATAATACATGTTTTTCCACTACTGTTCATGTGTGAATATCAGCCTAAATCTGAGCAGAAAGCTGGCAATCATTTGTTACCATTCAGACACTAATCCTGACTGCCCTTAGGGGAGCATTCTTACTCTCAAGTCCTGAGGCTCATCAAATTCACCTTCAAAAACCATCTTTGGATTCCTCTTTGCCATTTAGTGTTTTCCAAAAATCCCAAAGAAAGAAACTTTGCGACACAAAAATGTGGTATAGGAGTTGTTTGAGCTCGAAGGTCATTCTTAGGCATCTCACAGCTTTGATAAAGAGCTGCCTTGTATGGAGAAGAAAAAGTGATCTCTCTCCCACTACCTTGACAAAGAACCCAAAACTGTTGATGTGTAAGGAGTTTATGTGAATGCTTATAAAAGAGCAAGCTACATAAGGAAGTTACAGGCAAAAGATAGCCTATTGCAAAACAACAAACACCTGAATATCAGACATAGTAAACAAGACCTAAGGCTGTGAGTTACAGCCCCATGTATTCCGGTTGTGGCTGATGAGTTTGCAGTCCCATCTTTCCTCTTAAGGCACAGAGTTCCTATGAACTGCATGCAGCTCTTCAGTTTTTAGTTGATAACTTTTTTGTGCTTAGCTTTTTCTTCTATTGAGCTTGTTGTTCCAAATGTTAATATTATTAATATCTGATTATCTTTTCATGTCTTTGTCATGATGAAATCCAAGAAGAAAAAAAAAGAGGGGGAGGGGGGATGGGGGTTGTGTTTACTCTTCAGTTCTTTCTGGGAACAGTTTGCATCTACAGCTCCTTGTACTTTTTGTTACTGAATGATTCATGTCTTTGTTTCAAAGGATTCCCTGCATCCCATCCACACCAATCAGGGCTGAATTGAATCTGTCTTTCTTTGTGTTGCTGATTAACTGGGAGGGGTAAGCAAAAAAAAGAGAAAGAATGCAGTACATGATCTTTTCAGTATCTTTTTTGAGTAAAATGGAGGCTACCTACACAGAATGACTTTACTTAGGCCATTCCCAGAAACGGCTGTTTGCTTAAAGCACACGTTTCTGTGAAAGGATAGATGTAGCCAAAGGAAGAAAATGTAATTCCTGAGCTCCAGCCAGGAAGTACAGCTGAAATGGGGGGTAGGCTGGACCATGAGCAGATCACAACCTTGTGCACACCCCTACAGACCCTGCATGAAAGCTGTAGAAGCAGAACATCACATCAGAGATGGCTGTGTGGTCACAGAAAATGCATTTTCACCAGGAGGGCCTGCAGTGTTCTTTCAAATGGCCATAATTTTCCACTGAAGCCAATTTTCATTTGAAAGAACTGTGTTCTTTCACAACAACTTGTTTATTCATGGCTCAAGTTCCCCAGTTTTCTGCTTTTTTCACAGAGCAGAAGACAAGGCCGAATGCTTCTACTACCCTCCACACTGGTGCTCTCAGGCATAACAGCCTCGGCTGTTACAATGCTGGAAGACTAGAAATGTGTAAGTAAGAGAAATGGGGTCTATATGACAAGTAAATTGATTGTTTTCATTCTATTTCCATTCAACCTACCCTTAAAATTAGTGGTAACTATAAATCACAGAAATCTGAAGCCTGTCACAGATGTAGGGTATGATCCACTTACCTTTCTGTGAAAACAGACCGCTTAATGGGCACAAAATCTAGTTAGATTTATGTAACTGCTCCTAGATACAGCTCAGACATGTTACACTCAAAAAGGAATGCAGTGGTATATAAAATCAATAATTATTTTCAATCTAAGTAAAATGTTAACCAACTCATGAAGGAAGTGTTATTGTTCTGGTACTGAAAGCTACTGTCAAGATTGGATTATTACAGAAAGAGAAAAGGGGAAAAGAAAAAAAAGATAAAATATGACATTAGCAAAAAATATATAAAAAATATTATTTCCTCACTGATAATAGGATAGTTAAAAATACATACACATTCCCACAACCTTTCCTAGGTGTTTTGCTCATGCTTCCACTGCTGCCTGGGGTCTTGACAGTGGCGACTTCAGTCTGGTGAAGGTTACAGCAAATTGTCATCATCCCAGATCCTTCCTTACTACTAGGATCTACGTGGGGGTTATTTTTAAAACATTTTCTTACAGTGCATTACATCCTGTTTCTCACTGGTCTTCAAGTCCACATCCAAATTTCTAGGGGCCTTTTTTCTGTGCTAGATATTTGCTATTTGTTCCCCTCAATTTTCTGAAAATTGACTTTTATATAGGTCCAGGTCCTCATTTGTTCAACTGACCATTGACAAGTTGTTCATATGCTATCGGGGCTCCTGTGTTGGCCTATGCCTTGACTCTGATCCCATGATTGTTTCTTTACTCCACATCCTGAATATCCCAATTGCTCAGGGGCACTGATAGCATACCAGGCCTGTATTACTATACATTATACCATATGTAAGTTATAAATATTTTATTCTTTTCAGAAGAATGGCTTTCTATAGCTACCTACATTAAAAATGTGGTTGTATTACACCAAGATAAGCAAAAGCAAAAAAAAATTAATTATAGCTATCTGGTCTTCAGAAAAATAACTGCTGTGACTAAACCAGGAAAATACAAAGCTCCAGGCAAGCCAAGAAAAGTTCAGAAAAAAATCAGCTTGTAAAGCCTCAGTAGTGAGGTCTCACTACTAAGCCTGTGGCATATTTTAAACAATGACAATGACAATTACTGGACTACCTGTAAGTGGTAAATGCCCTCAATACTCTGATGCATTAGGAAATGTTAATCGGTCCTCAATTAACATTACATCACAGGTGTCTAAAATTACTGGTTCAAATAATGTTAGTGTTACCAAAGGCTGTACAGAACACTGCATTTATCCCACAACAAAGAACCAAGTCTCCAAAACAGTGTTATCCTTCCTGACAGTGGCTGACAGACTAAATAACGTCTTGGCCACAGCAGGCAGTCTGTGCATACACAGCTCCAGTTTTCAAGGTGGACAGTCTTGCACTGCATCTAAGAACTATTAGTTCATTTATAAAATGCATAAATAATTCTGAAGTTGGTGAATGTGTAGATAATGTAGACAGTATCAGCTATTTCTGTGCATTTTAGTATTTGAGGGAAGAAATATAAAACATTTGTTTCTTTCTTTTGGAAAAGTGGGTTATTTATTGCTCTGCTGAGATCCAACACTACATTTTGAAGGCAGGTATCAAACAAGTGGTAACACATTTATCACCAGAACTTACTGAATGAGACACAAATGTGCTGGAACTGGGAGGCTTTGGGGATTTAAGGTTCCCTGAGAAAACAAGATGCTTTCAGTTAAGCTCTTACTAGCTCTTACTTTTGTGTCAAAATCTCAGATAGTACTGGACATATCCGTAGTAAAGGCAAAAGAAAACTTCCTCGTATTCCAAGTAGGAAAGATTAAACTCAGAGTACTCCTTGCCTTGGGCAAGATTAAACAAATGACCCAAAATGAAAATTGCACATAATTTAAGCTCTAAAGCTTGAAATACTGAAAACCCAACTCGTCCTTAATTATCCTGAAGAAACTTAATGTTGGTTGTGTTGGACACTCTTAAGGTGCAACAAACACTTAACCTCAATTAGAATATGGATGCTGAGCATCTTGTCCAGTCCCATCTGTCACTTAGGGCAATGAGTGTTTCCAGGCCGTGAGACAGGACAGAATCTGCCCAATGAACAGGAGATTCCCAGCATTCACAACTACAATGAATTCTGCTATCAGATATATCTGAAACATGTCAACATAATGATAAAATAAAATACTGATTTTCGAACTTTCCAAAATTCAATGGTAAACATTTTTTTTTTTAAATCATCATTTTTGACTTTCCATTTTGAAACCACATTTTTAATTGAAAGTAGCACAAAGTTCAAAGTGATTAATAGTGTTACACACCACAAAAAAACAGAAAAATATTATTTTTCTTTCAAACACAGTATTTGAGGCTGTTACCTTTAGATTCCCTAAAAGCACTGAAAAAGCCTGTTCTGATTTGCTTCTATTTTAAGATTTTCATCCATTTAAAAAACATTTCCTTTTTATATTTTTCTCAATTAAAAACTAAGATGTGTTATACTCCTCTTCATTGTTCCCCAGTTTTTCACCCTGAAGTATTTTTACTACAAATAGTTCTGATGTGAAAACAAAGCTACTTATATAAAGTCTTACAGGTTCAATGATTCAATTCTTACTCATCAATGTATGTATTAAGCACTATTTATATTCTACTAATGCATCATCTTTTGATGCAAAAAGTGATAACACTAACTGGGCAACCCAATATGAATTAATATTTCAAAATCATGTCTGTGTATCAACAGCAAATATTAGATCAAGAAGATCCACATTAGCAGAAGGCTAATTGAACAATAATCAAGACTGTGGGTTATATGCAATCCCCGTGAGGTATATTCATACTTAGTAAGCAGCCTTGGTTCATTAGCAGTTCATTAAAGACAGACTCCATCCAAAGTTGGGGACTCCAATTCAGGAGAGGTGATGCTGGATGGATGTGGCTCGTAAGAGGAACTTGGCGCTAGCTCTAACAAGCTACTAACCCATTCTGCCATCTCTCAGGAAAACATGCAGAGTTGAGGCTGAAAATCAGGCCAAGTACAGCTGACTAATAAGTATGCTTTGTATCTTTGCATTTGCTCATGAAAGCTATCAACTACACTGTTGACTTTGTCTTTTAGTAGTTTAAAGTGCATTTTGTTTTCCACCAAAATCTTTTTGTGTGTTCATATTGACTTTAGCTAAAGGGAAAAAACAGACCTATGGCAGAGCGCCTCACCCTCACTCTGGTTCTCAGTCAGGTAGTTTTGTTAAAATGTAAGGACCTGAGATGCTGATTGTGTAGTAGAAATTCCTTTTGTTAAATGTTAGAGTGTATGTAGACTTGTTCATGTATCAGTTTATGTCATTCTCCTGGTCCTACTTCTCACAATGTGCAGAGGCATTATTTTTTTTCTAAAACGTGTCTGGTTATATACATGGTGCCATCCATCTACTCTGTTGGAAGGATGGGACAAGTGGAAGGAAAATGAGCTGTGCTGAGCCCTACATGAGGGTCCTTCTTTGAGCACTGCCTACATCTGTGGAACCATCAGGTTTCAGCCCAGATGTGATCATATACTGTTGGGTAGCACAAAGTGGACTCCCTGTCCAGTAGTCCATCTTGTTTGTATTCAATCCAGACATCTCCTCATGAAGGACTCTGGGAACCCAAGGGTTCACCTGGGATTTCTCTCCTGGCATATGCCACCTAAAAACTACACAGAGTAATGTTCACCAATCCAGTACCTGAGTCTCATTTAGGAATTGTATTTTTTTTTTATTTGATTTTGAATATCTACCCTCCCTAGGAAGAGAGAGAAAGAGGTGATTGGTCCTAGAAACCAGAGTTTTCACTGAGATTTTTAGGAAGAAAAATGACATGCTGGAAGAGCAGCAGAACATGCATCCATAGCATCTTCAAACTAGTTCTAACTTTTTCTCAACTAACAGTACAAATTTGTAGTTTCAGTTATGTATCAAACTACAGAATTGCAAGGAAAAACTAAGAGAAAATATTTTATGCTTCCCTTTATAAGCTTTCCTATAAATACATAGTAGCTGTTATTGTTCTTTATATTTTTGACTGTATCAGCTAAAACTAGCTGAACTAACTGAAGTAAAAGCTTTCCTTCAGTCTGCAACCAATGCCACTAAAATGGGAACTTGCTGATGACAGTAGATTCACACTGCTGTTGAAATGGTTAACAATGACAATTCAAACTGTATCTAAAAAATCTGATTTGACTGACAACCACAGAATACAGCAAGTAGCATTATGCCATTTAAATTTTATATCCCATTGGACCTTCTGTTTAGAGCAGAAGATGCTTCAGACAAAGGGATTATCATTTAGTTAAAAATAATTATGTCAAGAACTGAGAGTAAAATCAGTTCCTGGAGAAACAGTGTATATTATTGTAGCTTTTGCATGAACAAACATCACTCTTAACACCAAAATCTGCTCAAGCGGATTCTGGCAAAATTAAAGAAAATGTAGATGTAAAAAATTTATATATTTCTTCTCACAGACAAGTGCCCACCAGAAAAAAAATGAATATATCAGCACTGGGAGCTTGCATGAACTCACATGGCAGCTGTGCCCTGATTCATTCAAGTGCTGTAATTCTCTGTATTTTTTCTTGCTTTCTTTTATTTTTCTTTATTTTCTTTTTTTTTTTCCCTGAAACGAGAAAGAGAAACTCATACCCAACTTCATCTAAGCTATTTCAGAGTAACATTAAGGCTTTGACTCAGGCTGACAAACGACCGCCCTGTAGGGATCTCTTTCTCTGCACAAGACTGGCCATTGAAAAATACTGTAATCAGACATGGTGGTGATTTTATTGGAATAAGCTTATTCATTCCTGTTCATTGTCAAACAAGTTTCTGCATGAGCCATTTATCAAAAAATCAATGGGAGGCTTTTGAATATCATTTTTTCTTGAGAATGTATAGAAATATCAAAGTTTCATAATCTATTGATGTGCAACTCTGTGTGTGGGATGATTGAAATTAAACTGTCTGTAGGACGAAAAATCATTGGGAGATCTGAAGTTCTCTGAGATAGGGTCCCAGTATGGCTAAGAAACACCTCAAGAAACTTCTCATCAAGTGGGGATACTCTGTTGAAATATTCCAAAGCAATGGAGCAGGTAAATAGGTAAAATGACTTCCAAAAATATTAAATAAAAGATTACTGTGATTTTAAAAATGAACAGTACTTCCAGGGAGCTCCTGTAACTCAGACAGAATTCTGGTGAGAAAGCCATTCTCATCATGTGCTTTTCTTGTTGGATTTTCAGACTGAACTTATGTTACAGACCACAGTCAAGAAATGAGATCTGGACAGACACATCTTCACTCTAATAGATTGCAATTATTCGTGTTTCCTGTATAAAACAGTAGGAAGAATTTAGATAATTTAAATACATGTTAACTGACAAAAAGTGTTCAGACAGAAAGAATATAACAAACCTCAGTTAGGGTACCTAGCACACATATGTAGATAAAATTGCTCTATGACATTTTCGATCTCTTGAAAAAGCACATTAAATTGGAAATGTCTGTTATTTTCTTGAAAGGAATATTACTGCTTTTTAGCACAGAACTGTCATTTCAAAGCTTCTGATAGCTGTGTTGATTCTTATAGCTTGGTTCTGCGACAGTGAGGACAAACAGTGTTGTATGTTGAACAATGACTCAGTGTTTGACCCCAGCCCACTGAAGGACTTCAGCCACCGGATCATTTTGACAATGCTTACTGTTAAACACCTTCATTTTGATCAGAGTTCCACAGCATGGGAAAATATGGGAGATCTGGAACAGTGTGATGACCTTGAGACCAGAAAAAGAAATAAATAAGAGGTCTGGTTGAAGCACCCAGTAACGCATCCAGGTATTCCACCAGTGCATATATGAAGGCACATCTGACTTCCAACTTTCTGTTCAGCCTCAAAAGAAAATTTATTTTATGCTCAAATTTGGTAAAAATATTTTGCAAGATGCAGGCAGTGTAAACAGAATAACCACACTGTGGCAGTGGTAGACAGTGCTACCATGTTTGTAATATGCATAAAAGAGGCAGAAAATGTTATGCAAATGTGCATGGTAAATTAGATGTGCAGAGAAAGAAAGGAGATCTTGTGACATTCCCTCCTAAGGATAAGGTATGTAAGTGAAAGACTCATTTCCATGCACCTGGCAGTGTGTGCAGCTCATGGGACACAGCTTCACAGGAGACCTCACCTTAGGTAACGTGCATATTAACTCAGTATGAGACTTCTGTTAATGTTTCAAAGAGAGCACTGGAGAGCTCTGTATCCCAGTATTCTTACCTTGCATACTGAATTCTTTCCCATCTGTGGATGATAAATGATCACAGACATTTCATTTGGTGTGCCAACTGAAAGTTGTGAAGCGTGGTGTATCAATAAGACAGAGAGAACATTTCTGAAATTAAATAGATTTAGATCTGCTTGAAACACTGAAGAACTGAAAAAGTACTCTGATGTCAGTAACACTTTTTTAAAGTTCTGGCTATGATGTATGAAAGTGGATGAGATGGATAGAAGAATGGAGGTAAAGGCAATTGGACCACTAACTAAAATTATGAGAGAGGAAGAAAAAGTAAAATAGTATTAGGTTAAAAAGTATGGTTTGGAAGTAGAGCTTCTGAAACCAAATAGGATTAATTTGTTGTAATTGTAATTCTGAACGTCAGAAAAAAGAAAAAAACATTTGTTTCAGTGGGACACTGATAAAAAGATGAGGAAACAGATGAGGAAACACACATGATAGTTAAAAGGAAAAGGAAGTTAATGAGGGCTTCAGGAAGCATATTTCATGCAGAAAATCTTAATATTCCAGTCGCAGAAGCAAATTGTAAGACAAAAGCTGTGTGATAATTCAAGGAAGAAATATGTAAAATGTCATGCTGTTATGCTGATTACTGGGTAGATTTATGATATAGACTTCACAAATTACAACATACAGAGTGGAGAGGCGGAATAAATATACTTTCTAAAACTTAATCACTTTCTAATGTGAAAAAGCTAGAAGGTGATTCTTCAGAGAGCAAAAAATGTAACCTGAAAAAGCATCATTTTTGTTTTCTTTTTTTCTTTTGTGGAAGCTTAAGCTTAATAAGAGGAAATTAGAGTATTCAAATCCATCTGAGGCCACAAAAATACAGTATTAGCAGAGCAAATTACTCTTACGTAATTTGCTGCCAAAAGCTGCCAAAAGCAATTTAGTCTGTGTGCATAGAAATAAAAGCACAAGATTAAATCAATATGTTTTTCTCATGTTTGTGGAGAAAAAGATAATTGATTAGAATAGCAGGTTGCATCTGCACTAATGTGCCATTCAGTAGCTGACATCACCTCTCTCGCTTTGGCACAAACTCAGCTCATAATACTCACTTACATACCTTTTAATTACTTTGCTTTGTAGACAGAAAATGGAAGGCTATTTCATTAACCTTCCTTGTCTTTACAGAAAGTTTTGGGTTACTTTCTTTATGTTAACTCCTGTTTGGATCTGCAGTTATTTCCATAGACTGCAGAGGTATCTGCTAGCATAGCTGGCCAGCTGCAAGTTTTCTTTCATTGCTTAATGTATTCAGCAATCTGTTCTTCATGATTCAAACCCATACTCCAGTCTTATCAGTAAATGGAAATTTCATAGATTATTTTTCCTATTTCTAGGAGTGCAGCAGTATTTGCAAATGCTGAAATTATTCTATAGATTGTTTTCTTAGTGGCAGGCGATTAAGAAAGGATCTTATAAACAGTGATATAAAACACCAATTTAAAACCTAGCCATTCCACTTGTTTGAAGCATTTCTCTTACATGTGAGTAATGACTCCTATTTAATGCATTGTTAATGCCTTCCTAAAGCAGAAGCATCAGTGTTCCAGGAAGAAAAGAGAAATACATTTCCTGAGTCATTGTAGAATTTTTCAAAGTCAAAACTGTGGAAATGGATGAAGATAAAGAAATAGAAATTATAGAGGAATTATCAGAAAGCAATAATTCTGATGTCAAGAGAGCATTTTGCTTGTTTTTCTATAAGGAGAGAAAGAAAGAGAACACATCAGTACAAATTCCTCCAGGTAATTAACACTCCTTTGCAACATTTCTGAGGTTGGAGATGCAATAAGGTTATACCTTGACTGTGAAAGAAAAGCTGAGACATGGAGTTTGCTTCAGCCATCACCACCTCCTCCCCCCCCCCCAGAAGAAAAGCACTTAGTTGTTTAAACTAGATCAGAGAGAGATGTGACTGCATCTAAATTTGGTAAGATGTGATAAGCACAAGACAACAATTCTGCACTTCAAACGAAGATTTAAGTGACAATAGGTTAAATCCCTCTTTGTCTAATCTGCTACTTAAATGCTACTAATCATGTGGGCTATGTCCCCAGCTGAATGTCTGTAACAGGAGGGTCTGAAATCTTACAAAGTGCTCAGGTTAGCCTCATGCTCAGACCACTAATTATTGTGTGCTTGCAGGTTATGCGAATGGATTCCAAGGAAAAATCATGGGTTTACACCTTCCACACCCTAATAACAAGCTATCCAGTTAGTAATTAAATTACTTGTTTATAAAATTGTACTATCTTACTTTAAGGTAGCTGCAGGGGAAAACAGCCTGAAGTCAGGAATGCAGTAATTAAGGTATATAGTAGAAAAGTTAATTGGGAGACAACATGCAGGAGGGCAGGAGGAAATAACCTATTTTAACTGACGTGGGACTGTGGCCAAAATGCTGCATTAGCCTTTCCTCCTGCGCCCACCCACACCTATTGTGCTGTCCTCTCTGTTTTACCCACACAGCTGCTTGTACCACTGAAAAAGTCTGGGAACTGACTGATCAGAGAAATAACCCTTTTATTACTTACCCCAAAGTAAATTTTGAGGACAGATCAGCTCTCTGGTCTAGTTCACCATGTGGCTACGTGAGTTGTTGGAGAAGAGCAGAAATTAAAGATCAGGAATAAGAAAGAAATTGTTTATGTTGTTTCAATTATACTGCTGCATAACAAAGCCTAAGAAATGAGGAAGATTAACTTTTAGGAGGAAATAAAAACCTTTGTAATCTTATTCTAGAGCTAAGAAACAGATGCAGACTGAGTGCACCAACTCCAGTAACCTCTTCCATAGAAGCAGCAGAGAGAGCTGGGTTGGGAATGGAGAGCACTACAGCAGTTTGTGGGAGCTCACCACCAGCTCCAGGAGGTTGGTGAGGTGGTGGAGTTCGTAAGACAGAAAGGTAAGCCGAATAATGCTTTCCCTTATTGTACTGTTTGCAATGTTTTCCTGCTTTTTTCAAAATTTTAGGAAAATACAGAGGCAAAGAGTGGCATTTCCTACAGCTTAGCCTTCTATGAAAGCAATATTTTGAAGGGAAATCCACCAGTGACCATAGGCAACTGAGCATGAAGGGACAGCAAAACTAAGTGTGGAGAGATAACAAAAGCTACCAGGATAAGATTCAAAGGCACATTTCTTCACACCTCTAGACCCTCCAGACCTGCCCTGGTACCTGTTATTACTGCACACATTAATGTTACTATAACCCAAAAGACTGTCAGCAATATACAAGGAGGAATCAACCTCAAAGGATGAGCACCTCCAAGAGACATGTCTGCAGTTTGTGCTTGGTATTTTATTGTTGAAATAGCTACAATTAAGTTTCCCACTTTCCATCATCACAGCACCACATACAATCATTATTCATGATTAAAGTATATAGCTATTTCCAGCAGGAGGGAATCTGTGGAAATATCAACCACAATGCTAGTCCACTCCCCAACCTGATGCTAGAAACGTTCATCATGCAGTTATCAAAGAAGTATAGAATGGTTTGGGTTGGAAGGGACCTTTAAGATCATCTAGTTCCAAGCACCCTGCAATAGGAAGGGTCTCAGGACTAATGACAACATGCTCTGTGTCCTGGCTCAAATGCACTGCAAATTCCGTGCCAGCTTTCTGTCTTAGCTATTTCCTTCTACTAGCTTCTTAGAGAAGGCTCTAATATTATCCCTATGATGCTCAACAGTCACCTTTTTAATAACTGTGCAATGCTTTTAGGTAAAAAGTGAATGCATACTGCATGAGAGCTGATCTGGAAATCATGCCGACTGCAAGTGCAGACTAGGTAACAGCTTTTTGGCTGTGGCAACAATGGAGAATTTACATGAAATGCCAGTAGCAGTGAAAATGGATAGTGGCTTAAGAAAACTACATGTCCCAGAA
The DNA here is from genome assembly GCF_023343835.1 of Lagopus muta. Taxonomy (NCBI): domain Eukaryota; kingdom Metazoa; phylum Chordata; class Aves; order Galliformes; family Phasianidae; genus Lagopus; species Lagopus muta. The sequence goes on from NC_064472.1 coordinate 61,930,515, forward strand.
TATTTTTAGGGGAAAAGTTAAGTTCAGATCATATAAGATAACATAAACACGAAGAAAATCCACAGAGTTGTTACACAGAGGTACCTTACTGCAGAGCTGACAGAGACATAACTCACAAAATTGCTGTGAGAAACAGAAATTATATTCCACAACAAGCTGCAAAACCAAAAACAATGCCCAAACTAGTACTAAGGCAAATGGAGAATAAAACTGCTCCAAAAGACAGCACACTGACATGCTCTAAAGGGACATGGAATGAGGGCTACTAGAAACAAGGGCCTGACCCAAATATTTTTGTCATTTCATCAACAGATAACTTTTAAGAACCTTATTGTCAGAGTTTGGCTTAAGTTACATATATAACATACCAAGACACGAGAGCTTGATGATACAACATCTTGAATTTCTATGAATGATTAACTTTCACTTAGTTGACCATCTGAGGATTATTAAAGGACCTTTATGCTGTAGCATGGAATGAATTTTCTTTCTCTACAATAACTGCTGTACCTCCTCTGTACTCACAAATGAAATCTACACTCTCTAGCATGTCTTTGAACCAAATAGTTAGATTTTCAAGTTTTGTCTCCTTCAGGAGTGAATTGAAAGAAGGAAATGAGTAATAAATTTCCACTAGCCATTACTTATAAAATATGTGTGAAGTATTATTTCCTCTAGAACCAAGGACTTTACCCAAAACCCTTGACAATGGACTTCTTTTTCTTGAGAATATTACAGTGTGTTTTCTAGTTGTACTGTGGGACTATGTGTTTTCCTGTGCCCTTCTGGGAGCCTTAATACTCTTCTCATAGGAGCATGTACACATGCCTTTGCCCATACTCTGGCTCTGCATTCATTTTAATTACTATAATAATAATAATAATATAAATATTATATAAATATAAATATAAATATATAAAATATATATAAATATTATATAAATATAAAATAATAATAAGAATAATATGGTCATATATTTGATCTTTTGTTCAAAACTTGTCTCTTGTTTCCATCTAGAGAGAGTATGTGATTATAGTGTGGATTTTTATCCTCATCTCAAAAAAAAATCTCAGTAAGCTCACTGTGTTGCAGGCATTAGGCACACATCACTTGACTGGAGAGAGGAAGTGAAATGTAGATTTAGCAGCTTGAATCCGTCTTCCTCTTAAACTGTGTAACTTTCTTTCAGTGACTAAATAATAATCTGATCAAACATTTTTGTACTTCTGTACAGAAATTCAACAATGATGGTGGTTTTGACACTAAATAATGACTGTGCTGAAAGCACTTTTGAAAACATACTCAGAATTCAAAATTAGATCAACACAGAGACTTTCCAAAGTCAAGTAAGAAATTCAGTGAGAAGTTCAGCCTGCTTGGCAGAGAACATTGGATTCACAAATACCAAATGTTGTTTCATTAATTGCCATAAGTCATGTGGCAGGAAAGGTCCCAGGATATATAGCCAGACCTGCAAATTTATAATAATATTTTACACTAATATTTCTCTGTTTTACAGAAGATGCAAAAAGAAGATGTAAAAATCCACAATGTAATCATTAGTAAGCTCTCAGGTGGAACACTGTCTGCTATATCAGTCATTGTAGGAGATGTAAATGCATCTCAAATGGGGCGTCCTACACTGTTGCAGGCCAACACTTGTTTTGGAGACTGAAATAGGATTACTGACCTTCACTGGAAGGTGATAAACTGTACATCATTTTGAACTCCTTTTCAGCCTTTCTTAGACTTGAAATTGCACACTATGGCTCTAAAGGTAGAGCAAGATATAACTGCCTTCTTACTAGCTAGAATTTTCTCCATGACTCCATTGCTTCAGGATGTGCCATCAGCAGGTAAGTCTTAAGGTGGTAGATTTTAATCTCTATGTGATTTTTAGAGATTATACAAAATAAATAAAAAGCATCTGTGGATTATCTCCTACTATAGACAAATAGCTCTAACATCCTAATACTCATGGTAAAATGCCAAGTCCATCTATTTTTTCATTCCATGGAGTGAGAAGGTGCAAGGCTGGAGTGAACTGGCTTTTCTTGCACTCAGTAGGCGCTGTGCAACTTTTTTGGCTGTTATGAAGAGGTCTTTTATAACTATGGTGGCTGAAGCATATATTTATTTGGTGTTGGGAGAATTTCATTCAGTAAGTATGTGTAGCTGCACAGAGTTCCTGAGGAGTACAGTTCATCATATATAATCTGAATAAATACATGTTAAAAGTAGGCTCGTGTTCTGCTCTAATTGAGTTTTGCTACACGTTCCTTAAGGAGACCCCTGACATTAAAGTAGATTTGGTGAGCCTTGGAGTATAGTATGGGAATGAATTCATTACTGTTTAGGAGCCATACATGCTAAGTCTTTGATAATGAAAGTCACGCACATGTTTCCAAAAAATAGAAAGCTCAAACTGGGAAGAAGAAGTGGTCTCACCTTAAAAAGCAAACAAACAAAAAAAACCCCAAACCTCAAAAAGTTAATCCAGAAATGTGATTGTTACTGAGTTATTTTCCTTTCCCTTTGGATGAAGTACGAGACAAGAATGAATATTATTCTAGGTCATTATTCTCATCTTGATGCAGAGGACTCACTCATTCAATCATAATTATAAATGTCCATTAACTACTGAAAAATCACACCATTATTTGGGAATTCATATGACCTCTATATGAAGTTTAAATGAATTTACTCTGATCAGCTCTAATCAACTATCAAATTAACTCATAATGTTTGCAATAGTATTACTAAACTCCTGGACACCAAGTTCACTGAACGTCACATATTTATTACTTTCTGAAGCATAATGAAAACCTGAAGTGCTAGGAAATGATCTACAGTTATAATGATGCTTGAAGTTGGCCTAGCCAAAGAAACTGTCATAAATACCTGCTTTTAGTTCTTCTCTGTTTTCAGGGAAACTTTTCCTACTTCTAAAAAGAATTTTCATCCAGTGTTGTACTGAGGTGTACCTGTACAATTCGTAAAGCTGGGGGAAGCTGGGGTCTGAGGGCTTGCCCAGAGCAAGGGGATGTCATGTCTTGTCCTCTGTGTCCCACAGAAACTGCAGAAGAGCACGTGCATCTGCTGTTTGTGTTCCTTTCTTCAGCAACCCACCCATATGAATGCCAGTTCCTCCTTATCAGCTGTGTAATGAGGGCTGCATTCTTCGGAGGACTGGTAGAGCAGGACAGCTGGCAGCAGTAAAATGTGCAACATATGAAGCAAGATTTGGCCTGCAAAATGAAAACTACATGACATCTATATTCTGCCTCATGTTCTCTCCAGTCTACCCTGTGACCTGAGAGAGTAGCCCTGCACTGGCCTTCCCCAAACAGGTAGCACACCTAAGCTCCAATGGCAAAGACTGGTGAAGGATGACATTTCAGTCTGCTCTTGTCAGTATGAGCAGGGCCCCACAGGGCAAGAAGAATCTAGGGAAAACGTAAAAGACCATAAACAGGGCCCTGCAAGGGCAAGAAAGGTCTGGGGAAGGCATTAGGCCATACAAGCAGCCTGCTGATTCTTTCCAGGAAACAAAATATGAGTATTGTTGCACTTGGTCTATGAGATAGATGTCACATTTATTTCCTGGTTTGGGGGCACAACTCTTCTTTTCCACATGTTCCTTCAGAACAGCACCATACCTTAGCCCTAATGAAGCATGTTGTCCCCTCAAGCAGCCTTTTCATTTTCTCACTGGCTGAGCAGGTCACCAGGTGAATGCAGGACTTTGCCACATCACGGATCATAGGACAGGAAGTTTTACTCTTTAGCACACTGTGGCCAGCCAGCTTCAGGTTTCCCTGTAGACTAGAAACTTGGGAAGACTGTCGAGACATGGCATTTTTGTCACATTTACTTTCAAAATGTCAGTTCACACTCAGATATGAACACAGGCAACAGGACAGGAGTATGTTGGGCTTTTCCTTTTTATACCTTTGTTTGATGTGAAATTACACATTAGTACATACAGCCACATGACATTTCAAGATGAAATATTCCAGCAACATGAAAAGCAGGCAAGGTCTGAAAAGTGTCATAATTTTGCAAACTTGTCAATAGAGTGCACAGTAGGTCTGATATAAGCTTCTTCCTTGTGCGTTTGTCATGACACAAGCTGCACTTCATCCTCAGGGGACCTGCTTGGTATGTTCTCACCTCTCTCGTCTGGAGATGAATTAGTGCATTTAAAGGAGAGCACAGAGGCTGCTTTCTGAGGCTTAGTTCTGACTTTGTTCTCAGCTGCAACTCCACTCACAGAAAGCATCATTCACACACACAGACACTCACAGGCCTAGGTTTATGATTAATCCCACCGCAGTGTGCTCATACATGTATAACAAAAATGGTCCCTTTGTGGAAGCTGATGGGCGAAAACAAGGGAACAGTATATTCAGTCAGTTATTTGACCACTAGGTAAAAAGTTCAACTTCAGCCCAAACTGAAGGATGACTCAAGTTTCTTGTTTGGACTTTCTGAACATTTTCTCTATAAACAGTATGTGTGTGTGAGCACACATGTCCAGGAAAAAATGATCAAAGGAGATGAGGGATGAAGAAGGAGTATACTCAGGAATCCGTAACGTATTTGCACTTCTGTTAGTAACAGCACATTAAACATCTCTTGAATTCAGCAGGTAATTGTTCTTTGCCAGTCTGATGTGTCGTAGAAGCATTCCCTTTAGCACTTTGTCTTTGTTTTCTCTCACTTCAAAAATGTATTGGCACCAGTAGTTGCCAAACCTCAACTGGATACAATACAGTATGGTTCAAATTTATTATGCTGTGACAACAAAATAGGGATAAAAGCTTCAGGGAAGCAGAAATAATTCTTCTCCCAGTGCCTCTCAGAGAGCCTCACAGAGCATCCAGAGCTTCTTCCTCACCATCACTCATGCAGAGCTGCATGAGGCTGCTTTTCCCAGCCCTCCCAAGGGCTGAACAGTGTGAATTTAAGCAGTAGATAAATCAACTGACACCACCTCATAATTCATGTATTCTGATGGGAGTTGTTCTGTCCTTGGTGCTCCCCAGGCAAGTGATGCCCACTGTGGAGGAATCAACAGCAAGGCAACTGTGATAATATTACTGCATGAAGATCATTATTGATAAGCCAATTCAAACACTTAGTTTCAAAGCCTTCATATTTGCTCTTGAAGGCTGAAAAGTGCTGGTGCAGTGTGATTTACATGGTTTGTAGTTTTTCTGCAAAGAAATATGGGGCCTTACACTTTATTTGCAATTATGGTGCTGAAGGGACTGGTTTAATACAAGTAATTCAGTGATTATACATATTTGTTTATCTTCACCACTCATTTCTTATATTGTGAACTGTCTTTGCTAAGACAGTTATTTCTCTGATTAATAAACAGCTAAATTATGATCAGAGATGTCATTTCTTGGAAGAAAGAACAAAATTATGACAGCGACAATTCACACTTGGTTAAATTAATGACTGCCAAAGTTACCCCCAGAAAGAGTGAGCTGAAAAGGAGTTGTAAAAAAGAAAGTACAACTTGATTGGATGGTGTGTGAAAAGCTCTAAGAGTCATCAAACATTATACTTCAACACTGCAGTGGAGCAAATAAAGGTTTAGTTTCTTTAGCATCAGTAAAAAGGCTTTTACTTCAGCAAGGCTGCAGTCAATGCTGAGAGATATTTTTGAACTAGGAAATAACATGCTTACTGCTTAGCATGAGTAACAAGGACTTGATTTGAGCCTTAACTTGAACATTTGCTATACTGAGTAGATTGAATTTTATTTGCCCATATGGCTCCTGCAGAGTTCTTACAAATACTCAAGAATGCCACAGAATGACATTAGCTTATTAATATCTGAGCAAAAAGTAATTCTGTCAGTTCAGCGGTGTTTTCTGGGAGATGTACATGTTCCCTAGCAATAGGTTGACAGAAGACTAAAATTTGTTTCTTAGCAGCCCTATTCAGTACCTGACAATGACAGAACTGGTTTAGGTAACAGACTGTAAGGTTCATGGCCATATCCTGTTCTTCTTTTGCAGAGAAAAGCCCTATTGACTTCAAAATAAGATATGTACTAGGAACAACTGTATATATTGATTCTTCTTGATTAGTTCTCATAACCATATGCAGCCAGATCTATGTCTGCTATAACAAGTGCATCCTTACTCCTGTCATTGTTTGTTGTGTAGATATTCCATGGATTTTGGCAGGATGTCTGTGTTTCAACTACAAGTGTGCCTGAAATAATTCTGTCTTTTCTTCTTACAGTTTTGTTGTGGGGCTCTGAAAGGAAATCTGCACATACTTGTCCCAAGTTGTAATTCTGCACAATTACAGCAGAGATGAACTGACAACAAAAAGCCAGAATGCTGCTTTGTTTGTCTGCACCTACAGTACTTAACTAAAATTTGTACACTGTTCACAGTTGGTGGGGAAAAAAATATGGCTTTGTGGCCACCAAGAGTATTCTGTTTTGCATCCACAACCAAAACTGGCACTTCGTTTACGACTAGACGAAAGGGGGAAAGGAAAACAAAGGTATATAAGGATCTTTTCCTAAATACCCGCTAAATGCAAGTTAATCCTAATTGCATTTACATACAATCTATACAATATTTATGTAATGTAAGTTTTATCAAAACCTCACAAGATTTTTCAGACTTTTTCAGATTTATTGGGATTACTAAAAACATTAATAAAGAGCATGCAAGATTGTCTTTGAGACGTCTGTACAGTTCAGCTACCTTTAAAGGACTTCCTCTAGATAATATGATACAACTTCAGAAGCCTAAAGCCTCTGGTAAGAGAGGTCACAGCCAGAAAGCGATGTTAGGTTATATCATCCTATGAGTAACAGGTAAAGATCAGAAAAGATCAAAGGTTGTAACAAAGAGACTATCCATCTTAAATTATCTACCCAGGTTACTGAATTGTTTGTGGTTACTCCTTGACTCCTTGACTCTGCAAAGAGACTTTCATTTTTTATCTATCAAAGTTCTGGGTACTTAGGCTTTTTCACAATTGAAGATCTAATTGTGTAAGTTCTACTGATTTAAAGTCAGCAATTTTTTTTCCCAACTGGAAGTGTTTGAAAATATCATCATTCTATTATATACATTGATGTGGCTAGCTTTTTTTTTTTTTTTTTTTTTTTAAGAAACATAATTAAAAAAAAAAATAAAAAAAAATAATAAAAAAAAAAACATCTCTTTTTCTGTATCTTTAGTAAGAAAATGATGAATGGGAAAATGCAAAATGGAAAAACAAAGGCTCCCAAAATGATGGAAGTGGTATTGTTAGGCTCTGTATTTTAAATTAGAAGTAACTGTTCTGAATGCATAAGCAATCAGACATCATTTCCTAGTAATAATCTGAAGCTCCACTAATTGCAGTAGAATCACACACAAAACACTTCCTCCAAAAGCCAGACTTACTCAAATGAAAACTTCATGTTTTACGATAGTATTTTCCACATTAGATTTCTACTCATGGCTACGTCACTGTGGATAAACATGCATATATTTAAACATAGAAAAACATACTCTTTTAGTCTAAAAACTGAGCCACAGAAAAGCCACTAGACTGAATACAGATTATTTATGTGAATCATTAGTTAAACAGAGGTGAGAACCAAAAAAACATGAGTTACGATTTCTATTTATAACATTCAAGTTTGAGTGTCATTTCTAAAGGTCTTTTTGTCACAGTCAGTTGCTCCGTGTTGTTACACATCAAGAAAAAAACTAGCTCAAAGGATAGCCCGTGTTGCTAACACACACCTAGTAAACATCCGGTCTCCACTTTCCTTTCAGTCATATCCTTTTTAACACTGAATAAATCTGGGCTAATACCTGTGTTTTTACCATTTGGGTCATCATACGATTTCCACTGGAAGATGCGCCAACATGTAGAAAAATATGGGATGAATATTCAGCAGATCTGAATGAAATACTGAATACTCCCCATTTCACTTTGAAGACAGACAGCCCACTAAGACTTCCTGATGGACTTCATCCATGTGACTGAATGACTCAAACCAAGAATACTCATGTACATTATGTTAAACACCTGTACCTGTTCACATATTCAGGAACATATTTTCTATAAGCTACTAATAATCACTTGCCTAATGAAAAAATAATTTTGAGGCATTTAATTTATCACATAATGAAAGCACCCATAATGTACGTCTCCATTTTAGAGTCATTTTACAAAACAATTTCATATTCAGAAGAAATTGCACTTCGATGAAAAGTTATACAGTGTGATCATTGCTGTAGCTAAGCTATAGAAAAAGATCTGTTAAAAATAACAGTCATGCTGCTAAACCATGTTAGCAATGAATGTGGGTTTTGACATGAATTTTAAGGAGTACCCTATTTCTTCCCTAAACTCCTGCTTGAAATGTGCAGAGTATGATTTGTTCTCCACTTTCTCATTTTCGCTTCAGTCAGTTATTTTCCTGTTTTACATATGAGTAATTTGCCATAAAGTTTGAAGAATCTAGACAACAAGCAAGCACTATGAGGAAAGGGAGAAATATTAGAAATTTCAAACTCACAGTAAGAATAAAATACTCATTAAGTGGCAAGACACTTCTGCTACATCTTCATTCACCCTCCTCCAGTGCTGATGCCTTTCAAAATAAAAAGCTGTGCATCACTAACATGTTCTCACCTGCAACAAACGTTTCCATTTAGCAAAACATCTTTCAGTTCATGCTCTTCATTATGCCCTTAATAAAGACAATCTCAAAATGAACCTTCCGTGACCCTCTCTCATTTTACTGTTTTGCTACCCTCTGCTGGCTTTCTTTTCTCAGTCACATTAAACCGAATCTGCTGATACTCACTTTGAAAGCTTCTTGTTAGGTAATTTCTGAAACAGTGCTTGGGGCTGGGAAAAAGGAAGAGTGAAGCTAATAAGGTGGCACTGATTTCTTTCATCACTAGTGATGTGAACAGGGATCTTCATCCAGATCACCAGTTTTGATGACATTTCTTAAAATAATGAACTCCAAGGCACGGTGTCATTGCGCCTATTCAGCTCTCCTATGCGATGCATATTCTTTGAGTCTCATAGTAACCATGCCCATATTTCTGACCTTTTGAGTGAAAATACAGAAAACCTCTATGCATATCCACATCATTCAGATGAGCATTCCACATGCCCTTGATCTCCACATTCCTTCAAATCATTCCTTTTCCCACTCATTATTCACTATCTCAGGAAAAGAAAAAAAAAAAAAAAAGAAAAAAGAAAAAAAAAAGACAGTGGGCATGTCATAGTAAATCAGGTAATTTTGACTGATTTCCCAATGCAAAATTACAGGGTAAAAACTATAGTTTGCAGCTGCATATTCATCACACTTGAAATCCCAGGTAAAATCATTTCTCTAAAGTGTGTGGCTGTTCACAGAAATGTGCAGTTATCCCTGAGACTCTCATTATTGAGAAGAGTTGTAAATTGTGGAGAGGTCAGTGAAAAGCCACTGATATGATTAAAGTGGGCTGGAGGCACTGACTTATGAAGAAAGATGAAAAGATTTAAATAAACACGGACTGGCTGTGAAATGCTTAAAAGGTATCAAGATAGCCATTAACAAATAGCTGAAGGATATGAAAACTAAGGAGGAAAAAAAAAAAAAAAGAGAGATATCTCAGGTAGCATTAAGGAGAACAGACAAAAGTAATGAGATGAAAATTAAGAAAGGAAAATCTTAGCCAAATGTCTGGAAGTGCAATGCTTCACACAGTGAGGCACTACCCCAGGGATAATGAGACAAATAGAGCTGGATATACAAAACTGAACGAATTGTACAACAGGGATTAACCCTGCCTTTACAAAGTGGTAAGCCAAAATGTACAAATAGGTCTTTATCACCTCTAGCATCTCTGAATTACTGCTGAGATAGCTTAGCTATTAATGGAATTCCCTAGTGGACAACGCTGCCCACATCCTGCAGAAAGTCTGTGAACAGTGCAGTTTCCGAAGATAAGAACTCTGCAAACAAAGCAGCTTACAGCACTCCCCAGAAATGCTCTGCAAAAGAGTGAAGCAAACTTGGTGTTTTCTGAGTCCACTGAAGTTACTGCAGTGGTGATTTCCAGAAGTTTTGTGTTCATTGCAAACTGCCATGCCACAGAGCAGACATGCAGTTCTGGCTCGGGTAGACTGCTGGAAACGTCAATTGTTACCAATCTGCACACAGCCTGATTGTCCTGTTTGGCTACCAGATATGGAGTAACTGTGAACAAACTGATGAAGACATCAAATGTTCCAGAATAAAATTTTCAGGAGGAAAAGATGAGCCTATTAAAATCACATGCAAGATAACTCCTTGTATGGCAATTAAGCAACTAGAGTCAGGACAATTTTTACCACTTCTCCTTACCAGGAGGAAACGTAAACTGTTCTTTTCACTTCAAGGAAGAAGGCATAATTCTGCCCAGGCTAAGACAAGAAAGATCACAGAATCACAGAATCACAGAATCACCCGGGTTGGAAGGGACCCCAAGGATCATGTAGTTCCAACCCCCCTGCCTAGCAGGGCCACCAAACATACACATTCAGATCAGGTTGCCCAGGACCCCGTCCAACCTGGCCTTAAACACGTCCAAGGACGGGGCATCCACAACCTCCCTGGGCAGCCCGTTCCAGGGCCTAACCACTCTCCTTGTAAAGAACTTCCCCCTAACATCCAACCTAAATCTTCCCTCCTTCAACTTAAAACCATTTCCCCTCGTCCTGCTGTTGTCAGCCCTTTTGAAGAGTTTACTCCCCTCCTGGGTGTAGGTTCCCTTCAGGTATTGATAGGCTGCAATGAGGTCACCCCGCAGCCTTCTCTTCTCCAAGATCTCCCCGTCTTTCAGTTCTTGCATGTCCACTTGCAGACACTGACATCTCCAGCTGCGAGAGATTTTAGTCCTCTGCAAGACTGTAAGTACTCAAAGAATGAAACCTGACCAATTGATAGACTGATGGTACAGGGATCCCCACGTCCACTGGAAGGGTAGCTATCTACATGGCACCAGAATGAAGATAATTGCATCATGTCTGCTCATTGTAAATAGGCCATCTCTCATCACTGCACCTACAGCAATGAGCATAAAACACTGAGGAAGTGACAAGCATGCTAGACAACCCAAGAGACGTGTGCTGCCTGTACAGCAGTCTCAGATGTGGCACAGTAAAATGGTCTTTTTCCTATTCACACTTGAATAAGCTGAGTTCCTCCTGCACATATCTGATTTACTTCAATTGTAATGTGTTATTATCATCTCTCTTGTAATTCTGGGCTGTGTTCCTACTCACCCACTCTTTATTATTTGTCTGCTTGCTGATTCCATGCCACTTGCTCTGTGCTGTGTATGCTGTCATGAGTCTGAGCCAGTTGCTGTGATAATAGGCACAACTCCACTGCATGCCTGCCCTCATCCTCTCACAATTAACAAAAATACTACTTTTCCTTCAGTTAGCTGAATATTCATTCTCCATTACATAAGGGGTCCATTCTCCTGAAAAACACCCTTAGCATGTCTGATCAGGCTGCAAATCTATCTAGAATAATCCTACTTAGCAGGATGATATTTAGGGGCTGGACGTTATTACTGATAAATACAACTCTGTTCCACATCGTTATTTGTACTACTTGCCTAGGATATACACCTGAAAAAGTGAAGATCTTAATATAATTTTTAAAGAGTTCCATACCAAAAGCACAAGCAAGAAATGATAAAGACTTTGAAGGTGAGATATGTCCTCTGACAGGCAATTTTTTTATTAAGCTCCTCAATAGTAACCTTCCTCAGGTTGCATTTGTGGAGAGATTATTTCTATAGTTGTATTATAGTACATAATGTCAGTTGTGACAAACTAATTCTTAAAACATTTCTGGTCTGAAAATCTATATATAAGATTTCAGATATGGAATATTTTTTTATGCCAAAGGTTATTCTTTTCTATTCCATTTGCTTAAGTGCACTTTTTAAACCTTATCATTTTTTCTGGCAATGCATGCAGCCTGACAAAACAACTCTCTCCTCCAAACACAGAGATGTTGAAACGATACAGAACCATGAGGAAAATATATACTTAGATAGTACCAAGAAAACTAGTTCTGCATTTAGTCAAGACCACTCCAAATAATACATTACAGGACACAGACAACACCCAGAGCCCACATTATTAACTGGAATCTGATAACATATTGCCCAAATAATATCTAATGTTTTTTTTTTTTTTTTTTTTTTTTGAGAATTTGCATTCTCATAAGTGCAACAGCCATCATTGCAATCTCTTTCCCCACATCCTGTGTCTTACCTCCTTGTGTTCAGAGTGGCTTCAATCTGGCACAGCCACATAACCTGGAACCAAAATGCAATGAAAACAGCTGTGATGAAAGAAAGCCTTGTGAGATGCCTCAGTTAGGGTCACAGCTTCAGTCTCTGTATTTGCTTTTTGCTGGAGCTGTGTTGCAGGTATGCTGGTACCCAGCCTCATGCCTCATATCCTTGCCTTGCTCATGGGACTTCATGGCTTTATCAGAGAACAGTCCTGTGGCCACAGATCATGTGGTGTGGCTATCAAAGAATCTCAGACTGGCTAGGGTTGGCAAAACCTCTGGGTCTGTTTGTTCCAAACACAGCTTCAACAGCACCACCAAGAACAGCGTGTCCAGGCCTAAGTCCAAGCTGCTTTTAGAAATCTCCAAGGAGAAGACTCCACAACCTTTGTGGGAACCTGTGTCAGTGCTTCATCACCCACACAGCACTGAAGTTTTGATTGGTGGTCAAGAAGAACCTTTTGTGTTCCAGCTTATGTCCATTGCTTCTGGTCCTGGCACCAGGTAAAAGCTGGTTTCATTCTCTCTGCACTTTCCTTCAAGTATTTACAGACATTAATGAGACCTCTCCAGTCCCATTAGCCTTCTCTTGAACAGAAGGAGAGGTGCTGCTCAGACTCAGATGTCCAGTTTATTTCAGATTGTGAACTTTAAACTGGATATCCCATGTCCTTCTTCAAGATGTAGACATTGGAATTCCCTGCGTTTGAAATTTAAGATGTCTGAAGGTATTCTAGTCTTGAAAAGTACTGTTTAGTTTGCTTGTTAAACACTAAGACTGTCAAATTTTTAAAAACAATTATGTGAGATGAACCATAACTTCATAGTTAGAGACAAGGACCTTTTGTGCTCTGATTATCTAGAGCTTCACTCACTTTTTGATAGGGTATCTTTTTTGGAAGCAATATGCTTAAAATACAGAATAAAGAGCCAAAGGAGAAAGGAAGAGCCAGCAATTTGCCAACTAAAAAACAAACAAACAAACAACAAAAACAAAAACAAAAACAAAAACCCTTCCCTGTTATATAGTGAAGTCATTAACTATTTTTATCATCTTAAAAAGTATGTCCAAATATCCCACTGTGCTCCTAGCAGAATGATGATTTGTTGTTGCCTGAGAGGCCAGAACAGTGCAGTCTGGCAGGTGTTTAGGTCAGGATAAAATATGACATTTGTGCTCCCACTCAAGAGCTGGTACCAGTTCTGGATGATTTGCCAAATGAGGATCTACTGGGAAGGTCTCAGTTTGATAAATAAATAGCCCATAAAAGATTTTTCGGTGCTAAGGCATCCAAGAGATTGCTGCATTTATGCTACTTTGCAATCTACAGGCATTTTAATCAGCTTTGCTGGCTTCCTAACAGACTGAGCTTGTCTTTGGTATCTTATATACTGAGATCTATAAACATCTTCAAAGTAGAAAACAAAAAATGCAGAGTCCTGCAAATTTCCCACTGAGACACAGTTATGCAAAATTTACTGCTCCAAAGTAAACGACAGAAAAAAGTAATGAGATTCTGCAAAAACTAACAAATTAATTAAAACTTTAAATGTCTAGGATAGATTAAAATTTGAACGTTTCAGCTGGAATGAAATCTACTCCTATTTTACAAAGATGTGATCATAGGTTTTCATTTACAGATTTATCAAAACAGAGTGGTGATAGACTTGATGAAGAATGCACAAGATACTCCCCTGGAGAACTTGGCAAACTTTATTGTAAGTAAAGTTAAGGAGATCCTTAATCATAAATTCATAGAATCACAGAACCATTAAGGTTGGAAAAGACCTCTAAGATCATCAAGTCCAACCATCCACCTACTACCAATACTGCGCTCTAAACCATGTTCCTTAGTACTACATCTACATGGTTCTTGATCACCTTCAGGGATGGTGACTCCACCACCTGCCTAGGCAGCCTGTTCCAGCACCTGACCACTCTTTTGTAGAAGTGGTCCAACATGAACCTCCTCTACTGCCATTCCCTCTAGTCCTATCATTAGTTACACTGGAGCAAACAATGCCTCTCACCTCACCACTACTTCTTTTCAGGTAGTTGTAGAGGGCTATACAGCCTCTCCTGAGCCACCTCTTCTCCAGACTAAACAATGCCAATACCCTCAGCTTCTCCTTGTAAGACGTGTGCTTCAATCCCTTCACCAGTTTTGTTGCCCTTCTCTGGACACAAGAAGAGCCTATTTCTTGTAGTGATGGGCAGGTCTCAAGATATGGCCTCACCAGAGGTGAGTACAAGAGGACCATCACCTCCTTGCTCTTGCTGCCTGCGCTGTTTCTGATACAAGCCAGAGTGCCACTGGCCTTCTCGGCCACCTGTGCACAATGGTGGCTCATGTTTGGCTGAGCATAGAACAACATCCCCAGATCTGTTTCCTCCACACAGCCTTCCACTCTGTCCCAAGCCTGTAGTATTGCCTGGGGTTGTTGTGACCAAAGTGCAGGACCAGGCACTTTTGGTTTTGTTTAACTTCATCCCATTGGCCTCAGTCCTGCTATCCAGACTGTTAGGTTGCTCTGAAGGGCCTTCCTACCTTCAGGCAGATCAACACTTCCTCTCAACCTTGTGTCAATGGCAAACTTACTGAGGGAGCGCTCAGTCTCCCCACCCAGACCATCAATAAGGATATTAAACAGGATAGGCCCAATTACTGACTCCTGGGGAGCCTCATTTGTGACCAGTCCCTAGCTGGATTTAACTTCATTCACTACTGAGGTCACCTGCCTCTTAAATTTGACACTCTGAATGAAAAGTGGTAAGGAACTTTCAAAAACATTCATGCTAGAAAGCAAGCAGCTCAACAACTAGATGAAATGCAAAACTAGCAGTTGAATGTACACAGAGAATTCATTGCTGTAATACAGCATGAGAATGAAATGAAGCTCTCTATCTCTTCTTCCAGGAATTGGCAAAGTGATAAGAAAAAGATGATACTTCTAGTGACACAGGAACATTTATCATCATGTTGGGGCATTGATCTCTTGCTGAAAGAGGAAATTCTCAGTCATAAAAGATAACCTTGCTTTGATTTATTTATTTTTTTTAATTAAGAATTTCTTAGTAGAGATAAACCTCAAGCTTACTTCCCAAGGTTTCTGAAGAGAACAATCCAAGTTAGGGATTTTTTCATCACTGCCTCCATTTATTGGTAGATGACCTGTAAATGAACTAAAAATTCTACTCACAGGTTAACACTACATTTAACTTTAGTTCATGCAATACCTCAGCTGTACTAGAAGTTAGAAGGAAAAAAAATAGGAGAAAAAAATTGTGATCTTGATTTTTGTTTTAGACTCAGCTTCTGCTTTAATGTCATTGTTTGCTGTCACCTGAAAACTTGATGGACAAGGATTCTGTCACCTCTTCCAGATAACTGATAAAGATGTTAAAAAACAGCCATCCCAGACAGATCCCATCAGTGCCCCACTTTTAGCAGACTTGGGCCAATATAACGCATCAACCACTGCCCTCCAAGTCCCACCATCCATGCAGTTTCTTGTTATCTATGCATCCAAACCACCAGAGCCATGTTGAATGCAAAAACAGCAACAGTGTCAGCGGTGTCAAGAGCCTTGCTACAAACTTGATTCATGACAATTCCTCTCCTACAGCCCACAAACAAGACATTTCTTCTCACAAGGCCATCAGATGGGCCAAGTGTGATTTATCCCACACTGACAACTTCCAGTCACCTTCTCCTCCATGAACTCCAATGCCAGGCTTGGCATTGGAGTTTTCCAGATCATTCTTTTTGTCTTTTTGGAAAATGAGTGCAACATTTCCCTTTCTTTGGTCTCTGGGGACCTCCCTGCATCTCCATGACCTCCCAGAGGTTACAGGGACATCACTGTGCAGACATCAGCCAGTTCTCAGCAGCCTTAGGTGCAGACTATTTTGACCTGTTGGCCGATGGGTCAAGTTCACCCTAATCTCTCTCACCTCATGCTCACCCAATTGCTGGTTATTTCTGTCCTTCCCATTTCTCCAAGCACAGAGGTCTGCCTGGGAATGGTTGAGGCAAAGGCAGCATTTAGCCTTCTGCCTAGTATCATGCTAAATCAATTAACATACTAATCACAGCATCAGTAACTTAGCTACTGAACAAATGGGAACACAGCTTGTTTACTACTTCCTCAGAAGCAGACATTAATAATTATTAAAATATTTCTTAAGAAATATTGCTGCTTTTGGAATGGAAGCATGTTTATCTCTTTATTAGACATAGCCATATCTTCATGGTACAAACACACCTACTAAAACCAATAAATTAAGCAGATACAAGCCTGAAGAAATGCTGAACAGTTTTTATCTTCAGTTTACTCTGCTTCACAACATCTGGGAAGTTATTTCTTAGCTGTTGTCCTTGTCATACGCTTGCTGAGCTATGATTGCTTCATTTTGGAGTGAATCTGCCAGATCCTGGCAGGAGCCATTGAATCTGTATACACCAAAAGCACTGCTTCAGGTACACTGATATCATTTTATTAACTTCTCACTTCACAAAGCAGCTCATATCTAGTCTGGCTGAATGAACTGAGATTATTTCTGCACAGGTTTCAGTGATCTTTCTCTACAGTGACAGCTGGGTTGCTGCATACAAAGCTGAGTAATCAGTCAGTTGTGACGCCAATTAAAGCCATAGTTACGCAGCACATCTGGAACTGCATCACTAACATACTGGAGTTGTAAGCTTTCACAGGCCTAGACAATTTTGGACTTTCTGTTAAATCTTGATTGAACTAGATTCCAGTGAGTGAGATCAACTGGTTTTGAAGAGATCATATCAATTACATTGCTTTGTTAATTCAATAAAAAAAAAACAAACATTCATTCACTGATGTTTGAATTTCTTGATTTTTTTTTTTCCTCTTATAAAAGTCCAGGCATACTAACTATTTGAGACTTCTAACTTTGCCTCAAATTTATGAATTCAGTCTAAACTTTAGCTTTCAAGTGAACTGAGAAAACATTATGATGATGTCTTCTTAGCTAATAGTTTACGACAGATGGTATATTTCATATATAACTTTTTTTAACTAAGTCCATTATTAAATACGCTTTCATTTGTCACTGAAATAGTACATTAATTGCTTTTGAAATCATATTTTAGATTTCTTCCATTGTAATACTTTGTAATGTACTACACTGTAATAAAAAATACTTAAAACTTACAAATTTACAGGGTCCCTCTTCTAGAAACAATCTTTGTGTGTGTGTGTGTGTGCAGAAAATCAACCTTCTTATATGTAGCTTTCTGACTTCAACTTATACAATCTGAATAACTTTTTAAAATATCAGTTTTCCAATTTCTTAAGTATTCTCAGACTTACAGGCTTGTAGTATTTTCAATGTCATCCTGGCATGACCAATTCAAAGTAATTGAATCTGTAGCAACTGGCTGTTACCATGATACCACATTTGACATGATGTCAGCACCATCTTATCTGCCGGAGATAGCTTCTGATATATTACTTGCATCTTACTTTTTATATCATTGCCTTCAGTGTACCAGCTACCATGTAAAATCCAATAATCATTTTATAAATACTAATCCCATACTTTATTTTTTTAAGGGCAGAAACCTGTTCATTTAGAATATATAAACATATAACTCAAATTTATTTCAATGTAAAGACTTAAAGTTAGTTTCTTAGGTTGTTCTGGAACATCAGGAAAACATTTTTGTTCTGTTAATTGGTAAGATCTCACAGAATCACAGAATGGCCAGGGTTGGAAGGGACCTCAAGGATCATGAATCTCCACCCCACCTGCCACAGGCAGGGCCACCAACCTCCACATTTGATACCAGACCAGGCTGCCCAGAGCCCCATCCAATCTGGCCTTGAACACTTCTATGGAGTGGGCATCAGCAACATATCTGGACAGCCTGTTCCAGCACCTCACCACTCTCCCTGTAAAAACTTCCTCCTGACATCCAACCTAAATATTCCCTCCCTATTTCCCTCCCTATAAAATAAAATGCTATTTTATTTAAGTTAAAACTTAAATAACTTAAAACTATTTCCCTATTTCCCTTTGTCCTGCAGTTATCTACCTTTTCAAAGAGTTGATTCCTCTCCTGTTTGCAGGCTCCCTTTAGGTACTGAAAGGCTGCAATGAGGTCACGCCACAGCCCTCTTTGCTCCAGGCTGAACAAGCCCAGCTCCCTCAGCCTGTCTTTGTAGGGGAGGTGCTCCAGTCCCCTGATCATCTTTGTGGCTCTCCTCTGGACCCTCTCTAACAGCTCCCTGTCTTTCTTGTACTGGGGGCTCCAGACCAGGACCCAATACTCCAGATGGGGCCTCACAAGGGCAGAGTAGAGGGGGACAATCACCTCCCTGTCCCTGCTGGCCACCCCTCTTCTGATGGAGCCCAGGATACCATTTGCTTTCCAAGCTACAAGAGCACACTGCTGGATCATGTTCAGCTTTTCATCTATCAAGACCCCAGGTCCTTCTGTGCGGGGCTGCTCTCAAGTACTGCTCCTTCCAGTCTGTATGGATGCCGGGGATTCCTCCAGCCCAAGTGCAAAACTCTGCACTTTGCTGTGTTGAACCTCATCAGGTTCACCTGGGCTCACCTTTCAAGACTGTCGAGGTCCCTCTGAATGGCATCCCTTCCTTCCACCGTGTCAACCGCACCACTCAGCTTGGTGCCATCAGCAAACTTGCTGAGGATGCACTCGATTCCATCATCGCTGTCATTGATAAAGATGTTAAACTGGTCCCAAGACAGACCCTTGGGGGACGCCGCTCGTTACTGACCTCCACCTGGACATAGAGCCATTGATGACCACCTACTGTCTGCAGCCTTTTAACCAATTTCTTATCCATCGAGTGGTCTCCTTCATCTCCAAGTCTTTATTTGTTATCTTCACTAGAATCTCTCTGGATTCTGAGAGCACTAGGAAGATACAATGCCACAACTTTATGAGGTCTTCAACAGAGTGTAAAGCACACCATGCTTCTAATCTTTCTTCACTTGGGAAATGAAGTCCATGAAAGATCTTCATTTGCATATTAGTCAGAAGATTCCACTTAAAATCATCACATTAACGGAAACAGAAAAAAGCAGCCTTCTCCACTCCTTCTCACCCGGCAGAGATATGCACAGTGAAAGCAATTCGAGTAAATTGAAATGTTCCCAAAACTCAGTACTAGATAATTGGCATTTGTTTCCCTTTGCAACAAAGAAAGCAAGTTCAGCTCTAATCAGCTGAAGCATATTCAGATCCTAAAAGAGTATGCAGTTTCTACTTCTCATCCTAGAAAATCTCTAGTGAGACAGAAACTGAGTTGTAAGGGACCCTTAAAGATAATCTAATCCAACTCCCCTACAATGAATAGGGACATCTGATTCAGGCTGGATATCAGGAAAAACTTATTTTCTGAAAAGGTGATCAGGCACTGGAACAGGCTGCCCAAGGATGTAGTTGAGTCACCATGCCTGGAGGTGTTTAAGAAATGTTTAGATGTACTAAGGGAATGTTTTAGTAGTGGAAGGTAGATGGTAGGACTGGATGTTCTTAGAAGTCTTTCCAACCTTCATGATTCTAATATATGCAGATGATGGGGCATCAACCACTTCTTTGGGTATACTGTTTCAGGATCTCACCATTCTTATTGTAAAAAACTTCTTACTTATATCCACTCTAAATTTTCTCTCTTTTAGCTTGAAATCACTTATTCTTCTCCTGACACAGCAGATCCTGCTGAAGAGTGTGTCCCCTTCTTTCCTTATAGTCTCTCTTTTGATATAGAAAGGCCACTGTTGGGTCTCCCCAGAGCCTTCTCTTCCCCAGGCTGAACATGCTCAGATCTCTCAGCCTGTCCTCACAAGGGAGGTGTTCCATCCCTTGCATTTTTGAGGCCTTCTGGACACATCTCTTCTGCACTGAGGATTTCACATCTGGATACAGTACTCCTGGTTAGGTGTGCCAGCACAGAGTAGAGGGGGAGGATAACTTCCCTCAGCATGCTGATCATGCTTCTTTTGATGCAGCCCAGAATACAGTTGGCTTTCTGGGCTATAAAGACACATTATTGGCCCATATCCAGCTTTCCATGTTTTCCAAGGAGTGAACTGTGGGTAGGAACATACATTTAAGTGTGATGCAGAAAGCTAGCGCAACAGAATGGCCTTTGTTTGAATCACACCTAGTACTACATCTACACTTAGTACACATCCAGTATTTTGCCGGTAAACTAGGCAGTTTGCAAGAACATACAGACTTAAACAAATACCAAGAAACACTCTGACAAATAGTTATGGGTACCACAGAAAAAAAAATATGCACTATATACCAAAACACTGTAGCTAACCCTTGTTATGTCTGAGGATGGATAATCCTCATAAATATTCTGAAAAGCAGTATACTTTTCATCATTCCTAGGCTGTATTAGTGGCAAGAACGTTATTAAGCTGAATCTCTTTTACTTTTTCTGAGACATTCACCACTCTAAAAAACAGCAGGAGGAAAATAATTTTATTCCCTGAAAGTCTAAACAGCATTAGCAGGATATAAGAGGGAGACTTTTATGCACAAATATAGCTTTCCTTTCATATGTGTATCAGTGTCAACAGTCAAACACCAGGTCATCCTGATCTCACTGGTATATCTAATACCAGATGCCTTAGAAGCAAGGCATCTAGCAAGTGAAAGTGAAAAAGATCTTTATTTTACACAAATATTGGGTGTTTATGTTTCCATTAATGAATGTGTTCATGTGCAAATTTGTTTTTTTCTTGAGAGAAAAATAAAAGAGAGGAAGAGAAGAGAAAAAGGGAGAGAGGAAGGAAATGGGAGGGAGGAAGGAAGGAAGGTGGAAGAAGGGGGATAGGGGAGGAAGGAGGTGGAGTGGAGGGTGAGAGAAGGAGGGAGGGAGGGAGGGAGGGAAGACAGAGGAGATTGACTCACAAGCAGATGCCATTTCTAGAATGATGTAGCTTCCTGCATGCCCATGCACTGAAAGCACCAGATACCAGGGACGAATTACGTAGTCCAAGTCAGACAACGGGGAGCAGTTATGTCCTTAGCCATTCTGCAGTTTTATGAAAGCCTGGATGACCACCTTGATTGCCACTTTATTGCTGCCTGCCAATACTATGGCAGCTGAGCTCCGAAGGTCAAAATGATGGGAGGAGATGTAAAAGAGCTTCCTATATCATTTTGGCATTTGTCATCTTCTCAGTTCACTGAGCATCCCACAGTCCTCCAAAGAGATTAGGAAGGAGTTCTCTTCTTTGTTCTGTCTTACGGTTTTTTTGTTTTTTGTTGTTGTTGTTGACACAGAGACCGCACATCCAATAATCCATTTTTCCAGTTGATGCAAGCTTTCCTGTTATGTCTCTAAAAATTTTCTTTGTGTTTGGATCTTCAGTAAAGACAGGATGACCTTAATATATAGATTTTACATCACTTTTATTTATGACAGTGCTATAAGAGTTAATACCTACTCAAGCTTTAAGCACTATCTCTATGTAATAAAAACAAGGTTATAAATAAAAATAAAAGTAGCTATCATCTCTCAAACAAATTAAACAAAAGTTAATCAATACCAAGCTTGTATTTCCTGAAATACTAGAAATTTTGAAGCATTAAGATTCCTGAGGCATTATGCACAGAAATAAAGACAATGCATCTACAGCCATAATAGTATCTTCTATATATTTTCCCTAATATAACTTGCTGTCTCCTTTGTTTCTTTGACCACCATGGCATACTGAGCAGATGTTCTTATTGAGCTTTCTCCTGTGAGGCAGAGGTCTTTCTCTGGAGTGATTACAGCTAATTTGTAACTCATCAAGGTATATAAAAAATTCAGATAGTTCTTCCCAGTGATAAGAGAGCTTCAAGAAGTGATGCCTTTGGAATTCAGCTGAGATCAGAACCAGGATTATCTGATATTTCAGTACCATGTTGCCAGCAGGTGTTTAATATTTTCATATATGCCATTTGGCCTCACAAGACCAACAGGATTTCACTTTGCTGTTCTAATTGCATAGACTTACAGTTTGGATTTTTAGTATCTCAAGGTTAGTCATTCTCCCACAGGATCTGTTCAATCTAGACTGACATCACTTCCTTACCTATCTACAGAGATAAACTAGAACTGAACCATTTAAACTGCTGCCAGTTCTGCAACTAAATTTTTTTTTAAGTCATGTTGAAAGAAAAAAAAACCAAAGTATTCCGTTTCATGTAAATCTTGAATATGTTAAAGCCCAGCTATTAGGAAAAGCAACGGAAACCATAGCATGAGTTTTATGGTGCTATATAAGGTTCTTCTAGATTCATAGAATCATACAATGACTTGGATTGGAAGGGATCTCAAGGATCAAGTTCCAACTCTCCTGCTACAGACACAGTTACCAATTGTTAGATCAAGCATTAGATCTGATTGCTGAGGGCCCCACTTAACTTAGCCTTAAACATCTCCAAGTACGGCATCCACAACCTCTCTGGTGCTGTTCCAGCATCTCATAAAGAGAAAAAGATGCAGTTACAAAACACAGTCAACTCTGTGAAAATAGCAGGTGCCTGAAAGTGCTTTCATTTTCAAGAAAAGAAAAAAAAAGACATAATTATTGTAATTTGCTTTGGTTAGAACATGAGCATGTGCCTTGAATCAGTGTATGAAAGAGCTCCTACAAGGCAGCAAAGCCAACAACTTTGGGATTCATAGAACAGGATGGCAGACAGGCAGCAATGGGTATCACAAGGAAAACCCAGTGGACTGGGAAAGCAGTTCTTGGCTGACAGATTTAGCATATCTTGTGCAGCAGGGAAGGAGATTGAGACCAGTGCTCAGTGAAAGCTGAAGTAGCACAGTGTCTTCTGAAAAAATAAGGCTCTGTTTCAAATAACTTTCACCTCCCACATCACTCAGCAGTTCTTTGCCTGGTGCTTTAGCCTTGGCTGCAGGTAAAAAATTCAGGTTCCTCCTATCTTGCACATGATGAACCACTGCACTCTAACTGGTACTCTGTCCTTGCCATATCAATTCCATGCTGTGTAAATAATTAAACATCTGCCGACATGAACACTAGCACTCAGACGACTCACCCAAACACTAGGTGAGTCAGACAAGTTTTTTTTTCTCTCAATTACAACCAATATGACTGGAAAACAGAGACAGATTCATATCTGGCTGCATGCTGTGTTGATGGATTTAGCTGGATTTATCAATGTGTTCTGTGATTATTCTGTCAGTGTAATGATTCCTTTTTCCACAAAATACTCAAGTAGTTAGCAAGAACAGACAAGTGGCTGTGTCAGTTGTGGTGAGAACACTTGACTGTGAGGTGTGAAGGCTTAATTATTTATTCAGAGCAGTGGAGTTTCAATAGGAGACCTGAGAAGACTCCTCTCCGTCCTTTTCCCTCTCCCTCCAATATACCCAGTAGACATTGATTAGACAAATGAAGGATCATGTCCCTCAGGAAATAAGAGTCCAGCATTTAAGTGGTTGCTCTAACCCAGCATTACTTAGATAAAGAGGTATTTTCACCTGTTGATTTTAATATACATTTTTTTTCTTAGTTGTACAAGAAATGTGTGCATTGAATAAATTATTTTTGTAAACTAGAAAAAAAAAGGCACAAATTATGGCTTCATTCACCATAACTTTTTTTTTTTTTTTTTCAGATACTCATCTTAGAAGTCATATTTAACTCTTTACTGCTCACTTTTCTTACCTACACTCTAATTTAAAGTAGCAAAACTGGTTCAGATTTACTAGGAAAATTAAAAACTGCTAATACATCTGCTCTGTAATTTACAATCAAAAAAATTATTTTCTGACACAGGCAATCAACCAGAACACTTTTTAAAACTCATGTTATCTACATGAGGTAGATCAACAGCACATACGTGGCAAGTGGAGAACTGCAGGATCAGCTGGTGAAGCATGTGGAAAAAATTGGACCCAGTGTTAAAACCATTCTGAGCAACTGCAAAGCAGGATTCCAGGAATTGCAGAAAAGGTCATTGATAATGCCTGTGAAAAGCCATGCAAATGTTAAGAGATCATTTATAAACTGCAGCATACAAGAAGTGCTTCTATTCCGTTAGGAAAAAAAATGTTATCAAAGTGGCAGAGGATGTGCCTATGTTCAGTATTTCCAGTAATATTCAATCTGAAAAAAAAAATTTATTTATTCCTGGTAAACATCAGCACTGCATCAGAAAAAGGACCTTATCACACTGAAAGGAAATCAGACAGCAAAAAGATCTGGGAGAGTGACTAGGAGAGATTAAGACTGGTGATGCAGTAAGACTCCACAAACATTCACTGTGAATATGTGTCCACACAGGAAGACGAGTAGCAACTTAAGGGAAACTAAACAGAGAAGAAGAAATGCCAAGAAAATCATTCTGACAGTTAATAATGCCCAGTTGCTCACCATTATTTTTTAGCATGCCCTTCAGAGTGAATTTAAACAAATACCTGAACTTGGAAAAGTTACTGTTTAACACTAATTATTGCTCAAAACAAAGCAGGAGTTTAACCATGATTTGGAATTTCTCACAAGACATGGGAGCATTTCAGTCACTGGTATAACACACTTCTTCAACAAAAATTAGTCAACTGGTTCAACCTTACATTCTCCCATTGTCTACCCAGAGAGTATGCCTATGCTACTGACAGATGTGCAGTGCTGCACTACCTACACAATCACAGAACGAGACAGTTCAGCTGCTGTAAAATCTAACCAGAGAGCTCCTTCAAAGTATAATTACCTTCACAATTCAGAATTCTTAAGTAGTTTTTTTGCTAATTAACAGTGACTGCTTCAACTAATCATGACCTCTCACTCGTTGCTAATGGAAAGCACTAGCTCAGTGAACATTTCCACTGCACTGCAGCGTGACAGGCTGGAATAGGATGCCCAGGGAGGTTGTGGATGCCCGTCCTTGGAGGTGTTCAAGGCCAGGTTGGATGGGGCTCTGGGCAGCCTGGTTTAGCATTAAACATGGAGGTTGGTGGCCCTGCACTTGGCAGGGGGGTTGGAGATTCATGATCCTTGAGGGCCCTTCCAACCCTGGCCATTCTGTGATTCTGTGACTACACCTTCAAATGCACAAACAAGTTAAGAATGCAGCCCTTAATTTTATTCACTGCAAATAAGGACTTTCAGCTTTCAATGAGACCTTCACTTCCTCTTGAGTTTTTCTCAGTGCACCATAAGAACTAACTCCAACATCATCAGAAGGGTCAGGGAACAGGAATGCAATGGGAAACTGCCACACTGTCTGACACATAGAGCTATAGAGAAATTAAGCATAAAGTCGTATGATATATACGTATATACGATATAAATGTATAAAATCTACATTTTCACTAAGAAATATAAATTTCAGGTAAGATTTACCAACTAAGGAAATATCACTCCTATCCGGAAATCGTATCAGCACCAAGGCCTCCTTTGATTCTTTTTAAAACAGGTAACTGTTCTCATCTACCCTCTTCTGTTTCAAAATGTTGTCAAGGCCAAATAATTTTAGAACAGTTTAGAATAGTTTTAATTTACTTTCACAAATGCAGAGACAGTATGTTTTTTATTATTATTACTAATGTGTAAATGTGATGGGACACTTTAAAACTGCATTCAACTATTAAGGCTACATGTTGGAAAATTAATTCAGACTGTTTGCCTTGTTCTTGCTGAAGTCGTTAGGTGAAATAATTTCTTGGTGTCAACAGTTTTCTCAGTATGACCCTATGCACTGTCAAGAAAGATATATCCCACTAAAAAGTGAATATCCATCTAATCTTAGTTATCCTGTACGACTTGTTCTCTTCGTCTTGAAAGCCTAACACCAAGAATGCAACTATTTTATAAACTTAGGTTTAATAATATTTATCAAACATTTAAAAATAACAAGAACAGTTCTTCCACTATCTTAAAAGCTAACAGAAATTTATAAATAGAGGATACTTTTCTTAGGGTTAAGGCAAGTCCAAATCAACAGTAAAGATACTTAAAATAAAATTCACAGAAGCCAATACCAAATTCTGGCTTTCTGTTGCCTAATTTAAGTAGCCTGAAAGATACTTCTGGCTCCCTCTGCATAACATGTCATTACATCTATTTAGGGTGCATATCACCAGTTGTGTATCCTCAGGTTTCCACCTACCAGCAAAACACACTTCTTACTGTACTGTGAATCAGCACAAGCCTACGAATAGATAGGTATACTTTCTGGCATATTCTATAACATATGTTTATAAATTGCACCGTAAAAGAAAAAAAGTCTCTGCAGATGTACAAATCTGTTTCTTAATAAAGAAATACCAACCTTAATCTGCAGGGAATGCAGAAATTTTAGATGTGTATAAATACTGATTTTTTTTCCTTGCTTGGATTCTGATCTGCCTATAAGCTTCAATACTCCAGCTGCTACCTAGAATCTCCTGAATATGTTTTTTGTTGAACAATATTATTTTCTAAGTCTCAGAAATAAAAATTATTGAACAACTTCCTCCATTTTTTCCTTAAGATTCTTTCTTTAGAAGAATCCTAACTCCAGTATCTAGAAACCTACTCCTTTCAAACTGAGCTTCTGCACAGTGGATTGCATGAAAGCTTTAATCTGCATGGTTCCTCTGCTTATACAAAGAATATAATGTAATTTAAATGACATTCATAAAATAACTTTAAATTAGGTAATGTTATCCTCCTTGTTCATCCTCATCTTAAGTGACAAGGAAATTTCTCCACCACTGGAAAAAAACATGATTTCATTGGCAAATTACTTCAGTTATGCCCTTCTGTTGTGAAGGTGCTCACAAAAATGTTCAGAGGGCTGAAAAACACATTATTTAATTTCTGTTGGAATTACCTAATATAAAATAATGCACAAAGAACTGGATAAGAAGATGCTAGATTCATCTAAATATTAGCTTTACAACACAGGAAAGGACTAAATAAGTTTTTTTACTTACTACAGAATGTTTAAAGAATTCTTCAGTTGTGAAGACATAAAGAGTGTTGGGTTTAAAAAAAGACATGCACACAAACGTGTGTATACAAATATTTTAGAAAACTATAAGTGAATCAAAAACAAAAAAAAATACTTAGGTATTTTAGGAGTGAAAAATATTTGTGAAGCATGAAAACCTCACTGTGATTATTCACTGTGCTATTTGACATAAAATAGCATAAGACTGTCTTTATTTTTTATTTTTTTTTTAATGTAAGCAGTTATTATAGCTTATCCTAGCTGGCTATTTCCAACCAGTTAGCTGACCAATGTTTGTAGTAAACAGCCAGTGGTTCAACTTGAAAAGAGCAATAACTCTGGAGATAGGAAACCCTTTTCAAATACCTTCATTCTCTTTATAGATCAGAGTAAGGATCCTGTGATTAGAATTTTGCAGAGTTATATCCTGAACTGCTATTTTAATTTAAATCATCTACAAAAGATACTTCTTTTGTACTCATCCTGTCTAATAACCAGCAAACTCTCATTATACATTTTTCTTTTACTGTTTTTCATGCATCTATCTCTGCTTCCCTTCTTCTAGCTTCTACAAATAGCTTTTTAAACAGATATGCTCTCACACTGCTAAGGATATATTTGCATTTTCATTTGCATTTGTTGCAAAAATATGGGGAATACTGGGTTAACTAAAAGACTGTTACTATGCAAGGCATGATTTTTAGTAATGTGGCATAGCCAACAACTGTAAAATTTCATCAGTCCAAAAACATTTGCCTCTCATTCTCTTATGAATGGTTTCATAGATTATTATTTGGAATTTAGGCAGGTGATATTAATTTCATCTCTGGTGAATAAGATTTTCTGCTATTTAAGCAGTTTGCCTTAAATAGCCATCCTCACTTGAAAAGAAAAGATGGAAAATCATTGGTCTCTTCAAGACTGTTTCTAGCTAAGTTCAGAAGATGAATTTCCACACAAAAAGTCAAATCAACATTTTCTTATTATACTGATTACAAAGATTCTCAGTCCTTCCAAAAAAAAAAAAAAAAAAGTATTGAAGTTGTCATATTTTTATAATCAGTGAATATTTTCCATATCAAGTACTTCAATAACTGACAAAATAACAGTTTGCAATATTTAAAATCCAGCTGAAAATACATTCCAATATACAAATGTGTAATTCTAAATATTTAAAATGAGTAAGTTCTTGGCAGCCTTATCTTTTCCACTTATATATTTGCAGTGAACATCACTTCCACTTTAGAATATTACTGTCATATTGTAAGTTAGAATTTATTTATTTATTTATTTATTTATTTATTTATTACTTATTTATTTTTGTAGCAATTTCTTTAAAAATAAGTAAGGAATGAGTAGATCCAACTTTCTCTTTTTGCTAGTTAGTTCAGCCACAATGACCAAGTCTTTCAGAGAGGATTTTCAGATTCTCTGTGTGGGCATACATGTTATTGTGGTTTAACATGAAAGG
Organism: Lagopus muta; assembly: GCF_023343835.1. Classification (NCBI taxonomy): domain Eukaryota; kingdom Metazoa; phylum Chordata; class Aves; order Galliformes; family Phasianidae; genus Lagopus; species Lagopus muta. Next base: position 61,959,307 of record NC_064472.1, read on the forward strand.
CAGCTCAGCACCACACAGCTGTTAGCTCACTTCCCCCCTCATTTGGACTAGGTTGAAGTGGCAACACAACAGAACCTGTGGGTTGAGACAAAAACTATTTACTAGGAAGGAAAACTGTCAGAGTAAAAAAAATAAAAGAGTGACAATAACAGTATATCCACAACACAACCGCTCGCCTCCCATTGACCAATGCCCAGCTAACAATACAACTGTCCACTGATGGATGCACAGCTGCAGACACATCTCACTGTCCATCAATCAACATACAACCGATCTCCAGCAGTGGCCCAGCCCAACTCTTTGGAGCTTTATGACCTTCTGCATGATGTCATGTGGTTTGGAATAACCCCTTCCCAATTCAGACCAGATATCCTGGCTCTGACCACTATGCCCCCTGGCCACTGCGCCATAATGGTGGTGAACCTTCCCCACTGAGTGGCCTGGGTGTGCACCCATCACTCAGCAAAAATCAAAATACTGGTGTGCTATTAACACTGTCTGCTGCTGAAACCTGGACACGCACACTGAAATAACAAATTTTAAGTCCAACGCTTTCAAAAAATACTGTGTGAGCTACCTGCACCAGTAAAAATCTGCTATCAAAAAGGGATATTCTATTATAGCAAAAGAGTGGGACAGAAAACTTCCCGCGGAATATGATTTAATAGACTCAAAAGACAAAGTGAGTACTCTGTAGTGAATCGTGTAATCTATAACTTTCCAGCAGTACACAAATAACTTCTACAGACTCCTGTGCATGGCAGCAGATTCTGAATTCCCTGAAAAGCTCAACAAGTCATTGTTATACTATTACCTCAGGACACTTGCCTATACAACCTGCCCCAAGACAATTCTTTAAAGCAGAAAAACAAATGGTTGCCACTTTCTTCTTCACCAGCTCACTGACTATCAATCAAACTACTTGTAGTAACTAGTCTTCAACAGTGCGGACATAAAAGCATTAGTAGACTTCAGTACCATAACTGGAAGTAAAGCCTTTTGAAATATACAAGTGGTAAACCCTTTCAAATAGTTTCTCATAGAATATGCATTTTTAAATATTAAGCTCTCACTTGAGACATGCCCTATGAAATATCACAAGGAGTACTTAAAGAAATATGAAATTGATAGCGAAGTCCTTTTTGTTTATTAGGACATTATCCCAGCTCTTACTAGAGTAGGAAAGCTACAATCAAGAGGATCCTTATTAAATAAACTACTGGTAGAATATGAATTTAAGCCTAAATACCAACAATGTCATATTGTCAGCAAACGAAATATATTAGCTGAAAACTGCTACACTTGATTTAAAGTCTTATTGGGCAAAATGAGAAAAGAGGTCACGCTGGACCTTCAGGAATCTGTTCTTACAGAAGTTTTAATTTTATTCACAACCCCTGGGAAGCAAAAATAACGAACTGCCTTGCTCAGAGATGTAAGAGGTGTACCACTCACACACTGACAGCATTACAGTTCATATTACCTCATCTACCTACAGGAAATATTCAGCTGAAATAGCAAAATAATTTGGACTAGACAATATGCTCCTTCTCTCACATTAGAATTCTCACTTCAATGGAACTGCTGATCTGAGTAAGTGTTAATAATTGCCCAGAATAAGTGGTATGTCATTTATGCCTCTTGTTTAAATAAAATGTAAAAGGGATGGGTTTTGCATGTTGGAAGTGTTATAGAGTATCTCCTTACATAACATGGAAGCAGTAAAAAGAGAAAGAGAGAGACATACATTCTTCAAAAAAGGACTTTTTGGGTCAGTTACTGGCTATAACTTGTAAATGCTGACATCTGAGCCTGTGCAGTTTTGGATGATAAAAACATTCACCCATCCAAACCTCAGACTGCATCTGCAAACTCAAGCAGTGGTATGTGCAAATAAAAACTGACCCAAAACTGTGTGACACAGTTTCAATCCTACATGCTCCAAGGCCAGCTGGCCTTTGAGTGTGAGCAAGCCAGCTTTAAAGCTCATCTCTCTGCCTCTGGATTGCAGCTGGTCTTCTGCCCCAGTGACTAGAGGCAAATGCAGTTGGCAATATCTGCTGCTTCTTCGACAGCCAAGTGGCTATGGCTGCTGGCTCACAGATGTACTGCATGATCCGAAACCTTCCATACTGAATTTTTCAGAGGCACAGGCATCCTGTTATCTGAGGTCAAGTACAATTTCCCAAATTTTTAAAAGCCTCAGAAAACACGATTCAGAACAAAACAAACAAAGTGGCAGTTCCACCAGTACAATCCTATTCTTTAGTTACATAGAGCATCTTGACACAGTCAGGACTAGACACCAGCATGGATAAAATCTTTTCCTTATGGCTTCAGCTTTGATGATCTTGGAGGACATGCAACAGCAAGCAAAAAAGAAAATCTATTGCTAGAGAGGGTTGGACTGCCTGGCAGCTCAGCAATAAAAAGTATTTTTTCCTGTCTGAATAGTTTGAAAGTGGCAGCACAGACAGGAATGATGCTTCAGCTACACAACATTTTGTTGACATTAGTCCAACACTGAGTGCAAACTGCCTTAATTTTCAGTTCTTCCAGTTTTGAGAATATCAGAATTGCCTAAAACCACTTCTCTCATTATGTGAGCAATGTTCACATGGATCAAAAAAATGTTATCTAGTATCTCTGGTGGAATATCTGAGATCTTTCTGTCATGATATGTAGGTTGCTCCAAAAGTAATGCATCCTATTTATTTACATTATTTGATTGAGCAAATTATTAGCTACAAAAAACTAATTTTTAACATAGTCACCCCCCCTAGTTATGCATTTTCACCAGCCACAAACAAAAGCCTGCATGCTGTACCCATACTGATCTGCATGGCTGTCTGGAATGCAGCTTGTCTTCTCCATTGTCATGACCCCTCCTGAAACACAGAACCCACCATTTCACAGTGCTCACAGCCACCGGTTTGTCTCCATAAATGTTCAGTAGGCATCAATGAATGCCAATGGGTGCGTTTTTTTTCTGCATGGAGAAATTAAATGACGCACCTTTGCTTCATACTTCCATATCAGATACACTTTTGTCACACTTCCTCTCTGTTTCTGTCTGTCACAAAGTAACAAAATGGAATGGAATATCAGTAGGAAGGTTCAGCCTCTACTTCCACACCATGAACACCAACCTCTCATGTTGTGTGCCAACATCCTAAAATAGGAGGCATTACTTTCAGAGCAGTCCTTGCACATTTCTCACACCATGGATTTTCACTGACTATTGCTGAGACAACTAACAGCATCTGTCTGTGCTACATTTAACAAATGGGTGTGATAAAATCAAAGCTAGCAATGTATAGGAACTGATGATTTTTAATCTGAATGGCCACCTGAAACACTTCATATCAAATTTCGTGGCTTAAAGAATTTCTTATCTACTACTGAATTTGCAGTCCTAAGATTTGTTCAGACATTCTTCTTATTACTTCCCAAGATGTATTTTACGTATTGTTCTTCTTCAATCTAAATGAAATTTGTTTCCTTCAGGCTTGTGCAATGCACTAACACTTGGAGGTCTACAAGAGCTATGGTGCAATTGCAAAGCATTTTACTTGCTAAGCTGCCTAATGATAAGAAAAGGTTTCAGTTCTGCTTACAAATATAATGTCTTCCCCTGAATTCCTTCTTTCCTCTCTGCCTTCTTTGCTTCTTGATCACGGTCTATTTCCATCTCACCAATTCATCTTCAGTGTCTTCAAGGAAAACAGAAATAATTAAGAACAAGACAAAAGGAGATCACAGAAGATCAAACAAATGCAGCTTCTGTAGTGTGCTGAAGAGGCGCAGCTACTTGTGAGACACAGTATAAACATTAAAATATTTCTCATAAAGGCCTAGAGCTGGCTCAAATTTGTAACAAGACCAATTGGATTCCAAGGCAAAGATAACATAGATCAGAAGAAAAGATCAATGAATATTCTAGAGGGAAATGTGTAAAGATTTTGTGATGAGTGCTCAGTCAAAAGTGTACTTATGTGAAAATGACTCTCTTGATATTATCAGGCAAAATGAAGACCATGCGAATTCCTTTCATGGGGCTTCTGCCTCAATCTCCAGAGAAATTAATTTTGAAAGTGATATAATCTGTTTTTTGTTTGGTTGGTTTTTTGTTTTTTTTTGGGGGGGGGGGGGGGGGTTGTGAACCTCTTTTGGTGCTCAATTTCTTAATCAGTGGAAATAAGAATATTGTAAAAGATTATGTAGCTACAACTGTTAAACAACTATGAATGTTCAAACCTTAGTTTCATTAAAATTCGACAATTACTTTGAAGGAAACAACCTCATACTGTAAAAAGCACAATTTTTGAAAAGAAAGACACTATAACTATAAATAATCTCAAACGGAAAGCTGGCTGTTCAGCTGGCATGAAAATATTTCCTTTCATTTCAGACAGTGTAGAAAACTAATGATTTACTATATTGGCTTTTGCTTAGATTTTTAAACTTTTTATGCATGTTGCTTGATTTCTCCCCATGTCTGTATTTGTCTTTAATTATTACTTTTTTAATAATAATTTTTGATAACATGTAGGATTTATCTTAAAATGAGCTGTTCTTCTGCTTTTTTCCTCTATGCAGCTTCATACTGGTGAGTCATCGTGTCCATCCTGCTGAATTTTCCGAACAGAAGAAATGCATAACCTACATTTTTCACTGTAATATTTGCTTTTACCTCATGTCTTCTTCCACAGTGGGATCAAGTGTGCTTCATTTCTGCTGTCAAGTTGACTTCTTAGCAGTTTTCTCTTTTTCCGTGTTGAAAGAACTTACCACTTCATGTGAATATATCATCAAAAGATAATCAGTGTTAAGCTAAAAGTTGCAACAGCTAACGTTGAACTCAGTAAAAATTGAGGACAATAGACAAGGTAAAGAGAATGCTTTTTTTTTTTTTTTTAAGCACATAAAGATCACGTAAACCTTGTCAGGTTACTCCACTGAATATTTTTGCATAGCATTCATTGGCAGAGCCCTGGAGTTTCAGCTCACTGTTTATTATTCTTCAGTACTATGATTCACAGTTATTAAGACTGACTAGTGAAAGATCACTATCACATGAACTGGAAGGTGACTGAATGACTGCAAACTAAAATAACGATGAATGGCAGTGAACGGAACTGAGGGAAAGTATGAGAGCGGCAGTGTCTGATGAGCCTTCAGGACTGGCATCATTTAGCAAACCCATTACTGACCAGGAAGATATATGTAATAAGAATGATAAAGAAACTTGAAGAAGTCTGTAAATAAAAGAGAACTAAGAACCATAAACTGCTGAAGAAGAGACAAAACATTTATTGTGGGACAACAATCTTCTTGAAGGAAATTAATTACTATGCACCTGGCACTAGGTGCTAATCTCTGATCCTTTGGGGGCAAATTCTAAATAGATTATATCCCAAAACCGAGGAGGTCTAATTTTTATATATGCTCCCCAAAAATGAACACATGAAACACAGTGACTGAAAATGTATAACATTAACTTCAGGATGGTATGAGTTTCATAGACCTTGAGAGTGGGTAACTCAAGAATTCCTCAGCCCAAAATCAAGGAAGCTTATGAAATGATGAATTTGTTTGACAAGGCAAACCAAAATAAAAACCTGAAACCCTTCCTAACATATTCTTTTGCTTTATCAGGGGGTCTTTGTTTCAGATGCTATTCTCTCAGTGTACGTCTTCTCAGATCTTAGAATATAGTCAATTTTAAGTAGTGACAGTGAGATTTCCAAATTATTTTCTAAAACAGCCCTGTGAATTTGAGTATTTGCTTTTGCAAAAAATACCACCCTTGCATATATACTTAAAAAAAAAAAAAATCAAGATCTTTGGAACAATGGTATTGAACGTTTTTTAAAGTTATTGATGTGATCTGAGGTGCTATGAAAAATAATCAGTAGGACTATGAAGTTGCCTGTCATTACACTGCTCCAAGGTAAGGGCAAACATAACATCCGTTCATCTTATCTGGGCTAGGTTAAAGTAAATAGCTTTCATTGTGCATGCTTTCATGATCAGATATTAGTGGGGGAAAAAATCTAAACTATGCTTAGAAGAAAGCAAATGTAACATCCTTCATGAGCATTATAGACACAATCCTGTAGTTACTTATGTTTCCCAAGGGCAATGAATGCATAGAGCGATGACCTGCGTGTGGAACTGCTCTTCAGCTGGAACTTACTAAGCATCACTCTGAAAATCTCTGGTATTTGAAAAGAAACATCACTACAAACACATGCCGTGGCTTTCCCCACATATTTATTTCTTCAGCCCTTTCAGTGCTGCAACTGGCATGGCCTTTTTAAATTTGTAAGTATTCTGTTTATTAACACGAGGAAGAAAAAGTGGAGAGAAATAAGGAAAAAATAAATAAATAAAAGGCCTTTCATGTTGTGTACTGCAGAAGAAAAAAAAAAACAACGAACAACCAAATGAGAAGGGCTGGAAGTGGGCACATCCGAAGGCAGAGCGGTAAAACTCAGCAATGCGCACTGCGGCTCACTGCCTCCGCGCTTCTCTCGGCGGGGCCCTCAGTCCCACCACCAACCACGGAAAGCGGGCCACACCTGCAGGGAAAGCTGGGACGGAGCGAGCCCAGACGGCTCCACGCCGCCCAACTACCGAGCCGCTAACCCCGAATCCCTCCGCGAAGGGGAGGGAAGGCTACGCACCGCACCGCCTCTCGCCTTGCCTCTCCCTCCTTCGCCCTGCTGCCGGGGGTGTGTTTTCTTTCCGTGCCCCATCAAAGCCCCCTCTGTTATTGAAATATGAGGCCGCTTCCTCCCCGGCGGAGGCCGCTGGCAGGAGGCGGGGAGCAGCGGGGCGGTGCGGCCGCCCGCCGCCGCGAAGAAACGTCTCTTTGTTCGGGCGGCGCGGCCCGGGTCCGCCTCAGGGCCGGTGTGTGAGGGAGTTCTCCGCCGTGCTTTCCCCCAGCCCGGCTGCGTCTGGGCCTCCTGTCCGGCACGAGGCGAAGGGCTCCGGGGCAGCCCGGTCGCGACAGCTCTTAGCCTTGCCGTGTGAACGTGTGTTACTGTTACCACGGAATCACAGAATGGCTTGGGGTTGGGAGAGAGCTTAAAGCCCACCAGCTCCAAGCCCTGCCACGGGCAGGTTGCACCCCCAGCTCGGGCTGCCCAGGGCCCCACCCTGAGTGCCTCCAGGGATGGGGCACCACAGCTCTGCCGGCAGCTGTGCCAGGGCCTCACCACCCTCTGAGCGAAGCATTTCATCCTCATCTCCCCTAATCTAAATCTCCATCCTTTTAGTTTAAAGCCACTCCCCCTTGTACTAACACTATCTGCAGTTGCCTTCCACCTCATTTGTAAGCCCCGTTTAAGTACTGAAATGACTCACCAATAGCTATGCATAACTGCCTTCATATATCTAGGCAGAATTCCTTTTTTTCCTGGTTTTTTTGTTTTTTTTTTTTTTTTCCTTTTTTGTTATTATTTTTAAATGAGATCCACTGTGAAGTCGCTGATTAGACACAGCAGTGGTTGACCCCTGTGTGGTGACTCTGGTAGAACCAGCGGCGTCAGGAGTGTTTTTGCACCAGGATGTGCAGGCTCTGGCATTTCCTGATCAGGGAGGATTGATGAGCTGCAGCCTCTTTTGATGGTGCAGGCTGAGAGTTTGACACCCACAATGATAAAAGCCTAGCAGGGTCCGGGCTGAAAAATGATGTTAGAGACTTGCAGTGGATGTAACACAGCTACACGCTTCCATTTAGCATTTGTGAAAGAAGGAGAATGGGATGAAATGAATCTGCAAGACCAAGTTGCCTGGGTTACCTGGGTTTTCTAATCTAGCAGAATTTAGAAGTTGAGAAATTGTACATAAATTTTTTACTTCTTGTTGGAGGATCAAGCATCAAGAAGTGTATTTTTTTCAAACAAAACAAAAAGCTGCAACATTTGTATTCAATATAGATAACATTATTTGTGTCCCAATTTGCCACACATTAGTACATCACCAAAGCACCAAGACTGTTTTTTTGTTTGTTTGTTTGTTTGTTTGTTTGTTTGTTTTTGGGGGGGGGTTGCAGGGCTGGTCTTTTTTATAATTATTATGATCACATTTAGCAACAAAGCTACTACAGCACCTTTGTCTGTAGTTTTAAGAGACTAAGTTTAATGTGTTCACTTTGCATGCTGTGTGATTTAGGGGGTTCCAGGCAAATGCTGTTTATATTTTAGCTGAATGTTTTGGAGTGCTCTGTGTCTCCTGATGTGAAATGCACCCCAATCCGTAGGTTTTTAGTGATGGAGGACCAGTTTAACTTGAGGTGGTGTTAAGAGATACTCAGGGACAGAAGCTGCTGAAGTTGAGGGCTGTGTGGTGCTAGTTCGGTGAGCAAGGCACACTCTGTAATTGGGGTGTGATGAGAGAAGCCGGACAATGTTCTTGGATTAATAGCTCAATTGGAAGTTGGGGTAAAACAAAAGCACAAGGGGATCCTGTCAGGTCCAGCTGTTTCTACCCCTGCACACCCCCGCCTTTCATGCATCACTTTCTCCCCTGTCTGAAACCACCACGTTCCCACCCTTGGAGCTAATGGCAGGGTGGGGGCAAATAAGAGGGGGGCGGTTGCAAGCGAGCAGAGGCAAGTGGTCAGAAGTATCACGTTTCTCAGGGTGTCCCACACCCTAAATTCAATGATCCCTTCATGAGGAAAACTTTTTTTTTTTTTTTTAGCTTGGATCTGGTATGCAATGCAGAGCTTTTTTAGGTGCAGCTCTGGGAGGGCAGAAGCTGGGGGACAAGGAGGCTGGGGCAGGGACCTAGCAGGACAGGGCAGCGTGCTGGGACGCTCTGTGTGTGAGTGAGTGAGACAGACCGCGTGTGTGGGTTTATTTTTTCCTCTCATTCCTGGGGTTTGAATGGAAAGCACGTTGAGCTGTAATTAAGACATCTTGGAGGCGTACTTAACTTATGACGTGTTGCTTTTCTTTTCCTCTCGGTGAGAAAGTGGCTCTCTTTTCCCTGAATCAGGTCCTCTGCCACCCAGAGCCACAAAGAGACACTCGGGACATAGGCACACACACGCACACGCCAACTTAAGGTGAGCACCATAAACTTCCTCTGCACTTCGCTGTCCTGTTTCAAACTGTTGGAGAGTTCTGAGAGCATCTTGACTCGGGAGCTCCACACAAGGTAAAGAAATAATCAAACTTTGGGGAAAGGTTTTTGCTCCTTTATTGCTTTGAGTCAGATGGGGACGCAGTAAGCAACTATAGCATCAGCTGCAGGGCTGTACTGAAAGGACTTTCAAGCAATCTTGTTTGGCAGCTAAGGGGGGGAGAGGGTGAAAGACGAATTGAAACTGACTAAGTTCGGTGTGTTTAAGTGCTCTGTGTTACCAAAGGAGAGATCATATTGCAACTGCAGATTCTGAAATACAAAAGTTGTATACTTCTGCTCTACAGCTTCCTCCTGTGGGATTATACATTTCACAGAGATTTGTCTTTCTTGTAGAATTTCTCCTCCCTGTTAGATGCTTTTAGAAGTTTTTAGAATGCAAGAACAGGAGGACGCTGAACTGAACAAGAATCTCAATGGCTGGAAGTGGATTTGTGTAAAGTGCAGACTTTCCATTTGGAAGGAGAAAGATTTTGATAAGATGTGATAAATTACATGCTGAAGTTGTATTTGTCTATTTATTGATTATTATTATTTTTTATCAGAGAAAAGCCTGAGCAACATTTGGCACAGGTTTCTGTGTCTCGACTCATTCATATGGATTGGATGGCAGAGACATAGCTACACATTATGAATGTGTAGCTATCTACAAGTTAGCTGGTCAATCACTATGATAACTTTATCATCTCACTGCCTGTTTGTTTGCTTCTTGATCAAATACCTGTAAAGGAGTCAATCAAAATGTTTTTCATAGCATGACAGCTTGTGTGGCACGTTTAGATGGAATGCATTTACAGGTTTAAATTAAAGAGATCTGTTGTTATCATTAGAAAGGAAGATTAATTACTGTTTGGATCTTTCAGATCAGAATATATTTCCCTATATATTTTGTGATGTCATGAATTGATATAACTCCTGCTGGAGGCTCTGGAAAACTGGCTGTGTACAGGAGAATCCTATGAATTACTGACAATTATGAGTTTGTGTTAATGATTAGCAAGACTATTCTAGTGTTTAAATACAGAAAGAGACCTATTGGGTTTTTTTAGGAAAATGTTAAGAAACATGGCACCTGAAAGCATAGGTGCAAGAAGTCTGTGTAACCAATACACACCCACTGAGTAAACGCTTTCTGAAGATTGAGCATTTATAGAATATAGAGAAATGCACCATAAACAGGAAAATTATTACCAGTTCCTCCTCCAGAGACAACCAGTAGTTACCATTCTCGCACCAACGAGTGTCACACAGAATGCCAAATCCTTGTGCTACAAAGACAGCTCATGCTTCCTTGGTTTCTCATATCTACTGGTGGCAGACCTTCAACTCCTGTAGAGAACAGCTAAGTGGAGTTGCTCTGAATGTGTTGAGAACCTAACCTGTGTATACTTACCTGTATTAAAGTTAGTAACAAGCACAAAAGAGAAATTTGAAAGAAGAAATAAAAGCAGAAGGGAAAAGAAAGAAAAAGGTTAATTTGTGATGTTTTAAACACAGCAGTCAAAGCAAAAAGAAAAAATTTGTTTGTTAAAGAGCAGATTTTCCGAGTTGAATAATAAATCTGTGAAGGTAATAATCAAGACACTCCTGGCCTGCTCTGAAAATGTGCCAGAAGGCCAGTTTTTCTAATAACCTTCAAGAACATTCTAATGAGAAAGAGAAAAACGTCCATGTCATTATGAAGAAGTGTTATCTATAGCAGTGTCCTATTCAGAGACATGACTGCCAGTGTAATTCACGGTAAAGCACACTTTCCTTATGAGCCTAGTGTTCAGTTTCCTCTCATTTTCAGTTAGTAAGGCTAAAACAACTAGCAACTTCTAAAAAACAGGAAGAGTAATTATGGTAGTACAAAGGTTTGGGGTTCTGGGAGAGAGACTTCAGAAAAGGGTGGTGATTCTGTCATGCTGCAGTGCACCTTTGTTTTTATAATTTGTGAAAGAGCAAGAAAAGCATTGTCTGCTGCACTGAGAACTCGTCAGTCTCTGATTTTATGCTGAAGTGTGAGCAAATGAAATATAGTTGTTCACTGTTGGTCACAGTACGGAGCCAAAAGAGCTGGTATCAATATTTAGTTAATCAAGTCACTTAACCTCCCAGCCCCTCAGTAAAAGACAGGAAATAATATTGACCAAGCTTAAAAAGTGATTGAGGTCTTCAAGGGAAGGGTGACTTTGTAATTACTCAGATTTAAATGTACTGAAAGTTTTCCATTTTTGTGCAAGGATTAAAGAGTGAGTATTGAAATTAATAATTTCTTTTTCAACAGCTTTTGATTTGCTGTTGCACTGAAGCAGTGGTTAAACTACCCTTGGAATTTAAAATACTTTGCATTTCTAGATTTCATAGTGAGCCTGACAGTGTATTTCATTACTTAAAACTCCCTAAAAATGAAAAGTACAGATGAGGGGGGAAAAAAATCATTTTCATATTACAAGCTGCTTCTGTTGCTTGTGAGGAAGTATTAGACATTCTGTCTCCACTGTTAGTAACTGTAGGATACAGTACTGGGCTTGAAAAGGTAGCTTGTAATTTGTAGGTTACAAAATGTTCTTTGGGGAAAAAAGTCTGAATATACTCAGGATTTCAATCAATAGCGTTTAAGGAGGATTAGAGGAAACAGCTGGCTAAACAAATATTAGGTGTAGAGTGGATGCAGTGGTATAAATTAATAATGCAGTTCTTTATCTGCTGTATGAATGGGAGGTTTTGTGGAGATAAGGTGACCTTAAGGCGGTCACTGTGTGCCACCTAGTGGATACTGAGAATAGTTTTTCCAAATACATATGTATTTTAATCCTGAACATCTGTAACTAATCCAAGTGCAATTTAATTCTAAGTGGTTAGTTTTATTCAGTTTTACCATGAAAAGCTATCGGCTAACTTAAAGGAAAGAAAAAAAAAAAGAAAAACACATTTTCAATAGTTTCTTTCTAGGCGCCTGTTATATCTGCTAAAATTCAGTTTGGGGTTTATTTGATGTAATTTGTCACTGGTATCTGTTTATGAAGAGTTGTTAAATCATTCAGTATTAAATATCTGAAAATTAACAGTTTGACATACCAAGCTGTTACTGGAGGAAGCAAAAAGGTTTTTGCACAAATATTGTAAATATTGTGGCAGAATAATCTGTGTTTGGCAGTAAGGATTTCAAAACTCCTTCCAAAACTCTGTTATCATGTGGGATGTGCTGTTGTTAAGCTTCCTCTTGTTTTGTTTTCAAGTGTGTTGTCAATGATAGGCATGGACAAAGCAAATGTCAGATTATTTCTGATACTCAATGAAAGGTCAAAACCCCTCTCCATCTTCTTTTCCTATGCATGTCATTTATCTCCACCTTCTTTGGACCTCACACACACTTAACTCTTGGAATGGTAAAGAGAAATGAAAATTGCCCTTTGGTCCACTGCACTGTTTATTGTGTAGTAGACGTTCTGTCTACTGTCAGGCGCTGTCAATAATATAATCATAACTCTAAAGGATCCAGTGAAATGACAAGATTTTAAGCAAGCATACATCAATCTGGATGTACTTTGTAACTGTTTATGTTGTGTGACCAGCTTATGTGATTTCACCACCATCAAAGCTCCTGCTACAGTCATCTCCCAGGCACCTAAAAGCAGTGAAACATCTATTGTTCTCATCTTACATTATTCAAGTAAGAATATGGCACAATGGCTGCTGTGGCAAAGATGTATTAAAATAATTGGCAAAATGTAGCTCCCTGTGCTTCACTCCTTCCCGATTTTCATCACTGTCTGAACAATAAATCAAATGGCAAGTCCACACTTAGCAGAACGAACAGTTTTCATGTCCTTCTCATTTACTTAGCTTTGAGAATGCTTTTTTTTTTTTCAGTTGTTTTTTTTTCAATTAGTACAACAGAGCGGAAATCCTGAACATGATCAATGGCTCTGAAAACAAACATTTAAAAGATGCATTAAGAAATCTCAGAGCAGTTATCTGTATGAAGACTCCACTGACTACTCTGAAAACATTTATTAAGAGTTACATAAAATAATGCTATAGGACGTTGCTAGTATGATGCATGAGTTAATGGCCAAAGCGAAACGGAGCTCCACCTTTCCATTAATTAGGCGGTCTACAAATGAAAGCCTTGGAAGGTAAAATACCACAGCAACAAATAGCCTGATTGATTTGATGCCATGCTTCATAAGGTAGCTACCATTTTGTTTAACTCTGCCTGGCTTGGTACTGTGAGTCACAGGAGCTGCAACTGGGAACCAAATCCAGAGTGTTGCAAGGCAGAAATCCCTCCCAGAACTGCACTTTCTGCTAGAGTCATCGTCACGTATAGCCCAAGACATTTCCTAGAGCAGGGCACATCAGATGCGATGCCATGGTAGGATAAACATCATTAATTGTCTGGCATTATAGAAATGAAGTCACAAGACCAGAAGAATGTGACTGGATATATGCCTCCTGCTTCAAAAAATGTCATCGTGGCATTTGTCTCGCAGCAGAAGGCCATTGTCTTGAGACAGTTTTCCATTAATAATATTCCCTAATTACTTCAAATGCATACAGCTTACAAAGAACATATGGGCAATTGAGACAGGTTATAAATGTGTTTGGAAGAAATCTAGGCAGTAGAAAACAAATGTTGTCTGGATGCCATGTCATCTGCATTGTATCAGTAAATGTTTGTGCATTATGCTGTGAAGTAAACTGCCATCTCATGCAAATACCATTTATTTATTTTTACTATTTTTTTTAGTATTTTTTCCCTACAATGGCAGGTCGTTGGTCATTTGTAGTTCTTCCCATACAGGTTACTACCCTCAATTATTTCAGTACCGATGATTCATTGTTCCTTTAGTAAGTGGCAATCAGTGCTTGGTGCTTCTGTTTTAGAAGATCTTATATGCAAGGCATGGTTACAATACCACTGTGCTGTTAGATTCTGATCCAGCAAAACAATATTTAAGAATCTTTACATACATCAGTAAATCACACATATCAATGGCAACTCAGATAGGGCTCAGGGAATAAAGGCAGTGCACAAAACTCCTAGCCTGCAAATGTGTTTATTATAAACTTCAGTATTTAGTTGATGTCGGTAAAGTGTCCTTTTAAGAAAAATAGCACATATTTACAGGGAGTGGAGGAATCAAGGCTTGTACCCCCGAAATCTCTGTGTCAAAGAACCACAAGTTCAATGTAGGACAAAGCTTGTCATCGATAAAAAAGAAAAATCTTCTCAAAACTTGCAGTAGGAACTTAATGACTGTTCATCTATTTACTAATATTTAAAAAAATATGTGCCAACACCCCAAAATGTCTATGTGTTGGTTGTTATGTTCTATAAACATATTATAAAACAAATGAAAAACCCAACCCTGAGTACTTAAAAATTATGCTATATATATGTATGTATAATATTAAGTATATACAAAAATGCTGGCTAAAATGGGGAAAGCTCATTGCAACATTTCCTTCTTGTTTGAGCATATTTTCAGTGGTGTGCCTGACTACTGAAATAAAAATTATATTCACGAGGTGACAGTGTGTTTGGCTGTGCACGTGGTGGTATGTTTGGTCACATGTATCATGTCACATTATTCTGATGTCTTTTGGAGACTAAATGTTCATCTCTTGCAAGTCAAGAACTGATAGGACACAGTGAAGATACTGATCAAATATTTTTCAGATTTTGCCCATGTAAAATGGTAACTAAAGAGGATGGTAATTCAGCTGTTAATATTGATAAATGTAACTACAGCCTACAGTGGCTTTAAATATTGAATAAAACATTTGATAAGTCGTTGTAATCTGTTTGAAATCTATTCAGGGCAGGAAGCTTAAAATTCAGAGTCATTCATTTGGTAAATGGTGCCTACCATGGCATGTTTGTGTGACTGCTGGTTTGGGGTAATGTGGTCGCATTACTGAGCACGTAGTAGGAGACAGAAGCACTACATGCTGCAGAGGCTATGAGTCTTTCAACACAGGTGCTCTGAGCAGGTAGAAGCTGAATGTATGTATGGCAGCAAAAGGAACAGTGCATTTAAATAAGTAATGATACATCCTGGGAAATCAAGCAGGAAAAAATATGTAATTTTTCATCAAGAATTTCTCAAGTAAATCAAAATTGTAACGAAACATTTGTTGATGTGCCTCTTAAGGTTCTTTTTAATGTCACTGTCTGGTCTTTCAGGCAATGGGTTGTTACATCTAGTTTCCAAGCATTTCTTTCTCTTTACCTCATGAGCAGCTAAGACAAGCATGCAAGTATTAAATTTTCAAAAGCAAGCTCTGTATCTGACTGCATCTGTGTTTTAATGTACATTCCACTCTAATCAAAACAGACAACACGAAAATCTTTCAAATCCAATAGGGCATTCCGTAGTAGGATGGGAGAATGTTAGTTGGATGTGTGACATCTTCATGAATAAAGCCAGGAAGGTACTGTCTTGATGAAACTTGTGTGGCATGTTTTCAAAACGAGTTAGAAAATCAATAGCTTACTGTAAAAACAGAAGCACTTACCCAATAGGATTTTGCCAGGGTTACTCAGTTTTGGTACTCTTTGGTATTTTCATTAGTTACCTGGATAACAGAATTGAAAATACACTTAAGTTGTTAGACAACATAAAACTGGAGAGCTTACTGTATTTTGGAAGTTATGCTTTGAATGGTTTTGCCTCATTGGAGGGAAGAAAAAGAAAAAAAACAAAAAAAAAAACCCTTTTCAATAAACACCATGTGGTGAACTCAGGCAGGAACAAAACAATGTGGTTGGCTGAATAAAGTGTAAGGTCCCATTTGAGCTTGTTCCCAGTGTCAGTTGCTGCATCTTCAGAGCTGTATAGACCAACAAAAGAAAGTAATAAATTAAGCAAAATGATAATTTAGGTAACACAACTTGAAATAAAGAACAGAAAAACCTCAGCTAGTGAAGTAAAAAAAGATGTTCTCGCTACTGTGTATCACAGTAATCCACTTATTGAATATCAGATTGATAGAAACTTTAGATTTACTGTATTTCAAGAAATATGGAACAAAATATGCAAAAAGTGTGAATTGAATAGAACCTTACCAAGAAATAATAGTTGCCTATCAGATACCTCATTCATAGAAAAAACTGTTAATGCACAAGCATTTTTTTCTGGCACTGGAGACTTAGATCCTCTCAAGTCATGTGGCAAGAGTGACTTACATAATTTCTGGTGCATTTGATGATAGATGTAAATTCTATTATTTTATCTGAGAAGTGCACCATTACTGAATTACTGCAATTGTTTGTTTGGACTCTGGTCTTTTCTTGACTTTATATTGTGAAAATATGACTTTTTATTTCCAGTTGAGTATGAGTTTGAGCAGATCTATATTTCTAAGACTTGCAGTGTACAAAATAGTCATCTCAGGAAACACCCTTCCTTCTGTAGATAACGATAGTCATTTATATATATATATTTAATATTAATGCCAACAGCCAAGAGAGTATCGCATTGAAGTAAAATGAAATCTTACAGATCGGGTGCACATATAGGAGGACAAGAACTCACCCTAATAAATGTATCTGAAGAGAGGGAGCTGAGAATCTCCAGTATGGAAGCACACCATCTCTGAATTCCTTTGACACCAAACAGATAATGTAGCATATTTCTTGTATCAAGACTGAATAAACCGATGACCCAAAGCTACTGGATAATAAAATTAGTTCAATAAATTTTGGGTTTCTGTCTTCAAAGCCCACACAAATGCCACCTGTGGCAATGGCTGTTTTGGAAGTGGAGTCAATCCCATTGTGTCTGCTTCAGAGAAATTTATAAATACATAGTCTTTGTTCTCCAGAGGAAAAGCAGAAGCGAGAATTTTCCTATTTTATAGTTCAAGTTTGGCAAATTCAGTTATTGTTCAATGTACAGTAAATTTGAACATCAGGACAAATAGAACTCTGTTAGTTAACAGCTGCATCTCTATTCTAATAGTTTTAGGATGCTCATGTTCGTTTTATGAAGAGATGATATCTTGAAGGTGCTTTACAGACTTACCAGCTCCTCCCAGACTTTAGTAAGGACAATTTAGCACTAAGAAAATGTATGTGGTTTTGCCTCAAGGGGGATTTTGTTCATATTTCTCTGTCATGGAAGCTTAAACACAGCAGATGTCCTAGAAAGCATAACAGCAAATTCTGGTAATTTCTATAAAATTTTGCAGGTGTGTTTTATTACATCATCAGCTTTGAAATCATTGTATTAAATAAGAGTCTTGATTTACACTAAGAGAAACCTCTTTGACTTCTGTGTTTGCAATACAAAGCTTGAATATCGACTCCTAAAGTGAATTAGTAGAGCCCTAACCACACAATTTGGTCGAAGAATTCTTTATATCACTAGGCTTAATGAGTCTGAAAGTGGTATTCTCATCTCAGAGGAAATGGATCCATACTGAAATACAAAGAAATTCTGATTCAATGTAAGAAAAACTGTGAGGGTGACTGAAGACTGGACCAAGTTGTCTGGTGAGGTTGTAATGTCTCCATCCTGGAATGGGGGATTGCACTGGACAGTCTCCAGAGGCCTCAGCTATTCTGTGGTTCTGTGATTTATGCTCTTACATTCGTTACGTATTTTCTATAAACATGGTACAAATCTTAGCTATTTTTAACTTGATAATTATTGACTTAACTTAAAAGTGAACTATGAGTTCTCTCTTGGCTGTTTGGATATACAAAAAGCACAAGAATAAAGAAAGAGAAGATGCTACAGAATGATGCATTTTCAGGTGTCATTTAAGGAAAGAGGAAGCAGGGCAAAAGTAAAGGGGAAGAAAGAGGAAAAAAAGTACAATATTGCTTTACCTCAAGTATGAGTAAAGGTGTTTAAGGAAGAAGCTCTCCCCTACTGTGCATGGTAACTACTGCTGTCAAATGTTGAACAATCTGTGTTTAGCTGAATCTAGAGAAGGAAGCAAAGAAAGGCAACATACAAGAAGTGTGAAGCTCATTTGCATTATGTTTCTCAGTTGGCACTTCTATTTCCTGTCATGCAGCCCTTAATTGCTCTTGGCTTTGACCTTTAATGCAATTGTCCAAAACTGAACTGATCAGCATCTCTAGATTGACTCAGGAAGCAATGAGTACTTCATGGTTGATTCAGTGCTAGAAGAGTCTTCTGAAGTGTTATCTTTAATCTTGAAACGACTTCAAATGTATTCCAAGTAATGTATTGCATGGATAGTGTAGAATAAGCCAGCAGATTTGTCTATGATTGTGACTTTTTTTTTCCTTTGTATTGAAATAAGAGCAGAGCCTAGCCAAAAGTTCACATGCACAAAGCATTTATTTGGGATAAATTTGTGCTTGCTGTATTTTTTGATACAGTCATTTTTCTGCTGCAGGAATAATACTGTGATTACAAGTCAGGTAACTTGACTGAAAATCTGAAGACCGGCATCTTAATGTTTGTATCTCCCTGCCACTGAGACTGAGAATTTCTCAGTGCATAATGGAGTGCCCACAGAGGAGTTGGAGGGAGTTCTTATTGCCATTTTCACTCCTTGCTGTGTAAGGGAGAGCTGTAGTTGATGTACTAGCAGGGGGAATGTAACACAGCATCAGTTTCAGACTCAGGTATCTGAAGACATATTAGTTGTTATGTCTTAAAAAAGATTACTTACTAGTTAAGACTTTTTACTATAGAGAAATTTTACTGCTGCTTGAAATACGTATTTTCATCTCATTTAATTTTCTTTCTGACCTTGAATAAGCTGGGAGCTTCATAGTGCTTCACAGAGTGCATCTCTGTCTGTAAAAATGCATTGGTAAAGCCTACCTTTTCCACAGAGATGGTATGAATTCCCGTAGGTAACAAAATCAGTTCATCTGATAGTATAGAGTCACCTCTAAAATGTGGCCATACAGACAGTTCAGTTGAGCAAGGCATAATGCTATGCCATATGTATTTCTTCTTGTAATAGTATCCCAGAAAGTACGGATATATATATATATGCATGTCTTTCTGTAAGCCAATCAAATCCTGGCAACCTCGAATGACTTTGGGAGTGACTATAATGAAGGAACACCAGAGAAGGTGTAGGGAGAGTGCATGTAGGTCATGGACTGCTGTTCACATGATACCATGTAATTGTCTTTATGCTAAACTTCTGGTTTCCAAGGTGTTTATGAGCATTTCTGCAACACTGAGTAATAACAAGCTACTCACTGAGCTCAAAGCAACAATTTCTTTGGAAGCTGGAATAGTTCTGGTATTTATATAGTTTAGGGCTGCAATTTCCTACTACGACAGATAGCTACTATTACAAATAAAGAAGATATGGCTGCATGTTAAAGACTACAAGAAAGTAGGGAGATGTAAATATATACGTGTAAATAAAGTGAAATGTAAATGTGAATATAGGTACAGAGAATAATTTATATTTGTAAAATACATGCAGCAATTAAAATTATATACCACTAGATGTGAACATTTTAGCATCTTTTTCAATACAAGGGAACCCCCATTATTCACCCTAGGATAAATTGCAAAGAAACGAATAGAGTTCATAAAGTGGAAGGCAACTTACAATCAGGTCAGAATGCTTTGAGCAATGAGATTATTGTTCCATATAAAGAAGGTAAGGCACATCTGGCTCATACTTCGTTGCAAATACCAGTTTAACTTTCCATTGTGTACTTTTCCAAAGGTTAATACAGTTGCCTGAAAAATGGTAAATAATTACAGTAAAGATTGCGTATGATAATGTCTTCTGGCTCATTAACTCAGAGACCAATAATACTGGATTTTACTTTCTGACTTCATTCTCCCTTTATAATATACTCATTCTGAAATGATTAATTTATAAACTCATAAACTTAATGGGAATACTTTTAGATATATCTTATTGAATATTCAAAGCAGGTAAAATAATTTATTTTGAGGTCACAAACATATGTCATATCAATGTCTTGTACTCAATCTTAGCTCCTTAGGCGAGGTGACAGATTGCTATTGTCCTCACAGTTTTATTCTTTCAAGTGCTGAAGGAAGGACTGAGTTATTAGAGTGAATGATCTTTTCTAAAGATTCAAGGAGTGACTAATTGTACTTGCAGCCCAGAAGGCCAGCTGCATCCTGGGTTGCATCAAAAGAGGGGTGGCCAGTCGGGCAGGGGAGGTGGATTGTCCCTCTCACCTCTGCCCTCATGAGGCTCCATCTAGGATACAGATCACATCTGGGGCCTCCAGAACAAGAAAGATGAGGAAAATGGGTCCAGAAGAAGCCACAAAGATTATCAGAGTGCTGGAGAGCATCTCTCCTGCAAAAGGAAGGCTGAAGGTGTGAGTTGAAGTTTTTTAGCTTGGAGAAAAGAAGGCTCTAGGGAGACATTATTGCAGTCTTCCAGTACGTAAAGGGTGCCTACAAGAAAGATGAGAAGGGACTCTGTCAGGGAGTGTAGTGATAAGAAAAAAAGGTAATGGCTTTAAACAGAAAGGGAGCAGATTTAGATTAGATAAAAAAAAAGAAATTCTTTACTCAGAAAATGATGAGGTGCTGCCCAGAGAGGTTGTGGATACCTGGAGGCATTCAAGGCCAGGTTGAGACTCTGCGCTGTCTCATTGGGTGAGTGGCAAAACGTGCTCATGGCAGGGGGTTAGAGCTCAATGATCTTCAGTGTTCCTTCCAACTCAAGACATTGTGTGATTTTAAACACAGAACTTAATGGGCTGTAAAATGTCAGGAATTTTAGAGAATTAGGTTGTATAACATATGATATAGAGGGATTTAGCATCAGGGAGAGGACATTTGTGACCTTGGGGTTTCAGGAAAGTTAAGGACTATCCCCGTTGTGAGTGGATATGATGCACAATGTAGCAGATTCAGGCAGGAACCGCTGAGCTGCACAGCTCAGGTTCGTATTATGTCGGTTTTCTTCACAGCTGTTCAGATCTTACACACTGCTTTCCATTACTGTGTCCTGTATGGTATTACAGAGATGGCAACTAGCGTTAAGACATCTGGTAAAACTAGAAAGGAAATTAAAAATGATCTTTGTATTTTTTAAAGTAAAAGCTTAAAAAGATTGATGATCCTTGAGGTCCCTTCCAATCTAAGCCGTTCTATGATTATAATCTGGAGGATAGTTTTGAAAGAAAGGAAATGAAACTGCTGTTTATTAGCTCTACTTCTCTAGTGTGCAGAGAATTCTAAATACTTCAATACATACAGATGGTGACGTTCTCCCTTTATAGCACCTGCGCTATGACTGCATCTTGTGTATTTCTAAGAGGCACTGCTCAGAGTTACCTTGAGACCACAAGTAACATGCCATCAGGGTCTGCTTTGATAGAAAATAGTTTCTAGCCATGATATTGCCTCAGCTAACTTGCACTGCTGAAAACATTTATTCAGTTTCTACCATATCACTACAGTAAGATGTGAATGACATGTGAAACTCATACTCTTAGCTTCAGTGACTGATAAGTACAGGCAATGTTGTTTAACTATTGCTCTTGCTTGCAAAAAACAAACTATACTTGTCTTTGACAGTGTCCATTACTCTCTTACTAACTCAGAAAAGTTAGATCACTTTTCCTTTTTTCTGTTGGACAGCAAAGTGAAAGATGTGCCTACACAGATACTATTGTCCTCTCCTTATATCTGCAAAATGTTGAAAACTAGCAATCTGAAATACCTTGATACAAGCTAGAAAGGCTTACTTTAGGTTGTTTTGTTGTTGTTTGTGGGTTTTTTTTTTTTTCCATTTAGTATCTTTGTATCTTTCAGAACATCCAGAGGATCTAATTCTAAGTGTTCTAGATTATTCCATGTAGTTTGATTTTTTCCTCCATTTTCTTAACAAGTAAACACAAGAAAAACATTTCTTATGCTGGAGGCGAATATTCAAATGAAAGCACACTGGAGAATGGTTGCAGATTTTCACTGGGAGAAAGAAGGGCTTTGAAGAAAGCTAAAAAAAAGTACTTCAGATAAAATCACAATCAGCAGACAAAGTGGAGGTGCTTAATAGAAAAAAATGTTCAAAGTGAGCATGGAGGCTGAATATTGAGTTCATGATACTGGACTGCAGTTCTGGATGTTCTTTTGGGATTTGCCATTGGTTATGCTATGGTAAAAGAAGAAATTGTATTTCACAGTGAGAAGAAAATGCAAGGCCTTTCACTGCAAGCACATCTTTTATTTCCTGCTTGGAAAATATTTAAAGACTAATGAAATTTTGTTAAGAAGTTAAAAAAATAGTAAATAAAGGATAGGAGTGATGAAAAATTGTGAAGAAAGAAATCAGCTTAAGTCTAAAAATTGTTTTGGAATTCAGGGCACACAATTAAAGTCTATGTTGTAGACAAGGTGCTATTTATAGCTTGTACATTCAGAGTTTACACTAGGAATGAGTTTATAGTGGAAAGTATGCTAGGTTATGAGTGTGCCAGTGTCTTTTTTTTTTCCTAACGAAATCTAATTTGAGACATTTGAACAGAGGTGTTTGCAGTAAGGACTGATGTTGGAGACTTTTTTTTCTTCTCTTATAACCAGTTTTAAATCCTTAATGAAATATGTGTGCCAGTCCTTTTATAGTAAAAATGAAGGGAATTTCTCAGCTCTAAATAGCATCCAGTAACAACAGACAGGGAGAAGACTGAGGTATTCAGTAACTTTTTTGCCTCAGTCTTCACTAGTGATGGCCCTCAAGTGGATAGTTCAGATGATGGAACTGGGGGAGGGATGCCCCTCTCACTGTAAGCAAAGATCAGGTTCATGGCGGCCTGAGGAATCAGAACATCCTTAATTCCTGATGAGATGTATCCCAGTGTCCTGATGGAATTGGCTGGTGTGGGTCTCTTTGCCACTCCCAGTTATACTTGAAAATTCCTTGCAAGTCAGGTGCACCCATTTTTAAGAAGCGTAGAAAGGATGATCCAGGGAGTTACTGACCTGTCAGCCCCCCCACTGTGCCATGGGTATCATGGAGCAGATCTTTCTGGAAGCTATGATAAAGCCCATGAAAGACAGGGAGGTGATAGGGGATAACTAGCATGGCTTCACCAAGGGCAAATCTTACATGATCAACTTAGTGGCTTTTTATGATGGCATAAATATCAGTTACAAGGAAGAGCCACTGATGTCATCTAGCTGGACTTCAGCAAGGCCCCATAATATCCTTTTCTACAAATTGGAAAGATATGGATTTGATGGGTAGACTTTTCAATGGATAAGGAGCTGGTTGCGAGATTATACACAGAGTGGTGGTCAGTGTCTCAATGTCCAGATGGAGAACAGTGATGAGTTGTGTCCCTCAGGGGTCAGTACAGGGACTGGTAGGTACTCTTCAACATCTTCATCGGTGACACTGACAGTGGGACTGAGTGCACCGTCAGCAAGTTTGCAGATGACACCAAGCTGTGTGGTCCAGAGAGACCTAGACAGGCTGAGCAGTGAGCCCAGATGAACCTCATGAGGTTCAACAGAGCCAAATGCGAGGTATTGCACGTGGATTGCAGAAATCCTCATTATCAGTATAAGCTGGGGAACAAAAGGATGGAGCTCAGCACTGCCAAAAAGGACCTGGGGGTACTGGCAGATGGCAAACTGGACATGAGTTGACAGTGTGCCCTCACAGCCTGGAAAGCCAACCATATCCTGGGCTGCATCAAAAGAAGCATGGTCTGCATGTCAAAGGAGGTGATTCTGCCCCCCCCCCTAGTCTGCGCTGGTGAGGCCTCACCTGGAGTACTGCTTCCAGACGTGGAGTCTGCAGTACAGAACAACTTTATCAAGCTGTCCATTGCAGGAGAGTTGGACTGGATGACCTTTAAAGGTCCCTTCCAATTCAGATGATTATATGATTTTATGATCTGGCTCTACAGCCTTTGATGTCGCAGTTATGAAATAGAGGTCATCCACAAACTCACATAGTAGCTGTAAGGAATGTCGCTCAGACATAGCACATTTTCAATTCTTTCTTTAATTCTTTGTTTTCTCATTTTACTCTCACCTCACTTCCAGGAGCTGCAGCCTTTTGCAGACATTCTCCTGTTTACACCTCATGGTTTGTTGACTGGAAATTTGTGGATACAGACGCTAGACTTTAGTAATCTCTCTCTGTTGCTCCAGTTGTTCGAACTGGGAACCTGCAGTTCTTCCTGAAGCCAAAGTCTAGACCAAAGCATGATTTGCTTTCTATAGCACTGGTACGTGCAGCATTACAACTGAGGAAGAGTTCATGTGTTCCCTTGGCTGACTCACGTAAAGGTCACCTAGAAGCAGATTCTTAGCCATAGAGCATTCCTCTCCACCTCCCCAGCTCCTCACACATGCTGTTATAGAACAAGGGCGCTGGGGGGGAAAAAAAAGAAAAAAAAGTGTTGTTGCTTTAGTTGCTCTCTCCTCCCCACACAATAGAAAATATCATATTTCTTAAACAGTATTCCCCTGAAGCCCAACTGAGTTGCTGTGACTCCTTGAGAGCAAAGTGCCTGTGGCATCTCCTGGCAGGAATTGTTCCATCTTTGCACTTCAGAGATTAGAGCTAAATGCCACAACTTAGTCTGCAAGTATAAGGAAAACAGCCCTTGCTCTATGCTCTATGCAAAACAGACTCATGCCTATACCTCGATCATAAAGATTACAGATGTAAACAACAGTATTCAAAGACATTAGTTCCATGTAGTGCAATCTACTAGTTGTGTTAGAGGTGCAAAATTTTGTCTGTTAAATGCAGGCTTTTTATCTGTGCTCTTTGTCAGATTTAATTAGGGCAGAGACCTGATTTCATAGAAGTAGAGTTCTACTGTCTTCAACATTTCTAGTGAGGCTAGGCTATTAAGAAGTTCATTGGTTACATTTATGCTTTTCAGAAAATTTCATTTTGAGACTCCTGGAAGTACTTTTTAAATTGCAACCATTCCTCAAATTGGCCAAAAAGTCATGGTGATTTTATAAGGTTATTATGCTGTCAGCCAGATAAACCACATTTTTTAATATTCTACTTGTTTCAATGACATTTTCTTTAGTATTCTTTGCTGTAATACTAGCAGTAGCCCCTCAAATGACAAACTCTTCTCACTTTGGCTCTGCAGTCCCCATGCAAGTGTTAAAATAGATGTCATACATGAATAACCCACTTTAGAATCAAATTAACCACTATGCAGGCATGAGGAGGAGTGGGAGTGGAAGCCTGGGACCTGCTGAAATCCATCCTGACTGTTTCTGATCCCAGAAAGCATCAAGTTAACCGTACTTGGGTATGAGCCCACTTTCTCCTTGGGATCCATTATAACTGCATAAGTAGTCATTCTTTTTCCAGAGCAGGTAATGTGCCATGATATTTCAAGTGTAAAAATAAGAGACAGAACTTATTTTCCTGCAGATTTTTTTTTAATTTCATTCCTTTCTCATGCAGTATCTCCAGAAAGAGGATGACAGTATTCCTCCATCCTGGTTTTCTGGTTTAATTTACCAGCTTTTTTTTTTTGTGCAATCATATCAGCCAACATGTATCTTGTTTTATGAAAGACGTTTAATGACCAAATTTTGAATGCTCATCTACACATATATACATGCACACATAGATGTGCACATTCGTATATGCATATATGTAAATGGAGAAATGCATATAAGCACATAAACACATATATAATATATACAGATTACTCCAAAAGTAATGCCTTCTATTTATTTCCATTGAAACCACAACAAAGAGCATAATAACACAGTTTGGTTCAGCAAGCATCGGTGAATGTCATTGGGTGCCAGTTTCTCTGCATGGAGTAGTTCAGACTGCCCCTCTGCTGCCATCTGTCACAGGGCAAGAAAATGAAACAGGATATTTGTGACAAGGTTCAGTCTCTAATTCCATATGACCAACTTCTGATATGAAGATTGTAACACAATTATATTGGCCTCTGCCAATAAAATAGGAAGCCTTGCTTTCAGAGCACTTAGCATAGATTGTAGATGCAGTTGCACCAAAGAAAGAAGATTCTGCTTTCTGTATCAGTGTATTTTTGTCACCAAACTGTCATTAATTACACGTTTGGAGGCTTTTCTTTGCTTCTATGCACGTCTAGTTGGGACGACATGTGAGCATTGCTCAGTCTGTCCCAGCTAAATCAGCAAACCTTTTCTAGAGTAGATTCAATGCAATTAGAGGTTAGTGCGGCTCCCAGATTCTTGCTACACAGCCCTCAGGCTGGAAGGTGGAGCTCTGCTGGGGTTAGTGTTTGGGGATCTTCACAGGCATGGGCTTGGGTGTTTGAGGTTTTTTTTACCCCATGCTACGCGGCTCTTTAAGAACCCTTCCCTAGCAAAACAGCCTCACAAATGGCATTTGTACTGTCAGCTCTGACATCTGGATGTGAATCTCTGCATTTGGCCTCTGAGAAAGAAATGAAACAGAGCTGACCCCACAAGTCAGGCATAATGGCATGTGACTGGAGCAGGCTCCAATGTCCTGTGAGCTCCACAGTTTTTGAAGCTTGGAAAATTTGTACAAGTCACTGAGATGAAATCTGGGTCAAAAAGAGACCAGAATTATAGCTTATTTCATAGTTTTTAGTTCACAGTACCTAAGGGATGTTAAGGCCCTTGGAAGCCATAGAAGGGGACCAAAGCTGTTTAACAGCCTGCTAGCACATGTGACAGAGAAATTGCAGTTATACTATGGTACAGACTGAGTATCTGAGAAGAGGCAAGCACTGACTTTCCAGAGCAGTCCTTTGTAGATCCTCCTGTTTGCTTTTCTTCCCTGTGGGGCAAGGGAAGCTAATGTCAACAACCAAGGGGAAAAGCACACCAAAGTACATTAGCACACCAAAGGGAAAAGCCATCCTTTTTAGGCAACCCTTTCAACTGGGAATGCGTTGTTTCCCCTGATGTTCGGTTCTTCACTGTAGGCCACGGTTCTCACATCCCCGTTTGCAATGAATAGAGCTTGCAGTGGAAATTTTCCTGTTGTCTTGACAAGCAGTCTGTCACTGTACTCTCTAGGACAAATACCTGGTGTGAAAACATCAGTGAGGCTTTAACTGAAAAACTGCTTAAGAACGGCTATAGTATGTCAGGGCAAAAGTTAATCTTGTCTGGCATCCAAGGATCGTCTGCAGTAATTACTTAGGGAAATAACAGATATTAAAATAAAGAAATAAATAAAACAGCAGGAGTAATGCATTCCTTCTCTGGCTCACCTTTCCAACATCTCAGGTTGCACAAGTATGAGATCTTACTAGGAGATCCCTATCTGTAGCCTATAATGTTCTTTCCATCCCTCAGGGTATGACAACCCCCCACGATAAGTGATGCTTCTCTTGGAAGTGTGGGTGTGAGTTGGATGTCGCTGACTGGAGGGCGTTCAGAGCCTCTGCAAATGCGATTTGAGAACCAGAGTTTACCGCTGTGGAGCTCAAACAGCCTGCATAATGCTGAGGACATCACAGGGCAAATGAAAGCCCTGCTTTTACTATGGAGATGACTGTAGCAATGCTGATTCTTACAATTAACTCGGTTGAGTGGTGCTTGCGAAACATACCAGTTCTATCTGCTTGCCATTTATTTAAACTAACCTACTTTGGTATCTTTGAAATCCCCATTCAGCCTAGTGGTAATGCAGATATTCTTGCTATTGGCTAAGAAGGGGTATTGCTTTGTCTGACATAATCCAAATCAAAACGCTTCCTTTGTTAACAGAATTTCCTAATTCAGAGATTGTGAAGAAAATCTGTGGGTTTTTTTATTTTATTTTATTTTATTTTATTTTCCCCATGAAATCTGCACAGCTTTAATTTACATGAAGAGCTGACCAAAAAGCCAGCATGTCAGGATGTCAGGACAGTGCAATTAAAAACTGCATTGATTTTTTGAGATCTGTTTTGTGTTATACTCCAATGAACTGAAATGCATCCTCAGGCTTTTTATTCTCTGTATCTCTGTGTGAACTAAACCCATGTCTGTGCTAAATGTGGATTTCCACACATCCTTTTGCTTAATATGTGCTTATGTGGCAACTTAATTTTGTAATGCAGGCTGCAGGTATTTCCTGGATATAGATTATTCAGTCACATCTTCATTCATCTGAATATATCTGAAACTAAAATATGATGTACTTTGTTCCTGTAATAGATATGTGAACTGCACACTCTGCAAGCTGTTTTGCTTGCACAACTTAAGTGAATTGTATCTACCAGGATATGTTCTGCCTTATGATTCCGTTAGATGGTTGCATATTGTTCAGTTAATTCTATGTTATGTCACTCTGAAACTAATGCCTCCTATTTTTTTTCCCCTGGAAAATACAGCAAAGAGCACAACGACACTACTTGTGAGAGCAAATTATCAGACACAAAACACTGTTTTTCAATGGTCACACCATGAGGTGTGTATTTTCATCAGTAATGAACAAGAACCTGCATGCCATGCTCTTAACAACCTGCACCATCAGAGGTGACCCACTGTCACTGTTACTTTGCTGAAATACACCACCCATAGCCTCACTGTGCTCACATCCATGGTTCAGTGTCAGTGGGCGCCATTTTTTCTGCATGGAGAAATTCAGTGACACACCTCTGCTCCATATGCACTTCCATGTCAGACGCTGCTTTGTTGGACTGCCCCTCTGCTGTCTGTGTGTCACACAGCAACGAGATCTGTATTTTACATTTTCTGATATTTACTCAGATGGTTACAACTAGTTCCTCATCAGAATATTAAACCAAGACCGTTTGGAGGAGCTCAGGAGTTCCTGTGTGGTTGTTTGGTTTTGGTTTTTTTTTCTTTCCTTCTGTGTTTTGATTGTATTTGTTTCCTCAACTTAATATCCTGTGCCATTCTCTGAGTGGCCCAGAGTGGAAATGGAGCTATTATTTTCCTTTATATTTACATCAATTAAAATCTCAAAAGCATTGTTAAGAATTATTGTGGAAAGTCTGCATTGCCCTTCATACCTTCAGAAGAAATGTCATCTTCACATTTTACACATAAAACCTCACAGTGGACACAGACAAGCCTTCCATGTAACTGAGCATTGCAAAAGTCAGGCCATTAAGCCAGCCATGTGTAGAAGCTGTTTTAAGAAGTCTTTCAGAAGAAAGAAAATGATGGGAAAGGCCTTTTGCACTGAGAGCAT
Source organism: Lagopus muta (assembly GCF_023343835.1). Lineage (NCBI taxonomy): Eukaryota > Metazoa > Chordata > Aves > Galliformes > Phasianidae > Lagopus > Lagopus muta. Next base: position 61,988,566 of record NC_064472.1, read on the forward strand.
GCTTATAGTTGAGTGCGGACTGTAAGGAAGCTCTGCTTAAATACAGTGGATCATGTCTTTAATGATACAGTCAGAAGAGTTTGGGCCTGCCATAGACAGAAAAAAAACCCACTTTTCTGTCTGTCACACAGTTATTATTAACATGCTATAGTTGAGGCCTTTGCAAAAACTTAGGGCTAGAAGTATAAAGGGATCACCTTGTACCATAACACATTCCTCTATGGTCAGAGTTCCTCTTCATCCCAGGGAGTCGTAGAATCACAGAATGGCTGGGGTTGGAAGGGACCTTAGAGTTTACTCAGTTCCCACCCCCTGCCATGGGCTGGTTGCCCCCACCCAGCTGAGGCTGCCCATCCAACCCAGCCCTGAGCACCTCCAGGGATGGGGCACCCACAGCTCTCTGGGCAGCTGTGCCAGGGCCTCACGACACTCTGAGCAGAGTCCTCACAGAGCACAGCAATTCCACCTTAAAGCTAGCCGTGTTTCTTGCCTCGCCTCTGAGATAGGAAGGTCTTTGGGAAGACCATGAAAATTTTATATAGCATAAAATTATTTATTTTCCAGTTTGAACTTATTTATGGCCCCACGCATTCTGTTCCTAAATTACAGCTGAAATAATGTTCTTTTTCTTCTCTGGCATTTTATCTGATATATTTATAGGCAGCAATTATATCTTTACTCAGCTGTGTTTTGCCAGGCCGACAAGGACAAGCTCCTTTAGCCTCCTCCATAAAGTAGGTTTCCCTTTCCTTTGCTCACCCCAATAAACGCTTGTCTCACTGTGCCCTGTATTAAGGCATTGCCAGTGGCTTGGAATTAAGGAGGAAATTGCCAGGGATATGTTGATACAAAGTGCTTGCTCCAGCTCACTCTGCACTCCGTTGCCAAAACCAACAGTGTCAATCACAGCCCTTGAAAAGACCACCTAGAACAGTGTCTCTTATGGATTATATTGGTGGGCATCCACTTGTGCCACTAAGTGAAATGCCCCATGTAACCAGCTTCAGTCCTGGTTATGCCTGTAGCAGAATTTCTAGATTTATCAAATGATTATGCTTTTTCCACTCCAGTAAACTTATCTAATTTTTTTCTAGGGCTGCCATAAGCTTACTTAGTTTGAAGTGCAGATTTGCAGGCACTGTTCGGCAGTATCTGCAAGGGTTAGACAGACAGTCTGCAGCTTTGAATATTCACTAATTTTTGGCATCTGACACCTGACTGACAAAAGATGTCTGTGCAAGTCTCTGTTGTCACTGCTGTAAAATAGCAAAGGGTAATTTTTTTAAAAAAGTAACTGCAATTTTTGACTCAAGGAGCAACTTTCAGATCATAATGTGAACTTGTGATATTCCCAAAAAGTAGACGCTTTTTATATATAATAACAATAATATATAATAATGAAGCAACACTGGTTAGCAGTGAGGATTGAAAGCGTTGCCATTATTTAGATATTGTACCACAAACATCCACAAGCTTGAAAATGTTCATTGCTTGTTTTCCACTGAATTTAACCATTAGGAAGTTAACTAAATATTTGATTTGAGCTTTTCCAGCATTTCTCAATATTCTTAAGACCCTGCAATGTAAAAATACTTAAGAAAGCAGCGGGAAGCTTGGTATAGACAGACATCTGCACATTTGTGTGTTTGTATGTCTGTGGTAAGCTATCATTTGATGTTAAAGAATGTGACAGTGTACAGTGTCTGGAAATGGTTATGAAGAAGTCCTTTTCTGCTCTAGATATGTCACTGCAGTGAAGTGTGAGGGTCCCTCTGAATGTCACTAGACTGTCTTCCACAGTACCCCCTGAGCAGCAGAATGCTGTGACAGAGTGGGAGCAAAGGATCGCTAGCTCCCCCGCCACCTCCATGCCACTCGGTGCCTTTCCAGAGGGCTGGAGGGAGCAAAGATGAACTCCTGCTCCCCAGAGCTTGAACTTCTGCCCTAGCCTCTAGACCTTCATCCTCCATAGAATTACTGATCTCTGCAGAGAGAATGTTTTGCCATTGGTTGCTGATTAATTCAATTAAATAAATGTTGAAAGAATCGTGCTTTTACAACTGATCCCCATATGTGTTTGATCTGGCTGCACCCACTTCTATGCCTTTGTGACTGAATATCCAAAGGAAACATGAGAGTCCTTGCAGTTAGAAGCAGATGTTTGATGGAAACAGTACTGTTGTAAAATTAAATCATCTTCTTAGAAGCAGTGATTTGGTGGATACTTTTTCAAGCAACATATAACAGCAATGAAAAAAGCATGCAGTGTGCTGTATCACTCTTACTATTTCTCTAGAAAAGTGGATGGCTTGTTAAAGACATTCTGAAGGACTCCAAGTGCAGACAGCATGATTTTTGGACCACAGGAAAGAGGGGGGACAGGACCAAGTACTCACAGTCAGATGGAGAAGGGGCCACTTTATGCTTTGCTCCACGATCCTTGCCAGAAATGGTGTGCTGCTGGTAATTCCATACAGCAGGCTGGCACTGGGCCTGTGCTCATTAGTCTGGCATTGCATCTGTTCTCTAATATAGCAGGATTCTTCAAGGATATGAAGGCACCACTAATATTTTTAATTTCAATGTGGCTGGGACAGTCAGATTAGCTGGGGAAACAGAATGTGAACTTCATCAAATTAACTGTGGGATAATCAGAATACAGATGTACATTCCACAGATAAAACAGATGGAATCTCACCTACCTGCCTATCTCAAGGTATTATAATTATCATGGTCTGATTCCTAGCTTTACCATTCCAGTAACTTTCATAATACTTCCTAAGCAAAAAGTTGAATCCTAAATTATAAGGTGTGATCAGACAATTCATCTTGAGTGATTTATAAAGAAGTGTGAGTGAGTCCAGGAAGCTTCTGTCTCCAAGACACGAATTACGAGTAGGATGATAGTGTGCTTTTTCTAAGCTTCTCTTAAATTCATTCCTTTTTGCTATATTTGCAAGAAAGGAAACTTCTTATATGAAGCTTGAGGTTTGTTTTCTCTTAATATCAAAAAGCAGTTTTTCTATGTTGTTTACACCTGTACTTGGTGGAGACTAAAAAAAACTTGGGAATTTCCAATAAGTCTCCTAGGTCTGCTTTAAAATACCAGCAGTTTTGAGGAGGCTGAGAGCACAAGAGCAGTCTCAGGGGAAATGTGGCATGAGTTGTAGGACGGATGAGCAAGCATTCACCACAGAAAACAATGAAGTTAACCTAGTACTTTAGGTAATGTGATTTTTGTTATCCCGAGTCCTGCATCTGGCAGATCTTAGTGATTAGGCAACAGTTAGTACTGCTGCTGTGATGTATGATACCGTGAACATGACCAGTGGGAACTAGTCCCAAAGCCTCCCTGTTCAAATGTCCTAATCTAATGATAAGTAGCTTAACTCCACAACATCCATTTACTTGAATGCCTGTTCACACACACACACACAAACAAAAAAACCTAGCTTTTTGTATCCAGAAAATTAAAATAACCCCATATTCTGACAGACTCTGTAGGTCCAAAACATTCAGCTTACATCTACCACTGCAAACCTAGATATGGAAAGGTAGCTAAAATTTTCAAAAACAAGAATTAAAGTAAATATTATGATCATATTAGCAATAATTATTATTATAAACAGATAAAAAGAAAGGTTTTTAGGGACCTGTTTAATGATATTTCACGTATGAGATTTTCTTCAGTGATCCAAAGCAGATAGACATCTAGTATTCACTAATCCTCTAGAGGAAAAGAGCACTAGAAACCTCAGTCATAAATCCAGGCACCTAAAAGAGTACTGGCAGAACTGCATCAATATGATGAAGCTAGAGATGCAGAAGAAACTCCAGCAGAACTTCCTAATGTATACGCAGTTGCAGAAGAGTCAAGAAAAGTCAGGAGAGAGATCAAGTTTCCCTATTCACCTCCAGGGACCTCCATGCTTGCTGAAGGTTCCTCACCACAAGAAAGACATGGAGGCCATAGAGCGTATCCAGAGAAGGGCAGTGAAGGGTCTGGACTGCAAGTCTTATGAGGAGCGGATGAGGAAACTGGGATTGTTTGGTGTGGAGAAGAGGCTCAGGGGAGATCTTACCATTCCCGACAACTGCCTGAAAAGGGGCTGTGACAGGGTGGGGGTTGGCCTCCTCTCCCAGGCAAGAATGACAGGATTAGAGAAAATGGTCTTAAGTTGTACTGGGGAGGTTCAAATTATTCAGGAATAATTCAGGTTTACAATATTCAGGATATTAGGGAGAATTTCTTCTCAGAAGAAGTGGTGAGGCATTGGAATAGGTTGCTCAGGGAAGTGGTGGTCTCCTTGTCCCTGGAAGTGTTTAAGAAAAGGGTTAGATGTAGTAGTTAGGCACATGGTTTAATGCACAATATTGGAGGTAGGTAGATGGATGGACCAGCTGATCTTAGAGGTCTTTTCCAATGTTAATGATTCTATGATTCTGTGATTAATCTAGGTGGAGAGCCAGCTGCATTTAGCTAGATTGCATACGTTCTTTGAAAACTACTGTCATGTGGAGATTGCAAACAAGTGATCACTTAACAAAGAAAAAAGCAGAATTCCTTCTCTATAGTGTTACACTATGTTATCAAAAAACATATTTGAAGTGAAAACATCCAGGATCCTGAACTCAAGACATTTTAATATACTCCATTGTAAAGAACACTAAAGAAGTCTACTCATAGTGAATGATCTGAATTCCATAAATGACAGCTGTTTGTTGTGGCGCATTTGCTTTATCCATTCCTGCATCAAGGCTAGAATACCAAATTTTCTAACTTCTTAAGGCCAGACTGCGCGACCTTGAGTATGCTATGAATAATGTCCGAAGTATTGTTACCATTGTTATCCTGTGTCTCTGGAACACATTTCATTTCTAATACATGAGAGACACTTCAAAGACTGCAAAGATATTCTCTTTCTCCTTGCAAGCATTTATCAGCATTCTTCCCAGGGAATTAACAGACTCCAGGGGATTTCAGATGTCTTTGAATGGTCATGCTGCTTTTTCCACTGAAATACTCTGCCTATGGTTAAGATAGTACTATGACAACTTGTTATCTAGACATTGACCGTCTGGCACTTTAGATGGCCCCTACTTATACAGTTTCACATATTTCCAGATTGCTTTAACTAATGAAGTAGTATGAGAGGAGGTCAAGGAAATCTTGCTCTAAGTCCTGATAATAGACCGTATGGTTGTTATCGTTCTCATGCCATTGACTGTTGCTTCTTTTTGCCACTGCATCAGTGAAATTTCATTTGTGTGAGCAGCTTAACTTGGAGAGCAGTCTACTGAATCCATCTTGTCTTCATTCTATCAGCCTGAGGGGCTTTTTGTCCATGGAGAAACTTTATAGTCAGTAAAATAATGAAAACTGGAATTGAGACAAAATAGAGTAGGGCCATATCAGGGCAAGAAGTGGATTTTGAGTTTTCTAGTTGACGTCTCAAATCTGTAGCGGAGACCAAGTACTTTGCAGCCTTTCAGAATGGAAGATCTTTCAAGATTTTGAATACTTATAAGAAGCTAGGTGCACTTCAAGAGAAAGGCTGATGCTGCCTTTGCCTTCTTTAGATGCCCACTTCTGGTACTAGGACATCTAAAAAGAAGTATGTCAGTGCTACCAGGATGAGTCAGAATACCAACACTCCTTGTGCAGTCAACAGGGAGATGAGTACTGAATATTAAGTGTTCTTTACTGTGCCAAGTGGGAAGCTGTCTAGAGCAAAAGAAGTTGGACTCCTGTCTCTCTTGTAAGGAGCCTCTGAGACAGAGCCACACTTTGGGCGCCTTATTCCTGAGAGCTGCATCTTAGGTTGAACGAATATGCATCTGTATCTTGTTACTGTGTCACCTGTACCTAAACAGACCAGAATAGTTGCTTGGACTCCTAATTAAATTGTAAACATTTTATATATACACATACTGATTTATGTGTCCACAGGATGGAACTGAATCTCATTCTTATGGCTCAACTCAGTTGCCTAAATGTAGGTGTTGATATGTGCATGGAAGACATGAGCTTCAGGATACTTGAGCTGGTCATCTTAAGTAGTCTTAAACCTCATCAGCTACACTGAGATACCAATCTTCCTGTTTTTAGGAAAAGCTATGGAGGAGAGTGTGTATGTCTAGATTTCTCTTCATCCTTCATCATTCTTAGAAATAAGAAGTTTTCCGTTCATGAAGCTTGACACACTTTCCCTGAAAATACATGCATTTTATTTCATTAAAAGGTACTTTTATAGTGGTTAGCAACAACTGCCAGATGGAACAGATCTCCACAAAGAGGGGACCTATTATGGCTTATATTTTGCAGTAGGTTTGTGCACAGATGTGAGTACTCCACTGATTTGGGCCTATTTATTTCAACACTGGATTGTTTAAATGGATTTTACTAATTCTGTTAGCTGTTTTAGGTGTCACTGATTATACATACGTTTCCCTGTTGGGTGTTGCTGTATTAAATACAGGAAAATCTATAGAAAGACAGAGCCTTTAATGAAGAAGGCCCATTTTTCACTATTCAGCCCTAAGAGTTTGGTTTTCTGCCTGTCCTTGTGCACTAGTGCCTCACTTCCTCCTTGTACAAGGTAACTCCTGTTAAGTTCCTCTCCTCCTAAGCCTTCCTTGCACTGTGAAGCTACATATGTGAGCAGCTAGCAGAACATGCTGCTGCAGCACGCTTCTTGTGGCATAGTGAGTGAAGTGAACCTTTAGCCTCACACAGTGGATGCTCCAATGTTAGAAAACTATCTTGAAAGCAGTTGCAGTAGTAAAGAAGGAAGAAGTTTTTTTATTAAAAAATGAAATTGGTATGTGACATAGTCTGCATTTGTTGCTGTTCTTCAGTGAGATGCTTTCTGAAGTTATCTTTTTGATTTGCAGAATATTATATTAAAATATAAATATTAGTGCTTTATCAGCTTTTAATTTTCCAGCGATTGATGAATTATGGTTAAGTATAACAAAATGGTGGTTAATATCAGAGTTTTAAATTGTGTCTAAGAATGAACAGGTTTAGAGAAATTTAAAGCTGACTACTTACCCGAGCCTTCAGATCCTCTCTTATAAACTACTTGCAATCTCTTTGTATCCCTGTTTAGGGAGACAGCTAATTCTATAACATGCAGTAATTGAAACCATTGAAAACTTCTTGAATATGACTAATCATTACCAGTTTTTACTGATAACTCACTGACTGCCAGCCAAGATTTTATTAATTTCAATGCTGTTGCAGTTTTGTGATTTTTTGTTGTCAGCATTCCACATCAGAACATCACGTTGACCAGTGGGAGTTAACGATGTTCTGGTTCCAGTTACTGTCTTTTGCGGACTCTTTGAGTATCCTGATGGGAGGTGAGAAGGCGGCATCCCCTGAGGACCTGGCGGGAAGAGACGCTGGGTGGGAGCTCCGGACAGGACCTGAGCGTCTCTCCCTCTGGCCCCGGCTCGGCCGCCTCAGTTCGCCGCGGAGAAGAGCAGTGCTCTGGCTCGCAGTGCCGTGGCTTGACTGGCATTTTGACCATTCTCGTCTCTGTCGTTTTGTTTGATTTAGTTAGACTCAGTAGATTACCGTTCCTCCTCAGACCGTTGCCGCTGTGTTTTCTCTTCGCTAAAACTATCGGCTAGCTCTGTGCCCTTCCCCCTCTCCCGGAGCGCACGTGGCCCGGGGCCGGCCGGATCGCGGCAAACCGTTGGTAAGCGGTTTTTTCTCTCCCTTCTTCCCGGGGCCGGTGCCCCCTGTCACGGACTGGTATCTGAGGATAACCCCGTGACAAATGCAAAAGCATCTGTCCACACCTATCATTTTCCCCCGGGGTCTTCTTAGGCTGAAATTGAATCTGACTGCTATTATTTTGCCTGTAGCTGAGGATGAAGATTTCTTCTGTGAATTTTTGGGTAACGTACCCAATCCAGGGGCCGTACGCCTTACCTGGTGGTGTCGTTGTGTACTGTGCTGGCTCCGTGCCACAGCTGCCATCACATGAGGACAGTGTCATGAAGCAGCATGTTCCTGACTGCAGGCACCCACTGCAGGTGGCAAAGAAGGGGCTGCCATGCTTAATGGAATTCAACGCTACGGAGAATCCTGCCCAGCTAGCAGTGTGTTCGCCCGTGATCAGCAAGTACAGATTGCTGGGTGTCTGAAGTGGAGATACGCAATGGATACATCTTCCAAAAGATGAGCCGAGCATTTGCTCACTCATTATGCAGTCTTGCAGGTCTGGCTGTTTGGGGGTTTTTTGCACTCTGAGACAATTCAGACAAAAGACGAAGACCAACTTTTAACATGATTTGGTGGTGACAGGACGAGGATGGTTTTAAACTAATTAAAAAAAAATGTAATGGGGATTTAGATTAGATATAAAGAAGAAATTCTTCAGAGAGAGGGCAGTGAAGCCCTGGCACGAGCTGCCCAGTGAAGCTGTGGACATCCCATCCCTGAGGTGTTCAGGGCCAGATTGGATGGGTCCCTGGGCAGCCTGATCTGACGGGCAGCAAGTAGCCAGCGTCAGGGGGGAATGGAACTGGGCAGGCCTTAAGGTTCCTTCTAACTCAACTATTCTGTGATTGTATGACTCTGTTCCATCATTTCAAGAGAGACATACGTGAGCAGTGCAGATCAGCTTGACCAAAGTCAAAGAAATTGTGTGCATACTGGCTTTGTATGTGCTTCTGCACATTCAGTGAACACTTCAGGTTGCCATTTTTGTCTTAAGTGTTAGTGAGAAGCAGAAGTGCAGCCGCTGTAAACTTTATCTATTCAAATAGCTAAGGTACTAACATTTTAGGTATATCCCTCCAAAAAATGTGCCTACCTCTAACCAGAAGTTGATCTTGCACCATATCCATGGCTGGAGCAGGTCTAAAGAAGGGCAACAAGGCTTGTGAAGGGCCTGCAGAATATGCCCTACAAGGAGAGACTGAAGGAACTGAGCTGTGTAGTCTGGGGAAGAGGAGGCTGAAAGGAGACCTTATTGCTCTCTTCTAATATCCAAAAGGTGCTTACAGCGAGAGCAGGTTGGTCTCTTCTCACTGGTGACAGGTGGCAGGATGAGGGGAAATGGCCTCAACTTGTGCCAGGGGAGGTTTAGGTTGGATATCAGCAAAAACTTCCTTACAGAAAGGGTTGTTAAGCACTGGAATAGGCTCCTGATGGAGGTGGCTGAGTCACCATCCCTGAATGTGTTTTAAAACCGTGTGGATGTGGTGCTCAGGGACATGATTTGGTGGAGGGTTGTTAGAGTTAGGGTAGTATGGTTAGGCTGTGGTTGGACTTGATGAACTTTAATGTCTTTTGTAACCCAAGCTATTCTATGATTCTATGATCTATATCCATAAATTGAAGAAAATAAAGAATGAATCAATCCATTATCAGTTTACCTTTCATCCTGCTTGTATGACATGGTTACAGAATTGGTGAGCACAGATTAAAGTTTGCCTCTATTTGAAGGAAATCAAATATCTCTGAAACATCTTTGTGCATGGCAGCTCAGTGCATAACACTCTTCTTCTGATGGCCATCGCCCCACAGCAATAGTTGCTAAGGGGAGGATTTTTCTCCATGACATTAATGTGACCTTGACAAAGGAGGGAGGCCATGTGTGGGGTGCTCCACTTGTGTACCCAGAAGGTAAAGCTTCTTTGTTCCAACACTGAACTCTAGTCCCTGCGCTTGCACAGACTGGGGGAGATGGGAATGCTGTCTCCCAGTGGAGTAGTGCTCCTAGTCGTCTGGCTAATGCAGCTGTTTTGTTTCACCGGTGACAGAGGAAAGAGCAGGTTTGTGTCAGGAGGTTTGTGCAAAGCTCTAATGACGAGTGGTTGAGACACTCACGAGCAGGTCTGCGGAGCCCCTGAGGAGTCTCATAGCTTTTGCATCTCCAAGGCACAGATTGTGGTGGGTACACCCCCACAGGCTTTGCGTGGGATCTTTAAAATCAAAGCCTCATTGTTATCCAGACTTTCTAAATCAACAAAACTCTCAACCAATGAGAATTGTCTGTTGTTTGCTAGCAGCCAAAAATAAGTAGATAAAAATATTCCAGACAGGCAGCATTTTTCCCTCTCAGAGTAAATATGCCTCGGATATTTATTTCTGGGAATAAGGAAAGAACAGTGCATTTTCACTCCACTTTCCGCATGTGACCCCCCTAGTCTTCTCAGGCTCAGGCTGATGTGCTCTAGGGGGAGCCACATCTGCCCTTGCTCTCCGAAATGGAGGTCATCAGGCTGCCAGGCTTTCCAGGAAAGAGGGAGTGGCCACAGAGCGTGGAGTCACAGAGCGTGGACCACCTGGAAAGCAGCATGCAGCTGTCACTTGTCCTACCTTTGGGCAGTCTGCAGTGAGGGATGCTGAACAGGTTTTGAGCTCTCACCTGAACTCGCTTGGAGGAATGGAAGGGCAGGCAAGTAACATGCATGTGCTGCTATGAAAGAAGGCAATAGCATTTCTGTATTTTTGTTGATAGTTCTGATATCTAGATTTGAGGTATATAGGTGCCTGAGTCTGCTTAGAGACAGGGGCTGCTTGGAAAGCTCAGCTGGTGACCCAGGTTCTGACCAAGAGCACCCTGCAGCTCTGATGTGTTTCTAGCTCTGAGAAAGACACAGGAAAAAAAGATTACACTTCTTCCTGCACTAGAGAGAAAGCCTATGAATAATGCTGTCCCTAGTTGAAGACTGAAAAAAAAATCCTGGTCTTGAAAAGTGAAGTTGGGAAATAACTATCTTTTATTTCAAGAAACAGGGTAATTAAAATTATAGCTATAAAACACAGATAAGCCTGAGCCCTCTATATAAAACTTCTCGTATTTTATGCCTCCTTTTCTATTTCAGGTCTTCATTTGCCTAATTACTACTCAGAGCCTGGCAGAGAATTTCCCTGCAGCGCTCAGCTCTGCTGACTGCAGAGACCCTACCTGGCACACTGAGTTAGTGCGTCAGCATTCTAGGTAGAAATGAATGAAAAATCAATCAGGGCAGCTGCAGTGGTAGCATATACAACTGTAACCTACTTTGTGCATGGTTTTGTTGTGTTTTTAGACATCTCTTAATGTGGTAAGTGGATTCAGAATAAAATAGACCTTTCTAATCAGCTGCAGAAATAATCTGCCATTTTTATTGCTTGGCTTAAGCAAACTTGCCACCCTTTCTGCTAAGTTAACTTGCAGCCTTGTCTGAAATGCCAGAACCAACAAGGAGATGTTTTTTGCCTTAAAAACCTTTCACCAGCAGCTTGCATAATACCACAAATACAGACTTAATGACGGCTCTAGTTGTTTTTACTGTATTTGCTGACCAGATCTGGAGTGGGTCTGGAAATGCAAAAGTGCACTAGGATGTTTCTTGAAACACTGCTGTAGCTTACATAGGGTCTTGAAAGGAATTTGTATTATGGCTGTGTGTGAATGCTTTTATTCTTTCATGCTGCATTTTTGTGTAGCTTTTTCTATTGCAAGTTTCAATTAATGGAAGTCCACGATAAAAAGGTTCAACCTTCAAGACTAAAGAATTTCTTCCTACTGTCACACCCTCATCTCAGTGGGCAAAATGTGTTCCAGATCCCTTTAAAGACCATTGCTGTAACAAGTTGTGCAGAGCAATTCCATAAAGGGCTCAAAAAATTGACGAGTCTTTCTGTTATGTGATGCCCATACAGTGAACAAGATACTTGTGACTATGAAGATGACAAGTCTACTCTTTCTGGTGCTGATTTCTGTCTGCTGGGCAGAACCTCATCCTGACAATTCAAGCCTAGAGCATGAGAGGATTATTCACATCCAAGGTAAGGAAATACATTAGAAAATACCTGTGTCTTGGGGAGACAGAATGATATGCTTAGTGATCTTTTATTTTTATTTTGCTGCATGTTTTTAAAATACTGCTAATGTTTTAACCAGACCAGACCCTTTATTTTCTGGTTTAGTATTACTCGTAAGAAAAGTTTAAAAAAAAAAAAAAAAGTAAGTTACACTGTTTTATAGCACTTAATCTCAACCTTGGAAAGACTAGTGAGTTAAGAACAGCCTGCTTTAAGATAAGGAAACAAAGCATGCACCCTAAAGTAATACCTGCAAATGGGCTGAAATATCTTTACATTACTGTGGAATATGCTTGATTTTAAGAAGACTGTCATGTACAATACTTCATAGAAAATTTTTGCTGTTTATTTTTTTAAAAGGTTTAGCACATCTGAGATCATAACCGGGAAATTTAAACATCAGGAAAAATAAAAGTAGCTTACCCAGAAAGAAATGTGTCTTTCTTCATACCTTTAATTCACACCAAGTATTATATAGTGCCCTTCTGTGTAATCCTGCTTAGTTCATGCTTGAATCCTACAGCTTATAGCTGTAGCAGGATTTGAGTCTGCAGTACAATGCAGCTGTTTTCTCAGTCTCAGCTTCAGTCACTGAAGGCCATCCTGGGTAAGAAAAGCACAGAGATTTATGCAGGAGGGACATGCAGATCTAGCAGGAATTTTCCTGCCTTCATCTATATGTTCACTGAGGGTGAAATTAATACTGCAAAATTAAGAAACATGGCACAACTTCCCCACCCCCGCCCCCAAATTTGATTCCTTTCTCACAACAGCTGGCAGACTGTTTTATTTGAGCTTCTATGTAAATATAAATTATCAAGTTAGAGCAGATACTAAGAAAACCTGAACGTTTAGAAGTTCCCTGGAAAGTCACAGAAGTCAAAGGCACTCAGCACTTACTAAAACAGGCTGTCAAGGTCAGATCAAGAATAAAAGATTGCTGTTTTTACCCTAAGGAAGCTCACAACACGAAGGTCAAATAATGTGTACATCAAAAGGAAGAGATATCACCACTATGAGATCATGAATGTTCCCCAGGGTAAACTTCAAATTTGCCACCTATGTCTAATAAATATGCTGTTTGTCTTTCCATGTAGAATGCAGGTTTTGTTTCGTTTTTATTTTTAATCTCTAAAATTTTGGAAATTTTATCTGAAATTTTTGGAAGAATAAATTGTTGGAAATAATTAAACCAAATAATTTTCCTTAATCTATGTCTCTCAAACTTGCTTAGCCAGCAGTTTATTTTAGTTTAATTTTCAAGTCATACATGTTTCTTAGTGCTAGTCCTTCAGGGTGTGTACCATGCAGGCTGTAAGTATTAAATAGTTTACGGATGCAGAAAATTTCAAGATGGGCTATTATCCCTATCCATGAAAGCTCAACTTTTCTGGGCCTCAAGAGTGTTTGCCTTCAAAGAATGCTACATTAAAATCAAACTCTGTTATGAGCACTACTCATCAGCTGATTTTGCGCTCTGAAACACAGACCAAAAGGAATTAAGCTGTTCAGAACTTGATATTTCACTACTAAACTGTATTTCAATCCTCTCTGTATTGTGGAATCACAGTCTGACTTGAGACTCCACACTGCCCAGTGCTCATTAATACGCACACTGATCTACACCTGGAAATAAGCTGCAAATCAGGAAAATCTGTGGAACACATGTTGCAGATTCAAAACAAAGGGTATTTGATATTACATTAAGGTCTGTAATGTTCAGTAGGTGAAATCCAAGAGATCCTGATCTAAACTCTTTCTGGACTGCATGCATTGCAGTGCTTTGGAATGATGAAAGGTGCAGAAAAATGTTCTGTAATCTTAAGTATGCTGAACAGAAAGGGATCTCTTGAGGCAGTGAACTGAAACGTCTCCTATTATCTTTTTTTTTAACATCCTATGACATCCCATTGGCTATTATTTTTAAACAAGCTAGGTTTCAAGTCTTATTACTTGGCAGTTTTAGATCCCATTCTGTCATGAGAAACATTCTTCCAATTTCTACATGCTTGCTTACAACCACTGAATAGTCTTATGCTTCTCCCAATATAGTTCTTTGCCTGCAAATAATTATTTTTAGTCTTTGATATTCACTTTAAGACATTATGAGATACTATTGTGTCTCCTCACAGCTATCAGAGTGAAGAAACTGTTTCAGATCCTTCCCTAGTGTATAACCTCCAATTGTCCACTAATTTTATCTGTTCATCTAAATACTTGTTGCCTGTATTCAAACATAGAGAGTATGCCCAGCCAGGATTTCATTCCAGATAAGATGTTAGGCTAGTAGTACTATTTCTACTTACTTGCTAAACATCCTTTATCCTTTAGACTTTGACTGAAATCTGACTTCTTCCTGGCCATGCTATAGTGTTTATTGGTAGTCATTGATATATTATTTTTTTAGTTGTTCTTCCTCGTTTCTTCATCGCAGTTAACAAGTGCAAGGTTTGTATCAGTAATTCTGTCTCCTGGACTGCATGGCCAGCGGGCAAGAGAGGTTATTATCCCCCTCTGCTCTGCACTTGTCTGGACTACTGCATCTAGGTCTTGACTGCAGCAAAAGTAAAATGTGGAGCTGCTGAAGTGAATCCACAGGAGGCCACAAGGATGATCAGAGGGGTGGACCTCTCCTACATACAAAGAAAGGCTCAGTGAACTGGGTCTATTTAGCCTTGAGAAAAGAAGACTGAGAGGAGACCTGATCCAGGTCTATAAATATCTAAGGTGTGGGGGGCAGAATGGCGAGGCCGGACTCTTTTCAGCGGTGAGTGGAGACAGGACAAGGGGAAACGGCTGGAAACTGCAGCATAGGAAGTTCTGCACAAATGTGCGCAAGAACTTCTTTACAGTGAGGTGACGGAGCACTGGAACAGGCTGCCCAGGGAGGTGGTGGAGTCTCCTTCTCTGGAGATGTTCAAGACCTGCCTGGATGCCGACCTGTGCGACCTGCTGTAGGGAACCTGCTTTGGCAGGGGGGTTGGACTCGATGATCTCTGGAGGTCCCTTCCAACCCCTACAATTCTGTGATTCTGTGAGATCCCACTATGGCCTTCCAGTACTTGAAGGGAGCTTACAAATAGGAGGGAGACTGACTTTTTATTTGTGCAGAAAGTGAAAGGACAAGTGGGAATGGCTTTAAACTAAAAGAGGAGAAAATCAGATTAAATGACAGGGGAATTTTTTATGCTGAAGGTTTTGAGGAATCTTGGTGCAGGCTGCCCAGAGAAGCTCCATCCCTGGCGGTGTCCAAAGACAGGTGGGATGGAGATCAGGACAACCTCATCTGGTGAATGGAAACCGTAAAAAAATATAGACTTTACATTTGGTATTGAATGCTATCATTCTTTGTCCATCTTCTTTCTGTCCTCACGTTCCACATATTGTTCTTCCTTCAGTGATGCTAAATATGCTATTTGAAAATGTTACTTATTCAGTAGCCCTCTTTACTCTAGAGATGAAATTAATACAAATATTAAAGAATCTAAAAAATTGTACAGGAGAGGGTTGACAGATATTTTTATAGGCCTGTCATTTCTGCTTCAGCCCAAGCAGTGTCATTCTCCCCTCTATTAAATTCCTGCATAAGTAAGAGTAAACATTTGTGTTCTTCATCCTGCTTTGTTTTTTTTTTCATATTTCCCATATCACTTGCTTCCATAAAATCCAAGAGATAAGTACATCTTGTTTTCCTGTCCATAAATGTTTATTTTTATTATATAATTGATACCAAATTATGCTGACACCCGCTGGTAAATATACACCGCATTTTATTCTGTCTTCCAGGTGATTTACTCTAATCATAAATCTTCAATAACTGTTTTTCTTTAGAAGTTTTCCTAGGGTTCTATTTACTGATGAGATCAGACAAATCAGCTTGTCGACAGTTAAATTACTTTCCTTATACGTTATGTTGCTGTCATCTGCAAACTGGCACCATTCTAGTAGTGATAGACTAGCTAATACCTCTGCCTTCAAATCTGTAATATCAACTGCTAGTAGCAATGCCCATCCTTCAGGCTGAGTTTTCCCACACTTTCCACTGAAGACATTATATTTTCTGAATTCAGCTTTCATTTTAATGTTCTTATTATACACAGGTGCACTCACGTACTTTTAACAACATCCAGCTTTTTGAGCATCAAAGCCAACCTTATAAAACCAGAATATATCTTAGTATAACACATTCTGTTGCATTCCACTTCCAGCTGTGTAGTCACTCCACACTCCAAAACGGACCCATACCTGTTTAGAAGACATCTTCCACCTCTGCAATATCTTTTATAGTCTTTCCCAACATGTTTTAGATCAGCGTAGACTAATGACACCCCTCCACTTTCATTAAGAGGCAATAAAAAATTGATACCATATACTATTCAAGCTGCTATTTCAGAATTCTTCTAACTGCTATAGAAATTCTCCATCAGGAGCCAGAATATCTGGCTAGTTAATTAGTATAAAAACTCCCTTTGTCTCCTAGGCCT
Source organism: Lagopus muta (assembly GCF_023343835.1). NCBI lineage: Eukaryota > Metazoa > Chordata > Aves > Galliformes > Phasianidae > Lagopus > Lagopus muta. The sequence continues at coordinate 62,004,883 of NC_064472.1, forward strand.
AGAATATGCAGACAAATGCAAGTAGTATCCCAAAAATCATTCTCAGAGATTAGCGGTCAGTGGCTCAGTGCCCAAGTGGAGACAGGTGACAAGGGGTGTTCCTCAGAGACCGCTGCTGGGTCTGGTGCCCTTTAACATCCTTGTAGGCGACACGGACAGTGGGATTGAGCACGCCCTCAGCAAGTTTGCAGACGACACCAAGCTGAGTGGTGCAGTTGACACGCCAGAGAGAAGGGATGCCATCCAGAGGGGCCTGGACACGCTTAAGGGATGAGTCCAGGCCAACCTCATGAAGTTCAGCAAAGCCATGAGCAAGGTCCTGCGCTTGGCTGGATCAGATCCTGGGCAGCCTGATGATGCTGTGCATGTCCCTGTTTGTTGCAGGGGACTTGGAATAGGTGACCTTTAAAAGTCCCTTGCAACCCTGAGGAATCTCTGATGATTCCATGATAAGAAATTCTTTGCCGCGAGGAAGGTGAGACATTGGAACAGGTTGCCCAGAGAGGCTGTGGATGCCCCTTCTCTGGAGGCGTTCTAGGCCAGGCTGGATGGAGCTCTGAGCAACCTGGTCTAGAGGGAGGTGTCTCTGCCTATAGCAGGAGGGTTGGAACCAGGTGGTCATGAAGGTCCCTTCCAACCCAAACCATCCTGTGATTCCGTGATCTGCCTGTCTGCTGGGGCTCAGGAGGCTGTGATCCAAAATGCTCAGTAAGGAGTATCTGTGCCAGCACAGGGATGTTGCTGACCTATACTTGCCCTCAGTGTTGTGTCCATGGGCAGTAGGGCTGGGTGGCATTACCAGCAGTCAGCGGCACTCTTTGGTGTTCAGCTTTCTTTGTGTTGAAAATATGCTTGATGCGTTCAGACCAGACAGTTTTGGAGTACTACTGACAATGTCTTTCCTTTGGGCTACAGTTCACTATTTCAGGCACCACGGTGTTCAGAAAAGAACTCCTTACCAGAAAATGAGGTGGAAAGAAGTCATTACTTTAGAATCACCCTCTCTCATGCTGCAAGAGAACGAGAGAAAGCCAGCGGACGCTTTTGTTCTAATAAAAGCAAACATATTCATTCTAGAAATAATGATACTGAGCAGTCGTAATAATATTGTGTTGGGGGATGTTGTTTAATGAGACCTGTTGGTGATAGTGGGATGGTGGAACTGAATGATCTTGTAGGTCTTTTCCGGCTTTCTGGATTCTGTTTCCTTCCGGCCTTGTTTTTTGTGGAGTTCGGGATGGCTTCCTGCTCGTTTCCCGTGCTGTAGCCATGCCATCCCTGTGCGCAGTCATGGCACAGGTGTCTTGGTGCCTTGGCCGGATCCCCCTCAGTTTACAGCTGCTCTGGAGCTACTTGGGACGTGCTGGTATGCAGAGAAAAGTCTCTGTTTTCTTCCCCATCTTCTCAGGATTTTGCCGTCTCTCGGCTCCTGGGAAGATACTCCTGCAGGTAGCGGTGTTTGGTATGTTTCAGGTACATCTTCATCAAGGCAGGGTTTGCCTTCAGTTGGCAGAGCAGCTTGCAGCGTTTGCAGGAGCGGTTCTGGCAGTATGTCTCTGGGGCAGCTGAGAGTATCTTCTCCTGGCTCTTCTCCTGGAAATGACAGAGCAGGGGGCGTGATGAAAAGGGCAGGGGCCTTGGGGGCCTGAGATCTCTGCATCTGGGCCGTGCCTCTTCCTGAGAAACTCGGGCACGGTCTGGCTTGCCTGACCTCCATGACTCACCTCTCTGCGGCCCCTCCTGACTGTTCTCCACAGGCAAATCACCATGAGGAAAAGGCCCAGCTCTGTGCTCTTCTCGTAGAGCGCTTCCACGAATCCCAGGGGATCCAGGTGCTCAAAGAAAGAGCAAAGCTGGTTCAGGCGGTAGTAGTAGGGTAGGTAGTAGTTCCAGCTTGCCTTGCCAATGCCCGGCTTCTCCATGGCCTGGGGATCCACATCCCCCATGACCGTGGCCCAGGAAGGGCGTCCGGCATGGGCAAGGCTGCCGGAGAACAGGAAGGGCAAGCAGAAGACGAGGAGTATGGAAAACCTCGGGCTGAGCATTGCACCTTCCTTCAACTTGCTCTCTGGCCGTCACTCTGACCTGAGCTCAATCAAGCCACCAGCAGCACCAGCGTCTGCACAGCAACTGAGTGGCGGCAGCAGCACCAGTGCCTGGGTGACCTCGAAGGCTTTGTGACATCACTGACATCACAACTGGGAGGGTTCTTAGCAGGGAAGCAGGGCGTGGCGAGCCAGATTTCATGGCTTGCTTCTCCCATGGCTGTAGCCCCACTGGGATGGAGTTACAGCGTCCCTGGATAAAGCAAGAGAATCCCAGAATCGTAGAATCATGGAATGGCCCGGGTTGAAAAGGAACGCAGCAATCATCTACTTTCAATCCCTCTGCTGTGTGCAGGGTCACCAACCACCAGACCAGGCTGCCCAGAGCCACATCCCCGGCCTTGAATGCCTCCAGGGATGGGGCACCCACAGCCTCCTTGGGCAACCTGTTCCAGTGCTTCGCCACCCTGAGTGAAAAACTTCCTCCTAATATCTAACCTACACCTCCCCTGTCTCAGTTTAAAGCCATTTCCCCTTGTCCTGTCACTATCCACCCTTGGAAACAGCCATTACCCCTCCTGTTTGTATGCTCCCTTCAAGTACTGGAAGGCCCCAGTGAGGTCTCCTCGGAGCCTTCTCTTCTCTAAGCTAAACAAGACCGGTTCCCTCAACCTTTCTTCGTTGGAGAGGTGCTGCAGCCCACTGATCATCTCAGTGGCCCTCCTCTGGACTCCTCTGAGAGCTCGGAGTCTTTCTTGTGCTGGGGGCCCCAGGCCTGGAAGCAGTACTCCTCCAGATGGGGCCTCACAAGAGCCGAGTAGATGGGGACAACCACCTCCCTCTCCCTGCTGGCCACCCCTCTTCCAGTGCAGCCCAGCATAGAGTTGGCCTTCCGGGATACAAGCGCACACTGCTGGCTCGTGTCCAGCTTCTTGTCTACCAGGACCCCCAAGTCCTTCCCCACATGGCTGCTCTAAAGAGGTTCTTCGCCCAGTCTCTGTAAACACCTGGGATTGCCCCAGCCCAAGTGCAACACCTTTCACGTGGGCCCACTTCTCCAGCCTGTCCGCGTCCCTCTGGATGGCTTCCCTTTCCTCCAGCGTACAGACTGCACCGCTCAGCTTGGTGTCATCAGTGCTGAGGGTGCGCTCAGTGCCATCGTCTGTGTCGCTGATAAACATGTTGAAAAGCAACAACGCCTGAGGGACGCCGCTTGTGACCCGCCACCCTGACACAGAGCCACTGATCGCAACCCTTTGGCTGCGACCAGCCAACAAATTCTTATCCACCAAACTGTCCATCCTTCACACCCATGCCTCTCCAATTTGGACAGAAGGATGTGGTGAGGGGCCATGTCAAAGGCTTTGCAGAAGTCCAGGTAGATGACATCCGTTGCCCTTCCCACGACAACCGATGCCATCACTCCATCACAGAAGGCCACCAGATTGGTCAGGCAAGATCTGCCCTTGGTGAGGCCATGCTGGCTGTCTCGGATCACCTCTTTATCTCGTATGAGCCTTAACATAGCTTCTCGGAGGATCTGCTCCATGATCTTCCCAGGCACACAGGGGAGGCTTGCCGGTCTGCTGTTCCCCGGGTCATCCTTTCTTCCTTTCTGAAAAATGGGAGCAATGGTTCCCTTTTTCCAGTCACCGGGCACTTCACCCGTCAGCCACGAGTTCTCAGATCTGATGGGGAGCGGCTCGGCAACCAAAGAGCAACTGATGTTCATCCACCCGGATTTGTTCAAAGCGTTTGACACTGTCCCACACAACATCCTGGTCACCAGATTGGATTTGATGGATGGACCACTTGCTGGATAAGGAACTGGCTGGATGGTCACACTCAGAGTTGCGGTCAATGGCTCAGTGCCCAAGAGGAGACAGGTGACAAGGGGTGTTCCTCAGTGACCAGTGCTGGGTCTGGTGCCCGTTAACATCCTTGTAGGCGACACGGACAGTGGGATTGAGCACGCCCTCAGCAAGTTTGCAGACGACACCAAGCTGAGTGGTGCAGAAGAAAGGGATGCCATCCAGAGGGGCCTGGACAGGCTTAAGGGATGAGTCCAGGCCAACCTCATGAAGTTCAGCAAAGCCATGAGCAAGGTCCTGCGCTTGGCTGGATCAGATCCTGGGCAGTCTGATGATGCTGTGCATGTCCCTGTTTGTTGCAGGGGACTTGGAATAGGTGACCTTTAAAAGTCCCTTGCAACCCTGAGGAATCTCTGATGATTCCATGATAAGAAATTCTTTGCCGCGAGGAAGGTGAGACATTGGAACAGGTTGCCCAGAGAGGCTGTGGATGCCCCTTCTCTGGAGGCATTCTAGGCCAGGCTGGATGGAGCTCTGAGCAACCTGGTCTAGAGGGAGGTGTCTCTGCCTATAGCAGGAGGGTTGGAACCAGGTGGTCATGAAGGTCCCTTCCAACCCAAACCGTCCTGTGATTCCGTGATCTGCCTGTCCGCTGGGGCTCAGGAGGCTGTGATCCAAAATGCTCAGTAAGGAGTATCTGTGCCAGCACAGGGATGTTGCTGACCTATACTTGCCCTCAGTGTTGTGTCCATGGGCAGTAGGGCTTACCAGCAGTCAGCGGCACTCTTTGGTGTTCAGCTTTCTTTGTGTTGAAAATATGCTTGATGCGTTCAGACCAGACAGTTTTGGAGTACTACTGACAATGTCTTTCCTTTGGGCTACAGTTCACTATTTCAGGCACCACGGTGTTCAGAAAAGAACTCCTTACCAGAAAATGAGGTGGAAAGAAGTCATTACTTTAGAATCACCCTCTCTCATGCTGCAAGAGAACGAGAGAAAGCCAGCGGACGCTTTTGTTCTAATAAAAGCAAACATATTCATTCTAGAAATAATGATACTGAGCAGTCGTAATAATATTGTGTTGGGGGATGTTGTTTAATGAGACCTGTTGGTGATAGTGGGATGGTGGAACTGAATGATCTTGTAGGTCTTTTCCGGCTTTCTGGATTCTGTTTCCTTCCGGCCTTGTTTTTTGTGGAGTTCGGGATGGCTTCCTGCTCGTTTCCCGTGCTGTAGCCATGCCATCCCTGTGCGCAGTCATGGCACAGGTGTCTTGGTGCCTTGGCCGGATCCCCCTCAGTTTACAGCTGCTCTGGAGCTACTTGGGACGTGCTGGTATGCAGAGAAAAGTCTCTGTTTTCTTCCCCATCTTCTCAGGATTTTGCCGTCTCTCGGCTCCTGGGAAGATACTCCTGCAGGTAGCGGTGTTTGGTATGTTTCAGGTACATCTTCATCAAGGCAGGGTTTGCCTTCAGTTGGCAGAGCAGCTTGCAGCGTTTGCAGGAGCGGTTCTGGCAGTATGTCTCTGGGGCAGCTGAGAGTATCTTCTCCTGGCTCTTCTCCTGGAAATGACAGAGCAGGGGGTGTGATGAAAAGGGCAGGGGCCTTGGGGGCCTGAGATCTCTGCATCTGGGCCGTGCCTCTTCCTGAGAAACTCGGGCACGGTCTGGCTTGCCTGACCTCCATGACTCACCTCTCTGCGGCCCCTCCTGACTGTTCTCCACAGGCAAATCACCATGAGGAAAAGGCCCAGCTCTGTGCTCTTCTCGTAGAGCGCTTCCACGAATCCCAGGGGATCCAGGTGCTCAAAGAAAGAGCAAAGCTGGTTCAGGCGGTAGTAGTAGGGTAGGTAGTAGTTCCAGCTTGCCTTGCCAATGCCCGGCTTCTCCATGGCCTGGGGATCCACATCCCCCATGACCGTGGCCCAGGAAGGGCGTCCGGCATGGGCAAGGCTGCCGGAGAACAGGAAGGGCAAGCAGAAGACGAGGAGTATGGAAAACCTCGGGCTGAGCATTGCACCTTCCTTCAACTTGCTCTCTGGCCGTCACTCTGACCTGAGCTCAATCAAGCCACCAGCAGCACCAGCGTCTGCACAGCAACTGAGTGGCGGCAGCAGCACCAGTGCCTGGGTGACCTCGAAGGCTTTGTGACATCACTGACATCACAACTGGGAGGGTTCTTAGCAGGGAAGCAGGGCGTGGCGAGCCAGATTTCATGGCTTGCTTCTCCCATGGCTGTAGCCCCACTGGGATGGAGTTACAGCGTCCCTGGATAAAGCAAGAGAATCCCAGAATCGTAGAATGATAGAATCGTGGAATGGCCCGGGTTGAAAAGGAACACAGCAATCATCTACTTTCAATCCCTCTGCTGTGTGCAGGGTCACCAACCACCAGACCAGGCTGCCCAGAGCCACATCCCCGGCCTTGAATGCCTCCAGGGATGGGGCACCCACAGCCTCCTTGGGCAACCTGTTCCAGTGCTTTGCCACCCTCCGAGTGAAAAGCTTCCTCCTAATATCTAACCTACACCTCCCCTGTCTCCGTTTAAAGCCATTTCCCCTTGTCCTGTCACTATCCACCCTTGGAAACAGCCATTACCCCTCCTGTTTGTATGCTCCCTTCAAGTACTGGAAGGCCCCAGTGAGGTCTCCTCGGAGCCTTCTCTAAGCTAAACAAGACCGGTTCCCTCAACCTTTCTTCGTAGGAGAGGTGCTGCAGCCCTCTGATCATCTCAGTGGCCCTCCTCTGGACTCCTCTGAGAGCTCGGAGTCTTTCTTGTGCTGGGGGCCCCAGGCCTGGAAGCAGTACTCCTCCAGATGGGGCCTCACAAGAGCTGAGTAGATGGGGACAACCACCTCCCTCTCCCTGCTGGCCACCCCTCTTCCAGTGCAGCCCAGCATAGAGTTGGCCTTCCGGGATACAAGCGCACACTGCTGCCTCGTGTCCAGCTTCTTGTCTACCAGGACCCCCAAGACCTTCCCCACACGGCTGCCCTCAAGAGGTTCTTCGCCCAGTCTCTGTAAACACCTGGGACTGCCCCAGCCCAAGTGCAACACCTTTCACGTGGGCGCACTTCTCCAGCCTGTCTGCGTCCCTCTGGATGGCTTCCCTTTCCTCCAGCGTACAGACTGCACCGCTCAGCTTGGTGTCATCAGTGCTGAGGGTGCGCTCAGTGCCATCGTCTGTGTCGCTGATAAACATGTTGAAAAGCAACAACGCCTGAGGGACGCCGCTTGTGACCCGCCACCCTGACACAGAGCCACTGATCGCAACCCTTTGGCTGCGACCAGCCAACAAATTCTTATCCACCAAACTGTCCATCCTTCACACCCATGCCTCTCCAATTTGGACAGAAGGATGTGGTGAGGGGCCATGTCAAAGGCTTTGCAGAAGTCCAGGTAGATGACATCCGTTGCCCTTCCCACGACAACCGATGCCATCACTCCATCACAGAAGGCCACCAGATTGGTCAGGCAAGATCTGCCCTTGGTGAGGCCATGCTGGCTGTCTCGGATCACCTCTTTATCTCGTATGAGCCTTAACATAGCTTCTCGGAGGATCTGCTCCATGATCTTCCCAGGCACACAGGGGAGGCTTGCCGGTCTGCTGTTCCCCGGGTCATCCTTTCTTCCTTTCTGAAAAATGGGAGCAATGGTGCCCTTTTTCCAGTCACCGGGCACTTCACCCGTCAGCCACGAGTTCTCAGATCTGATGGGGAGCGGCTCGGCAACCACAGATGGATGGATATTATCTGACCCCAGGGAGTTATTTACATTTAGTTTCATGAGGATGTCTCGTACTTGTTCAGTTGTTACAGTGGGACTGAATCTGCTCTTCTTACCCACAGTCAGAGAGAGGTTCAAGGACATGGCTGATATGTAGCCTGACCAGCAGTGAAGACTGATTCAAAACACTTATTAAGTACCTGAGCTTAAATGTCTGAGGAAGCCACTTCTCCGTCCTCATTCATCTGAGGGGAATACTCTCTTTGATCTGTCTCCTCCTGCTTATGTACCTGAAAAAACCTTTCTTGTTATTTTTCACATATCTCGCCAGTTTCTGCTCTATCTGTGCCTTGTCTTTCCTAATCTTATTTCTACACATGCATTCAACATCCCTATATTCTTCCCTACAGGCTACACAACCCTGTTTCCACTTCCTATACGTTTCCCTTTTTCTTCAGTTTCAGTTTCAGGTCCTTTCTCAGCCACACCCGACACCTGCCTCTTCTGCTCAATTTCTTCCACTGGGGATTGAGAGCTCTTGCTCCCTCAGAAGGGTGCCCCTAAGGAGCTGCCAGCTCTTTCTGTTCATATGCCCTCAAGGACACTTTCCCAGGAGGTCCCACCCACATACCTAAGAAGAGGGTAGATACACTAGTGATTTGACATCATACATCATACACTAACTGAGATATTCCTAAGTTTCATCTTCATCTTCTTTGACTTTATTCCTTCAACCAATCTTCATGAATTTTGCTCCCTATCAGTGATAATTTTATTTCTGTATCTTTTTTTTTTCTTTTTTCCTTTGAAGTTCTCACTAATTTTGTTGTTATTTAGGAGACTTTAGATTATATTATAATCATAAAATCACAGAATTGTAAAATTGCTTAGGTTGGAAAAGAGCTTGAAGATCATTGAGTCCAACCACAACCTAACCATACTACCCTAACTCTAACAACCCTCCACTAAATCACGTCCCTGAGCACCACATCCAAACAGTTTTAAAACACATTCAGGGATGGTGACTCAGCCACCTCCCTCAGGAGCCTATTCCAGTGCTTAACAACCCTTTCTGTAAGGAAGTTTTTGCTGATATCCAACCTAAACCTCCCCTGGCACAAGTTGAGGCCATTTCCCCTCATCCTGCCACCTGTCACCAGTGAGAAGAGACCAACCTGCTCTCGCTGTAAGCACCTTTTGGATATTAGAAGAGAGCAATAAGGTCTCCTTTCAGCCTCCTCTTCCCCAGACTACACAGCTCAGTTCCTTCAGTCTCTCCTTGTAGGGCATATTCTGCAGGCCCTTCACAAGCCTTGTTGCCCTTCTTTAGACCTGCTCCAGCCATGGATATGGTGCAAGATCAACTTCTGGTTAGAGGTAGGCACATTTTTTGGACGGATATACCTAAAATGTTAGTACCTTAGCTATTTGAATAGATAAAGTTTACAGCGGCTGCACTTCTGCTTCTCACTAACACTTAAGACAAAAATGGCAACCTGAAGCGTTCACTGAATGTGCAGAAGCACATACAAAGCCAATATGCACACAATTTCTTTGACTTTGGTCAAGCTGATCTGCACTGCTCACGTATGTCTCTCTTGAAATGATGGAACAGAGTCATACAATCACAGAATAGTTGAGTTAGAAGGAACCTTAAGGCCTGCCCAGTTCCATTCCCCCCTGACGCTGGCTAGTTGCTGCCCGTCAGATCAGGCTGCCCAGGGACCCATCCAATCTGGCCCTGAACACCTCAGGGATGGGATGTCCACAGCTTCACTGGGCAGCTCGTGCCAGGGCTTCACTGCCCTCTCTCTGAAGAATTTCTTCTTTATATCTAATCTAAATCCCCATTACATTTTTTTTTAATTAGTTTAAAACCATCCTCGTCCTGTCACCACCAAATCGTGTTAAAAGTTGGTCTTCGTCTTTTGTCTGAATTGTCTCAGAGTGCAAAAAACCCCCAAACAGCCAGACCTGCAAGACTGCATAATGAGTGAGCAAATGCTCGGCTCATCTTTTGGAAGATGTATCCATTGCGTATCTCCACTTCAGACACCCAGCAATCTGTACTTGCTGATCACGGGCGAACACACTGCTAGCTGGGCAGGATTCTCCGTAGCGTTGAATTCCATTAAGCATGGCAGCCCCTTCTTTGCCACCTGCAGTGGGTGCCTGCAGTCAGGAACATGCTGCTTCATGACACTGTCCTCATGTGATGGCAGCTGTGGCACGGAGCCAGCACAGTACACAACGACACCACCAGGTAAGGCGTACGGCCCCTGGATTGGGTACGTTACCCAAAAATTCACAGAAGAAATCTTCATCCTCAGCTACAGGCAAAATAATAGCAGTCAGATTCAATTTCAGCCTAAGAAGACCCCGGGGGAAAATGATAGGTGTGGACAGATGCTTTTGCATTTGTCACGGGGTTATCCTCAGATACCAGTCCGTGACAGGGGGCACCGGCCCCGGGAAGAAGGGAGAGAAAAAACCGCTTACCAACGGTTTGCCGCGATCCGGCCGGCCCCGGGCCACGTGCGCTCCGGGAGAGGGGGAAGGGCACAGAGCTAGCCGATAGTTTTAGCGAAGAGAAAACACAGCGGCAACGGTCTGAGGAGGAACGGTAATCTACTGAGTCTAACTAAATCAAACAAAACGACAGAGACGAGAATGGTCAAAATGCCAGTCAAGCCACGGCACTGCGAGCCAGAGCACTGCTCTTCTCCGCGGCGAACTGAGGCGGCCGAGCCGGGGCCAGAGGGAGAGACGCTCAGGTCCTGTCCGGAGCTCCGCCCCACTGCCTCTAGATTGCCCCCACACTAAACAGCCCCAGTTCGTTCAGTTCCTCCTCATATGGCCCATTCTTCCAGCCCTTCACAAGCCTTGTTCCCCTACTTTAGGCCTGCTCCAGCACCTAAGTGTGCTTTCTGTACTGAGGTGCCCAAAACTGAACACAGTCTCAAAGTGAGGCCTCACCAGTGCTGAGTATAGGGGCAGGATTACTTCCCTAGTCCTGCTCCATCATGCAGTCTCTTCTTATAGTTGAGCTGCTTCTTCCTCCCCTGTACAATTTACTTTCCACTTCATAGTGCATCATATTGCAACGCCATGTAACAGAAATGTCAGCAAAAAAACAAGTTTATCTTCTGTCAGTATGTTGGCTTCATTAAAGGCATTCAGGTCTGCTTGCTAGGCCTTACATCAGTTACCAGTATTTCTGGGTCATGAGAAGCTATTATAGAAGCAGGAAGTTTTACACAAAACATCAGTTTAAGACTTCAGTTTGCCTTCATCTCGCTATATTAGTGTAATTTCACAGACATAACATTTAAAGGTAATTCAGAAACTCAATTCTTTTTCTGTTTGGTATACTGTTTTTGTTACTCTTCATGCCACTTCACCAACCTATGAACATTCCTTTGTATACAGAAGAGCTTCTGATATAACGCTAATGCTGTGATTTCTTCTCTGCTTTTCTGCTTCTCCTTTTGGGGCTAATGAGGATTGTTGCATGAACAATACATGTTCAGGGTCACTTTTCAAAATAAGGTTACACTTCCAGCCTGTAAATCTCAGTGCTCTCCTCTGCTGTGATGGCAGTAAGGCCTAAGGAGCCCTTTCACTGTGAGGACTGAAAAGCCTCCAAGGTTCCTATTTCTTTGGGCCATTTCTGTCCTCCCACACATGTCTGAGAGGTGGTGATACTAATACTTGTATGTTAGTGACAAAATTTGCTCCTTTGCCCAGCTGCTTGTCCAAAAGTAGAACTAACCCAAAATTAGGACAGTAGCCACAGAGTCATGCAGAAATTTTAATACCAGAAAATTCATGGAGGAGTGTGCCACATGAGACAGTGCCTGACTGCAGTCTGATCTTCATTCAATTTCTTTATCTATACTGAAACAAACATAAAACTAATTTTTAAGTATTTTAAGGTAAAAGGTGGCAGTAGTGTAGAAAATGAAGTCTGTTATTTCCCTTATTATTTTACACACTGTTAGGATTCCTAGTTCAGCTAGCATTAATGCAGACCCTTAGAAACATTTCCTCCACCATGTTAGTCAGCATGAAAGGGTGGGATCAATGGAAAGGTATACTGCCTCATCTTGTCATGTCTATGCAGGAGAGACAGATTGTTCTGCCATTTGCATAGTGAATATTTTAGGTGTGTTGTTATTTGGAAGGCTTTATCTGAACTTCTAAATTCAGATTTATCAAGCATTTCTGTTACCAGTTGTATATTAAAAACATAAAAATAACACATAGAAAGTATTCTTTTTTCATGACAATTTAGAGGTGGAGTCGTATGAGTTTAATGTCTGTGTTTTCTTTATCTTCATATAAACAACATGAAATTGATGCTTGAGCCAAATCAGAACGCCTTTTCTTAGTCATGCAGTCAAAGTACAGAGATTTTTAGGGTTTGTCGTTTTTTGTTGTTTTTCTTGTTGTTGTTTGTTTATTTTCCAAATTATGTGGAAAAAACTGCGTGTAATGCTTTCTAATGTTTTACACTTAAGGTTCTTTGAGTAATGCATGTGAACATATGCGTTTATATCAATACTGCACTTAATGGTTTGTTAACAAGGTGGAACACCTAAGCAATTCATGATTTTGAACTTATAGAACATCCTAAAAATCCTTGGTGTTGTTTTCGGGGTTTTTTTTCCCCTGTTGCTTCCCTGTCAGTTACTCCATTAAAATAGGGGAATAATCAAGTTTTGTACCAAGGTCAGCACAAGATTCTGGTCAGTTCTGATGGATAAAGTGGACAGAGCTCTTTGCCAAGAATCACAGACTGACTCATTCTCCCTACCCTATGCTGTGTTCCTTCCAAACCTGGTTTGCTAGTACTCTTGAACACAAAAGCTAGTCAAAAGTAAGCAAAACAAAACAAAACATCTGTGTATGTGTCCAGCAATAAAATGTGGAACAAAACCAATAGGGCAGCCAGTGAGAGCAAGTCCATTTAGTGTCACTGAAATGGGAACCGCGCTGAAGTCAAGTTAAGGCGTATACAGATCAATAGCAAGAAGAAATACAGTCATAGAATCACAGAACTATAGACTCATACAGTCATAGAATGACTTGTGTGGAAAGGGACCTTAAATCCGACTCTGTTTCGACTCCCTGCCATGGGCAGGTTTCCCCCCCAGCTCAGACTGCTCAGGGCCCCATCCAGCCTGGCCACGAACACCTCCAGGGATGGAGTACCCAAAGCTCTCTGGCAGCTGTGCCAGGACCTCACCACCCTCTGAGTGAAAAATTCTAATCTAATCCTAACATCTACTTGACATTCTCGCTTTTTAAAATTTTTTTTTAGTGTTTGAAAACTTGCTGGGGAGCAGAGAGAACAGCAGTGCAAAATGCATAGCAGTCAAACACAGGAGGGGGGGAGATGGAAAATAAAACAGACTTCTTGTGACAAAACATGGGGGAGAGTAATATTCCTTTATTTCTTTGTGGTGACACCTCAAGAGGACTTCTTGCTGGATCCCTTCTTAAACAGTCTTTGCTGATATTTACTTACAAGCAAATCAAAACCCAAAACTGATAGTAAGGAAGCAGCGTGGAAAAATAACACAAATTAATTTCCAGTGGTGGCTGGTTCTTTGACAGTGAAGCTATTGGCTGTTTTATGGGGGATGTGGACAGGTAATAACCCCACTCAGCAACTTTTCTCATCCTGGTTCCAGAGCTGAGACCAGAACCAACAGTCAGGCTGCTGCCATTTCTGCTCCAAAGCAGAAAGAGCTGCGCAGCATGTTATTCACCATTTGTCTACCACCTGAGACACTTGTGTGTCTGTGTACAAGGTCTGTCTTATCTGCAGAAAGGAACCACACTGTTCTGATGAAGGCAATTGCTAAACAAGGTGTTATCTGCAATTTACTTTATAGTCTTTATATTCATATATATATATATAATATAGGCTTTATAGTCAACCGTCCATGCAGCTCATAATTGCTCTGATGGGACTTCTGAAGAAAGCAGTTCTGGGGAAAAAGAAGTATCCTTTTTTGCTAGCAGTGTGCTGGACTCTCACATATCCCTGACATGCTGAGCACAGTGCTTACCCACCTCCCAGCATCAGGTCTCTGTCTCATCACGGATAGCTGCTCACTGCATTATGGTGCCTCAGGACATAGGCTGAGAGAAGCTGTGCTCCCCTTCCTGTTCCCAGCACTTCCTGGCACCCAGACTGGCACCAGCTGAGCCAAGAGCCATGGGCAGCAGCTAGGAGGGACATGGGTCAGCTGGGATGCTGACAGAGGTGACAGTGCTCTGGGCAGTCCTCCAGCCTTGCTGGCATGACTGAGCTGTTGCTAGAAAGCTTGAGTGCTAACAGCCTGAGTGAGACTCTCCCTCCAATCCTGTCCTTTCTGCTAATATTTATTAGCTTGCCTATTTCAGTATTAAAGTCACAACATTGCTGAGCTCTGATTCAGATTTCTCAGCAATAACCACCCAAAAACATAACATTTCCCCTCCCAAGGTAGACAGACAAATGTGGGACTTCTTTGTCCCTAATGGAAACAGGGAAGGCAACAGAGGAGCTATTCTGGCTGCATTTCCATCCTTCCTTCTCCTCTTCCTATGAAAACAGGGCTGGCAACACTTCCTGTCATGCCCTGCCTAAGGTCACCTCTCTCCTCAGATGCACTGCTCTGCTTGCCAGAGCACCCCATGCCCTGTTCACACCAGCAAGATTGCCATGTGTATAGAATGGTGTGAGACCCTACAACAGTGGTTTTCATCAGGAGGGTCTCCTGTCTTATTAACCCAGTTGGCAGCAGTCAAATTTGCTCTGTCTGTAGGCACTCTGGCTGGTTTGTCCCATGCAGCTAATAGTGATGCTCTTGACAGAGCATATCTAGTCTAGTGGTGTTTCTTAGAGGTCAATACTGGGACCAGTGTTGTTTTATATCTTCATTAATGATCCAGACGAGGGGACAGAGTGCACTCTCAGTGTATTTGCAGATGATGCCAAGCTGGGATGAAGTATTGATCTGCCTGATGAAAGAAAGTCCCTACTGAGAGATCTAAATAAGCTGGATAGCTGGGCTGAGGTTAGCTGTGTGAGTTTCAACAAGAGCAAGTACCAGGGCCTGCCCTTTGGTCACAACAACCCAATGCAATGCTACAAGCTTGGAGCAGAGTGACTGGAAGATTCTGTGGTAGGAAAGGATCTGGGGTATTAGTTGACAGCTGGCTAAACATGAACCAGCAGTGTGTCCAGGTGGCCAAGAGGGCCAGTGGCATCCTGGCTTGTATCAGAAGTAGCGTTGTCAACAGGAGCAGGAAGGTGATTGTCCCATAGAGCTGGAAATCCCACTCCTACGCTATCTCACTGACCTGTTTAAGAGACACAGCAAATTGCAGTATTTTTCTTTGTAATCAGCTGCAAGTAGTGAGGCTGGTAATGCTTTTCCAGCAAGTGTGTACTACTGATTCACTGCCAGTTTCAGCTGATGGCTTTGGTGATAGAGGACAGCAATATCTACAGAAGCACTGAGCTTGCTTAATCAGAGGAGAAGAGTTACTGAAAGAAGGAAATAATATTTGAGCACGTGGGTAGTTGAGTAGTCTGTCATCATCAAACTTAGGCATTTCAAGGCTTTCCCAAGGCATCACAGTCTATCAAAGAAGGCCTGAACAAATATGGTTGGAAATGAGCCTGTTCTGGATGACTGTCCTAAGTATAATGACTGCACAGAGTAGCATCAGCAGCAGTGACCTACAGAGAGAAAAGAGAGCAGGGAATCTGGGAAAAGAGTGACGAGTAAGATAGCCTGCCAGCTAGATGTGGGTCAGTGTGGGAAGTCAGACCAAAACATAAAAGATGAAATAGTGATAATTAGAAGGATATTGGAAAAAGAGGTGGGGAATAAGATTGAAATTATTGGGAAAGATGGCAGAAAAGGAAAAGATTTTACTGATTTGAAGATAAAATGTACATCCTGACATTGGTGGAAGTATGTCAGAAGAGGTACTCAAAGTATAGAATAAAATGCACCTGGAAAATGGGCCATTTTAGAATTATGTGGGCAGTTTTCAGGTCAATATAAAAAATGCTGTTTGACACCAGAACAGTTTTCCTATTCCATGAGAATGCTTTGCTGGATGCTATATCATGAGGGTCTTAGCATGCTGCATCCTGCACTGAAAAACTGAATTGTGGAAGAAGGGACAGCTCTGGAACAACCCACAAGCAAATACAGGATGCCTGCAAGGAGCCATTTATGGATGATGGCATTCATACAGAAGCCATACAAACCCAACAGTATATAATATATGTATATAACTAGCTCATATGCCTTGCTGCATAGGTACAAATGGTTGCAAGGAACTGATCCCACATGCTTATAGGTAATGTTTGTTAAAGGACTGTTCATATCCATTCTGTAAAAGGTGGAGCGCAGACTAATTCTCCTTTTTGTTTTTCTCCTTGAATTTTAGAAGAAAATGGACCTCGCCTACTTGTAGTAGCAGAACAAGCTAAGATCTTCTCTCAGAGGGGCGGCAACGTCACACTGCCTTGTAAATTCTACCATGAACACACATCAACGGCTGGCTCAGGAGCCCACAAAATCCGGGTCAAGTGGACCAAACTCACCTCAGATTACCTCAAAGAAGTGGACGTCTTTGTCGCAATGGGACACCACAGAAAGAGCTACGGGAAGTATCAGGGCAGAGTGTTTCTGAGGGAAAGCAGTGAGAACGATGCCTCTCTTATAATCACAAATATAATGCTGGAGGATTATGGGAGATACAAGTGCGAAGTGATTGAAGGATTAGAGGATGACACAGCAGTGGTAGCTCTGAATTTGGAAGGTAGGTAACACCTGAATTATACTTAAAATTAGGTTTGCACAGTGTTAAGGGATACCTGGTTTTCCTCCTCATACTGCTGGTACTGTGAGATAACAGTGATAGCAGCCAACTGAGAAGTGGGATTCATAGCACCGTGGGGATCTTGGCCTGAGAGCCTCTAGCAGCTATCATAAATTAGAAGAACATTAGGACTTTTATAACTTACACTAGCCCACGGCATAGTCTGCTCCCAGTGAGCCCCATTGCAAAGGGAGCCAAAAAAGAATGACCAAACACAGTATGAAAGACTCCATATGTTTTTAATTTGGTCCCTTCATTTTACAAAAATTGCTGTGTGTTTTTGCAGTAGACTTAATCAAAATTATATTAAGCATTCTCCTAAAAGCCATTTTGCAGAACTTTGGGACGTTTTAGATGATCAAAAAGATAAAAATCTTCCTACAAACAGGGAAAATCTCCAAGTAATTTTACAGAGACAATAGCTTTGTTTATTTCAAGCCTTATAATTACATAAAGTAAATCTCTATATTGCCTGCCAAGACAACTCCTACTCGTGCGCTCTGGTAGTCATTTCCTTCAGCAATTTTTTGTAAACAGTATGGTAGAAAGCATTAGTAAAATTATTGAAATGGACTTAAAAAGAACAAAATATTCATCTTTTATGAAATTTAGATTAATTTTATGAGATTTGATGCATGTAAATCAGCATCTGGCCTTTTCCCCAAAGCCCTCTATTATTCTCATCTATAAACAAAGAATTCCATGAAGATATCTCTCTGCTCCTTTACATTTATACCTGCCAGCAAGTTTGTTTCAGGAGGAACTTTCCAGAAGCCACATAATCTTGTTAGTGGGGGGGGGGGGCGGGGGGGGGTGGGAAGAAGAAGAAAAATTGAAAAAAAAAGAAAAAGTCACCTCATAATAAAACTGCAAATGCAGCTGGTGACTTTGCCACGTAATGGAGAGCAGACACAGGCAGCACCTGTCTGACCTTCGCATGCCTCAGCTCCCCTTATGATATTCTGCAGGCTGTCCTGGAGTTCGTTCCTGGGTTGCAAGGTGGGATGTAGCATCGCTC
Organism: Lagopus muta; assembly: GCF_023343835.1. Classification (NCBI taxonomy): domain Eukaryota; kingdom Metazoa; phylum Chordata; class Aves; order Galliformes; family Phasianidae; genus Lagopus; species Lagopus muta. The sequence continues at coordinate 62,022,376 of NC_064472.1, forward strand.
AACAATCCTGCAAAATGGCATGTGATAAAATTCTTCTGACAGGCTCCATATGTCCTAAATACATGCCTCTGCAAGGCTTAGAGCTTGTCCAGATAAGTAACTGTACCACTGGATCCCAAATACTGATATTTCCCAGAATTTCATGATGTTAAGACAATATTTCTAGTGTAAAATGTTCAGAGCCAGCATAAAATCTTCATCATGCTGCTTATCTGGACCACATACCCTTCTGGTACCACTAGCATTGTGCCTTTGAAGTAAACGTTCATTAGTTTCCTGCTTTTAGAAGCAACAAGATCCCAGGACAAACACTTGCAGCTGCGACAGTAGAGTTCGGGAAAGGGGAGATGACTAACAGCTGCAGCAACAGAGAGAAACTTTGCCTGGAGCTTGGTACAAATCATTGCGCACGTGCAGAGACTAGTATTTGGAAGGCAATATTGAACTGATATTAGAATAAGAAGACAATGAGAAATGTTTTTTGTTAACCATGTGCAGTAGTTACATAGTTTTTGACAGTGCCTAGAACTGAGGACTAAAAGCACAGATGGACTAGCAAGCAATATGAGGTTGCTCAGGTAGACATCTACACTTCCTTAACAGAGCTTGAGCATTGCACAACACTCCTGAATGTTGCTGCTCCAAGGACAGCACCCAGAAGTTAGTTAGCAGTATGCACTGGAGAAACATATCTGTTAAATATCACTGCAGAAAAGAGATCTTTCTCTTCTACCTTGCCTAACTAGTGATAGAGCACCAGCTTACTGTACAGAAGATCTAGGTTCTACCTCCTACAGACACCTTCAGCCTGCTGCTCTTTCTCTAAGCAGTGTCTGCCTTCTAATTATGCCAACTCCAATCCATCTTCTCCAACACCACCACTCCTTCCTGTTTCCCTTTCTTTGAATTCAAAGTAAAGAAGTTCATTGGATAGGAGAGGAATTAAGTATAATATGTCTTTAACAAGACTGCTCCATTCTCTGATCAAAGGAAAGTTTATGCATTTTAACATATGGAACAGTGTTTTAATGACTTTGTCAGTCAAGGGTGTCAAGCTGCTCATATCTGACATTAGAGAGTGAAGTCTCCCAGGGAGTTGGAAAATCATTTGTGAAATCCCATGGTAAAAGCTAACCTTTCAAGAAGTGAGATAAGACTATTGAGTGTGTTGGTTTAGAATAAAACAACTTTGTTTCAACTAGGGTAACTAAATTCAGTGATTCTGGGTCCAAGTTTCACTGAAGATTCACTATACAATCATAACTACTAAAGTGCACTTACATTTACAGTGGACACGCAGACATAAGTAGTGGATGGAGTGTATTCATCTCTTTCTATGCCCCTGCACTCATCCTGTCATCTCATCCATATGAGAATGATCACTTCATTCAGTGCTCACTTTTATTGCTGTTTCATGCATTTGTGCAGTGCAGATCAGGATGAGTTTAAAAAATCAGTCTCTTTGGACAAAAGTAAAAATGCTATTCCACAGTAACATTCTGCATCTGCTACGTGTAATAAGGTTTATCTCACAGTAGGAAGGATTTGCATCAGTAGCATGATATCCTGAGATGGTGGCCCTAAGGATGTTGACTGGCAGCAAGACAAAACCATTTATACCCAGGAATGCCTGCTAGCAGTGCAAACCAACTGATCACTTCAGTGTGAGATCACTGTACAAATGGCATAGATTTGCCTGAGCAAAATCATATTAATTTATCAATATGAAAATAGTTGACCTCTACCTCAGTGGACCTTTTATCCTCCCTGAAAGTGGTAGTGTTATATTCTTGTTAGATTTAAAAGCCTTCTAGTACTGTGATTAAATATGCTATGCATAGTAACTGGCTATTTTTTTTTAATTTTTTGAAGGCAGAATTAGGCTCAGTTAAGTATCTTACACATTTCTTGCATATTCTTTTTGCTACTGTAAAGTGAAGAACTGTGCCAATTCCTTCCTCCCTTCCTCCTTTCCCCCCTTCCCCCCTTCCCCCCTTCCCCCCTTCCCCCCTTCCCCCCTTCCCTCCTTCCCTCCTTCCCTCCTTCCCTCCTTCCCCCTTCCCTTCCCTTCCCTTCCCTTCCCTTCCCTTCCCTTCCCTTCCCTTCCCTTCCCTTCCCTTCCCTTCCCTTCCCTTCCCTTCCCTTCCCTTCCCTTCCCTTCCCTTCCCTTCCCTTCCCTTCCCTTCCCTTCCCTTCCCTTCCCTTCCCTTCCCTTCCCTTCCCTTCCCTCCCCCCCCTCCCTTCCTATTCACTTCCTTTCTTTCTTCCTCCCTCCCTTCCTTTCATTTCTTCTTTCCATCTTTCCGTCTTTCCAAAACTGTTCAGCCTTCTCATCATTATCATCTCACATTTATCCTTAAATGCAGAGACTAAGTATGGAACTGTTGGGCTGAGCACAGTGGCTGGAAGAAGTGGCAGAAACTGTAGATGGTGGGGGATAAATTTTATAATGAGCTTGTCACCAAAGCCATTTCCTCACTGAACTGGGCATGCCATGTTACTGCATTTAAAATAAGGATTATTAACTTCACATTCTTTTACAGATGTCACAAGAGTCAAAAGCTTAACATATTAAAAGGTCCCCTGTGGTAGATAGGTACAGTTGCCTGAATCACAAGCAAAGAAAGAATTCTCAACTTACGTTAAATTTTCCTTATGTTGTCATTTTACTCTTCTGCACGACATTTTATGTTTGTGCTTTACTGTTTTCCTATCTGACAAGCACGATGCACTGCAGTGAGTCTCCCTGTGCCAGGTTTATCTGCTTTGGTTTTCCAGGCAGGGGAAGCCTCCAGCAGTGCCTGTGGCTCACACTGCTCCTGCGTGGTTTATGTGCACTGTTTCTTCATGGCAGTGAGATTCATGGGCCAAGTGGCAGAGAAAGTGGAACAATGCTAGGCTGCCAAAGGCATTCTTACAGTACAATCTATAAAATAAGTATTTTCTACATTCTGCAAACCAGAAATATGTAAATTTAGATAAAGCTATTGAAAGTATCTGTAGACTGTGCTTCTCAGTTGGAGGCAATCCTTACATGGCTCCACACAAACCCCAAAACAAGGTTTTGTGACCTTGCTTGGAGGTTCATCAGCTTCCAAGATAGAGTGAGAAAAAGATCGAGTTTCTTTTTCAAAAACTGACCTTATAGTTCAAAAACACAACAAATAAATCTGAAAGGTCCAAATAAATAAGTTCTTCCAAATTGTCACAGTAATCATTTCTAATCCAGCCTTATTTTCTAATTAGATTTAGTTTAATGATATCTTTCCTATTTCTTCTACATGCTGCTGTTACACTCATACACCGAAAGGTATTTAAAATATCCTTTGCATGACAATTTGTTGATCTGTCTATTGTAAAACTGATCATATAAGGCATGCTATTTATGAGCACTTAGAATACAACAAGATTTTTTGTAATAGCAGCAGTTTTGCAAGAGTAAATCATGTTGATCCAATGTAATTCCCTCTGTGTCAGGGTAACAGCTCCTTACAAACAGACTTGTACTGCCATCGTGAAAAATGGCATTTCAAGGATACAGTAAAGTAAAAGTAAAAAATAGAGAAACAAAAATTTATCTGGAAACAGTGACTTCAAAGGAAGATGCTAAAAGACTTGGGACTGATTAGCCCTAGGAGAACAGAGAAAAACAAGTCTTCAAATTTTGATAAAAACTGTGGGAGCATAAGGGAATTGTCTGGCCTGGCGCCCAGGCAAGTCTACTCTGGATGCCTGTATCAGTTAGAAACAAGCAGTCACAGTGACAGGTTGGTTATGAGGCACTGTGGATGGATGTCCCCAGATTCAGGTGCAAGATGCTGCCTGGAAGCTCACCCATGCAACTTGTGCTGAGTAATCAGACAAGCGGAAAAATGGAGGTGGAATCTGAAGGAAAATCAGAGACTTACCTCTTACTAATCACAGAATCTTAGAAATCCAACATGGAAAATTTTTCCTTCAAGTGTATGAACCTGCCAGTGTATAACTGTATCCTGCAGTACAGCATATAGCAAACCTACTTTAACTAGTGTTTACACTGGCTACAAGAAAAATTGCTTTTCTGTCTAGGCTAGAACTCAAGGAAGCCAATTTCTGTACTCTGGCTAAAAAAGTCCTATTTTTTTCCATATGTGTTAACAGAGATTATCTGTAAATGCTCTTAAAATTGCTCATTGCTTACAGTGCTAGTTTAAATTGTTACAGGAATTGAGCTTTCTGGATTTATTTACTCATCTTGTTGTCTTGGATCACTATTACAGCTCCTTGGATTGTGACTGTACCCACAGTGACTAATTAACTGCAAAGTACTTGTATTCAGCATTAGGGATTTCTTGCATGTAAGGACATACATGCATTATGTCTTGTCCAATCCTTAAGAGATCAGAACTGAGCTCTGCTTCTCTGATTATTCCCCACTTATTTTCATTAGCAGAACGTTTGATTCTCATAAGCCAGATGAAATTCTCTCTCTCTCTCAAAAATAAATAAATAAATAAATTCAAAAACAGTTCCACAAAAACCATTTATGATGATGCCTTCCAAGACAGTTTCACTTGTCTCCCACTCTCCCTTTTCTTGGATTCTTTTTCATGTGTTATACTTCCACATCTTCTGTTTTGGTACAAATCCTGGTTTCCATTATTTTTAGGACAATGGCTGCATAGCTGCAGGTGCATACAGCAAGACTTTTACTGATAGATTTACTCTCCAGTGAACCAGTGTTTCTCAGTTTCTTCCTGAGCATCAGGTTGTCCTTCCCTGGGGACAAGCCCAGTTTCAGAGAACTGCATGTTTGGGAGTCTATGCTGTAGGTTAATATTCCTCACTCAGACTCCACTAGTGTCTCAGCAGCTTCCTTGGGGCAAGGAGCCAGACCACCAAGATCAAGCTAAGGCTCTTCAGTTCAGTCTTCCAGCAACAGAGAGAGGGTACTGCTATTCTCTGGGTTTTGAAAAGGCTCCCATCAATCCTCTGCCTGATTTTTTGGTAGATTTCTACGAGTGCCTGATTGCACATGGGTGCTGTTGCTGTAAAGCCTGCCAGCAAGACATGCTACAGAAAACATGGAGGGATTAACGACTTTTGTTCACACTCAGCTGGAGTGAAATTCAGACATAAAAGGCTACAGCCAGTCTTTGGAAGAAGAAGACCATTCTTTCCCACTGGAAGACATTCTGGAGCCTTCATGTGACCAAAAAAAAAAACCAAACCACATTATTAATTTCTGGCCATTTGAGCCTGTGTTCTCTTCCTCCATTTCCTAAACTCACTTTGTTAACATTTGGAAATATGTGTTTTGTCTGGTGGCAAAACACAGCTTTGGAGTCAGGAGTTTTGAGTCAGTCTTTAGTTTGGGAGCAGAGTCAAGCCTCCAGACAGCTTTTGTCCATTCGGGAACAGATGGGATGGATTATGTTTTGATGGGCTGTAAGATCCAAGACCAAAGAAGATGCTGTGCAACTAACTGAAGTTCAGAACTGCTAACTTGTACCAAAAGAAAGGCAAATAGTAAGACTAACTGTGAATTCAGTGTTATGTTTGATAGGAAACTGAAGGGGAAAGAATAATACGAGCAAAAATGCAAGGTAACACAAAGCTACACAAAACACATATCCAGTTTTGCTATACAAAATCACCAATGGCCACCCCCATCTGCAGGGTGAAATTAGTGTTAATCAGTTGCAGACGTGTACTTCAGATGAACTCAAACAGAAATCAGCTTCTATGCAGTCTACCCGAATGTAGCTCAAAGCTAATATTACAATTTTCTGCGTATTTTTGTTATTAAAACATTATGTCTCAAATTTTCAAACTCAAGTACATTGATAACAAATTAACATATTTAATGATCTAAAAAAAGTGATTTCGGAAACCTTAAGGGACCAAATCTGTTTCAGCGGTTTCTGTTGAATTGTTTCTCAGTCTTTAAAATAATTTAAGTATAGCTCTTCAGTTTCTTATGTTCTCCAGACCAGAAAATAATGAAATAGCTACAGCTTTATGTTTGTTAAGTTATAGCTAGCAGCACACGATGTGTTACATTTCATTCATGCTTTATAGTTCAGGACAACTAATAACTGAAAAACCCTTTAAGAAAGAATTTACAAAAGGGAAGAAGGTCAGCAGAATCTCTGGTTAATTGCTGAGGGAGAACAAAATCTTGTTTATTATTCCCTTGCTATGTTTACGTTTGTATGCTTTATTTTCTTGGATCAAGTCACTGAGGTTTAGTAATAACAAAGATTTTATTTAACAAAAATAACAGTACTTGGATGATAAATGAGTGAGGGAGAGGAGGAAAAGAAAGGAAATGTTAAGATACCAGTGGAATAGACACCAAAGTGGACTGACTCCTCAAGAAGAAGAATAACTTCATTGCATGCTGTCTTGCATGACTGTAATACAATTTCAGTATCCTATGCTCTGTACATTGCCCTGGAGACAAGGAATTTCTTACAGGGAGAATTCATCAGCAGGGAGAAAATAAAGATGGATGTCTGTACTGGCTTAAAGTTTTTTGCCCATTCCATAGTGTGTTATCTTCAGCCTCTCAGCATCCCACAGCAACAAGTTCTGCAGAGATGTTTGGTAATAAACTCTCTGAGCTAGATCTTCTTGGATGCCGTTTTATTTCAGCTTATTATGAAGATTGGGCTGAAGCCAACCATAAAATTTAGGTCTGAGTTAAGTTTCTAAACCCTGCCAAAGTTACAGTGGACTGATCCAAACTTTTATGTCTCCCTCTTTGTACAGTCTTTTATCAGAGCCACATGAGGAGGTGGTTCTTCAGCATTTTATTCAACATCTTCTATGTTTTGAAATGCAATTTTTAACAACAGATCTTTTTCACAGAATCACAGACTTGTAAGGGTTGGAAGGGACCTCTGGAGATCACCGAGTCCAGTCCCCTACTAAAGCAAGCTCTCTGTAGCCAGTCACACAGGAAAGGGTCCAGATGGGTCTTGAGTGTCACCAGAGAAGGAGACTCCAAAACCTCTCTAGGCAGCCTGTTCCTGTGCCCTTTCACTCTCAGAGTGAGAGTTTGTGAAACAAACAAATGTACAGTGGAAAGACCTGTGAAATAAAGGTGATGACTATGAATGTTGCTGCTGAAACAGCTCAGGAGTTGTTTCCCATTTACTGACTCCACTTGGATATTCCCTGTTCCAAGGTCTCTCCACCCTACCTTTCTGCAGCTGCTGACCACTGATGAGCGGCAAGGCTCATCAGCTTTCATTGAGGACATCTGTCTGGTACTAAAGAAATCCTGTTCCCTGTTGCTCTCCATGAGGAGCTTTTCCTTCCTGAGTGGTGAGAAACTGCCAGAAGCAGCTGGGGTGTATTATAAAACGTCTTCCTAAAACCACACAAGATTTCATGGAACTTTTAAGGGAAGGGCAGATGTAGTACTTAGGGGCATGGTTTTAGTGGGCAGTGTTGTTGGTAGGTAGACAGTTGGCCTAGATGATCTTAGAGGTCTTTTCCAACCTTAATGATTCTGTGATTTTATGATTCTAAGACATCACGGATTTTCCTTCTGACAACTGTAAATGCTACTTCTCCTTCTGTTCTTTCAGAATTGGAGACTCAAAACCTCTTCTAGTGTTGGTAACACCCCAGCTTACCTCTTTCTGCCATTTCAGGTGTTGTATTCCCCTATTCTCCACGTCTGGGTCGTTACAACCTAAACTTCCACGAGGCTCAACAAGCCTGCCTGGACCAGGACTCCATCATTGCCTCCTTCGACCAGCTCTACGAGGCCTGGAGGTCGGGGCTGGACTGGTGCAATGCTGGCTGGCTCAGCGATGGCTCGGTGCAGTACCCCATCACCAAGCCCAGGGAGCCCTGTGGGGGGAAGAATACGGTGCCTGGTGTCCGAAACTATGGCTTCTGGGATAAAGAGAAGAGCCGATACGATGTTTTCTGTTTTACTTCTAACTTCAATGGTAAGAACCCGGTTTGCTTCTACCTTGCAAGGGGCTTTTTTCATGCTTTGAAAAGAAAGAGATGCCAACGGCACCAGAGGGTAGCAGATGGCACTTGGCTGGCCAAAGTTTATGTTAGCTTTGGGAAATGTTACTGATGGATTTAAAAAGACATGTAACCATAGTAATGGTGGCTGTGCCATGTGTTTATGCAGATTATTTTCAGAACTTGGAGCTAATGTTAGTAGCGCTTCCTTATATCTCCAATTTCACCCCACTAAACATGCCTTTTTAATTTTTATGTTAGTTAAAATGGTGAATAAATTAGCAATTTCTTTAGTTGACATTTCCCATTGATTTCAATTATAATTACAATGTTTTACAACATCAGTGTCACCAAAATAAAATTGTGATTGTCACTTCATCTCTGCTGTTGCCTCAAGCAGCTCCAGCTCATACAACACGTCTAATATGACAAATATTTCCTTATCAGCAAAGTTTTTTCTAGCTTATATAACAAATAATTCAGATTTCTAATCTTAGCATGCTGTCAAAACTGAGACATTCCCTCTTACTCTGAGCTTGGTCTGCCCTAAAGCTTATTCCAGTGGCTGCAAAATTTCAGCAGTTAGTAGATTTTACCTTAGGTACGAAGTGAGCTGATCTGTTGATCTCAGACTATCATTTATGGTTTAATCTAATGGCTGGAAAGGATTTACAAAGCAAGGCTGTGAATGAGAGGAGCACTGCAAGTAAGAAGTGCAAAAGGAGCCTACAGCCCTCCATAGCATCGTGCTCACGGGTAGTTCACTTGTGTTTGGCATTCACATGTGTTTGGCATTCAGCCCAACCAGACCAGGGAGCACAGCCCTTTCTGTTTATGCTCAGATTGCTTATCCTCAGCGAAGCATTTTTGCCCTGTAGCATACATAAAAATAAACATAAGCCTTGTTCTCAGATGATATGCTTTAATGCTAGGCCTGTCCCACCCTCTCAAAAAGAAAAAATCCAACAAATTCTCAAACTAATAATATAAAAAGTTAGGTGGGACACAGTCAGAAACAAATGTTTGTGTGATTTTATCATGCTACATAATTCCATGAAATGCTGGCTCATTTTTCTCTTGTTCCATTTAAGCAAGGCAAAATCCTATACGAGCTCATCATATGCTCATTTAAATCTGGAGAAAAAATAAACAAAGGAAAAATTAAAATTGATAGCTGCACTATTTAAAGTGCTGATAGCATAAACTCTTGAGTTCACTGGTCACTAAGGACCACCATTGTCTACACAAGCAGCTGGACAGTATCTCTCAAGGAAAGAAGAAAAAAAAAAGCTGAAAAAAAAAAAAAAGAATTGCTGACAAATACTGTCTGTACACTGATACTGCAAGAGAAAGAAAGAGGAATAAGGCAAGATGAGAATATGGTATAGAGATGGCAGAGAAGTGAAAGACAAGGCATTGGTATTGATCTCATGCTTGGCGAGTCTGCTAAAATGACATGCGGGACAGAAAACCATACAGCAACACCGTGATGTGAAGGGTGGAGTACCATTTTACCCAGGTCCCTTCAGCTCACCTCCATATACATCTCTCAAGGTGTCAGCAGAAAATCTGGACACATTCTCCTGTGTCCCTTCTCTGTTCTCCACTATTTGTATTCCAAGCACACCACAATAATCCCAGAAATGCTCCCCAAATGCCAGCATCTTATTTGCAGCTTAACACCTCAGACAGCTTGTGTGCACTTAACAATGTCATTAGTGTTCTCACTGTAAAAGGAAAAATCTTATAATAACCTGGTTTCCCACTAGGTTGCAACTGCCAGAGATAGTGGCTTTGGGCAAAGAGCTATTTCTGCAACACCCAATATTGATTCTCTCAGTTCAGGAACAGCCAAGGAAAATGAAGTCAGGACACCAGTAGTGGCAGTGACAGCTGGAATCTCCTGATGCACTAAAACAGAGAAGCCTTCAGCACTGTGTGAGGGAGCTGGAAACACACCAGTAGCCTCAGGATCGGAGGCATGCAATGCTAGCTTGAAAAAAAAGCACATCTCAAAGAGTGTCAGTTGTGTGAGCTGCTGTGAGTAACCGGGGGGCGTGAAGTTTAGTTTGGGTTCTTTCTAGAGAAAAACATCCCTAAGTACCTCATGATGTCAGGTGAGATGGAAAAAAAAGGCTCAATGTTAAGTAGTTGAGGCTTAGTTTTAACCTGGAGAATGAAGATCCTTAATTGTTTAGATATTAAGTTGAAAAATGGAAACATAATCATTAATGCAGTTAGTTTCAATCCAGCTTCAGTGTTTTCACTCAGGATCTATGGGACCTCTCTTTGGTGAACACCAAGAAGTACTTTCATTCTGTTAGCAAAGAATTATGTACTCATTCCTCTTGACTGTACAGGAAAGTAGTTTCAGCAAAGTTCTTATACAATACAATATACAGTACTCATTACTTTACAAAATTACCCTCTCCAGTGTCTTTTCTTGAAGTACTTTAAGTGCATTACTTGAGCATTTTGTTCTTCCCATCTAACTCCTTCCTTCAAGAACTTTTTTTTTTTCAAGAAAAAGAGGAACTTTTTGTCTTCTGTGGCTGTGCAAGCAAAGCCAGAAATCCCAAGAGGTAATGCACGCTTTTTGAAAAGAGTAGTACAAGTAATTTCTTGGTTTATAAGAATATATAGCAATGAATTACAGAAAAGTACACAAAAACTAATATTAACATAATCCCACCAATATGCTTACTATTCAGAGCTCAAAAATCAGACAGCAAGGCTATGCAAGAAAGATGTAACTTGGTCCTCTTTCGTATAAACACTGCAGAAGAAATTCATGTCCCACAGACCCCACATGGCATGGGGCAAAGAACATGTAGTAATATAGCTGAAGGGTTATTCTTTGCCTAATTTCAAGGGCTTTCTGAAGGAGGCAGTGAGCCTCTCCATAAATAAATAAATGAATAAATGGAAAACTCTGACTCTGAGAAGTGTTAGGCAAGATAAATCACAGAATCACAGAGTTGTAGGGATTGGAAGAGAACATTGAGTCCGACTCCAGTTGCATAGGAAGGTGTCCAGGAGGGTTATTCTAAAACTGAACAAAAAAGAGGTCTAAATACTGCCTGTATCACACTTCCAGCTCATTAATGTGCATTTTGTTATGTACTTTACACACTGAACTGCACTGCATAATCTATTTGTTATCACATCTAGCAAAACTGAATAAAATTATTTTATGTTAACAAAATTAAAAATACAGAGAATAAATTTTAGGGATCTTGTGTGAGTGCAGCTACTTATTTCAGTAATGCACATGATAAGGTGACCACCACCGTTTAAAGCAGTAGAAGATCTTTTCCAAATAATCCACACTGATTGTTCATTTGATAAAGAGAATATTTGAACATGCATCCATTTCTCTAAAAATGAAAATAAAGCTACCCAAAGAAAAATGATTTGCCCTTTCTGAAAAGTGGGTGCTTCTTGGCCAATGGCTTCTGGGGGGGAGTGGAAGAGGATTTTCAAAAATCATACCCAAATATTTAATGTAGCAGTTTAAATACAGCTCCTGAGTTGAACACTGATTTCAACATACATTTCATGATCCTATTTTTGAGGGAATGAAAAGTCTCTATTCTCACTAATTTTTATACATTTTGAAGAGCAGCAGCCTCACTCAGCTGGCTACTGTGGCTATGAGATACACTGTACTGAGTCTGTGGAGCTGATGATAAGTAGCATCTTGTACTGCATGCTGAGAATGCCTGTCTTTGCCTGAGGTGTGCTCTCTACTTGGTGAAACAACTTAATTCCCTGAGCACATGGGCTACAGCCCTCCCTGTCAGGCACTGTGTTGGCTCTCACACAGAATAGATCTGGTGGAGTGGTATCACCTATCAGTACCACTAAGGATGATGTCCCACTTCCTTTGCACCCAGCTTAGATACAAAACTTTGCCTTGAAATACGCAACTTAGAGCTGAGGTTGGAACAAATCTCCACTGGCAGTGCATCTGTCGCACTCCGGCAGTCACAAGGTGTGGGTATTTAAGTCAAGTGCTCAAATTTTGCTCTTTAAGCTGTTCCATTACAAGCAAAACCTTAAAATAGCTGTTATAAGTGGGGTTCTATTAGGTTTGCATAAACTCCTGCCCCTTGATTTGTAGTGAAAAGTCAAGCCAAGCACACTCGTTCTCTATAGGAATGACCTAACTGACACACATTAATTACAGACAGAGGATTAACGCTTCTCCCTCCTTCCACGTGAATTAATGAGAACTAAGAATGAGCATTTTAGGAGTACTTCTAGCCTGTTGGTAGGGGAAAACCAGTAAATCTGCACCAAGTCTATTTTCACAGCCTTTAATCGGACATTCTGCGTGCACATTGCACTCGCGTGGGGTTTGATGTTAAAGTTCTCCCATTTAGGGAAAGGGCAGAGTGTAGGAGTTTTTATTATTGATGTCATATGTCAAAAGCCTGACCTTACTGCAAATCCCAAGGAAATTACATTCCCCTGACATATGGTTTGAAGAGCAACTAATAAGCTAGGTGAAGTTTACATACTATCAGTCCAAATCCCTGTTCTCCTAGTCTGAAATCCTATTTGCTTTGGGGAAACCTCTTAAAAGCCTAGTAAGAACAGGGTTCCACTTAATAAACATTCTCTTCAGTAACAGCCTGTAAATGCTGCCAACTTGCTGCAATGGAATCAATGCATTTTACAAGGGGTCAATTATCCACTCTACTCTGGTGAAAATACTGTGGATACTACCTCTGACAACAGTGAAATTGTTTAAAAGGTTCTTCTCCACAATATAAGTGCCTTTTTTTCTAATGATTTCCATCATAGTATAAAATTTCAAATCTTCACACATAGCTAATTCAATTATCTTTACAGTTTCACCCAACCTGACATTTCTTCACTTCAAAAAGCCTCTCTGCTTTTTGCTGAGATTTAGGCATAACTCGTTCTCCTTCCTGCTGCTTTTCCTTCACCAAGAAAGTAATCTGTGCAGAATCTGTTCTGTTTTACTGCTGTTATTTATGAGGAAGAAAATGGATGTTTTGCTGGAGTACATTTTTAATTAAGAAGCAGTGTGTTTGCCTCACATGAATAAATAGATTTTTCTTTTCAGACAGCTTGCCCCTTTCATAATGCAGTAAGATTGAAAATGTTGTGAACTTACTTGGAAATCTGATGAATAAGTTTAATGAGTGAAAGGCTTGTGATAAAGTTATACTATCTTGATAAGTGAAATTAATATTAGTGTTATTGCTACTTATGGATTGGTACAGAGGAGTTTTCAAGCTCTACTTGCTGGTATGTGTTTTCATTACCTTATGACGGGCGTATTTTGCTTAGCTGCTCAATCAGTTCAGTGCTGTGGTACGTTGCGGATATGCCCTTTGATGCCTAAAGAGAAACAGAGCTGGAGAACTGCTGTGAATGCTTGTGGAACAGCTAATGAAGACTTATAGCCGGCATGGTTTTGATCTACCAGGGGTTCAAACTCTGCTTCTGAGAAGCCGTGCAATATCTCATCTTTCTTACATGGAAGAAAAAAAAAAATCAAAGAACTTTAAATTGTGCTTATACTTAATCAGAAAGAAGGTCACTGCCTTGTTGGAAAGAAGAACTGCACGTGCTAGCTCCAGCAGCTCCCACCCAAATACTTTCAAAGGCCAGGTCTTGCAACGCCATGCTTCTGAGAGGGAAACTCACAAAGGGTTTTCATCTAATGTGGAGAGCATGCTGTAGGATTACACTGCTTTGGATGTTTAACTAATTTCCCTTCTCTAGCAACAAGATGCTACTGTTTGAGATCTGCTCTACCTTAGATCTTGGGTTCCTTAGGCATTTTACTGGATTGAAGATGGAACCTGATGCTGGTCTCAGAACAGCCCACTCTGAACCCCAGGCTACACCCCCTTACGTTCTTCCTGCTATTTTAAATTTGCAGACAGAGGAGGAAAGCAAGGCTGAATGTTAGATGGAAACCCTTTACTCAGAGGCCCTTGCACATCTGCTCAGACAGCTGTGGGTGCCCCATCCCTGGAGGCTCTCAAGGCCAGGTTGGATGGGGCCCTATTCTAACCTGATCTGGTGGGGTGCAGCCCTGCCCATGGGAGAGAGTTGGAACTGGTTGGGCTGTAAGGCCCTTTCCAATCCAAATCATTCTGTGATTCTATGAAATGCATTGCAACAGGGATTATACATAACACAAGGGATTATAACCTGTTCAACAGCACAGCACACAATTTGCTGCACATTCTGAAATGATCAGATGTTGAATTGTCCAGTTCTGCAGTGGAACATCCTCATTTCTCCTCAAAAGCTCCCTTGATAATATGCTCTTCTCCTTCCTTCTCTCCCCAGGTCGTTTTTACTACCTAATACACCCAACCAAGCTGACCTATGACGAAGCCGTGCAGGCCTGCCTGAAGGATGGTGCTCAGATTGCCAAGGTTGGGCAGATATTCGCTGCCTGGAAGCTCCTTGGTTATGACCGCTGTGACGCCGGCTGGCTGGCAGACGGCAGTGTCCGCTACCCCATCTCCAGACCCAGAAAACGCTGCAGCCCCAACGAGGCTGCAGTCCGCTTTGTAGGCTTTCCTGACAAAAAGCACAAGCTGTACGGTGTCTACTGTTTCAGAGCGTACAACTGAAAATACCTAGAGCGCAACAGTTTTAAATTCATTAAGAACATGTGAGAGATTTCGATACGAACTCGTGCAAGTTACCAAAACTGTGATAAACCTTTCTTTCTTACTGTAGAGTCATTTTCATAAACCCAACCCATTAATTTGTTTTTGTTAAAATATTTTTGTAAAAGTATCATTCCATAGATATTTAAAATTAATATAATTTAATGGAAGCTCTAGGTAAGAAGAGCCAAATTCGTTGAGCTACGTCATCCCAACAAAATATAAGTTTCGTGAATGGGGCATGCAATAGAGCTTGACAATTGCTAGGACACAATTATGGAATGTAAGGCTACTCAAAGCAGAAGCTTTTAAAAGCACAAATTTTACATATTTGTACCCGTTTGAGATATACTGCAAATTGATTGTA
The DNA here is from genome assembly GCF_023343835.1 of Lagopus muta. NCBI lineage: Eukaryota > Metazoa > Chordata > Aves > Galliformes > Phasianidae > Lagopus > Lagopus muta. The sequence goes on from NC_064472.1 coordinate 62,037,379, forward strand.
TCTGGAGTTTTAAAATAAGATGTTTTTGTTTATAGGGATCAGTGAGGTTTTTGCAAAAAATAAAAATAAAAAAAAATAAAAAAAAAAAAAGGCAACACAAAACCAATAGCAAGCTAGATTAGAAAAGACTGTTTTCACTGTTTTTGCATGGGAACAATATACAGTTTAATGAAAGCAGTTAAAACAGTCCAGAAATATAGGATTTATTTTGCAGCATAAAACCCCGCCTTTCTGAAAACGAGTCTTGTGATCCCATACATATTTACAAGCACAATTACTTCTGACTGTTTCAATTGTGTTTTGAATGTGTATAAATCACTGAACAGGTGGGTTAATAATTTATGAGAAAACCCTACTTTCTTCTTAACTCAAATTAAAGATGCCTGAGAAGTATTGCATTACCTTTGAGTAGCTTTACTGAGTTATTTTAAAACTCTTAGGGCCATTTGCTAAGCCGCATATAGCATCTACTCAGGGCAGTTGTGTAAATGAACTGCTGGACAGAAAAATTATAGACTTTAGCAGCTTGAATTTACATTAGCCTTTGAAATGTTATTGTCTTAATGAAAGATATTATAATATTTAATATTTCTTAGCTATTTACACATCACAAGAAATAAAAATTGGAAAAAAAAATTAAATGATTAAGTCTTAGAAGAAGATTATTAAATAAAATCTGAAACCAGCTATTAAGGTTTAGAAGAGAAAAAGTACTTTATTTCCTTACATCTCACCTGTATCTAAATATACATCTGCTTTTTAAACTATCAATGAAAAAAAAATTAGTACTGCTAGCCCTGAATTACTGAAATACTTCCCTCTAAATCTGTAGTGGTCTAGGCTGAAGATGTTTACCTATATCTGCCAGTGTCTGAGATAAACTTGCACTGTGCACGGTGCCTAGGATTTTCAGCGCTGCCTAAAGTACTAAGTCCTCCTTAAATGCCAATTTGAGGGAACTTGAATTTCCAGTGAAAACTTATTTTGGATGCAGCAATTCTTGGTGCTCATCTTCAGATACCTTAACGCAACCAGATTTCCACAAAGCAGGTGCTCAAGGCTTTCTGAAAATTTACTCCACTAATGGTGTCTCAAGCTGGATATCCAAAAAACAGAGGCCACTGATAAAAACATCTTGGTCTTGAGTAATCTTTTAGGCATTTTGACATTCTCTATCCAGTGTTGGTTCTACCACTTAAAAATGTAGAACTCTTTTCCTATTCCATGCTTGCTGACATTGAAGATATCAGAGGACCAATATTTGTATTGCACAAAGTTTTGTATCTTCCCACTGTTTCAATATCTAACAGAGATGTATCTAAGTAGGCAACAACCAGTAATCTTTCATGAAGAGCTTAGTGTAGATATGTTCCCATGGACATGAGTAAAACTGATTCCCAGAGTGGCTGTAGTCCTATGTTAAAAACCTGTGAACAAACCAGGAATAATAAACAATAGGACTGTAGTGGAGAGATACCATGGTGTGTGGTATGTTGTGCTGGAGTTCATTCCCATTAAGCTCAGAAGCAACTTCTCCATCCTTCCAAGTCACTGTTAGTACGACTTCTTTCTCATACCATTCAGATTTACAGATGTTGGTGCCAAACTACCCCTTTCCCTTTTTTGCTCAAACTCAAAGCTGGATGCTCTTGGAGCTCTATTGCTTAGTTTTTAATAGAGAGTAATTATAAGCCAAGCCCCTAAGCCCACATAATCTTTACCCATCAGCCATTTTTTAAATCAGTGCCCATTTCACACACTTTCTTAGGGCACCAGAGCCTTTTCCACACACTTGGGAGAAAAGAGAAACAGAAACGGAAATAGAAACAAAGAATACTTGTGCAAGAGGAGGAATGGAGTGTGCAAGACTGGACTGTGACCAGTAGAAATACATGTTGTTCCCCCATCCAACCTTCAAAAGTATGGAAACAGAGGCCAACAGTATTTCAAAGTCTCTTCTGGAGCTTGGACAGGGAGACTGTGGAATAGGAAAAGCCATGGGGAGTGTCCCAGAGTGGTTGTTCATTCAGCTAGAACCAGAGCTGCTGTGAAGTGGGCAGATCCAAAGATCTGCTTGGCTGGTGGGAGCCTGCAGATGTTCCTACTGCACAGCAGTTAAGAGACCCTCGTGGAATTTTGTTTTGTTTTGTTTTGTTTTTTACCTCTCCAGAGAAACCCTTCACAGGGTTTCACCCAGACACATTTTTTTTGCAGGATTGGGGATTATAATGTACCTGCATAAAAATGTAGTCATCCAACCCACTCGTGGGGCTGGCTGAAGTGCCCTCACTGCTAGACCAAAGGCACTGCAGGAAAGGCGAATCGCGCCTTTCATCAACTTTGCAACATGTTGGGGATGGCTGGTCAGGTCCTAAATCACAGCAGTCTCAGGCTTGCTCTTGCTTATGCTTTTTGCCTCCGCATCCTGGGGCTGCCGCTGTGACAGCCCGGGCGTAGCACGTCACCCCGCTCTGTGCATCACCCAGCCCGGCTGGTGGCTGAGCAGGCTCTGCACTACCCATGCGTCCCCTGGCTCTGGGAGACGTTCTGCTGCTCCCAGTCTGGCAGCATGACGAGGCCATGGCACGGCAAGGAAGGAGCGGCCCTGGGCTGCGGTGTGAGCACAAGCGGCAAAATTATCGCTCAGCTGTAGCTTTAAGTTCACACTGAAGATACCGCTTGCTAGGAAGCAAATGCAATGTAATGGAGTCTCAGTACATGAATTTACATCTGTCATGTTAATTACAAAAAGCCCAGTAGGCTAACTTGGGATCAAGCTAGTTTTAGATCACTATATTGATATGCAACATTATATATATTATTATTACAGGTAAAGTTAAAGGGATAGTGTGATGAAAATATGTTTGTATGGAAAATATAATTAGCTCTAATGTAAGCAGGTTTAAAAACCATTAAAAGTATATGAATACTTGCTATATGGGCACAGATAGGCAAGAAGACATGAATTCTATTTATTTTTACAGCTACTGACTCCATTTCCTTTTATAATGTCAAATGTTAGGATGTTTTCTTATTTTTGAATAAGCTAGCTAGGTGCTTGGATAAAAACCTTAAAAAGCAGCTTAAGAACTGGATAAAAGTCTGTGCTATTTTCTGTTGGTGGGAGAAAATTCTATCACTAGAATCAATTCATGTTCTCTGTCATTATCTTGTATTTCACAATGTATCTGAATTTTAATGCCCATGAATGACAACAATTAAATCATGTTGTTTTTTTCAGTATGATGATTTCTTATTGACTGGCCGCTCTTCTTTCTTAGAAAAGACGAAAGGGAATAGAAAAGATCAAAGCATGAAAAAACTTTGACATAGTAAACTAAGCAATTACCAGCGTAGGGAAAGGAAAAAAAGAAGTCATTACTCTGTGAAACTGATTTACAATGATCATAAAGAGGACCATATTCCAGAGCTTTTGTTACATGCTTCTCTGAAGCAATTTGAAAGTAGAAATGCGAGTGCCAGTTTTTATTTCATGTTCTCTCCCATCATCTAAAATAAAGTATATTCAAGGAAGGTTGTTTTCTTTTTTTTTTTTTTTCTTCTTTCCTTCTTCCTTTCTTCCTTTTTCCTCCTTTCCTCCTTTCTTTCTTTCTTTCTTTCTCTCTTTCTCTCTTTCTTTCTTTCTTTCTTTCTCTCTTTCTTTCTTTCTTTCTTTCTTCCTTTCTTCCTTTCTTCCTTTCTTTCTTTCTTCCTTTCTTCCTTTCTTCCTTTCTTCCTTTCTTCCTTTCTTCCTTTCTTCCTTTCTTCCCTTTCTTCCCTTTCTTTCTTCCTTTCTATTATTTTATTTTTACTTTTTAATTTGGTTGGCACAGTACTCCACATTTGCACTGCCAGAAATTGGATGCAGAACAGCATGTCACATTTTAGAAAAATTATGAAACTCCTTCTTTGATCCTCTGGGCTTGCAAACTAAAAACGTACAAAAATTTCTCTTTATAATGTGTAACAATAAAGATTTGTAGTGACAAGCAAATAATTATTCAAAACATGGGGCCAGATTTTCAGCTTCTGTAATCACACAGTTTCTGCATTCATGTATTGATCTGTGCTGGAGATTTAACCCTGAAAGTTACACGGTGCAGTGGCTTGCTGAGGAACATTAATCTTTTAAAAGCTTATCATCCATATTTAAAAATGGATGAGCAAGAGCCTCAAAGGCAATTGATCTGAAAATTTGATCACTGGGGATAAGGGAAATCTGTAATAAAATCAATGCATGATGAGATTTACTTACTTGATTTTCCAGCAATATAGTTAAAACAATTTTTAAATGGGTGACATTTTGACTTCGGAGCATTAAGCATAAAATTAAAACTACCTTTGGTAGAAACAATCCCTCAGTAATTAGTATTTCCTTTGTAGCAGCAGCTTCCATTGGATGACATCCCACTATTTGAAACAGGGACACTGCCTTCATGTTTGTAAGTGGCTGGACTTTGGCATACGTTTGATGGAGCTAACACAGAAAGAGATTTTCCCCTAGGACATAGTAAATGAAGTAAGAGGCTGCCATTTTATTTGGCCATTCTCTCATTTACACACAAAGCATATTAGCAACTTTCTGTTCATTAAGGACAGCAGCTAATTGTTCTTCTTGAAGGATTTAAGATGCTGAATCTTACACATTTGTTATGGAATCTGAACAACTACACCACAGGGAAGCAAAATTCCAGTGCTAGGTATTTTTTTCCTGTAAAATGAGAAGAGACTTCAATTCAAAATATAAAATTAAGAAATTTAAGAGAACAAAGTGAACTAGTCTATGTTCCAGAAAGTAAGGGTGAAATGATGAAGATTAATTCTTTAAAAAATACTTCTCTTCCTATGTCAAGAAAATTGAGGTGCACATTAAAAGAGAGATAACTTGGACAGTGCTTAAGGAAAAGAAAATAAGACAGAAAACAATACTTTGGGTCCTTGTCTGTCACAGTATGTTTGCCTTTTTCACACTGAGCCCAGCAAAAATTAAGACACCAGTTTAAATACAAGATTTTTTTAAAAAGTAAACAAATAATAGCTGGTGGAAAAGAAAGAAAAGCAACACACATTGAAGTAGAACAAGGGTTTGGAAAGGATTTCATCTTTTTCTTCAGCAAGCCTCAAACTGGAGAAGGAAAATTCCCATTAGAAAAGAAATATTTTTCTCTTTTTTGTCTGTCTCAAACTGTGAAAACACTGCAGATTAACATGCAAAGTCCATCTATTTCTTCCGTGTTGTGTCAGGAGCAAGCAATTGTTTAACTAATGACAGCAGTCCTGATGTGGTGCTACGCTAATGAATCATGCACTAGCGTATTTTTCAGTCCAACCATCCAGTCCAAACATTTTTTTAATATATATTTGATATTTTTTAATGGCTAGGAAAAAAAATAAATAAATAAAAAGAGAGAGAAAGGGGTTTGCAGTGATTCTATTTGAATGAGAGGTTCAGTTTCTACTCCTTATTAAAAGGATATACTGCAAGGCATGTCAGCTCATTACTTCCAGTGCTCATATTCACTCTTATTTGCAAGCACAATAATCTTTTCCTCCCAGTTAATTTCATTCTGATTTCTTTAACAGCAGAAAATTAATTATCTGATTATGTTGAGAAACACCAGATTTCAATAATTTCAAGTTCTACCTCAAACACAGCATAATTAACAAGTCTTCATTTCAAGAGTTGTGGCTTTTGAATCCGTGGCTGCTTCTTACCATGGCGAGCTTCTAAATCCTATTATAAGACTAATTTATTTTCTGTGTAACCACACACGAAGCAGAACTGACTGTTCTTTTTCTTCTCAGGGATGCTTTTTTGAGTTTTTATTTTCTTGTTAGTGCTCTTAATTTGGAGATTTTTTTTTTCTTTTCATTGACAGTGAATAAAATGGAAGAAAACTGGGCACAAAAAATGCAACAGAGTAAGAGCTAGTAGGGGAAAATCCAACCAAGAACAGTGGACGTCAGTAATATTTTAATAATGACACTGAAGTATGAAAAATAACCATAGCTGATAATTTCAGTGCTTTACTCCGGGGAAGGCCTGCCTGCAGGACTGCTCTCCCACAGTTCCTGCAGTATCTCATGTCTTTCTGCCCCTTGAATCTCCACTGGACATCTTTCACCTGCCCCAGGAAGGTAAACGGGGTGGGAAGACCCACCAGATAACACAGCAGGATGCTATGGAAGATGTGAAATCAGGAACAGTGCAGCTGGAAGGAGCTCTGAGTTTGCTCTGCAGATTAGGAGAGCAACTTCCTTAACCCTGTATAATGCTCCTCTGTGCCCTTTTACCAAGGTTTTCTCAGTGAACATCAGAGACACAGACATTCACCTGCAAACCAGGTGCCCCATATGCTCAGTGTCAACTTTTGTATTTATATTACTGCATGAACAGTAGCTGAAATGCTCATTTGACCCTGCTCATTTGCCAGCTAAAAGCTTCAGAATTTTTGAATCGAACTTTTCTTTAGTTTTCTTCAGTTAGATGACAATTTAAGTGCGCTACACAGAGGCTGATGTCACAGTTACATACGGCTGCATGTACATTAAAAAGATAACACAAGTAACTGAAGGCAGCTCTTCGATTTCGAAGTGTATCTTTTGGTCACCTACACTTCTTGTACTTTGATTTGTTTCATGGAGAAATCCTGTTGGGCATGAATTAGATTATCTTTGGAGGAGACTAAATTGTAAGCTCAAGTGGAGGTGGACATCAAGTGCCCGCCAGCCCTATGGGGTAGATAAAGGTCTGAAGCAATTCTCCGTCCTTCAGATATCTTCAATCCACATAACTGCAAAGCACTTTTGGTTCAGACTAAAATTAAACACAGTGAGAAATACTACACACCGATGTAAGAATCCCAGCACTAACTACTCCTATCTGATGAACCCCTCCTGTGGTATTGATTTACTTGCTAATACAGACATAGAACAGATGGACAACATGGAGTGCTGTTGATAAGTGTGTAGCCACAGGGATAATAGCTCAGTGGTATTTCCTAACAGCGATCATTCCCAGCTACCAGGAGTATTGGATACAACACTCTTGCACCTGTAATACAGATTTACTTCATGTCCTAGGAAAGTACATTGGGTTGCCATCATGTCCAGTAAGTCTTATGCAGGATTTTATGTATGTATGTAGACATTTAAACCCCCAAGTGCTTTGCATAGAGAAATTAATAGTCAATCAAATGAATAATTCATCAACTTCACAAAAAGAACAAACCTTACAGTTCTTGCTGTCTTTGAACTGTGTGTCCAATTGTAGATGCATGCTGTATGCTCCCTTCTACTCTGAGTCTTTTAGGGATAGAAGGATCCCCAGTAGAAGGGATGGAATGGTTAGGACTGGTAGGTACTTAGGTATCATACTGTAAAACTAGCTGCTGCAGTAGAGGCTTTGGGGAGGCAATCACAAGACCCTCCCTAGAATCCTCTTTCCTTTTTCCAAGCTCTCTCTCAGGGACGTGTCAGGATGAGCCTCAGAATACAAAAGGCATGAAGGATGCATCCTGCTTCATGTAACTTCTCCCAGGCCGGTACTCAAATTGAACAGGCTTCAGACAATCTCTCAGAGCTAGGTGGTTTCTAAACATGCGTTTTTAAGCTGTTGTGCACAGCCTTTAAAGATGAGACTACAAAAATAAGATCGGAGAGTAGCTTTCAGGCACATCAAACAGTATCCCAGTGCTAAAGTGCAATCATATTGTTTTCATCAAGTTGTTAAATCCCAATCAGTTCCAAAAGATACAGAAAATCTATTGATTTGTTATACAAGACTTAAAATAATTTTCTTTGTTATCAATGCAACACATATTATTAGCATGCACCAAGTATTGCTTGTGTGGAGAGCCAGTAAAATAAGACTTTTTGCTGCTTGTGACAGCAATCAAGTAAAGCTGAGCTTCACTGCATCAGTGAGTCTCTAGGGAGGCTCCTTGGATATATGGTTCTATTAATGATATTTCAAAACAAGCAGTTAGGGCATTTTAACCATTTCATTTCTCTGCTTCTTCCCTCTTTAGTGATGCATTCACATTTATTACACCAAGAGATGACATCCTAATACACAAGAACGGCCTCAGCTAGAAAACAGAGCTGTGGGAAGTTTTTCAATTCTCACATTATCTGAAAGATAATTACCATAAAATGACTGCATCAATGATTACACCAGGAAAAACTGTCTTTCTAGTATTTAAAATATGGTCTTCAATACTTAATATTTCCTTTTCATATCTGTACTTAAGAATTTCTGAAGATAGCCTATAAATCTTGATCCACTCTGTCAAAAAAAAAAAGTATATACACCTTAAAACAGAAGCACTCTACAAAATAATCATGTTGTGGTTCTTTAATACAGTTCTCAGATGTACTATAAGACTGACAATCATAATTATTACTACTTAAATAGATGTTAATTTTTCCTCTGCAGTTTTCAGCACCTCAGTCTCCTCACTGATTCAGAACAGAAATGAACTTGGCCATATATTGATTCTGTAGGATATTCCTCATGAGGTTTTTCTCAAGTTGTTATAAACTACAGTGGGAATGCAGTAATCAGCTGTGCAAGATTAACTATATATGGAAATCAATCAAGCTTTTTAAAGGAAATTTTGTATTCCTCACAGAATAGCAGAATTTCAAGTTAGATGTATAATAGCAGTGATTTCAGTACCACGTCCAAGAGACTTTTGGAAATCTCCAAGGAGGAGATCCCACAGCCCCTATGACCCTGTGGCAGCTCTCCATCACCTGCACAGAAGTGCTGCCTGATGGTCAGAGGGAGCCTCCTGTGCTCCAGTTTGCATCCAGTACCTCTGGCCCTGGCACTGGGCAGCACTGAACAGAGCCTGGCTCCCTTCAAGTATTTATGGACACAGATGAGATACCCTGAGCCTCTTCTTCAGGCTCAGCAGTCCTGTCTTTCTCAGCTTGTCCTCCCAGCAGAGCTGTTCCAGGCCCTGCAGCATCTCAGTGGCTCTGCACTGGGAACTGCACTCTCCAGGGGGCCAGAAATGAGCCCAGCACTCCAGGTGAGGCCTTGCTAATGCTGAGCGGAGGAGAATCATCATCTCCCCTGGTCTGCCGGTGATACTTTGCCTAATCCAGACAAGAACACTGTTAGTCTTCTTAATGGCAAGGATGCATTACTGACACATACTGAACCTACTGTGCCCACCAGAACCTCAAGGCCTTTCCTGCAGAGCTGCCTCCAGCTGGGTGACCTCAGCCTGTGGGTTTTCTTCCCCAGAGGACTCAGCACTTCTTACTGTTGAACTCCATGAGGTTCTTTTCAGCCCGTTTCTCTAGGTTGCCCACGTCCCTCTGGGTGGCAGCATGGCCAAACAGGACAAAAGTCTGGCTTGCACTCCCAGACTTACCATTCTCTAAGTGGATTTGCTGTGATGGACAAGACATGGCCTGTCAGTTGGTCAAAAGCAAGTACGGATTAGGTGGTAGCTTGTTCTTCTTTCAAACGGCATCAGCACTTCAAAGCTACTTAGGTTTGAAGGATGAGGAAAAGGACCTGTTATTAATAGCTACTGTCTAAAACATTGTCATTCATTCCAGCTAGAAAACATTTTGAAGGAAAGCAAGAAATCAAAGCAAAAATACAAAGACATGGTCTCACTCACTGCACACAAGGTGTATACAGGACTTCCCTTGCTTGCAGCTGCTGCCAGGGCAACATCATTCTGACGAGTGCAGCTGCACACACTTCAGCCTCCCATCCACACAGGAACTATAAATGCCTCTGCTACAGCCTGTATTTCAAAAGAGATCAGCAAGGCTTGTACCCCACAAAAATACAATTTGCGTGCATATGATAACTGGAGACAAAATATACACGTCAGCAAGAAGACAATGCCACAACTGCTTAATAATACATACCTACTCTTGCATTGTTCTTAAAACTTTATTTCCATTACAGATTAGGCAATTATTTCAGCCCGATTTGAAACAGAAGCCCATCTAATCCATACTTAAAATCATAAGCACTTTTATAAAAGTCTTCATGCAAATTATACTTAGCCAAACTAAAAGGTATAACTAGAAAATGTGACTTAGATTTACGAACAAGAACTCTGAGATCAAGCAGTAGAGCAGCACTGCTAAGTATTTCCATCATGGCATGGATTAAAAGTCCACATTAATAAATACCACACATTTCCCAAGTGGAAAGTAATGGTTTATTAATCAGAACTCCACAGTAAGAATTTGTTGCAACAATTAGTCATAAAGCTATAACATTTGTTCTGCTGCTTAAAGACTCCCTGCCCTTTTGGTAAATGCCTATTTATAAGCATTAAAAATGCAAAGCAATATGTATATTTCATTGTTTCTGCTTCTGAAGCTGATCTGACTCACTGAGCAAAGAAACGGAGCTCAGCAATTCAGTAACATGAGGACAAGGACTCTGACGTATCTCAGCTGTGATGCGCAGGAATAAAGAGGAAGTCAGCAGATGAACCTGCAGGATGCTGCTGCTATGGCTGGACATAGCCGTTGTGTGCACAGGGCGGTAGCAGCCATCGCCTCTGCATCTCCCCCCTCAGTCCCTTGTATGATCAACAGGGACTTACAGCTGCTGCCAATTCTTTCCCCAGGCAGGGCAGCCTTCATGCATTTCTTACTTTGACAGACTTTTCTGGTGAAATACCATATTTCTGTCTTTTTTTAGGAACCAAAATGAAGAGCATTGTTTCATTTCTCATGATAGCTGTGGTGCGATTGGAAAGAAACTTTCAGATAAAGTAAAAGGCACTGCTTCCTTCTGGGAGAACATTGTGAATATCCAAGCATTTAAGTGGTTTTTGAGATCACAGCAAACAAACAAACAAACAAACAAAAAACCTAACAGCAGCTAATCAGCTAATTACACAAAGAAATGCTAAACTATAGTGTTCCAACAGAGTAAAGAAGGTATCTTTGAAGTAGTACTTGCCTATAGATAGATTAGCACAAGCAGAGATTTTTAAGAGAAACTGGCATTGTCTGACCTTCCCCACTTAAAACCAGCAAAATTAAGAAAATTAACAATGCTAGAAATCAACACATGAAGTAGCGAACTCAAATTGGACCATGAGGGGTTAAGACTGGGTATCAGGAAGAATTTATTCATGGAAAAGGTGGCATTGGAGCAGACTTCCCAGACAGGTGGAGTCCCCAGCCCTGCATGTATTTGAGAGACACACAGATGTGGCACTAAGGGGCATCGTTTAGTGGTGTGCTTTTAGAGTCAGGTGCTGTTTGAAACTGATGATCTTAAGGGTTCCTTCTGACCTGATTCCATGATTTTCTGAAAATCATGTAAAGCAGATGGCTGCACAATCACACTGATCCTCTGGCCAGGAAGCTAAAGCTCATCCTATCCAGGTACCATGTTGCTGATCCTTGTCCATGAATGAGAAATGAAGGTGAATCCAGGGCAAGGAGGTCATCTGGGATCACTGCCCAGCCTCAGTTCTAACTGCAGCACTTGAGGATGGGTCACTTACTAATTATGAGGCTTAACATAACCCAGCAAGGGAAAAAATAAAAGGAACATATAAATTCAGGATGGAGTTCAGTACTGCTACCACAGCATCAAATCTAGTCCTGTTTGTTTTTTTCCTTTGCTGGGTTAGGAGAGCCTGAGCTGGTTCAGCTGTAAATAACCAGGCATATCCAAATCCCTCCTTCTCTTATGAAGGACCTTTTTATTTCTAAAAAAAAGTATGGTCCTTTATATATTCCCTTTGTGCCTCTGAAGTTATGCATTTTTTCTTCAGATACAGCTTTCTTTCACTATTCTTCTGCTTTTCAGTGAGGAGGTAGAAAAGGACAGCAGGCTTATTTACAGTGCCCTCCCAAGGCAGCAAAGCATTTCCTCCTTGCCTTTTCCTGAGGCTGGTGATTAACAGAGACACTTTGTGAAGATGCAGTCTAAAACTTTGGGGGTTTCTGTAGGGCCGTTTGTTCACCCCTAAACCCACGATATATGCCAAGCCCACGACGTCGTCTTCAGAGCCAGCAATTTAATGGAAATTGTTCTCAGTTTTTATTTCCTACCACAGGCTTTCTGAAGCACTCCCAGAATTTTCCTTTCAGGTTAAACTAAAGTTGTTCTGTATAAATGTTTTTCTAAGGGTGTGAAGGGGGAATCACCTTCCACACTCCACCCAACAAAAATGTTGGAAAAAAATGATACATTTTTTGGTAGTCCATTTCAAACATGTGGACAAGGACAGTCTTTGACTGTATTTTAGTTCTTTGCTGGCTGGCAGCCACTTCAGTCTTTGCCAAAATAAAATTTAAAAAAAAAAAAAAAAAAACTGGAAAAAAAAAAGTGTATTTTAATAATCTAAAGGAGAGATTATTTTTTTTCCCCCCCAATCTCCATAATTTCTTTTCTGTGTTCAAATGTATGGTTGTCTATAAAGGTACGATTTCTGCTCAGGAAATCAAGCCTAGACATGAGTAAGATACTGCCCCAATCAGTTACAAGAACGCCTTTACAGTGATGTTTCCACACCAGACAAACAGAATAGGCTGGTCATGCATTGCAGTATAGAAGGCAGGGAGTCCTCACTGCCCATTTCTCTCTTCTCTCAAAAATGTGGGGAGAGGGAGAGCACGTTGATGGGGCTGAGGCTTCTCCGCCGTGGAGTTGAGTGTGCGTGTTTCCAAAGGGGAGGAGTGAGGCCAGCTCAGCACGCTTTGTACTCAAGACATGGGAAGCCTGACATTGCTGTCTCCATAATTAACCCCTAACACACCTCTTTTCTTACCTTCCTCATGTTTACACTTCGACTAGGGCTTACTCTGCTAACCCTTCCAGGTGATCGGGAAAATAACTCAGGTCCCAACAAATCTCTCCAAATAACCGCAGTCCTTCAAAGCAGCGCAAGGTCACTGTGGAGCCGGGCATTCTGACACCTTCCTGAACAGGATGGAAATTGTTCTGCTCTTCCATTGTTTATGGGAGAGAAGTTTGTGGAAGAAAGCTCAGTAATCAGGGCTACTGGGTGACACCACAGATGTAAATGACTTGGTCACTTTGAAGCCCTACATGTGCCATATGCCTTTTTACCCTGATCACATTTCACGGGATGACTTTGGAATTACTGATGTTTGGAATCTGTCACTGAAGTGTAAATTTGCTGAGACACATTTTGCTGTCAGACTCTGACAGCCCACTTGACAGAACCATGATTTAATGCTCTGACCTTCCTGAAGGACAGCTGAGTCTCTCAATTGCTGCTCTGATCTGTCTGAGCTTCCAGATCTGTGCCACATGGTGCATTTAGTTAGAGGGAGAGAGAGAGAGACATGCACTGGGCATAAAGAACAAGAGAACGAATGAAAACCGAGTCAGGATGTGCCATTTAATTCCCAAACTTCATTTATTGGCTTAATTTATTTTTGAACTTGCGTAACTACAAGGTGCTCATAATCACTTTAGGTCAGTACTTAAGATCCTCACTCTGAATATATTTGAAACTCATGTTCCAATAGCTTTATATTGAATTAGTGACAGATTTCTACTTTAAAAAGTAATTCTAATAAAAACTTGGCAGTACAAAATCAGAGTTCCAAGGCAAAATATATATGTAAAAAAAAAAAAAAAAAAAAAAAAAGGGTCTGTTCTCTTTCCCTTACTCTGTTAAAGAATAAATACTATGTCAAAAAAATCTTGAATTATTGTCTTAGTTGGATAAAGAGTGATTCATAGATTTTGTCTTTTTTGGGAAATCTCCTCAACTGTAAGTTAACTTCCTAGCCTTTAAATCAAGACCAGAAGGTTTTTGAACAATCAGCCCTACATTCTTGTTACTGGGATAGAACTGAAAGTCACTGAGTACATTTTGTGGTATTGTGGAGTCCATGTTCTATACGAAAGAGAACAGCAACGGCCCCAGCTGAATCTAAAAAAAGCCCTGCAGAGCTCATGCTGCTCATGCAGACAGTAACATTTCTCAGCTGTCACCTTTTCAATGGGGCCATCCGACCCAGGCAGGTGTCCACAAGGACCAGGAGCAAAACACAGCAGTAGCTGTCAGGATTGGGCCAGAAGAAGGGGCCCTGATGAAAAGTGCCCCCATGACAGAGTACGTACAGGGAAAATTAGCCTGACCCCAGCAGACAGTATAACTCATTACTGTCACCAAAGTGAACAAAACACAGGCCTCATTCACCCACAGGGAACCCATGCTACCGCACCTAATGGAGGTAATGTGGGAATCTGTATCTCATTGCAATGTTTTTTTAACCTGCAATGTATAATACAGTGTACAGAGAAACCTGAGGTAGCACTGCTTGAAGAGGAAAGACAATACCAGGTTTGTGGGTAGGTGAAGGCTCACATCAGCATTTTAAAAGTAAAATGCATGATTGCTTATTCTTATATATGTTTTTGTGTTTTTTTCTAATCTCTATTTTCAGGAATAATAGAACTAATCAAACTCAAAATTTCTCATCTTCCTGTTCCCCCTTCATTAGGGGATTTTTCATGGGAGAAGAGGGGACTTTTTCTAGAATGTGTATATTTACTTCAAGTTTGATGGCATTTCCAAGTTTGCTGTCCTGATTCTTGCATCATTTTCAAATGACTGAACAGAGAGCATGCACAATTTTTTCTTTCTTGGCTGTAGACAATTATTCTTACTTATGTACCAGAGAGTACTCGTGCTCCAGGCTCCAGGCTGGTTGAGCAATTCCTAGTTCTCTGCCAAGGAAAAGAGGGAGGAAGGGAAGGGACAGCAGAGTGCATTGCACAGCACAGTGAGCACTGCGGATGGAGACTAGCAGCTGCTCTTGCAGGGTCCGTTTGTTACGGACACTTTCCTAAATGAGTGGTTTAATCAGTTTTAGCCAACTAGGTGCAGCTGCGGAGGCAAATATTTTTCTGGGCATATTCAAAGGAGCATTTTACTACACAGTGAGGATATGGTTGTGAAGATACCTCAACCAGCACAGCTGTGCCCAGCACAACCTCACAGAACTTGTCCTACAGAAAGACGTGGCTTGTCAGCTGTGACGGAGCACTCTGCTAATAAGGCAAATCCCATCACTGCTGTGAGCAGAGCCATGCCCTCCCAGAGTGGTGGAATTTGGGATTCCCCACCCTGTACACACTCCTAGATCTTGCACAATATCTTACTGTATGGAACAGCCAGATCCAGGCATCACTTTTGACATGAGTCTGCCTGGCTAACTGTAACTAATTCCAGACAGGCTGCAGGAGACAAAAACAAACAAACCAAAGCTACGAAAACAAAACAAACAAACAAAAAACAACAACAAAAAAAACAGAGTGGGAAAAAGTAAAAAACAACAAATCAAGCCACACCAAAACAACAACACAACTTACAAAACCTAAGCTAAACAAGCCATCATATCTTCTTGGCAGTTTGTCTTAAAGGCAAATTAAACACTGCGAAGCAGAATTTTCTTGCCCATATGCACGTTGTTTCCCAGGGAACTGGATAGAAGTGCTTCCAGATTTCTGCCTTGGATGGCCTTTCCTTACCTGCCATAGTTTGGAGGTGTATCTCCTTCCACTTACCTCTCATCCCAAGATCCCACACCTCCAGTTGCCTTAAGACCTTTTTGTCCAGTACCTGACACACTCATTTTCAGGTTCCCCAGATCTGCAAAGGCAGTACATTCTTGCAGCCTAACCTAGCTGTATCTCCCATACAGATTTGTAAGGGCTCCTGAGTGTAAGAAGCAAACTTGGGTTAAGAAAACAGCATGGAAACCTGGGTTAGTTTAGATTTACCTTATACAGAACAGTACTAGTCCTTTAAATATTATTGTTCTGACACAGACCATAACAAAACATGTCATTGCACAGGACAGTCATCTATGTCTGCTGTAAGCACTAAAGACCAAGGTCACAAGTGAACCTCAAATGATTCATTGCACTGTGCACTGACTCCATTTTCATTGGCACCTATACTTGGTTGAGTAATGTTTTGGCTTGATAGGTCATTTAATGAAAAAGGACAGCGGCAAGTTGTCACAGAGACTGATGATAACAAACAAACAAAAAAAAAAGGGGGTGGTGATGGTGGTGGTGGTGGGAATAGAGGTGTGTAACATTTCCTTACATCATTTGGTTAGAGCCACAGAGGTCTTAATTCCAAAAATGCAGTGATGTGCAGAAATCAGATATCTTTCAAAGATAGCAAAAATCATTCAGAAAACTTTCTCCTGTGAAAGCTCAGCACATACTTGTTACTCATACTATCAGAACAAATGCCTGTAAGTAGCAGGTAAGGTAAAGAAATAATTGTTCTCCTCTAGATCAACACACCATCAAGAATCTATGTGATAAAGCAGCCTCAGTCCTGGGAACAGTGGAACCTCTATTTTGAATACTACTGCTCTGTGCTGTGCTGGCAGCACTGCTGAAAAGGCCCCCCCACACACACACATACACACACACACACACAAATTACCTTTGTTCAAAAACTAATAATAAAACTAATTCAGGATTTTCAAAGTAGAAGTTGATATTTCTTTTAGACAAAATTAATTCAGTGTGTCATATTTCACCCATTTTCTCATACTCACAAGGACCAAAATGGACACATCCAGCAGATGAGTGCAACAGAGAGGACAAGTAACACCAACTACCAAGTTCCTACCATATCTTCTAGGTTTGTCTTGATAGACAACGAGCTAGGGTTTTTTTGACTAAGTGCTTCATAGACTCTCAGAATAATAGAATCATTTGAGGTGGAAGGCCATTCTTTAAAGGCCATCTAGTCCAATTCCCTCGCAGTGAACAGGGACACCTTCAGCTCCATCAGGTGCTCAGAGTCACATACAGCCTTGCCTTGAATGTCTCCGTGGATGGGGCATCCACCACTGCTCTGGGCAACCTGTCCCTGAGCCTCACCTCCTTCATTGTAAAAAAGCCTTCTCTTACATCCAATGTAAATCTCCTCCTTTTAATTTGAAATCATTTCCCCAGACCCTGCTGAGTCTGTCCCCTTCTTTCTTATAGTCGCCTTTAGATATAGAAAGGCTGCTATCAAGTCTCCTCAGAGTCTTCTCCAGGCTGAACAGCTCCAGCTCTCAGTCTGTCCTCACAGGGAAGGTGTTCCATCCCTTGGATCATTTTTGTGGCCCTCCTCTGGATGCACCCCAACATGTCCATGTCTCTCTTGTACTGAGGACTCCACATCTGGATGCAGTACTTCAGATGAGGTCTCACCAGTACAGAGCAGAGGGGCAGGATCACTTCCTTCAATCTGCTGACTGCACTTCTTTTAATGCAGCCCAGGATACGATTGGCTTTCTGGGCTGTGAGGACGCATTGCTGGCTCATGTCCAGCTTTCCATCTGCCAGTACCCCTATGTTTTTTTTGGCAGGACTGTATACCGTCCTCATCCTCCAGCTTGTACTGATAGTGGGGGTAGCCACAATCCAGGTGCAAGACCTTGTACATGGATTTGTTGAACCTCACATGGTTCACATAAAACCACTGCTCAATCCTGTCTAGGTCTCTCTGGATGGCATCCCATCCCTCTGGTGTGTCAACCTCACCACATAGCTTGGTGCTATCCTCAAACTTGCTGAGGGTGTAATTGATCCCAACGTCAGTGTCACTGATGAAGATATTAAAGAGCATCAGCCCCAGCACTGAACCCTGAGGGACACCACTCATCACCGATCTACATCTGGACATTGAGCCACTGACCAGCCCTTTCTGGGTACCATCCTGCAGCCAGTTTCTCATCCATCAAATAGTCCACACATCAAATCCATACCTTTCCAATTTGAAGAGAAGAATGTTATAGGGATCTGTGTCAAAGGCCATTCTGAATTCCAGATAGATGATATCAGTGGCTTTTCCCATGTCCACTTATTCACTTACACAATCACAGAAGGCCACTAGGTTGATCAGGCAGGACGTGCTCTTGGTGAAGCCATGCTGGTTGTCTGGGATTACCTCCCTCTCTTGCCATAGCATGTAGAAGGATACGGTCTGTGATATAACCAGGAGCAGTGGTGAGGCTGACAGGTTCATAGTTCCCCAGTAAAATTCCTTAGGAGTCAACAATCATTCTTGGGTCAGTGACTTATATCATGTTGCTGCTTTGCTTACCAGTCTCAAGATTTGATATCACATGGTCAAACAATTCCTGAAAGCCACATATTCCCAAAGTCCATCAGTGTTTATGGAGACACTGTTTCAAGAGACACTAGGTATTTTCATAGCCATCCAGTTCATCTCTCCCAAAAGAAGAACAAAGGAATTCAGAAAGCTTTTCTCAAAGTTTCTCATCACTGCATAACTGTTACTGAAATGGTCTTTTGTTTGCCATGCCAAGACCTGAACTACTGCTCTCAGAACTCAGAAGAGGGAATCCAGAGGGAAGTGGAGAGATGTCTCAAGCTCAGCATATACTCTGCTAATGCCACTGCGTCCACATCCCTCTTGTAAAACATGTCATTGTTGGCATGTGACAGCATTCACAGATTTCCATGTTAGGCTGCAGAGGTATACTTCAATCAATGCCAAGGTAATGAAAGAAAAAATAAGAATCAGTGGGAAAAAAAGAAAAAAAAAACAGCAGAAAAAACACCACCAACCTCCCCCCCCCCCCACCCCCCCCCCCCCAAAGCAAACACACGCAGCTAATACTTCCTGCTTCACATTTTTGAACACCATCAATTTCTCTCAAGCTTTGAACACTCTCGAGAGACCTGTCAGGAACATGTCAAGCAATAAATTTCACTGGAAGCCTTCCAAGGAAAGCTTCACTTTATATTGAATTTTTGTGACTGGCTGTTGCTCGGTCAGTAGGTCTTCTTCCCTCTTGCAATGAGGTCTCTGTTAAGGTGAAGAAAAGAAGTTCATGCAGGTGGTTAAGATGTTTCATTTTTGTGCAGGATGGATTTAAGCACATTATTCAGCACCGTGTCCCTGTGCGGTCTTACACAATTTGTATTTGTATCTTCTCTGTGCATCTAATGTAAAATGGAAATAATTTTCCCTGCATCATCCAAACTGTTACCAGGCACAGAGATACTACAGCTGCAAGAGCCCTGCAGTGCCAACAATAGGTTAAGTGTAAGCTCAATTGCTTCAGTAAAGAGCAACACAGTAGGTTATCCTAAATGTTATCCCAAGTGATGCCTACCAGAAGAAATAGCTGATATGTAATAATCCCTAGTCTAAAATATATAGTGATAGAAGAGTAACATGCACAAAACTTTCATCAGAAGGCTTGAAACTTTTTCTCCCCCTCTGAGTGTGAAGGAGAAACTTCAGGAGGGTCCTGCGTGTCTCAGGTTTCAAGGGAGGATCAGGGGCCATTTGGAAACCAGCAGGAACTCATAAATCAGACAGGAGAGGACTCTGGGTCTACGGAGGAGGGAAAAGAGATTACTAACCCCTTCATCTCACATGTTGACTTAGCCAGATTGACTGGACATCTCAAGATAAACTGCCAGACATCTTTTGAAGAGAAGGCCCTGCTGCTTACTGTCTCTTGCCAAGAAATCAGCACGTTTTGTCTCAGCTGGAGTTCACAGCTGTGGTCACTGAAGCCATGAAAGTGTCTTACCTAAATTCCTGTCTTGCTGTTTTGCACTTTGTTGAGCACTTTCAGGTCTCCTTCACCACAGTTACATTAACAGTCACAACACAGTTACTACTGATCTCCTTCCCATATCACAGATCACTGTTTATCAGTGGGTCTGCTCATTGGTTCTTTTGAACTGCCAGTGCATTTCCAGCTGTGCTTCCTTTGCTGTTAAGCAGGGCTTGAAGAACCCCTCATCCCTTGCCCTTCAGCCGCAGTTGCACTGCACCACTGAGATCAACACCCTTCCTCCCACAGCTCCTGGCATGCCAGGTCCCTGAAGGCTGGGGACGTGAGGAGGGCACAGTGAGGGTGCCCCATTCTGCGTTCTGATAAGAAACTTGTTAATTCTCATGGGTAGGATTTTCTTTTATGTTTATAAATTCAACAATTAATACAATCAGTTTATTTAATGCCCAGGTTCGAATAAATACAAAGTAAGTGCACTTTGCTAGTCAAATCCTACTGAAGTTTGCTCACTAACTTCCTGACTGAAAAAGCAACTGAATTTGTATTAAATTACAAAATAATAATAATAATTCTAACTAAATTAGGTTACAGACCTTTCACAATAAACAAAGTCTAGATAAACACATTTCAATCTGGACCAGATTTTAGCTAGCAAATGTAATCTTTGTCTCTGGATGACTGATGTATTTGGCACTTACAGATACTAGGCTTGATCATTAAAACTATTCCAACCCTTCAAATTACTTGGGCAATGAAAAGTAAAAAGAAAGCTAAATTGCAGTGCATTGGAGATGTATTTCTTGCAGAAAATGTGCATCTAGCTCTGGTGCTACCAGAGGTTCCCACTATCTTCTGCTACACAGCAAGTTTCAAGTGGACATGAGAGTAGGCTCAAAAATTCATTGCTTTCCAAATTAAAATGACAAAAAACCCAATTCTCAAAGCACCTCCAGTATTCCAGGAAGAACAGTGATTCAGTAAATCTGCCTCTGATCTCACTTTCCAGGCTGGCTCTAAACAGCAAAGTCTTGTAGGTGGGCAAGGTCTCACTCTCCTGTGTCACTCAGTATTAGACTGTCCCAGCTTGTAAAGAGTATCCTTGTACTGCTTGCCTGGAAAACTTTCACATACCTTGAAGGGTGCTTAGGGGAAGAAATGGAGAACTGGCCTAAAATACACATGGAAAACAATTGCTAAATGTTCTTCTTGCATGTTTAACATGATGCAACTGCTGTAGTCATTATATGTTGTCTTTAATATGAAATAATGAGACCCATATTTAGCTCTGCTGCCCCTCCACATGTGTGCAATACAATGCTCCTAGTTTAGAGCATGCACAGGTCTTCAAGTAGACCTTGAGACCTCCACTGTTGCAAAACTGCAAGAAGTGAACCATGACCTTTCACAGAAATACTTTGAGTTATATACAGACACTAGTTTTGTTTTGCAAAGTGATTCTGGAAATATTATAATTGTGGGGAAAAATAGGAAGTCGTACAGAAGTTAGAATCTCAGAATCATAGAATCATGAGGGTGGAAAGGACCTACAAGATCATTTAGTCCAACTGTCCTCCCCTTACCACAAGCATTAAACCATGTCTCGTAGCTTCTCATCGACACACCTCTTGAACACTGCCAGGGACAGCATCTCCACCACCTTCCTGGGGAGGCCATTCCAGTGCCTGACCACTTTTTGAGAGAAAAAGTTTTCTGGCAGAACTTGTGGCCATTTTCTTTCATTCATTCCTGTTTTTTGCCTGGGAGAAGAGTTCAAACCCTTCCTCATCAGAATCTCCCTCCAGGTATGTAAAGTGCAGTGAGGTCACCCCTGAGCCTCCTCTTCTCCACACTGAACAATTCCAGCTCCCTCAGCCATTACCCTTAAGACTTGTGCTCCAGACCCCTCACCAGTTTCGTTGCCCTTCTCTGGAGACATTCCAGGGCTTCCATGTCTTTCCTGTAGTGAGGGGTCCAAAACTGAACACAGTACTCTAGGTGCAAAAGTTGCAGAGGTCTTTATCACTGACAGAAGAAACTGTGCAGATACCATTGTGGATAATTTTTGCTTCCAGCAGCCTGCCTGACTCTTTGGATGAAACACTGCCCTCTTTGTAAAATTAGGGGTTGTTTCTGACATGCCCTATCTACTGCCATGCCAACAAAAATGGAAATGAAGGTAAGCATCAATATTTTCTCGACACTGGGGCAAGGAAAAGGGTGTGCAAAAGGAAATATGAAGAGAATAGGGAAGTAAAGATTTGCTTTTTGTATATCAAACCTTAAAAAAATTGTGAGTAAATCAAAATCAAGACAAAAAATAAAGTATGAGTCTGTAGGAGAGGGAAGAGAAAGTAATTACTTTGCATCTAATATTGGGCAATTTTTTTATTACCACTCACCAGTATGTAACTCCTGTACTATCGTCCATGCTTAACTAGGGGGGTTGTGTTCATGTAAACAGACAGCTAACTAAAGCAATGAGAACCTTAAAGTTTTTTAACTGTAGATCTGAAGGAAAAAAAGAAGAAGAAGAAAAAAAAGAGACCAGATGTCTTTAGTTTCCTTAGAGTTACAAAAATGGGAAAAACAAAACACAACTAAGCCATTACTCACACTGAGAGTCACACTTGTTGAGTGATAAGGTTACAGTCCTGTACCCAAAAGATTCCATATGAATGCAAATGATTAAGCATAAACATGCAGACAGTTCTCAACAACTTATGAAAAGACTGTTTTTTCTCCTAACTCTGCAGCGGTCCATCACACCATGGCTGTACTCTTTTCTGTACCAGATTCTTGGTGAGAGTACAACAGAAAAGAGTTCCCAGGTGGTTGGTGTTTGCCTTTGGTATGCAAGCCCAGGGCCACTTCGTCAAGGTTTCACTGCCAAGGGCTTGGTGGAAAGATTTGTACAATGAACAAAGAGCCTTCCATCAAGGGAGTGCCCTTGGCACTCAGTGGTGATTCTGAGGATTGCCTCTTCTGGGATGATGACTAAAACTCATATCTGAGTGAGGAGTAGGAGCTAAATCCTGCAGAGGGTCATCACCAGCTAGGAAGATAGAGAACTCCAAGATCATGTTGACTTTGAGCACAGGTTGTACAGGAAACATGTCATGACTATCATTTAAAAAAAATAAAATTAAAAAATGGAAATTAATCCCATTTATAAATCAAGTGGAGATCTATCTCTACATATTTAAATATTTCTCCATTGATCCATCCTGGGTTTTAACACTGTCATTTCATGCTGATAGCCTTACTACCGTTCTTGCAGTGCCCAATTCCCAGACACTAGTATCATCATGCACTAACCGTGAATTATTTATTTGATTAAAAGGTTATTTAATAACACTGCTTGACAGACAGTCTTTCAGGGCACTCAGGCAAAAGGCATTGCTGTCTGCCTCTTTCACATAACATCATAACTCATGAATAACCTTTGTGATGTTTTGCCACATAGTCTTCTAATGCTGCTGCCAGCAGCATGGCTCACCAGGTTGTCCAATGATATTTTGGTTCTTTTGCTTGTCATTTGCTGAGACATTGTAAATGTATTTGAAATTGTGTTCCTATATTAAACATTTTAAAATTGCCTTCTCTCTGATCTACTCATGTAGGAACAAATATTCTTCCCTGTCCCACTTAATCTGCATCTGACCTTTACAGTTACAAAGAATACAGAGGAATCATAGAATGGCTTGGGTTGAAAGAAACCTTTAAAGAGCATCTAGTTGTACTATAACAATTTTCAGTTCTGGATACACTTCAGTTTGAAATAATTTCTTCTTACAAATATCCATTCTACATAAGGCATATATTGTATGAAGAACACTGATGTCTCTGTCGAGAATATATGCCCTGTGAAGAAGAAATAAACTGGGTACCCAGCAAGCATCCTAAGGATATCAACGATAGAATGTGAAGTGGAGACAGCAACAATGGCTCACCTCTACTGGTGCAGATCGTTACAAGCCCAGCATGCAGGCTCTTGTTCATCAGTGGTAAAAAATGCATAATTAATTGTGGTGACTTTGTTTAAAGATAGTGCTTTGCAGATGAAAATTTGCTGACTTTTGGTATTATTGTGCTCTTTGTATTTGTTGTTGTTTCCACAGAAATACAGAGGAGGCATTACTTTCAGAGCAGCCTACTTAGGATATAGTTTCATTTCTACATCAAACCAGAACTTGAAGCCATACCTCCTCCCCAACAGATGTGAATACTTTTCTTTCTGTTTTCAGTTATTTCACTCTGTATTTCTGTTTGACTTAAGCCAGACTACTAAAAAAGCAACCGTTCTTTTTCATTTATACATTGCAATAATTAACTATAAAAGATCATGAAAATTTAGGATTTTAAGTATTCCATTCAACATTTTCTGCATCAACTATGATGACATGAACTATGACCACATGATGTTAGCTGATACTGTGGGCTGAGGCAGCTGCTTGAATATTCAGAATTCATACCACTATTTAGCTGGGATGGAAGTTTGGAAGTGTTCCGAGACTTTAAAAAAGCCTTACTAAAATTTAATGGACAAGAGTCTATGCTGAATGTAACATCAAAGTCCAGAGAGCAGGTGCAGATTTTGGTGTGCTGAAACAAGTTTTCCAGGAAGGGATGGTTGGCATCATGCAGTCAATGCAGCTTGTCAAGGAGACCAACCTCGATGAAAACTGATCTGCTACTCAAACCCCACATAACTGGGGTTGGAAGAGTCCAACCCCCCCAGCACAGCAGGCCCCCTTTAGTGGGCTGCACAGGTAAGCACCCAGGTAGGCTTTGAGCATCTCCAGAGAAGGAGAACCACGGCCCGCCTGGGCAGCCTGTTCCAGTGCTATGTGCTGCTCCTTAACACTCCACATCCAGAAATGCATGCAACTTTATCTTGGTAATACCGAACCTCTGAAAATTCACAGTCTCCATTCAGTCCAGTGGTAACTGTGCAGACTACATAAAACATTTGCTTTTTCCTTTATATTCCTCCAGCTCTGCTTGTTGGCCATGCCTTTGCAGTGACACAGAACTCTTCAGAGTCTCCCTGTAGCTGTTTGCCCAGCCTTCAATGATCACTGCTGTCTGCACACGCTAAATCACTGATTTAATACCCAACCTGTATTCAGCACCAGGTGCAGACACGTTCACTTTCCTGCTTCTGCCTCATGCAGTTCTGCTTATAAATCCACATAGCAGAAAATCATATTCTTTCTGTACATGTTCCCTACATTTCACAGCCCACAGGCATTATACTGGCAAAAACTAGGACTGAACTGCAGTATCTTTTTTTACAGTAAAGGTGGTGAGGCACAGGGACAGGTTGCCCAGAGAGGTGGTGGATGCCCCATCCCTGGAGACATGGAAGGCCAGGCCGAAGGGGGCTCAGCACCTGATTGAGCTGTAGATGTCCCTGTTCATTGCAGGAGAGTTGGGATGGATGGTCTTTAAAGGATGGCCTTCCAACTCAAATGATTCTTGGAAGGCACTTGATAGACTTTAGAAGCCTGCTGATGGAGAGAACTTGTTGAAACCCTGCGGGATGTTTTTCCCTGCACTCTTAGTACCTTTTACCAGCCAGCCTCAACTGTTTGGATCAAATTCATAGCTAAATTCCCTTTTCAAAAATCAAATAACAACTTATCAAACTGTGGCAGTTATCAAAGCAGTGTTTAATTTTCTCTTGTCACAATTAGGGTAGCAAAATGTAGAAATTCAAAATTTTCGTGTCCCAGGCACCAATTAATAATTTAAAGCAATTTGTGATAAAATCAGTCAAATTCTGCAAACGAACTTCAGGACAACTCACACAATTGGACAACAGTGGGTTTTTTAGTAGGAAAAAAGGGGACACGTAGTTTCCTCTCTATGCTCCAAAGAGTCTCAAAAGACTGAGTAACAAAGGCCAGGGATGTGGCTCTGGGCAGCCTGGTCTGGTAGCTGGCGACCCTGCACACAGCAAGGGGGGGTTGAAACTCGATGATCACTGTGGACCTTTTCAACCCAGGCCATTCTATGATTCTGTGAAAAGCATTTCAAGTATGATTCGTGGAATTCTTTGTGATTTGGGGAGATTTCAGGCACATACTTTAACTAAAGCACATACTGATCTTCACAGCTAGGAAAAAGAAGGCAGCATCAGGAGTGGCATACATGGAAATGTTTCGTGCTGTCATAACTGCAGCAAGAACCTGCATCCTTGTAGGAATCCCAAAGGCCTGAAGATGCAGTTTCGACCGGATTCTACGCCAAGTACGGCAGAGCGATCCCTCGCCTCCGCCTGACACCTAGCGTCGGGCTGAGACAAGGACAGGCGCTGCCTCCCGCAGCTTGCTCCGCTGCTCCGGCAGGCCCTCGCTCACACGGATGGCTTTCCTTTTATTGGGAGATGCCGTGTTGATGACAAGATGAATGCGAGCCAGCACTGTGTCCGGCAGGCAAAATGGCCAGCCGCGCCTGCGTTGCGTCCGGACCAGCGCTGCCATCGGGCGAGGGGAGGGGATGTGCAACTGTGCTCTGTGCTGTGCAGGGTTGGGTGCTGCAGTGAGAAGGACACAGAACTGTGCTCTATGTGACAGCGACAGGGCCCGAGGGAACGGCATGGAGCTGTGTGAAAGGAGGGGCAGCTGGGGGTCAGAGGGAGGTGGGCATGGAACGGGATGCACAGGGCGGTGGGCACGGCCCTGAGCTGCTGGAGTTCGAGGAGCGTTTGGACAACATGCTGAGATGCAGGGTTTGGGTTTGGGTAGGGCTGTGTGGTGCAGGGGTTGGTCTCATTTTTTGTGGATTCCTTTCAACTTGGAATACTCAGTCATTCTATGAAAACCAAAGGCTTTGCACTGCGCTGTCGTCTAACTCAATAAAGGGAACCTTTTGGCCTGTTCTGCTTGAAATCCACTCCCCTACCCCAGTGTGTCCACACAAAGGGCAGAACAGGTGGCAAGGATGCTCTTCTCACTGCTGCTGCTCACACAGCACCATCACCCCCCAGTCCTATCACACATCACCAAGGAAAGAGCAAGGAGCTCATCCAAGGTGTCCCACAACCCCTTACTCATTCCAGAGAGGGGGAAAAAGTGCACCCTTAAGATACAATTATTTGATAACAGGTCTGAAATTGCTTTCCCCTTTCTAGGAAGACTAGTACTGGTAAATTAACCAAGTTCTTGCCATCTGAAGAGTTAAAAAAAATAGTGAATGCAGACATTCTATCCATAGTACAAAAAAATCATTGCAGAAACAAAAACTGTCTAAGGAAATAAACTTCACTGAGTAAGTTTTGGTTTTCCTATGCAAGTTGCAAGTATGTTGGCGTTGTTTTTCATATACTTAATTGGATATTGAGGTAATGGTCGCTGCTGTACAGTTATTGACATTCATAATTTCTGTCATTGTTGTTGGACTGACGAAGTAAATAAAGCATAGAGATTTTCTGATGCTCCTGAAAGATCTATTAACAGCACCACCACCAACAACAACAAAAAACAACAAACACAAACAAACAAAAAGATTCAGAAAGCAAACAGTACTTCTGTTCCTAAATTCCCTTCATGTTTTGGCAAACTTATCCTTAATATCCCACTTCTATCACTTATTGTCAATAAAAAGCAAAATCTGCAAGGAGAGCTTTTCTTCTTGATTGACTGATAAGAAGAAAAGGAATATACATTTAGATGCCCAGTATATATTTTCTATTTCAAACTGTATTTCTGGCTTAAGATCAAATTTGCTATTTTAGCAGAGATCATGCAAGAATATAATGAAAGGCAAAGGTTATAAGCAGATCCATCAATTCACTGATGTGGTTTGTTAAAGACTATTTTATAGTGAAGGGGAAGAAATGCACCCCCCTCAACCCTTTGCTCTAAGAGGAATGCTCAGAAATTGCTTCTGGGACCACAGTGCTTTCCTTCCCCGCTCTGCATGCAGACAATATTTAGGTCAAACTGGAAAGGTCGGACTTGAATCTCCACAGAGCTAAATTCTGCAGTCCAACAACACTCAAAGAGCTGTCATATCACAACTGCATCATGACTACAGATGGTGGAAGACAGCCTTTTTAAAACTGAAGGATATGCCTTTTCCATGCCAGAATATTCCTAGAGAAAGAACATGGTACATTTTCCTTGCAAGAAACCAGAAGAAACCGTGAATTCATAGGCCATATGAGGTCACCTTTTCTTACAAACCAGAAAAAAATCAACAGATGGAGTATCTGAGAGTAATTTGACCTGGCATTGCTAGAAGCCAAATCAGATTGCGAGAAAGACACCTCATATTGCAAAGGACAGAAGCTAATCACAAAGCTAATAAAAATAACACTTGCCATAGTCAGCTACTAACAGAAAATAAAACTGCCAATGAAGTAGCAAAAAGCCAAATGTCCAAGAAACTCGTTTAAAAAATCTTGGCATATAAAGCACTGATAGTTTAACTGAAAATGCTCCATCACCATAGATTGGTAATGCCATTATCAATTTAGAGCGTTGAGAGTAGAAGGACCTAAGTTTTAGAGCCAACGTCTATATGCCTCTTCATCCAAGGACAATTAAGTCCAACGTGGTTATGGAAAACAAGGCAGGAAAAAAGGGAAATCCTAGATGACAGTTTCAAGCACTTCTCCCTCGTGTGGTGAAGGGTGGCAATTACATCCCAGTCAGCAATAGCCGTCACTCCTGAGCCCTCTACGGGCTGGGGATGTTTGCCACAATGACTTGTCAACGTCAGTCCCCCAGAAACCAAAAGGATGCTACCAGCAGCACTTTGCATCTGACATGAGTAATGTCTGCTCATCTGATCACTGGTCAGAATAAAAGGAAATTCTGATGAAAAGAACAAGTGGATGTTCATGCATCGCGTGAAGATACTCACAGGAAAGTGGCTTCAGAAAAGTACAACTCTGAGAACAGAACAACATTAATTTCAATCACTGTCATTCATTTTCTTCTGTCCTAGACATTGCTGTTTGTATGTTTAGCAAAATGTGGTGTTAATTTGCTCCTCTCAGTTTACAGAATCACAGAATTTTAGGGGTTGGAGAGCAACTAGTCCAAGCACCTGCTAAAGCAGGTTTCCTACAATAGGTTGCACAGTTTAGATTTCCTTAATTTAGTCTTTTATATTCTGTCTCTGCACATTGATTGACAACTGTGTTAAAATTTATCATTCCTGACCATCTCTTCTGTTTTATCTGCAGCTGTTGGACAAATGTTCTGTGGTTCTTGTTTGCCAAAGCAGCTGGAAACAGAGTGGCATTCTGTGGAAGTGAGGTATAGTGGCAACAAGGAAAGTAAATTAAACTGTTGGAATTCATTCTTGTTATTGATGTATAATTAAAAAAGATAAAATAATAAGTACTAAATTGGTGGACTCTAACCCCATTCAAGGGAAAGATACATTATATTACAGAGGCTATCACTCATGTTCTCAAAGAAAAGATGTATGCCTCACCCACACCAGGTGGCTTTGAGCAGAAGCTTGCCACAAGCATTTCAAAGCACCTTAGCTTTACTGCTTCTTGAACTGCAAAATAAGTGAAACTAGCATACAAGAATAAATCACAATCTCAATGCAGCCAATTTATCCAAAGAGCAATAAAAATTCCTCCTAGGTTTCTCTATGAATGTACATTCATGTGTTTAAAGGAATAATTTGTCATGGCCAATCAGCCAGCCTACCTCCAGCAAAACATTCTCCAGCAAGCGTAACACGATCACAGGTGCAACTCTCAGAATTGTCATGGGCAAACAGTGCTCAGTGTTCCCACCAATCCCTCTCAGAGGACTTACGTGTGCTCTACCACATACTGGTGAGGGGGAAAATAGAAGCATTTTCACTGAAAACACACAATTCTACACTACCACTAGTGTTTTCTGCTTTTATGAATGGTATTTGCCCCTAACATAAAGACTGAGGCAGTTGGGAAAAGTAATGGTTTTCCTTTCAGTTTCTATACTTTGACAGTGGCCACAGAGAAAAACAAATCATCAGGCAGTGGAACATCCCCTGATGGTTCTCCATTACACTGTCAATAAAATGTACACAGCACTCATCTGTGCAGGTCTTTGTGGCTCAGATGGAGATTTTGAATGTGTTGTTGCATGTATGTAACCTAAGAAACTCTTTTTTTTGTTTGTTTGCTTCCCTCACAGGGAATTCAACATTTGTATCATCACTATTGAGATTTTTTGTTGAAGTCTCCAATCATACAAGAATTCAGCTTTTATTCAGAAGCAAAGCAAAGATGTTCAGCTAATATCGTGCAATAAAAAACTAAAAAAAGAATCAATATCATTTCAGAGTTAGAAATCAGCTTTCTTGTCTAAGGGCTTTTTGAGCATTTGGCATTGGCAAGATTCTGCTTTGCTAAACATATTAAGTTTAAAGAAAGAGAATAAAAAACTGTCTTACCTATGGCTTTGTACTGATAAGTGGAGAAACACTGGAAATATTTTCAACATTTGCTCCAAAATAGGAGAAAAGAAAAGACATAAAATAGATAAGTGCTAAATTGAAACAGCTTGTGGTTCAAATGAAAGCTGAGTACATGCATGTTAGGTAACTCTAAAAGGCTCAACAGATCCATTGGTGGGAATGTACAAAGACGCATGTTCCTATTGTTCAGCCTGATGGATGATATTAATAGGTGACCTTCCGCTGGGAAGAAGGGCTTTTATCAACAGCAATAGCAAATGTTACATCCTTCTGTAACATCTGTGAGCTAGCATCCAGCTTGGCTCAACTTCCGCTTCAGCTTTCAGGGGTACACTTATAGCTCCTACAAAAAACACAAGCAGTAAGTAGTGAAGTTGCACTTCCACGGTGTTTCTCCATTATACTTTTTCTATCTGGATGCTTGAGGTTACAGGAGGTAGCATTTGACATCTGCCCGCTTTAACCTGGCCGTTTT
This sequence comes from Lagopus muta, assembly GCF_023343835.1. NCBI lineage: Eukaryota > Metazoa > Chordata > Aves > Galliformes > Phasianidae > Lagopus > Lagopus muta. The sequence goes on from NC_064472.1 coordinate 62,067,848, forward strand.
GAACTTGGTCCTGAACACACAGTGAATAAAGGCGTGAACATTTGGACATTTATTTATTTAGTTGTCTTTGGCTTCGTATCAGTAAACATGGCCTTGAAGCATGATGTTGGCTGTATTGCATAATAAGATATTTACTGCATTAAAAAAATACTGGAGCAGAGCCCCAGATCCTGGGTGTACCAAAACTTTTAGTGCTGAAAATTTGTTTGCACAGCCCAGATGTACGGAAGAGTGGGTGTGAGGAAGTGCTAGAATATTCTAAGACCAAGCGTTCCATGCTTATGTATTTCATTATGATCCTTGGACAGAAGGCATGCCCATGTAGCACCACGATGCTGTAAAACACATCTTACTGGCGTATGTACATACAAATATATGGTCTGCAATTAGTACACTCATTTTTTTTAAGCTATCCCATTTTCCTTTTTGACTTTGTTCCATGTAGGCACAGACTATATAAACCTGCAGGTGATACAACACTGACTTTGTAGCTACCCAAAGCTACACTTTGAATAGATGAAGAGCAGTATTAGTTTTGCCATTGACCGAAAACAATGTATGTGGTAGGTTTATGAGTTTGGGACATATATGCCTTCATTTGGGGACTCTACCTATGTCATTTCTCTTTTAAGTAAATAACACAGGAAAGCAAACAAAATGCCTCTGGCTCTAACCCCTTGACTATGTATCTCTGAGGAATCAGGCAGCTATATGCCTGCTGCAGGATGGGTGCAAAGCAGGGAGACACAGTCTCTGTAAAAAAGATTTTCCTTGTCTCCTGCTGTTGTCATCATGTTGGTTATTTCATCCGAAAATGTCTTGGCCCCATGGCATAATATATGGGTTTAATTTCTGTACGTGTGGAAAACTGAGGAAGTAATAAACTGTAATAATATCCATGTACTCCAATGTTTCTTCAAGCTTATCTCATTCTTGGACATGGCGAGGCTGCTCTTGGAACAAGACTTCCTAATGCCTACCAGAACAAATCTGAACAATATTTTTCCCATTGTTTCTCTGTTCTCATAGCATCATCAAATGGCCTGTGTCAGAAGGAGCATTTGAAGACATCCCGCTCTTTCCTTCTCCTTCTCTTCTTCCTTATCTGTACATGTAATCTATGCATTTGCAGTGTTTGTACAAAAATCGATGCTTTCCCTGTTGTAAAGATGAGACTAAAGGAAATGACCCATGCCTTTTCATTTTGTTGTACAGTATTAGCTTGTATGAGCCCTTGCTGAGGGCACGCGTCAGGGACAGCTGCACTCTGCCTGCCTGGATGGCATTTTTGGCAACAGATATGACTGTGTGACTACCTGGTGGCCTCAAAGTGAGTAACAGCCCTTCATTTGAGAAGACCCATTCTCCCTCCAGCTGTACAGTCAAATCCCATCTTACTCGTACACACTCTGGCCCACATTTCCAATGAGTACACCAATGCAAAAACAGATACAAGAAATTACTGGCAAAGTACTCCTCTTCTGCCTGGCTAGCACAGAAACTTCTACCCATGGCTTTGCATTGGTCCTTCAACATGTCCCTGTGCTTTTACATTTTCTCTGATCTCATACTGTGTGTGGGGTTTAGATAGCTGAGAACAAGTGCTGCAGTGCCCTGCTCATGATCTGGTATTTGTAGCCCTACCTCCGCGTGCAATCTCTTGCACTCGGATTGCACAAGAACACACAGGTAGTTGTGTAAATGTGTGAAATACTGGGATGTAGCTGCAGAAGGGTGCAGAGGAAGGGCAAGGCCTGCAAACCCCAAAGAAGTGAAGTGGAGCTTAGCAAGGGTGGGGATGGCCTGCAGGAGAAGTGTCTTCAGGGACAGCTAGCTACTCCAAACACGCATGGATCATGGCAGCAGATTATGTTGCGTGAAGGGATAATTTTGAACTGCATCCTCGTTTGGAAAGCCAGTGATGTAACACAAATGTAAATGTACTCCCACAGAAATGAACTGCAGCCATCCTAGCAGCCTGAAGATTTGTTGCACCATGCACATTATCCTTATCTGCAAATTCAACCCTGTTTTACACTGGTTCAAAATACACTGACTTGAACATGCCTGTGACACCAGTCCCAGATACCCTGCATTCTCTCTTCCTCTCATAGCAGACCTGTTACTTTTGCAGAAAAAAAAAAAACAAAACACTGTATTTTCCTGTTATCTTTCACATTCATCTCTGGGAACAACTGTAGGAGACGATGGATATCCTAAGCTATTTGCTTCAGAAGTCATTTCACTTAATCAATATGTTAGTATCACTTGAGGTGTTCCAAAAAGACCTTTTTTGTATTTCCACTGTTTGTCATTTTAAACTCAAATATTTGGGTTTAGTAGTATAAATAGGTGTTCCTAACCATTTTCCAGGACTAGAAAGTCACTGAATGTGTAGCCCACTTGCACAAGCACCATGTGGAAAGTCTGTACTAAGAAAAGTCCTGAAAGATTTTAGGAACTTTAAAAAGTTCTAGTAACAAAGTACAAATAAAAATTCTGCTGCTGATCAAGAAAACATTCATTTAATCCTACTTACTGAAAACTACAGTAGCATGTATCTTATACTATAACTAGCTATTATACTGATGTACAGTCACAGAATACAACTCTCCAGCTGGTGTAAATTTTTTAGTTTAAAATTGAATTCTTTCCTAACACAAATTTAATATGGATTGACTTACCATTTTCAAAGCAATGATTATGTTCTTTTCATCCAAACATTTTTCCTGCATTTTTCCTCTGACTTCTTTTTGTGACAATATAATTTCCATAAGACTTTGGTCCATTTTAACCTGCCTTTGTAAATGGCAGTCTGGAGAGCATGCCCCTGGGGAGAGAGCCAGGCTGCTGGTGCGGAAAGGACACGGGGGAGTAGGAATGAAATAGTAACTTTTTCCAGTCATGCCTTTTTCCTTAGAGCATTGCTCTCTGTCAGTGACCACATAGTGGCAACAGAAATTCCTTTGCTTCAGAGAAAGTGCTGCAGATACCACATGGGGATCCCACCCACATAGAGACTGTCGCCCAGTGGCATGCGATTGATTAGGTACCACAAATTACTGGTATGTGTAGGATCTCCTACCGCCCCAACAGTACTAGAAAGCTAGCATGAGCTGCCCAGTCTACTTTGTTTTCCCCCGAGCAAAGGGTCACAGGCAAGGTGTGTGGGATGGGAGTCTGGCACCTTTGGAGAATGCATTGGAGACACCCGGCTGCGTATTAGGGAGATGTGGCCCAGCCACCAGCTGTGGTTACCTCTTAGTCCTTGAAGTAAGGGTTTTACTATTGCACAACTTCTCACCTGTGCCTCTGGAATGAAAACTTCCATCTTCTAGAAACCTTTTTTTTTTTGTCCCTATGGGTCCCTATGAAGTACAAATTCATTTCCTGGGTCTGCTACAGATTTTTGTATGCAGTTTCTGCCAAGCTTCTGTTTCCCTGCTGTGTAGGAAAATTATTTTTGATTAACACCATGAACACTGCAATGTAAGAGATGAAGGACATCTGCTATTACCAGCAGAGAAAATCACGCTGCTTCTTCTCTTTCCTGAGCTGACCTCCTCCTGGTTTTTTCTTCTACCATCACAGAACTTTTCACCACTGCATGAAGCAGCTCCTATATCTTACAGACAGAAGCTATATAGTTGTTGGTTAAAACTGTTCTATTAGTGCAGGACCACACAGCCTGTGTTTGCCTGGCCTGTAGCTTCCCCTCATGGAATCACAGAACATCTGGAGTTGCCATGAACCCACTGTCAAACCGCAGATCTTCTGACCAATTGAACAGTAGGACTCCAGACCACTTCCAGCTCGAACTGACCTCCTGGCTACTGGCAGAAGGGACATCTGGAGGCATTTCTGTAGCATCGTGAATCCATTCCAATCCTTGCAATAAAATTCTTCTGATACACCTGTCCCTCTTTTTTTCTTTCTGCACTTAAACATTATATTAGCCTTTAGCGCAGATGACTTCCTCACTTGAAAAATATGTATTTTCCATGAAAGCCAGAGTTTGCATCAAACTGTGCTTTCCAAAATCTTGCATTTCCTTTAATTTCTATTGCATGAATGTTCAGATCATAAACATTTTTGCTGCATTTTTTTTCTTTCCTTACAATTACTGTACTTCTTGGCTTCACCGTGTTAATGACCTTATGTGGCCTCTTTGCATGTCACATCTTTCTACAGTGCTCAGTTTAAGCAGCATCTCTATCCCTTTCACAGCTTGTAGGAAAAACAGTATGCTTGTACAGGCCTACGCATGTTATGGCTTATGGTAAATAATACAATGAAAAGAGACAAACTTCCCTTTGAGTTTTAATGCAGCCGCACTGAAAACACAAATATTTCATCATTTTTAGTATGTGCAGCCTTAAACTTTTGCTGGTGAAGAAGTGTTTTTCTACCAGATAGCTGTGGCAGGGCACCCAGAAGGCCAAGCTGCAGGGCTTTCAGCAAGATAAGATGGCCTCCCTCTCTCCCTGCTCTCCGAACAAAACTTCAGCTCAGGTTCACACCACCAGGATCTCAAACCTCTTCCTGTGAATGCCATGGGAGCTCAAGGATCTGCCCCACGGCCCTGCTCAGTCCTGGGGTGTTTTGGAGACACAATGAGCAGACACCGCTCTGTCGGGCACCGGGTAGCAAGGACAACCAGCAGACATAAACACAGCCCTTCTGGATGCCAAGTTGCCAAGGCAGCAGCGTGCAGAGATTCACAGAGGATTTAATTCTATCCACAAGCACTGTTGGGACTTTTATCATGATCCCAGTTTCCAGCAGTTACATAATAACATTTAGGTTGGTAGCTGAAGCTGCTGCTTGCCTTGCTCCCACCAGCCAGGCAGCTGTGCCAGTGCTCCTCACAGCTCTGATCACACTGGCTATGGCAGGTCCATCATCTTCTTGTCAATGAAATGTGTCTGCATGTGTGTGCTGGCTTCTGCATCTGCTCAGTGAGGATCTTTCACTTACAGTGACAGGGACCCGAACCATTCCACAGACTGACCCTGCATCAGTGGAAGGTCAGTGTTCAGTCATGGCCCTGGCAAAACCCTCCCACACTGCAAAGATCTCTTTGCATGCTATCCCTTCCTTTGGTAGCCCCTTGCCAGCCCATTTTGTACCTTGCTAGTACGTCCTTGTATTTTCTCTTGTGCTATACTTCTATCCCCAGCCTCTGATAAGTCTCTGTTTACAGTGACAGTTCAATAGGAGGTCCCAAAGGCGCCAGTATCCTGCAAGAAGATAAAGCTGTCTTTTTCTACCTAGATTCAAGTCATGCAGTCTTTATGGTGTAGCTGGGATACAGAAATTTTTCCACTAGGCAGCACATGCCTAATGCATTACCCCTTAGAGATGTTCTACCAGAATATGTGGCCTGGTTTGTCCCTATCCTGTGTAAGTGCTAAGCTCTGAAGGAGGAGAACCTCATCTGCAGAGGGTGGTCTGACAAATGTTAAACAGGATCCTTGGTAAACTTGGAAGGCAAGAAAAGAGAGCTAAGGAAGAGCGTTTGAAAAAAGAATGTATGTAAATCCCTGGCTCTGCCAGCAGTTCCTGTACATCTCAAATGCCCTGTCATGTTCTGGAGACCAGTGTTGCTGCAGTGACATCCCAGTGTCCCATCAGACCTGCCCTGTGACATGAGTTCCAGCACTGGACAATCTGGGATTCAGATCAGGCTTAAAAAAAAGTTTAATTATCTGTCTAAATAAACAAGCATGGGTAACAGGTTGGTTTTTTTTTTTGTTTTTTTTTTGTATTTTTTTGTATTTTTTTTCTTTTTTAATAAGGAATGTTGTCAGTCCTACTTTATTATGCGTAATAGAAGGAGGTGAAAAAAAAATCAATATAATCACTGCACCTAACCTACTTAAACTACAATCACAATGTTATCTGAATGCCTTACAACATTGTTTAAATCCAACAAGTAGACAAGAAAACAACAAATCTATGCAGGGTTTTTTATACATATGGTGAGAAAGTTTGCAGAATGTTAAAATATATTTTCTGTTCTGTATGCTTCTGGTACAAGGAAGTGATGTGCAGAATACTGTATACTTATGAGCAGAGCCGTGACTCATACAAACAATAATCTACTTCAGAACATAAACTGCATATCTTAAAATGTTACTCCAAATCTCCTACCATTGCTCGTATAAAATAAAATCCAGCACCTACTAAAGTTCAGCCAGCTGATTCTCTTTGACTCCAGTGGGCATTTGACCAAGCCCATGATGACTGTGAAGTACCTGACAATTTAATTGTATTCATATGAAAAAAATCACATTGCATAGATTTAAACAGGAAGACATGCAATAACAAGACAAGTCACAGTATAGCAAAACCTTGTTTCTTTGGTGAAACAGAAGCAGATATAAAAGTTACAAAGATTTTAGACTTTCATTCACAAAAAAACCAGACATTCACATTGTACACTATACAAGATAATATAAATAGAGAAAAGTATTATGTGCATTGTTTGGGGGGAGGGTGGGGAATGAACCAGCCATCGCAGCGATGCATTGCCAGGCTGAAGCACAAAGGCCAGGTACCCAGGATGGAGCAGTCACTGCCATTTTCTTAGGAGATATTGTCTGGGACTGTAACCACTGTTCCCAATAAGCTGTGGCAAGGCTGCCTCATGGGTAGCTCTGCCTAGGACAAACTCGCTGTGTTTTCAATTCTTTTCCTTTCCCTTTCAACTTTCCGTATCATCTCTACACGTAACACAAAGGCATAAAACTCTCATCTGTCTCTGTATTTGCAGTGACATTTTAGAAAGTGTATCCCAGGGAACTCACTGTTCTTCATTTTCCCTTTTTCTTTCCTTTTTTCCTGTGCCCAAAGCTGCGCAGGGAACTTCTCAGAAATAATCACAGTCCTTTATGTGGAGAGGTCCTTTCAAACATTACCTTCTACACTTACTGTACACATCCAGGCCAGTTGTCACACTGACCAAGGTAAGAAATTAACAGAAAACTCCTACGCACACACTGCACCAACTACAACCTATAATTTCTTTGTGCACACACTTTTGTCTAGAAAGCCAAGATCCTGATTCTTCTGCAAGTCGCACAGATCTCACCCATCTAACCACAAACAAATGAGCCTGTTTAGCAGGAATTTTTGTTCTCTAGGGAAATAGCATAAGATGGTTCCAAAAGTGGAGCTCAGGGGCTAATACTGCTCTGGAGAGCTCTTTTAATCTTCTTTGCATGGGTAAAATAACATCCAATAAATTAAATCAGTATGGCTTACTTCATTTATTTATGTACGCTTCACAGCTGCAGCATTCATACACAAACATTCATTACTTTATAAAAAGATTAAAAAATGGTTATATATACAAAATTATTTACTTTTTTGATTTTGTTTGTTTTTTACAAAAATTGATCCCCCAAATACTAGGTCTATCTCCATTTTAGAATGCAGAGACCTGTAATATAGACCTTGTAGTTAATGTTGTGAAAGTCATTTTTTTCTTCTTTTTTCTTTTTTCTTTCTTTCAAAAAAGGTGGCCCTGGTTGATAAAGTTAATGTATTAGCACTTGGATTTTTACAGGCCCTCCTTGTCATATACAAGTCCTCCATGCAGTCCTTTCTCACGAATGATGAGGCTGGAATGGAGAGCAGAAAAAAAGTTCCACATTGCAGTCCCTAGTTCATGCTATATCCCCGCTTATGTGCTCTAAATTTTGCTTCACATGGACACAAACTGTACCTTGAATGATAACTGGCACAGTTTGCATTTAAAAAAAATTCATGTAACTTTTGTGTTTATCTTCACCTGTTAATAGCAAATTTCAGTCAGTAAAGTTATTTCCACCATTTCCAGCCTAAGTAAACATAAAAACAATGTCATAAATGACTGAAGACCTCTGAGGCCATTCTAACCATAAATATGCCCGAACTTAGTGTGACTTTTCATTTTATATACAGGATTTTAAAAACAAAAAACAATTAAACAACATTAAAATCATCTTATTTACATTTTCATTGGTGCTAAAATTGAGCTGTTTAAATATTGCAAAAGGCTGGTGAGTATCATAAAATGGTCCACACTGATGGCATATAGAAAACTAATGATCATTATAGGCTGGAAATGGTTTCTTTTTATCCCCATAAGCACTTCTCCTCTATATACTTTTTAAAATTTTCTGATAAACACAATATTTTTGCAAAATGCATTGTGAATACCGGAGTCCGTAGTTTCAAAACAATTTCGTAATACTCCTAAAAGTGATAGAAAAGGCACAGAAAGTTAGAACTTTGGCTGAAATGGTGGAAATCCCCATTCACCATTTAGCACTCAGCGCCTTGAGTCCTGCCACGTCCTGATCCAGCGATGGTAGTGTTTTGATGAATTTAATGATGTTCCCTTTCCTGACGAAGAATGTTTATAGTAGTATTTCTTAGAATAAGTCCTTTGGTATGTGGACGCTGCAATGAGAAGGAGGAAAAATAAAAGGAAATCAAAATAATTCAAGCATGAATCATTCGTCTTTCCATCCCTTTCTATTTATTCTTGGTTAATTAGAGGGCTAACAAATGATTAACTAGTATGACCACGTTACAGACAGGAGAATCATCTCTTACACAAAGTCAGAACACACCGATAGAAGTTGTGTTGTAAGTAACCTATTACTTTAAGTAACCTATTACTTTAACCTATTACTTTTAGGGACTTTGCAAGAGACCTGCTGTTTGATTTAAAAGAATCTTAATGGCTTCTGTAAAAGCAGAAAAGCCACATTCATGGTAGCTCTTGGATCCAGATGACTTTTCTACAGAGGAAGTTGCACTGCTGTCATCATCTGTAATGCAAGACTTTGTTTATATCTCCTGCACTTCTCTTAAAAGATGTGCTTGTTACTTATCATTACTTACAATTATAGATGATAATTTTTACGTTAATGAGCCTATTGATCCCAGTCCAACACCAACTCATTTTCAAAGAACTTACGATTCATGCATGTAATTTTAGGCATATCCCATCTTCCATTCCCTTGGCAGCGTATGGTTGGAATATGACGCTGGATGAAACCATCTTTGCAGTGATATCTAATAAGGGAGTTAATCTCATAACGAGGTTTCATCTTCCCAAAGGTCTTTGCATTTTCTACAACAGGAGGTTGACCACAGGCAACTGAAAGGAAGACAAAAAAAACCCAAAAAACAAAAAAACAAAACAAAACCCAAAATGTCAGTTAGTGAAAGCTCATCTGAATGTGATAACTGTCTTCTGCACCAGTGGCTTCAGCAAGACTCCAAAGAGACACGTTCAAACAAGAACAGGGAGATTGGTCTTCTGTTCTTGTAGAGCAAATGGGAAATGGGAAATCACAGGTTGTGTTGTTAATATTTCCTTTTTGCATTAAGTTACTGATATAAATTTGAACCAAAAAAGTTTTCATACTCACTGGAGAACTGTAAAACCTGAAAAGTATTGAAGTTACAACAAGCATTTAAGAAAATTATCTTATTCTCAAAACGTATCATGTCCTCCTCAACAGCACCTTGTTTAAAGACACATTAAACTCATGCGTTCATCAGTGCACAGAGAACATAGTAACAAGCTGCAAACAGTAACTGGGCAGTGATGAAGTACACACAAGATTTTTGTTCTTCTTTACTTCCCCAGTCCAAAGAGGCAGAGAACAACTAAGATGTTAATGTACAGCTCCTGGCATTTCTCAGATTTATTCTATCAGCTTTAACAGTGTGTAAGCCCAGAATGCATTTCAGATTCCTAAAGTGCAATTGCGGTTGGACTATATCTCAGAAGTCTTTTCCAACCTTAACAATTCTATGATTCTGTGATTAAGCTACATGGTTTTGGAAAATGTGGAAGGGAAGGGCAGCATCACTTGACAGATGATGCTCAGTGCTGAAGAGGCAATTGGAGTCTAGAGCAATTTCCAGATCACTTTAGGGCTAACCAAAAGTCAATGCATGTTACTGAGGGCATTGTTCAAATGCCGCTTCAACACTGACAAGCATGGAGCACCCACCACCTCTCTAGGAAGACTGCTCCAGTGTCTGGCCATCCTCACAGCATGGAAATATTTCTTAATATCCAGCCTGACCCTGCCCTGTTGCAGCTTTGTTCTGCTCCTACGCATACTATCTCTGCTGCCCACACCATTCACAGTGATGTCATCAAAGGAAAGAAGAATTGGTAGTATTTTCAAGGCATGCAAGTAAAACAGTCCTGCCAGGTCTGTGAATGTCTCTTGAGATCTGTAAATAAGAAATTTGCCTGGTTTTAACCACGAGTTTCAACTGGGTATCATTCTGTGTCTGAGTCAAAAGAAGATTAGGAAATGTGATTTGCGGATAAAGGTGGTTTTCAGGGGCTAACTCACTTCTGAAATCCTTGTACTGATTACCAGAAATCGACAATATTTTGTCCCGTTAACATTACAAAACCGGAATAAAGAATTATATGCCATAGTTTCTGTAATGTTTCTACCTGTTCCTTTCTTGCAGGTGTAGGTCAGGTGGTAATTGCATGGAACATCATTCCATTGTCCATTCTCATGCCATATTATAACAACACAGTCTTCTCCAGCAGAAAAGAAACTATCTGGCTGGTTTGGTCGCCAGTTCTCATATTGCTGCAGGAAAGATTAACAAATTCATTATTTCCAGAGTTGAGATACATTTACATTCCATTTTACAGAAGAGCACACAATATTACCATTAATGAGCAGCAATTTCAATTGTTTGGTTCAAGCAGTTAAGCACAAACTAAACAAAGCTAGATTTACAGTATCTTCCCACTCTACCAACAGATGCAATAAATAGACTACTATCTCTGCTAGTCCATGACTACTAAATGGCAAGACACAGGTTGGCTTCTCAGATTCAAATTATCTATCCTCTGACTTCATGTAATGAAGCCATGCAATGGGACAGCTTGCAGAATTAGGTGTAAAATAAATAAAGGTGTCAGGGTGTGTGCCCAGATCACTGCAGATCGATATCTCCATTAAAAACTAGAATATAGTACAGAGCAGCCTTTCAGATTAAGAAATGATTATCTTAATTCATCCACCTGAAAAAAAACTAACATCACAGATATCTTGATCATATGAGGGCTGCTCCAAAAGTATTGCTTCCTAATTTTTTCTGTTGGCTGAGGACGTCAGAGGCAGACGTTGGTTGGTGGTATGGCAGTAGAAGTTAAACCTTCCCACCAATATTCTGTTACATGTTATTGCCATGTGACTGATAGCAGTAGAGGGGCAGTATGACAGAATGGCATCTGACATGGAAATGCAGATGAAATGAATTTGGAACTGAATTCCTCCACGTGGAAAAAATGGCACCTGGTGACATTCATTGATGCTTGCTGAACTTCGATGGAGAGCAGCCAGTGGACACGAGCACAGTGAGGCAGTGGGTAATATGTTTCTGCAGTGGCATCCACAATGTGAAAGACAACCAACGTTCTGGATGGCCATGCAGACTGTTACAAGCACACATGAAGGTTCTTGTTCATCACTGGCAAAAATGAAATGCATAGCCAGTGGTCGTAACTACATTGAAAAAAAGTGTTTTGTAGCTGAGAATTTGAATTTGCTCTCCCAAATAGTGTTACTATGGTTTTTGTATCTGTTGACGTTTCCATGGAAGTAAATAGGAGGCATTACTTTGAGAGCAACTTACATGTATCTGTGGCAATGAAAACTGAAACTTGTACACTGTTATTGGAAGTACAAATCTGGTTGTTAGTACGTAACAGAAATTTTAAAAAGCTTATTTGTTTATTTATTTATTTACAAACTAAATTTTCTAGCCCAGTACCTGGAACACAAATCTGGCACATCAACATAGGCAGGCTCTGCATTTGGGGTTCTAAGGTGGCAATATACAGATTTGGAGTGACATAGCTACACAGCTCTCAGCTTCCAGCTCAGGATCTGCCTAAGTTATGTCCCTACCAAGAGCTCTGTGATCATGACTGCTGGCATGCTGTGTGCAGTTTGATACTAATGCATCTTGATGGGCTAGATGACTTTTTTGTTGTTTGTTTGTTTGTTTCCCTAACTAGCAGGAAAAGCAGAAGCAAAAGAATTGTCACACAGATTGAAAATCTGTGCAACAGTCTTTGATAGGTTACGTGTGATTTGCTGTCCTTGCGGTTAGCAGAGGCAAGATAATCTTTACTCCACTTCTTGTTTCATCTTGATCCCCAGTTAAGCACAATAATTTGAGACTTTCATAATGTTATGCAAAAGAAAGCTTGAGTAAATATGGAAAACTATTCTTAGCAATTTTCTTTGGGATTTCTGTGTCACCCCATGAAGAATTTAATGAAAGATAAAAATAGATATCTAAAAGAACAGGAATTCACATAAATGCCAGACTTTAACTGGGCAGACAGTCCCTTGTATGGTAAAAATGGCAGAGTTTCTATAATGCTTATGTTTTCCTGAGTGCTTACATCTTTCTGACTAGAGCTGGGCCATATAAATGTCATAAAAGTTTAGCTTTCTATTTTCTTAGCTTTATCACTGCCTGTGTGAACACATTTTAGAAATACAGTTAACAAATGCCATGTGGGTAGCATTTACCTTACAATGAATCAGGCTATGAAAAAAAAAAAATTGACCTTTTCCTGCTTTATGTCATCTCATTCATCACAGATTTTAATTCTCCAAGCAATTTAACAATTATAGTCTAAATAAATTTGTTCTGCACTGAATTTATTACCTCTTCCAATTCATAAAACATTCTTCAAGTGCAACAAGCTTAACTTCATTGTTCTTAGTCTCATCTGTGCCTAATAGTCCTAAACTACAATTCATGCTAACTTCTTTACTCAAGACCAGAATTGAGTACTTCACACCAGCTCCCAGCTAAGCCACACTCCATACACTGCTACTTGCCTTGCCTTAAGAAGCTGAACATTTGTGTTTGCTTTGTTGGCAGGGCTGCTGTGTAATGGCAAAGGATTATATCTAGACTTTGTGGTTTATTCAAGAATGTCTGATATCCTCTAGCATGACATGCTGTTACCTCACATCTGATATCATCATTGCACACATTTATGTTGGCGGAATACCACTGATTTGGCTTGGTTTTAGTGCCAGAATTGCTAAGCAGAGGAAGTTCCAGACTGCTGAACTGTTTCTTAGGTCTCCACCCAGATCTTCTGTAGTTTCTCAGTTCCTTACTTAGCCACTGATTACATGATAATGGTACAAAAAGATTCTCACAGTCCTAGTGGAACAAACTGTTAGAGAAATAAACCAATGCGCTTTTTGGTTTTGGTTTTTTTTTTTCCCTCACAGATGATATTTTTGCATGGCCACCAGCTTGAAACTGTTTTCTGCTTTCATAACTACAAACCAGAGGTGATTGCACTAGATGCAGTAAAACTACAACAGCAGAAATTTAGTGGGAAAGAACCAAAAAGAACCAAATCCCTTATACCAGACAGTGTATGCTACTGTTGATTTTCAACAACACTCCTTACAATCTCATACAAAGTGTGCTAAGTGTAAACACTCCCTTCACCACACAAGACAAAAAAAAAAAAAAAAAAAAAAAAAAAAAGTATTTTAAACACTCCATTCATAAATTTTCATTCAGAAAGCAATGCTCAAAATATTCTAAATAAGATGTCACTTAAGATCCTCAGTGCAATTACAGAATTTTAGAAAAGTAACATTTTACTGACAAGAAAAAAGCTCAATATTTTAATTTCATTCCTTGGCAACATGTATCACGTAAGACTGTTTGCCTTTTAAGACCATGTCCAAAATAGATCAGCCATGGTCAGAGAGGAGCCAAAACCCGCCGGCAACATCCCATGCAGCCTGCTGCTATGTCCACATCACATCCACACCAGCAAAACCACAAGAGGAAGCACGTGGATGAAGTGCAGGGCATCCTTCTGCCAACAGGCAAGCTTCAATCATGGCCATTAGCAACATTTTTAGCTGTATCACACATGAAGTATGAGTTATATTTCTTGTGTTTTGCTATCTGTATTTTCATTTGTCTCTTTGAGAGCTACACCTCTGTTGTGTCTTACCATTAGCTCTCACTGAAAATATGAGCTCCTGTTATACTTTTTTTTTTTTTTTCCAGAAATCTTTCTTGTGTTGTCTTTTGATGAAACTGAAGTCCACATGATGAAAAGTACCAAAAATTTCCCTCAGGAATAGCACAGAATGCCTATGGGTTAGAGCCACAGTTGAGACAGGCTTCCCTGGCTGAGTGATCTCCAGTCAGTGACACAGTGGCAATGTGTGTTCTTGTCTTGCTCCTTATTGTAAAAGCTCTGTGTTTGAGGAAGATTTCCTTAAGCAGGATTGAATTAAATTGCAGCCTTAATCAGATGACAGGATAAAGTAGGAAAAGAAAACCAAGATCACACAAAGAATTGTGAAAATACTGATTTTAGTGGCCATCATTCTTGTCATTCAGATGGCTGGCAGTAAGCATCACTTCCCTGATATGTACAAGATCCTATCTTGTGGGAGATTTGTTAATTTTTATTTTTATTTTTTTAAGACAGCCAGCCTTATTTGAGGGACTAATTTCCTTCTTAATGAGTTATCCATTCATCTCTTTCAGATGTTTGCCTTGCTAAGATGAATCTCCAACCCAGTATCTGATCAAGCTCTTAGACTTTTCAGCCTTCCCTTTATCTCCAAAGGATGCACCGATTGGTTTAGATCAATGACTGGGTTCTGCATTCCAGAACAGTCAACAAAACCATGTTTAATGAAGCACAGCTACTGATGCAAACAAAACATTACTGCTTAACCCCTTTGTAGTGCAAAGGCTAGTAATCTCTTGTATGTAACCAGAGCTAGGAAACAGCTTATTTGAAATGCAACTACTATTTAGATTTATAGGCTTAATGACTTTACTTTGGATTAAGAATGCATGTTTTCAGCATCTTTAAATGAGTTTAAAGCATAAACTTGTCTTGGCTACTTTTGGCACTTATAATGTCCACCATGATTTTTATTTTGTTTCATTTTGGCTGCTTTCCTACCATATAGCTTGTTAATGCAAGGTTAATGTAGCTAAAAAGTAAAACAAATGAACAAAACTAAACAAACAAAAAAGCAGTGATGCAGGGAGTCAGCTGACTGAATGTTCTCTATGTCATTTTAAGTGAAGCACGACATCATTAAGCCAGTGTAAGCCACCATTACAAAGCTTATTGGCTGCTGTCTCTATTTTTCTTCCCACTATTTTGCTACAGAATAGGAATATATTTTTTTCACAACAGCAGACAAATTCTTAGGAGTCTTCTTCAGAAAAGCCTTGTGAACATGTCCCTTACTCTGAAGGTTCTGTTATAACTAGACTACAAGTCCTGGTCATTTCCCTGCCTTATAGGTTGGGTGAATGAAAACAGATCAGTACCAGGGCACAGAAAGTACATGGATCACCTCAGAAATCTTTGGCTTGAGGCTCATGCTGTTAACCAGCACTGATACTGTTACATGAGATATTCATGGGGGGGTGAAAAGCATTGCATTTCCTTTCAACAGGAAAAAAAAAGTCAGATTACTGTGAGGATTTGGCAGTGAATAAAATACTTACATTAACTTCACCTAGTCTTTAAATACATTTATACATTGAGAAAAATGTACTTTACAGCATAGGTTCTGTTTCACTTAATTTCACCCCAGTCCTGAAAAAGATTTCCTGTTTAATTTTATGAATGGGAGTAGTTTGACAGAACTCACCGAAAGTATTTGTAAGACTAAAAAATCCATTCAGTGGGTGCTTAAGCACAGGTCTTGTTTTAAAGCCATGGATGGTGTCCTAAACTCCATAGGGTAGATCCCATGCATACTTCAAGCACTTGCTAAAATAACACACTGAAAGAAGGGATTGGGCTATGAAAGTTGGCAAGTCTCTGCTGCGAGAAATTTGAGCCAATTTGAAAACAACAGCTATGTCTAAACATGCCTATGAGCACATAAGATAAATCACATAATTACCCCAATATTATGAATATCTAGATCATAGCTGAATGACCTGCCACAAACCCTTAATCTGGGCTTTTTTCATGCGACTTGGGAAACAAACAGAATTTGGATCAGGCAGGCATGCAGTCCTCCCCACTGCAGTCAGTCACTCCGTGAGCAAGTCAAACTCTCAGAAGGAGTGTTGCTAAGGACCTTTGCAAAAGACTTCCCTCCATAGGCTTTTTTGTTGTTATTTTTTGTAACAGATGTAATGGTTCTGTGATTTTTGGTTTTCAGCATTCCACATCATAACATCATGTAGTGCACTGGGAGTTAAACTGTTAATGCTCCAGTTCTGGGACCTGTCCGGAAGAGAAGAACTACATACCCCAGGGGGCTTTGTGGTCAGAGAGGAGATATAACCCCCGGTAAGGTCACCTGATGTGCTCTTCTTCATCAGCTCTTCTTCATCTCCCTGCTGCTCAACCAGATTGTGCATCTCACCTCAGTGTTGTGGTGAGGCCTATCCATCTTCGGACATTCTCTCTCTCGTTATATTTGATTTATTAGCTTCAATTCTAATTATATTGTTTTATAGTGTGTTATCTTGCATTCTGATACTACATTTAGTAAATTTGTTTCTCCTGAGATCATTGCTGCTGTTTTTAATTATTTTGGGGTCCCCTGTTTCCCTTTTCCAGAGGCGCTGGTTTTATGAACCTGCCCGTACACCGCTGACAACAGAGCAGTCAGATATACTGCAAATGCTTTTAGTTCCTACAAAACAACTTGTAAATACAGACTCAGAAAGAATTTTGTGTGGCTCTGTAAACATCAATTAGAACTGATCACATATTGAATAAGCATTAAGATTTTTGCAAAAATATACAATTGGGATAAGAAATCTAGGAACTAGGGTTGAAATATGTAAAAATGATTTGCTAGCTGATGTTGCTGAAACACAAAAGCAGTACCAAACCTGTATTTTGGGGGGAGCACAAGTTGCATGTATGGCAGAAAATTCCCACTAGATGGCAATGTCTACTCACGACTGCCTCCAGCTGCTTGCAGTAGTTTCAAAATCATCATTATTCAGAAAAGATCTTTCTTTTATGAACTCTGTTAAAACTAACTGAAATAAGTGGACAGCATCTCAATGATTTCGACCTGCTCTGGACCAAGTCCGCTTAGGGTGTTAACTTTCACAATGGTTCATTTTTATGAGTATACTGTGTTGGTCTTCCAGGATACTCCCTAGTACAGAGAATGAAAAATGAGTGGCACAGAGAGCTGGTGAAATTCTTTTGCTAGTGGTCAGGTGTTTTACTGGAAGAAAAGTGTTTTACCGTGTTAAATATTGGTTGACAGAATATATGTTCTTTGGGAGTCACACCAACATAATTATATGTTATCAGTGTGATGCAAATTGTACAGGGTGTGACTTTCTCCTTTTGTGCACAACTTCCAGGAGAGCCACTCAAAAAAGAAAATCTTCCACTTTGTCATTTATTTCAACAGTTATAGCACGTCTGAAGTTGTCCAAGAGCTTTAGCCCAGCTGAAACAAGGCTCTGATGGAACTGGCCCCATGGGCAAAAGTAAGACAAAAAAAATACTTTGTCCAAGAGGCCCTCCTTACTGCCTATGACATTCTGAACTAGAAACATACCTGTCATTAATAACATTATATAGTTCTCCTCCATTTAAACACAGGTCAAATGAGCATCTTAAAAAGAGGCTGTAATGACTGACTACAGCATAAAATCAAAACATTTGGTAAATCTAAAATCTCCTTCAGCAGGGATCCTGTGGGATATTGGCACAATGAGCTTTTTGTTTGCAGCTGACTACAGTAGTTTTTAGTTTGTTTGCTTTATTTAACCCTCGGAGGCAGGCTGCCTCCCTACAGTACCCTGAGCCTTTTGAAGGGCTTTGCATTTAATAATGTTACTCTTTCTATGAGGACACAGTTATGGATTTGCTCAGGTCAGAGCCTTCTGATTCACTGACCAATAAAGAGAGGACAAGAGAGGGCTTTGTTTTTTGCCAGAATTAAACTTCTGTTTGGTTTTGCTTTTTTTTTTTTTTTTTTTTTTTTTTGCTTTGTTTTTATGTGACTACCTAGCACCGACAACTGCAGGGCTAGCATTGTGAATGCAGGGTGTAACGTTGTAGTGCCAAAGGGACGAAAAATGAAATGGAGTCTCTGGACAGTATTAAAAGCAGCAATATGCCCCATTACTCTCCCAGTGACAGACAATCTGGCCACAGACACTAGCCAGCTCTTTATTACTGTGCTAATCTTATGTAATGGGAGTGATCTCACTGCCCTACAAAGCATTAATTATCAACAGCATTTTCCAAAGGGTATGAATAACACCCCTTGTGAGATGGAGGCCCAAGGCACAACCCCGAGTAGCATATATGTGCTTAATCCATAACATGAATAGCTCCAAAGGACTCCTTTACCACTGTGCCAGCTCACAAGGGTCCTTAACAGTGAAATGCCAGCAGCCAAAACACAATGGAGAAGCTGCCAAGAACAACACCAGATTTTTTCTGTGTGGATGGGTGTGCTTTACAGCTGTAAAAGTTACTATTCACAGAGTTAAGTGAATTAATTAAATTCAATTTCCCTTAGATATTTTCAAATGTCACGTTGTGTTCATTCTTTCCTAGATCAAGCCAATTGTTAAATGTCTCCACTGATAGGTTAAGTCTTGTTACTTTGTGAAATTCAAGTCATAAAAGGACTCAAGTAGTTATGGACAAACTCTTATTTTCCTACAGTCCTATGGCTGTTATAGCCTTACCTCCTTCTGTATCACATGACTTTCCAAAAGTTATTTGTTTTTGTTGCTTCAAGATTACAATGTATGTGGCATAAAATTTATCCATGATTGAACATAAAAGAGTTATTCACTATCACAGAAATGTCAGAAGAAAAATTTACAGAGAAGTGCAATAAATAATTTTAATCCTGTAAATAAACTTAATAAAACTTAATAAAATATTTTATGTAAATAAACTCTTATACATGTATTTTGATTCCCTTGTAAACTATGAATTGGAGTAAAACTAAGGCCTTTCAACATCAAATACCAAGAGCACATAACCACACTGCGAAAGAATGAAAGCAGAGCAAACAAAACATGCTCTGTAACATTCTATTATTTCCTTCTGCTCTTCCATCTGTCAGTGCAATCATATCTGAAATGTCCTGAACAGAAATTTGCTTGATTTTGAGGAAGAAATGAATAATAAAGCCCTAGGAATAGTGGGGTACTGGTAAGATTAGATGTTTGGAAGCTGGGATCTAGGCAGGCAGGTCTTGGTAGGCCCAGTTTTCCTTCTTAGTGGCCCAGGTTATCTGGTGTGCTACCAATGTTCCAGATCTACAGCCATGGCCACTAACTTTCTGCAATCATTGTGGTGAAAGCTGAACTTGCACCACAAGTTCAACTTTGGTTTCCTGAAAGAACATGAACATTTTGTGTTGCACTCACACAGTGGCAATCAGCGCCCTGGGAACACTGAAACAGAAGAAATAGTGCTGAAGTGCTTTTCATGTAGCAGTTAGCTTCAGAACACAAATCCAACTTTCTTAGCCACTGCAAATGTTGGAAAATTCTTTCTATGAGAAATGGATCAAGAACATATTGAAGATGATAAAAGATTGCTTACTGCTGTACTGATACATTGCAACAATTAGAACAAACTAACAACTACAACAACTACAGGTGGCCAGCAATAGCTTTCACAGTTCACTGAAATCAGTTCATTTTGGTTTACATATTGGGCAAGATACCCTAGGTTTAGCCCAGAAGCTCCTTTGATGATGTGCACTTACGTCATCTAAGAAGCTCCCAATTATGTCTTATAGAAGAGTTATAAAAAAAATAGACAATTACAAATAAAATATGTCCTGGCTAATAAAATCCCATATAATGTAGTATTAGTTACCTAGAAAGTAATCTGTTTATGGAAAAGTAAAGTCTAGACTACCAACTGAGCTATAGGGTATAAAACGTATTACCTAATTACTTTACTCATGTTATTTGGCAGTTTTCAAGCTCAGTTTGTGTTTCAGATGTATTGGGAACAGCATGTTAACAGGTGTTTTTACAAGGAAATAGTAAGATTTTATTTAGACAAGTAAATCCAGTGCATAACACTGTGCTATTTTGCCTAAAAGAAAGGAAACTGCTGAGCAGTTTAACATTAAAAGCTACTTTACAACAAAGACCTAAAATCTGCCAAAATTCACTAAAAGTACATAGATAAATATGTACCAAATGATTCGGTGAGGTACATCAAAGTCTTCCCACATTCTCTTTGCAGGAACAGAGCCACACAATATGATGAATTATGACTATGTATGTTTCTATTTTGTTAAGAAAATTTTCCTTCTCCTAACAGTTCTCCTTAAAGAAAACATCTTGATGTTTTCAGTGTGTAATGTCAGTACAGTCAAACAAATATATTCAGCAGCACAGACATAGAAAAATGTCCTGTGGACTGAAAAAGAGTTTCAATGTTTCTGATGCTATAAACACTACTACTTGCTTTCTCACTGAATTTGATTGGACATGCTTCATTACTGAAAACATCTTCTTTGTGTCCTGAGTAACTCTGAGAATCAGACAGTGCTTTTACAGAATTACTCTTCATTTTTTCCAAAATATGCTTACTGGTATTATTTTTGCAAGTTAGATACAAATTCCAGTTGACAGATGAAAAATAAGCACAGTAATAGGTGGGCTTAATGCACTGCTACTCTTTTTGATGAACTGTTGACTGTCAACACTTTCTGTAGGGAATTACAAGAATGCTAAGATACTCAAAGTGTCTGACAATAGTAAGTTGATTATTAGGCACCTAAATAATTGCCCCTGTGTTCAATATGACCATGAACCTGTTCTGCTACCCTAGCTTCAGTTATGGTTTCCCAGTAAGTAGCTTAATTATATATGTTCACTCTTTAAAAGCCTTGGTCATATTCTCCCTAAGGAATTAAAAACAAATCTCCCATCTGACTGAAGTGGCATGAACTGATCTCATAGAAAACTTAAAGGCCCTTTCTTAGTTGACCAGCAAAACTGTTATCCATTGATTCATTAGGGAGGGGAAATTTCCACCACATCAGAGAATCTAAGCCTTCTCATATTACTAGACTAATGATAAAGAAAAACTCATCACTCTCTCTAGTCCTATAGCTGCAGCATTTCAGTACTCATCTCATATGATTGTATAAGAAGGCTATGCTGAAAAAAAAAATAGTATTTTGGGAGCCGATGGAGTTAAAATAGCACACGATTTAAAGCCAATGTTTGATATGACTATGAAGTCCACAAAAAGTAGCTGAGGTGTGTATTCAAGAGCACACTATAGATAGAAATGATGCACAGTGCATTTGGATGTATGTTTGCTGGTTTTCAATAAGGAATTCATATATCTGCTTTTGTCCGATGGTCATAAATAATAGTGGCTGGCATTTAGTTTCAGTTTAAAAATTCTGGAAAAACACACAGCATGGTTTTGAGCTGAAAACATTAAAAAAGTGACTGATTTCCTTCAACTGAATTCATTGGTTGAAATATCCTGTAGGTGCAAATGTTAAAAAAGCATTTGACCCTTTTTCCAGAAATTGTTAATGAGCTGTATGCAAACACCTGGTAAAACTTCCTTTCAACATGCTGAATATTTGAGTTGTGGGTTCCTTATGTCTACAGGAGAAGTGTAACAAAATAATCCAAGCCTTATTTCATACTGTCCAATAGTAAAGTCTGTCATTCAGTGATTCTCAGTTCCAGTTGTAATGACTCCTTTAATTTGGCTCAGAAAGAAAAATTAAATGAAAGACAAATCATAATTTTTTGTATAAACACTTTTCACAGCTATTTAATCTGGGCAGTACTAGGTCAGATGCAGCAGTGGGCCAATAAGTTAATCCATAATGTGTCTTGCTGTTGGTAGTGTTATTCATTTGCTCCTGTTTTTTTAATCTACTAAATATCACAACTTTTTTTTAACCCAAAAGCTTAGAAACCACTCAAGTATGATTTTCAAATTAAGCTAAGCTATTATCATAGTATATAAACAAGTATCAAAATAAAAATGAATGTGAGCTACTTTTATATGCACTATCTAGAAGTTTGTGTTGTGATTTTGATAGTAGGGAAACTCTTAATGTCAGGGGAATACCCAGCAGATTTGGCAAATTTTCTACTAAGTTAGAAGTCTTGAATAGAATCCCTGAATAGAATTGGATAGAAAATATTCTCTTGGAGAGGAACTGAGCTACAAAAATAAAAACAGCCAAATTACAGATGCACTCTGATATATATAAGTTTTAATATATGCAACAACCTCTACTCAGAAATTTATAACAGAATATGAGTTTTTAAGAATTAATGCTTATTTTTAAGATTGTAAATTAATACTATCATGACTGCTTTTCAGCTGCAAATACATAAATGATGTAGATTTTTGAACTATAGTATTGAAATTCATTGGAATTTTAGGTCAACATCAGGGGATTACATTTAATGAATACTGTTGATTATGTCATTATTTCTGTTAATTAATAGGGAAGTAACAAATCACTAGCAATAGAAAGTAGTGATGTCAAAGTTAAACCATCCTCAGTGGATGCCTGTTGCTGTTAGCAAGGTATGAGAAGCCACATTAAGAGAAACAGAATTAACTCATCTAGCGTGAATAAAGTTTGAGGCTACGGTCCATCTTTTGCTTTCAAAAATACATGAGGAGAATTAAGAGAAAGTGATGAAAAGAAGCTCCTCCACTGACATCCTGAAAAATTATGTGGCTCCAAGCACAAATGGGCACATTTGTTTGACCAAAGAGTCACCAAGCAACCAAGTGCACAAGAAAACTTATCATCTTCCTTCTTTTTTCCCCATATTGGCACCTCCCACGGTAGTTTCCCAAGAAATGGCTCATTTGTAAGTCATTTAAAGAACTTTAAACCTTTGGCTATTTACATGAAATGGCAATAAGTGAAGCCTGTTCCAGGTGTCTGTCTACATAAGCTGTAGCCACACAGAATGCAGTAAAGTACACATGTAATTATGTACATATGTGAGTATGTGCACATGTGTAACCTGAAGTCCAGATGCTTTCTTCTTTGAGAAGAATTCATAACTGGAAAGGAAATGAAAAGTGAACCACTTCTTTATATACTTGTGTGTGTGTCTGTGTATATACGTACATATATACATGTACAAATATACATATAAATACACATAATTCAGTGGATATTAAACAGCATTACTACAACTATCCCTGTTCTGGTGGAAAGAGCTCCACCATTTCCTGTACCGAGCATGCCTCTTTGATCTAGGTTAGCTAAAGGTGAGCAGAAAGTGTTTTCCCTCTCTTTCTGCTGATTTTCCTTTTCGTTTTAAGGTAACAAGTTGTATCAACAGCAACTTAAACGTTTATGGACAGATAATCAATTAAAGACCTCCCGAACCACCTAAGGATGGTACTTCCCCAGCCTAGCTGCACAACTGCCACACAGACTAGGACAGCCTCCAAGAAAACCTGAGAGGCTCCTTCATGCATTCTCAAAGATCCAGCCAATATAAGGGTTTGTATGCCATACCTTCATCCAAAAAAAATATAAATAAATAAATAAAAAGCATTCTGCTCCGTATATGTAAGGAAGAAAGGCGAATTGCTATATGTCATAATGTAAGAGCTGAAGATCACAAATTCTTCTCCATTTGAGAAGTATACTTAAGTAATGGTCTTAGACAAAAAGTCTAAGAGTTTTTCTCTTTGGAAACTCTGGGAGTCCAACATGTACAATAATAAGAAATAAGATTTTAGAACTACACCACAAAATAGTAATTATCCCAAAACAAGATGGTGTGCGTGTTGTTTGCTTGGATGCGTATTTAGCGACTAGATGTTTTTCATGCAGCTTCTCTCAGTTCTGGTGGGAACTTGATAAAACACCACAAAAAGCTGAGTGAATGATTTCATTTTAAAGGCATCTTACCAGTGGGCTACCATCAGTCCAGCGGAAGTCACGCTCAAACATTTTGTCATTGAGACCAATCCACTGGTAGTCATGCCCAATACCTAATGGGAAAAGAACCAGCAGGATATTTTTATTAACTTTCCCATAAATGACAGTGATTTCATCAAAGAAAATTAAAAGAATTTGCTCAGAATGAATCAGACATCCTGTTCTTAAGATTCTTCTAATACCTATGCAAACAACTATTTACAGTTATTTTCAGCTGATTTTTATTTTCAACTTTTTTTTTTTAATTTTAATTTGAGATATCTATAATAAAAACAGATTCTCATCTAACATTTTTAAACAATCTTGTCTCTTCTCTCCTGACTACATCCCCCAAAGAAAACAGATTTGTTTCCTATCAGTGCACATATCAGGAAACCACACTGAAAAAAGCCGTGTATTTAAGTCTACATTTTTAAAGTTTTATTTAGACTGTAGACTGTGACCAAAGTCCAGATTGTGCAGCATTTGGACACAGGAACCCTTTATGCCCACCTAATATGATGGCATTCATGTTATTTGAACAAGAAATGTAAAGCCACCAGAAAAAATTTTCATTATTTTCAATGCCAGAACTCTGTGTCTCATTCACTTCCTCAAAAAATGAAAATATTCTTCATAACAAATCGTAGTTTAGTAGAGATAGGAACATCACACGGCAGAAGTAAACACCAGGAAAATGAAGTGCATCTTTTAAACACTCTTAGTGCATTTTAACATGGAAATGCAAACGCTGAATAAACAGGAGGATACGTTGTGAATCCTGCACTTGTTTAGAGAGATGATAACATACGTACGGTTCACAAAGACTTGTTCCTCATGGGATAAAATGCTTGTCAAATGGGCCCCTTGTAGGCGGCATTCTCGCTCGGCCGTATCCCAGGTACGTCGGTGGGCAAAGTATTTGTAGCACTGTCCTTGGAACTTGTGCCAACCATAATCACAAGTCTCTGTGTCTGTGACAAATAAACAAACCATAATTCTGATAATGGGTGTGAAATATAAATGTTTTACATGGATGGATTTTTTGCAAGCACAAGGTGAAGATATCCCCTATCTGTAAAGAGGTATGAACACAAGCAATGAGCACTCATCCTTGAGTACTCGTTCAATTTGTTTTGTCTACCCACTTCAGTGTAAGCTTCAAGTATATTATTTGTGTAAGGAATATACCCATAACTGGTAACTCTGACCTGCTGATTGAATTATGCTGTACACCGACAATTCCACAAGGGCATTTTTACTCCATTACCCAGGGTGAACGAAATGCCTTTATGCTACATTGCAGTCAGTCTATATATCATCTGAACTTTCTGAGTCTGTATGTGAGGATTAGGATTTTTATTTGTAAGGGCAAATAGTTCTGTGAATGACTGCACTGAATTACCTTGGTTTGGAAGAAACTAATAATGGAAAATAATCATACAGGAAAGTTCTTACTATTGTTCAGTCCACAGATGCAAAGTTGGAATATTACCTTTCTGATTTTACTTCTCCAAATCCTTCACAAAAACCCATCTTCCTTGATAAACTATCAATTAATGAGCTTTAGGCATCAGTTTCAAAAGAAGGCTATAAAGCTGAAATACAAACTAATGTACACTGCCAGTACTCATATGAGGGACAATGCTGATATTTCCTTTTATATAAAGAGAAATAAACATGATCCTCAGAACAATCTGTGGATTTGATATTGTTTTGTCAAGGGTAGGCAAATGCAATCAGAATACGGAGAATATGGTAAAGAACAAGATTTCCATCCCAAGTCTGCTTTTGGACCAGCACTGTAGGAATGAATCACAGATGTAACTCAGCATTAATAAGATACGCAATAACAAATATGATGCCTGGGTTAGTCTGATCTGTGCTTGATAATGGGAAGAACCTGTCATTGAGAGAGCTTTAGAGAGGAATGGGACAAACTTCAGAGAAATCTCAGGATTCTTTTGAGCAGTGGTGGGTAAAGTGGCACCAAAAAGGACACTTTTTGGTGGCACAAGGTTATGGTGTATTCTGACTACAGCTGGTTCCAGCAAACTAAGCACACGCTACTCATCCTGAAGAGCCTCAGCTGCATGATGATAACGGAAACAAAAGCTTCTGTTTAATCTCCAAACAGGAATTTGTGACTTCCCAGAAGGTCTTGTATCAATGACCAAACAAAGCCTTATCTGAAAGCAACCATCTTGCCTTTCCAGTGTTATACATGCATTGTGGATATGAATCTTATCTCTTGTTTTCAGTTAAGTAATACAGATAATTGTTAGTAAGATTCTCTGGCCTGAAGGACTCTTTGCACTTTTTCAGGAAAAAGCCAAATACTATAGAATAGCCAATGACGTATGTCTGCATATAATTTAACTATGATATTTCTCAGGTTTGAGCTGCTACCACTGAGTCAGTTTTGGAAAAACAAATCACAACAGAAGGCTGATTCTTAATTCACAGAAGGAAGATGCTGCTTACATCCTGAAGCATGAATGTGTCAATTTTTTGGAAGTTTTTTGCCTTTTTTAATCTTCTGAGACAAAAACTAAACTTTAAAATATATCTGAATGGATATGTGCAAACATATAACTTCAGAGGCTTTCCCTGTCAACTCTTGGCAACGTCATTAACAAAACAATCTCATATCAAAATCTTGTTTTAGGTCATCACATGGATATACTGAATATGAAGGCATAACACAGCTTACGCTTGTTACCTCTTTTCTGTTTTCAACAAGCTAAGCTGCAGAAAGCTGCTTGTGCTTTGGCTAATACCAGATATGAAAAAGAGATGTAATCTATACTATCAACTTGTTAGTTTTTGGTGTTTTCTGCTTTGCATTCTGTAGGAGGTGCAGGCTGTAATCTCTGGGATCTAGGCCATTTCAAAGTTTAGTCTGCCTTTGGCTCCTTGAACGTTTTTTTAACCACACATTGCTGACTAACAGTGCCGTGTACTCTCTGAAGGCACTTCAGCTTTTATTATTCATCTTGTTCAGGGACAACCCTATCCCACAGGAAAGAAGCCAGATAACAACAAGGCATGTGTTGCATGTTGAGAATACTGTGGCTGGAGAGCGAGAGCAGATCAGGGCTGTGCTAGTCTGGCTCCAGCACAGGAGGAGCTTCACAGTTTGAGAGAAGGTCTGCAGAAAGGTTGAATGGGAGATAAGGAGTCTTGAAGAAAAGACTAAAAGATCAGGCTCAAAGAATGAGATATAAATGGCCTGAGCATAAATCATAAATCATACTACTGAATACAATACTGCATTTTCATTATATACTTATTCTGGGTTGTAATCACAGCTTTCTGCAACCTTGCTCCAAAATATGATGGAAAGACTGATAAACTGCGTGCTAAATTTATGGTATTTTAAAAGTTGTCTGAGTAAGCCTCAGGATTTATTACAACTTACAGGCTCCAGTGATGTGTGCAAGGAGACACCCACACAGCTCCTGCTCTTTGCAACTGCAATTGTGTACATGTAACAACATCTCTAAAGACTGCATTAAAAAAATGTATTAAATCTGTTCATTTAATACACAGACAGGCATGATAAGTACATTTTCAACAGCTGAAATACACTGCTGTACATCCTTTGTGTTTAGATAAATTTCATAAGAGGCATAAAGTAAATAAAAGAGTGAAAAACAGGTATTAGAACATAAAGTCTTACTCAGCTGTGAATATTATCTGTGACTGTCACAAAATCATACAATCACAGAATCACAGAATTGTAGGGGTTGGAAGGGACCTCCAGAGATCATCGAATCCAACCCCTAACTGTCAGTTTTAAGGTATCTAACTAAAGTATTGGGCCCATTAGCTCACATGTCTTGAAGAGGAACCATTTCTAAATATTCAAAATAGCCCTTTCTCAGCTGCAAGACATCAGCTAGAGACCATCTGTTTTCAGAAATTATCTCTGCATTGAGCCTTTCTCAAATACATCCATCCCAGCCTACCAAGTTCAGGGAACAAAGTGAATCAAATGAGACAGAGGTAATCATAAGCATTTCAACAAAGAATTTATGTATGAATAATGTTATTTAAAAAAAAAAAACAAAACCAACACATTGTTCCTGATACAATTATAAAGAAAAAAGCTGTTTTGCTTTCAGAACCTGGAATACAGACCAGCTGGCTATAGTATGGAGGAGGCATGTCCAGCAACAAACACAAAGGCATCATTACAAAACACTGGGCCACGCGTGCAGCTGCATTTGGTAAACAGACTTAGCTAGGTGTGCCTGCAGGGATCCTGGCAGTAGAGAAAACCAAAGTTTGAGTCTGAAATGCAAACAACATGCCTTGAAAGCAGGTAGATAACAGAGAGAATAACAAGGAGAGGGGGCAACAAAAAGCGAAGGTAACTCAAGCCATTCAAGGAAGGAAAAGGAAGGTAGAAGTACATGCTCATCTACCCAATTACTCTTGATGCTGCCGCCCAAATTGTAATTCTCTACCATTCTGTTGTTTCCAATGTAAACATGAAATATGGTTCCCCTCATCCTAAATATGAGCAGCTAAATACTGAATCAACAGTTGCATACATTGAAGTGCTGCACTGCACATCTTCTCTGGCATTCATTCCACAAAATGTGTGCAAGATACCTAGCTTGTCCCCTCTCCTCCTTTCTCAGCCATGGAGTGTGTGAAGCAACACTCTGGGAAGAGGAATTGGAATGCTCTGAGCTCTGACCTCATTTATGCAGATGCTGGAAGTTCTCAGAAGGTCTTTCCACAGAAGGATGCCAAGGCAATGACCACTGGCTCCCCTGGGATAAGGCTCATACCGAGGTCTACTTCAGTTTGCAGTCATCCTTTGAAAAACCTTTTCTGGATATTTCTGCATTTAGGAAATGACATGCAAATGTCAGCAAGTGGCATGCTGTGCTTTGAAAACATGCATGTGACGGAAAAAGAGAGTATTTTCTAGCAGAGGTCCTCCACTCCACTTTGATCTAGTCTGATTCAGAAGTAATGCTGGCATGCTGACCTACAAATCTAGTTTAAAAAGGAAACACCCTCAGTTGCTCTATTTCTAACATCAGACAACTTTAGCTCTCTTCAGGAAGAAGTTCCCGGGCTTGGATTGTCTGCTGAACCGCTTCCACCTGGCAAGAAAAATGTCTGTCACAGAGCCAGTTACAGCTCACTGGTTCTCAGAACCAATTCTTTCACTCTGGGTTAGATCACCCTGCAGGCTCCTCAGCTTCTACCACCTACTGGAGCTCCTGGGTTTATCCGCACGTCACATTTCCAAAAGTTGGCACACACTTAAAACTGTGGGGCTTTATGTCAGCTGGAAATCCACTATCCTAAAAAAGTCTCATTTTGAATTTGGTTTTCAGAAGCAATGTGCATTCATTTCTTCCTCTCACTTCCATCATATTTTGAATACTCAGCACCATGTCTAAGAAAGCCCGTCAACTTCACTTTTTCTGAGGATCTCTAAAATGAGTAGCATATACTGAAGAAAAAAAAGAGAAAGTAATGAAATATAATCTTAGTGTGCTCAACTCCACCTTTCCTGTGGCACTGAGGTACATACTCTGTTGTTCTGGCTGGTCTTTAAATCTAGTGAGGTCAGGACTGGTGCCCTGAAATAAAGCCTGCTTGCCAGACAACTGCATCTCAATTGCCAACACGGTTTTATTTTGTCTGGTGGAGTGGAAATTTGGCAGTGAACAATTTTCCCAAGTCTCAAACCACTGCAGGACTTTAAGCGGAGGAAATTTAAATTCCAAAGCTGAGTGAGCAGGGCTCTGGTTCTGATTGACAAACTAGGAAATGTTCCCATTAACCACCTAAAATGCACTCTCAGGTTAGTCATAAAAAGCAGCTGAAAGCTACCATGGTACTCGGAGCCCATCACTACTATGCGTTTGCTGAAATTAAAGGTAGAAAGAAGGAGAGGAGCAAAAACACTTCTTTCTTTTGTTGCGAGAATATTGACAACTCGCAATTTTTAAGAGCAAATTCAGAATTCCTTTCAAATCACAAGGTTGGGCAGACTACTGAAAAAATTCAACAGTGAAAAGTCCTGGAGCCAGTCAGCTTCAAGAGGTTTAAACTCTAAGAAACATCTCTATAGGTTGAACTGGAAGAGTTTTCAAACTGCCTTCCACTCACTGAATATGAGACACAAGCCTGAAAATAGGTAGCACATTGAAGGGTTAAGACACAGCATTAATTACACAAATCCAAAGGTCCAGTTCATTCCTCTGTGAATGAAACTACTCAGCTGAAGAAAAAGATATTTTTATAAGCTTCAGAAAGTATATTTTAAGGTCCCATTTCTTTTTCCTATAGAGATGTCTTCATTAATTTTACCGACAGAACAGATTTTGCTACCCCTATTGCACTCCTATATCTACACACTAAGTAAATATCTTGCAGCATGGATATTTCTCTTAAATACAACAACATTTCTTGCAAGGCAATGTTCTAACAGTTACAGAAAATCCAATGTTTGATCTCATTTCAATTGTCCCATTCAGAAAATTTTAAAACTTACTTGTAATTGTGGTCCTGCAACATACTTCTCCTAAAATAACACCAAATGAATCAATATAGAAAAGTTTGGGATGAAGATGTCAAGGTTATGAACCTCAGAGAATTGACATATAATCTAGTATACTGAGTGGGATATTTCCTACTTTCAAGTGACAGCTGTGTGAAGTGATGTGTTCTGATATGTCTTTCACACTACATGTAATTACTTTAAAACAAAAGTTCATAAGGCAGTAAAATTTTGTTCCACTCATTATCCCAAAGGCATCTCTACAGTGGTGAAATAACCTGATTTTGTGCCTGCAAGCCAATCTGAACAGGATGTGTTTGCCTTGGATCCCAGTTTCAGTTAACATTCAGTACAGCAATAGTATGAATTTTGATTGATTAAGCATGTGGATAGTGTTTGCTCTCATCCATCTGAGAAAGATGGTGTAAATGTAATGCTAAACAAAGAGCCCTCAGCTACAAATCATGGGAGTCTAACATACTCAAATTTTGTTCAGACTAAAAAATGCAAACCCATCTCACAATTATGATTTCCCATAAATCTTAATAGTTTCTTCAATCCTTTATCTACTAGAAGAAGCTACCTTAACCTAGCTATTCCAGAAGACTATTTAAATGGAAACAGATAGGTGTATAAAGTTGGAAGTGTCTTAGGTACCTGCTGGTATGACTCATCTCTCTAAAATGTTTCTCCACTGTTTGGAAAACAACAATAACAAAAATAACAACAACAACAAAACAAGACAAAATAAAGACATTCTACTCTTCATATTGAAGGTAGCTATGTAGCATAACAATGTGAGAGAAGAGGAAAAAGGATGAAAGGATAAACTTCTGAGTTTAACAAGAATGGACAGTTGGCTGAGTATGAGCCAGCAGCGTGCCCAGGTGGCCAAGAAGACCAGTAGACCAGTGGCATGCTGGCTTGTATCAGGAAAGTTGTGGTGAGCAGGACTAGGAGAGTAATCCTGCCCCTGTACTCGGCACTGGTGAGGCCTCACCTTGAGCACTATGTTCACTTTTGGGCACCTCAGTACAGAAAGGACAATGAGATGGTGGAGCAGGTCCAAAGAAGGCAATAAAGCTTGTGAAGGGCTTGGAAAATAGGCCCTATGAGGAGAGACTGAAGGTACTGGGGCTGCTTAGTCTGGGGAAGAAGAGGTTGAGGGGAGATCTTACTGCTCTCTTTGCACCAGTATCTGGAAGGCGCTTACAGCGAGAGAGGGGCCGATCTCTTCTCACTGGTGACAGGTGACAGAATGAGCGGAAATGGCCTCAAGATGCAACAGGATAAGTTTAGGTTGGATATCAGGAAACACTTCTTTACAGAAAGGTTTGTTAAGCGCTGGAATAGGCTCCCCAGGGCAGTGGCTGAGTCACCATCCATGGATGTGTTTAAAAACCATTTGGATGTGGTGCTCAAGGCCACGATTTAGTGGAGGGCTGTTAGAGTTAGGGTAGTATGGTTAGGTGGTGGTTGGACTCAATGATCTTAAAGGTCTTTTCCAATTTTATGATTAAAAAGAAACGTATATAAGCATGACTTCCTGCACTTCAACTCACTTAAGTTCTCACGGAAAACATGACAGAATTTTTCCTCTTTCACAGCCACATACACAAGACTTAAGTCATTCTAGATTTAAAAGCATATCTTACCTTGCTCACAGAGAGCACCGATATAGCTCGGTAGACACAGGCAAGTAAAAGTATTGAGGCCATCTATACATGTGGCTCCATTGCGGCATGGGTTAGACTGGCATTCATCAATATCTACAACATACAGATAAAAATGTTTTTATAATTCACTCAGCTATCAGAAGGGAAATGTTATTCTGCCTTATTCATAATTATTACTTGGACAAGTTCACACCAAAAAAATGAAGTATTGCGAAAGATCCAAGAGAGTGGTTTTATTTGCATGACAGCAGATTTCATACACATTTCCTTTCTCTTCATCCCAAAAGCAAGAAGCAGTTTCTTCAGTAAATGTGACTTTACTGATCCAAGAATCCTGCACTCCTGCTTTAATTTGTAAATATTCAGCACTGCATTGTATAGCTGAGAAAGAAGTTATCTTGCACAGCAGGACCACTATCAGTAGAGAATTTTGCCTGGATTTGTGACCATCACACAAAAAAATTCTCATCAAACACTGGAAACCTCAAATATCTTCACAAATCTCAAATGAGAGGAAAAAAAAAAATATTCTCTGATCTTTGGCTGGTAACCAGGGGATTCCTTGACAAAGAGAAACATCTAAGATGCAGTATCTAAACTGTGACTTCTAGCAGCAACAACCCACTAATGAACTACAAATTTCATCCATGTAAGCCAGGAAAAATACTGGCTAAGTATTTTTTTAATCATCTATCTTCCTGCAGAAAACAAATGAAACCATAGTAGTCCTGATAATTGTTCTGCACTGATATCAATCTTTGTCTTTTTTTCTCCCCAGTATATTATAAGTGGAATTCATTTTAGCAATATTGCATAAGGTTTTTTTCTTTCATATTCAGTGGATGACAAACAAACCCATGATACTGATCAGGGAATTAAATTAAAAACTTTTCCAAAGACTAAACTTGTGCAAAAGTTGTATACAAAATAGCCACACTGCTAGTTTCATCGTAATTTGGCTTGTTGGTTTGAAAGGAAAAGAAAGGAAAAACTGTTTATCCTGAACTGTATGGGTGAGTTTCTCAACCCAAGTTCATAGCACAGAAATCCAGGTGTCACAAGCAGTTTGAAGAGATCCTCTGCTAAAAGAGTTATTAAAATACTAACCTTTACCAGAAGTGCGTCTGATTATGGTCATACTTAAAATTTTCTTGAAAAAATACCAGCTAACATTCAATGGTTATATTTGGGTCTCGGCTATTTTACCAGTCTTTAATATAATTACATGATGCTTTTAAGGAATTATCCTGAATAAACTGATTTTACTTAATGTATTTAGGAATTTAATGTTTGTGCTTCTAGGTGATTCAGTTATAATTCACTTACATTTGTGAGTGCACATGCTAGTGCACACTACAGGCAGAGAGAAAAGGGGACAGTGGACCTATTTGTGTTCTCTTCTTAAGTAAGGCTTTACTGCAGAATATTTTCATATGTTCATGTTTTCTTCAACTTAAAAAAAAAAACAACAACCTACTTTTGCAAATCTCACGTATGAAAACTTTATACTTAAATTAATCTAAAGACAATCCAGTATCTTGATGACATCAACTTACCTAATTCACACTGCTCACCATTGAAACCTGGCAAACATGTACAAATGTAAAATGAACCACGTGGATAGCAGGTACCACCATTAAGGCAGGGATTACTTTTGCATGGATCTTGTCCTGTTAAGTAGAAAAATAAAGTTTACCCTGTGGTCCCAAAGTGCTGATATCTTTTCGAATTTTTGGAAAAATAAATCTTTCTTCATTTTTGTACTGATATTGCAAGACCTACTATTGTTACAGAAACTACAATAATAAGATAGAATATTAAGATACTTTTGTAAAATAATAAAGTTCATTTTCAGGCATCACTATTTACAACTTCAAAAATTACATGGCATTCACTGTGAACCAACATAAATAATTTTCAGAATCTGTACTACATTTGGCAGTCACAATGATCTACTGAGGATTTAGTCAGCATGACACGACAATTAATTATAGCTGAAAATAGTTAAACATAAGCAAAATGAATGGAAAATGCTTTTGCTTTTTTTGAACAGGGTTAGTTTATGTAGAATGACTGGGTACACAGAACATATATCTCTTGAATATACTGCCTGCCTGTTGATGGTTCATTTCATTATATTCAAACGATCAGTGCACACAGATTCTTATTTCTTTGAAAGTATGTTTTCATTCATGTACATTTCTCACCTTTCCTTAAACCACACTTCAAGAATACAAATAAAGGTACTGAGTACATTTGTAGATGAACTAAACATTAAGATAAAAGCTTACCTGCTGTGAAATCCTCAGGTTTTACAGGAGTTATCATTAAATAGATTTTTCTTGCAGAGGTGACTTCTAGTGATGTGTTTTTCAATTAAGTTTAAATACCTAGGTATTTGCAATTGATTTAATGCCTAGGAGCAATCACTCACACAAAAGTTCACTAGACAACGATTCATATCCACTTCTCAGCATTAGAGGAAAATTATTAAGACAACCCTTTTGGGATACAAGAATAAAGACCTAACTTACAAAATGGGTAAGAGTTTTGTCATCTAAGTTGATTCAAAGACAGGAAAAAACTTTATATTTTGGTTACATTTTCCCAAAGTGGTTTGGCTATTCTTTATAAAATAAAAGATAACATCTGTTTTACCCTTTCAGGTTTTTATGGAAGCAGTGTTCTTAAGGTACCAAATTCCCTATCTACTCGCTGGAGGTAAACTAAGTTCTGTTTGAAGCCTCCAAGAGAAAATCCCCCTTTATAAGTTTGGGCATGTAAGTAAGTGGGCAGACTCTTGCTCCAGAGGTTTTCAAAAGAATCTAATAATCTTAAAATAGAGTTCTTTTAGGACTGCTTATGTCTAAATCCAAAAAGCAGACCAATGTTAAGCACGTATTTTTACTGTGCATGTGTTTATCCACAGATAATTTTCTGGTAAACATGTTCAAATTCATAGCTACCTGGATTATCTGAAGATATATAATAGAAAGCTATGTAATTTTAAACTTGCCTTTTTCTTTCTTCAGCTATATCTAGATAAAATACATTGAAGTTATACTCCTCATAAAGATCCTACCTGCACCATCTGTGTATTTGATTAAATGGTGCCTAATAACCATTAATGTAAACCAAAATATTGTAGCAAATTATGTCTAACAAG
This sequence comes from Lagopus muta, assembly GCF_023343835.1. NCBI lineage: Eukaryota > Metazoa > Chordata > Aves > Galliformes > Phasianidae > Lagopus > Lagopus muta. Next base: position 62,103,209 of record NC_064472.1, read on the forward strand.
AAGATTTATAATTTATGAAAGATAGATGCTTTATTAACTAGGTAAGCTACAGATAATCTGAATTCATGAAGCCTCAGTTTCTTCTTGGAAAATTACCTTGTAGATTAAGAAAATATATTTTTAATGGAAAATTCCAGTACTTAAAATGCAGCTAGATCTGCTCTGCAAAGTAATAATACTCTGAAAATCCTACCTGTAAACCAGTTGTATAAGTGCTATCATCATGCAAACACAGAACAGCTATCAGATAAAATAACTGCATATATCTTCATAAAAAACTGGAAAAATGAATAATCACAGCTGAATTCTCTATCACAATCAGTGTTATCATCCTGACTTTTAGAACTTGCTGGGCAGCCCAAGTCTGATCCAGAGCTTCACGATGCAAACACTCAGGAAATATCACTGACTTGAGTTTTGGTCTCCCATCCTCCTTCATTTTGTCACAGTAGAGTTTACCATCATACTGATTTCAGGCTTGAGGGTCATGAGTTCTGTTGTATTTCATTGCCATATCTCTTATCAGAGTTAAGATATTCATTTACAATTATCATAACAAATATATATAACAGTGATCATATGTGGAAGTTACCTGGAATTTGCACTGCTGTGCCTTCAACTGAACCCATACTTGTGCCAATCAGGAAATCTGATCCATTAGTGACTTCCGGAAGAGAAAATGATGAAGTTACAAGTTCAATAGTATTTAGCTCCTCAGAGCTTATTGTTGACTGTTCATTTGAATAAGGATTATTTCCAGGGGCTGCATTGTTTGTTGCAATGTTAGAAGAAACTGTTGTGATCTCCTGTCGACCAAGCAAAGCTGACTGTGTTTCCAAGCTTCTGTCCAAAGGCTCTAAAGATGAAGTTAGCATTGTAACCGTTTCCTGGTCAGGTTTAAATACTCCAACTTCTATACTGTCAGGTGAATCTGAAGCAGGTGTGGATGAAAGCCTTGGTGTCTCTCTCTCAGTACTCCTATCACTTTCTTGACTGGGATTTTTCACTCTCTCTGAAGAAAATTCAACTTCTATGGTGCTAAGTTTTGGAATATCTGTGCTTGTTCTTTCTCCAAAATTCAGAAAAGCAGTAGGGTAGTCATGTATTGATGGAGAATCTCCAGAAACAGTAGCATTTTCCTCAGTAATCAGATCATTTACAGAAGATTCTGTCTCCTCTGACCTCTCTGTTACAAGTTTATTAAAGTGAGGAGTACTTTCAGTAGTTACGCTTTCTGATTCAGGCTCAAAAGAAAACTCTATCAGAGAAGACTCTGTTGTATCTAGGTCTGTTGTGGGTGGTTTATAAGTTGCTGCAATATCAGAACTAACCTCTTTGAAAGTTCCATCTGATGAGTGATCAGACTGATCCGAATCCTTTGCAGATGATGTACTTGGAATGATTACCTCAGGATATTCAGATACTCCGTTAACTAACTGAACAGTTACCGAGGATTTGGGATTTTGAGAAACAGAATTTAAACTTACTGAGTCTGTTTCTTCATACTCTGCTGCTGACGCTGATTTTGTTTGCACATATACTGTAGAGTGCTTTTCTTCACTACTGCTAGATGATACAGTTGCATGTTGGGACATACTCTGTGTGGTGACCATACTTACATCAAATGTGTCAGTTGTCAAAGCCTTTTCTGTCTCCATAGTCAAATCTGGTGTGAGGGAAGGAACCACAGGCTTTTTATCACCTGATTCTTCTTGGCCCATTCCAGAAAACCCAGTTACAGACATTGTTTCACTTTGATCTGTTACTATTTGGTTGTTTGCTGAAGTATAAAGCTCATGCATATCATCTGCACTGCTTGTGCTTCCAACATGTTTAGCCTCGAACTCAGATTCTTTAGAGTCATGAGGCATATAGGGGCTTACCAGCGCGGGTACTGTTGGAAGGAAAATTCCCAGTTCATTGAGTATGGTAGTTGTGAGAGTTTCTGTTGCAAACTGCATAGCATACCCTGAACCTACATCCTTGTCTACTAATTTTGGTCCATGTCCAGCTGTCACCGGTTCACTATTTGGCTGAATGGAAGTAGTCAAAGAAAGATTATCACCAGATCTAGATATATTCTCTTCAATTATAGAAAAATTAAGTGTTGAATCATACTTATCCTCTTCAGCTTTCATGCTATCATCACTGCCATACGTTGACTGTACGGCAAGATTTGGCGTTGTCTGCACACTTATTATATCTTCAGGCATTGACTTGGAGTGATCCATGTCTATAATAGTTGTTTTTTCTGATGGGATTTGAAGTCGTTCTTCAATTAGTGTAATATCACCATAAACAGAAACATTCAGTGTAAGATGTCTTCTATCATCAACCACTGGAATAATATCCAGTGACATCCCAGTATCACTTGTCAGCTCTTCTGATGTAGCTGTCTTTGGATCAGCAGCAGTTTGATTTGCCACAATCTCTTTTTCTTCTGTAAAAAGTGAACCTAATCCTGTGATCACAGTCTGTGATCCATCTCCTGGTGCATCTGTTGTCATCACTTTAGGATAAATTTCCTCAGGAACCTGAGATGAAGCAGTTAGTTCGACTTCTGTCACAGGAGGTATTGTAAAATGAGTAAATGCATCAGGGGGAAATGAATCTGAAACACCATCCTGACCAGATCCCTCTCCAGAACTTTCAGGAAATATTCTGCTTGGCATTTTTGTTGCTGAGGTTGAAAGAGATTTTCCCATTTCAAGATAAGGAGTTTCACTCAGTATTACAGAAACAGGAGTTACGTCATTTGTAGCCAGCATATGTGAAGATTCCTCATGAGAAACATCTCCAGGAGTAGCTATTGGCCTGTTTGTTTCATTTTCTCCCCTCCTATGGTCCATTTCCTTATTGTAAGGTTCTTCAATCACAACAAAATAATGTGTTATCTCTTTGTCTTTAGAGTTGGAGCGATTGGAACTCTCTTCTTCTAAAGCTGGGGAACTGGTGGCCATTGAGTATGCAGTTTCTGTCAGCAGCTCTGCTGCAGTAGTTCTAATTTCTCCATTAATTTCAGCACTTGATTCAGTGCTTTCACTTTCAAAGACTTGTGTCATGTCAGTGGAAAGTTTGGGTCCTACACTTGCAGGAAGAAAAGACTGAGGACTTAAAGTATTTGTGGTTTCTTTGACAGCCAGTGACTCCACTGAAGAAATAACAGTAAACTCATCTCCCGATCCTTGTCCTGAAAATAATGGATCACTGATGAGATCATTGTTTGTTGGTTTTTCTTCTTTAGGTGTCAGGAGTAATCTGGGAATATCTTCTGTGGGAAAAATATTTTGTACCAACTTCTCTTCTTCCTCTGTACCTGCAACAGGAGAACTTAAGTATTTCCTTTCAATTATTGCAGACTCAGTAACTCTGTCATTATTAAATGGCAACAATATTTTTTCACCAGATTCAGCTTCTACTTTGTTTTCTTCTGAATATGGTCTGATAGTAGGAACATCTAAAAATTCCACATGTTCATGGTTAGCCTGTGTACTTCTGAAGAATGGATCCTCCATTGCTTCTCCAGAAGATTCTATTGCTTTTGTTGAAATTTCCCTTGACCTGTCTTGCCATGAGTGCACATCTTCTGACACAGGAAGATTTGTAGCGAAAGATGTCACTGTCAGCTCATTAGCTGTTTTCTCTTCCATTTTTGTATCAGTTACAGTTCGCAAAATGGTGATGTCATATTCAGGATTTGTGACTAGCTCATTAGGTTCAGCAGTGAAGGCATGAACCACAGCAGATGGCATGCTGACAGCTTTTCTGTCATACTGCTCTTGTGGTTCTGGTTTCCCAGTGGGTAAAATTGATGCTTTTGTAAATGATTCAGTTAAAGTTTCTGCTTCTCCAGATCCCTGATCAAAAAGTGAAAAATGCACTTTTTCCGTAGGTTCATTAGACATTAGTTTTGTGGTGCTGCTGTCAGCTTTGAGTTCTTCTCCAGAGCCATGCTCAATCATTAGAATTTTACCCAAAGAAACGGTTGAAAAGCTACCTTTTCCCTTTTTGCTTTCTGTAGACTCAGTTACTGCTTTTATGCCATCATATGTCACCATGGTGTCAAGAGTACTGTTATTAACAACTGATTCTGGAGATGACGTGACTTCAGCTCTTTGTAAATCCTTTGTTCTAATTACTGGTGCAACATGAGATGTTACCTCTCTTCTAGAACCAAGTCTTGGTTTATTGTCAGAAGGAGCTGTGTGAGTTGGTTCTGCTTCTTGTGTTTGTTCTCCTTGGTTTTCTGTACTAAAGACATTCTCAGACATCTGAATTGCTACTTCAGAATCCTTTGTTAAGCCATCTGACCCAGTACTTGAAACTGATGTTGCTGGTTCACTTCTTCCTATGTGCTCTTCATATTCTGTTGTGGCATTCTTCAGTGAAACATTGATGACATAAATATTTCCTTCATATCTTACTGTTTGTGTTTCCATGATAGACCTTGATGGAACTGAAGTCAAAGCAGCAGACTCAATGATAACATCTATGTCTCCAGAACCTGAATCAGTAAACGGGGAGTCAGTACTTACCACTTTTCTTGTGGGACTCCCTGAAAATAAGTCTGCTGGTTCTTCAGCTGATCCTTCATTTACAAAAAGCTTCTTCTCTCTCAAGAAAGGAGAGGTGGTAACCTTTTTGATTTCAGAATGCATGGTACCTGTTACTGGTACTGTTTTTCTGAGAGGGATCTGTTCCTGACTTACAGTTCTGACTTCATTAGTAGTGCTTCCAAGCTCACCCAGTTCTGATTTTCCCTTTGCAGCAGTGACTGAAATTTCCTGACTTGAATAAACAGTAGTCTGTAATTCTTTTTCATCTTCAACTTTCTTTTCAGTTGCAACAGAGCTGCCAACTAGTTGCTCCGTAATTAATTCAGACACAAAATTGGTGGAAACAGTTGCTTCAGAACTTTGATCAAAAGTAGAATAAAGATTTCTTCCTCCTCCAGGCAAAGCAGAGGTGATTTCTGAAATGCTTACAGAAATTTCTGTTGGCAGTAATGTGCCAGAACCCAGAGAAATATCTTGCACTGAAAGTGTTTCTGCAACTGCTGTTTCTGTTGTGGCTGAAGCTAAAGTGCTGTTCTCTTCTACATCCCCAGAACCTTCTAGAACTAGAAAAGAAGAAGCACTCTTCTCAGTCTTTGTTGCATAAGTTGTTGCTTCCAGGTTGCTTTCAAAAGGGTATTCTGCAACAAGTTTAGTAGTCGATTTATAGTAATTTCCCGGAGTGGTGGTCCCATCTTTTGGAATAAAGTCTTTCACAGCTATGCCTACAGTAGCAGTATCAAAACCTGCACTTGGAGCAGCAGTTACTGCAGAACTTTCCACAGAAATGACACTAGGAACAGAAGTTGTACCAGAAAATTTTTCATTATCTTCATGACTTGACATTGTCACAATTTCTGTGAACACAGACCTAGACAAATCAGATTCAGTGGAGCCATCTCCAGAAGATTCACTAGCAATCAAAAGCAAATTTTTTGTGTCTTTGGTAGAACTCTCCTCAGAGCCATGCCACATTACAGTCTCCTTATTTTTTTGTGGCGACTGCTCATACATAGAAGTGAACTCTAAATATTTGTCTGTTGTGGTAACTTCTGATTCACCACTATATACTGGTTCTAACATTGCAACATCTGCTGTCGGTTGTGTGACTTCAAATGCCCCCATTACCTCTCCAGCTTTGCTTGGCTGCATTGTACCAGAAGCTTCAGTTTCAGATATTATAAAGGTATTTGTTTCATTGATTTGTGAAAAGGTTACATTTTTTGAATGTGCAACACTTTCAATTTGATCACTTCTTGCTTCCTCAGCTTTTGTACTTTTAGGTGCACTTGTCACTTGTTGCTTTCCGTTGATGAATTGCAAAGCTGGAGGAGTTGTAACATCAGTAGTATTTTCACAGTCTTCTTCCTCCTCTTCAAAGTCCATAAAGTTTGGAAAGAAAGGATCCAATATTATATATTCAGATGAATCCTGCACAGAGTCTGAAGTACAGGGTTCAGTCTGAGATGATTCTGCATCAGTATGGGGTTCATCTACTGCATGAGGAAGAATGTGGCGACTGAACAGATCCAAAAACTCATTCACCGGATGATCTGCAAAAAAAAAAGAGCTTTTCATAATCCCTAAGTAACAGTCATGGTTGTGCATTATTGCAGACACATGAAGTATGAACAATCCTCTAGAGCAAGACAAGAACAACAGAAAAGTCAAACAGCAAATTCAGTATATTCTTCCACTCACACTATGTTAAATGCTTCCACAGTGTTTTACTTTCTACTCAGACCTTCTGAATATTGAGTTCACTGCTTACGAAGTGCTGTCCACACCAGAGCTAACCTTTCCTGTGCTAGATAGGAGAGACAAGAACTATTTCTAGACCACAAGACTCTGGTTCCAACCTGCAACAAATGCTTGTGATGATTAGTGATGTTAGCTAACCTCCACTAAAACTGAACGTAGAGGAAGCTAAACAAAAGAGAAATCTAAATTAAAGTAGGACATAAAGAACATACCTTTATAGCTCCATTTATCTTCAGTATAGAGTAACTCATATTACTAGTAACACCATGAAAACCACACCATGTGCTCTATTATTTACACTTGGATCCTTGGTTAGCAAATAGTCTCACTTTACAAAGACGTTGCAATTTGCCATTCTAAATTTTATATAAAATAACAAAAAAAAATACCAGATTCAAAGATCAGTCATCATTCAGACATTAACATGAGTAAAGCCCAGTTATTTTTTTTCTGTTTAATACTCGCTTCAAAAGATTTATACGATCTTACAGACTACAGACCTCTCATCTTCTATCTAGGTAGCCAAGCAGATAAAAAGGAAGAAAGAAGTTCTATGTAGACACTACAAGCCCTCATGAATTCCCCTAAGACTTATGATCATAAAGTCCACTGGCACTTCATAAATGCACCTTCTCAGAACAAAGATTACTTAAAACCCTCTAATCTAGATAATAAATACTATCCTCACTGAAGGTACTCCATCCATCCATGCATACAGACAACAGATTGAGAGAATAAACAACAATTTTCGGGCTTTGATTAATACAGCACTTAGCCTACTGATTTGAAGCTAGAAACTTTGTTCCAAATGTTACTCCACAAACATATTCTGCTTCTGAGGCCATGTTCAAAGCCATTTTGTCCATAGTGAAGTTACACTTTGCTGGTATAAACTCGAATAACAAATGAACCTCTGTCTACAACTACCTGACCCAACATACAGGACTCTTTGCAGCACCATCGGTAATGGTTACTATCCAGAGAATACGTTTAGGTCTTTTAGCAAACTAAATACATGATAGAGCAAAATTTACAAGTATATCTTCCTCATTAGAACTATTTACACAGAATAAAAGAAATGAAAAACTAAGAGGAAAAGTATTTCATTTGTTTGAAGTAATCCTATGTATGAACATCATTTAAGCTCTGGGACAATTGAGCCCTCAGAGATAATCAGATGATAATTCTAGAGAAGTACGTATTAAAACATGTTGAACTGATGCAGAAAAAGATGTGAAAGGCTGGTGAATCTTTGGCTTGTTCTTTTAATGCATGCAAACTGTCTGCAACTCAGGTTTTTGAAAGATCACTGCAACTCAGTAGAGAATTAATGTTCTAGTTGTTCACCCTGTGCTTACTGCTAAACTTAGAATTACCACTAAATCTTCATTCTGATAAATCTCAAGCTGAAGAGTAATGGTATTTCACAAAGAAAAAGTATTAAGTGCAGTGAATCAGAGGCTATGACCTAATTGCTAAAGAATTTGGGAAAAATCAAGATCCATTCAGGTTGCACAGCATTAAGTTCAGGGCTCCCATTACAATGAAAAATATTGTCTTATACCTGATTCTGCCCAGCTATTGGGGTATTTTCCCAGTGAAGCCTGTAGTATCAAGGAATTGTATTTTCAAAAAAATTAGAAGCTCTTATTAGCACAAAATTGTACACTTTGTTTTCAAAATCCTAAACTGAAAAAATACACAAGAAGTCAATTAATGAAAAAGGGAATGGCAAGTTAAATCTGCTAGAGAGCTTTCAGAATTTGATTCTTGGTAAGTTCGCCATAATGTGAAATACAGAAATACACAACCAGAGAATTACAAATGAGAATATGTACAAACAAGAAAGATGGCTGTGTACAAGTTTATGAAATAATATGTATAAATACCCTAGTATATAGACTAACGTGGCATAAGCATTATTACAATTTCGCATACAGCTGTTAGGATTGTGTGCACAAAGAATGTATCCTTTTGCAAAGAACTGCACATATTTAAGAAAAAGAAAGAAAAAAAAAACAGGATGGAACAGGATAGGTTATAATTCGTAGGAGGATACCATGACTAACAAGTTCTGACCAGTGTACTGCTTTTTGTAGCAGTGCACACCTGGGAGTCCCTCAAATTACTAGCTCATGCTAAATCACAGTAGGTAATAAATTAACGAACAACATCTGTTCCAAATTTACCTAGAAGACATATACAAATTCTTACATATGCAAAGATCTCTATCAGACATTACTTCTACTTTGTTAGCTCTTTCAAGATCTCACATGCCACAAAGATCCACATAAAAGAACCTTGGCTATGGTGTGATGTTCAAATAATAAATTTTGAGAAGACCCTTTCATCAAATACTAAGTATTATTGTCTTGTTTTGTTTTTCCCATGGACAAAACTACCAGCTCTTAAGAAAATAATAAGGAATCCAATTGAAGTATTTTTTATTAAAATTTCTTCTCCAGAAAAGTTTTGGTTATTTAAGTTGCCAGCACTCAGCAGTAACAGCTATAGTAAATTGTCTTAAGCCTTAGAGATGAGCAATAATCTAACAAACAATATAAGCTCATATATCTTGTAATCTTGTCCTCTAAGAATAAGCAAGACTTTAGGATGAAAACTTACGTACAATCATTAGATGTGAATAGGGAGGGAAAAGCAGATGGTCAGGGCAGACACACAAACACTCGCAATAGCTTTAAGCTGTCTAGATGTAGCTGAAAGGTGCTGTCTATATTTATGTTTGTGCCCATTTCATCTGCAGGGAAAGACACATACATTGGAGCCTGTTAATAAGGTGGAGTGAGGACAAGGGAAAGGAATTCAGTTCCTAAATGCTCTTATCAATAGTTCACACATTACAATGACAGATGAGACAAAAGGAGCACTCAAAGAGGTTCAAAGAGGTGCTCTTCTATTACTCTCAGAAGAAAGTAAGAACAAGCAATTAAAAAGTAGTCTAAACAGGGGTAGTAGGTCTACATTGCCAGTCCAACAGAGATTTGCCAGTAAAGCCTTTTGTGGAGAAAACTGAAGAGATATGCAGTGAAATAAAGATGAAATAGATAGGTGGATAGGTTTACATGCAGCCTACTGTGCTTCTTAATTGATTTAATGCATTTAGATGTTTTAAATTACCTGCATAGCATAAGAATCTATCTCAGAATATGTGTAACTGTGTATAAGAAATGGAAATTCCCTTGCTCCAGGCACTTTTTGGACACAAGAGAATACTACTGAAAACCACAGAGCAATGGATGGAGATGGCATTAATTTCCATTTCATCCCTTCTCATGATCCTTGGCTCTACAGTCAAATTAATTTTCACAGACTCAATGACAAGAATTCCCCAAAGTTACTCACTGCTGCCTTCCACACATGTAAATAATGTATAACATGTGATATCAGTTGTTGGTGTTTTTTTTGTTGTTGTTGTTGTTTGTTTGTTTGTTTTAAACAGTATTAATATTCTACAGAGAATTCTAAAAGACTTTTTCAAGATCATTTGGGAGGGGGGCAGGCATTAGAGGGGGCTTTCCCTCTAAAAACCCTTCTGATAAACAACTGAATTAGAGTAAAAAGTTAAATGAAAAACAGATTCTGATTTTTTCAAACTTTTAAAAAACTTAAATATAAAAACCAGTAGGCTTATGCACTAAGCATATTCTTGTCTTTTTCATAATCAGAAAATTAGCATTCAATCTGACATTCTGCAAACAGCACAGTTTCACCTGTGGATTTCTGCAACTTCTCCACTTATGGTGAAACTTCCAAAGTTATGTGCCAGAAGTAATAGTTCTTTGTTTTGTGGGACTAAAGGTCTGATAAACCCATGGTATCCACTGAAAGATTCACACAGTGTTCTGCGGACTTTGATTGAGGCCCTGCATTTTGTTTAGAATACAGATAAAAAGAAAAGATAATTTTAGAAGAAGACCAAAAACTTTTTTGGACTGTTTGTCTTTTAAGTGTGAGTATCATTCCATAGTGGGACACTATCACAGATTACATAGCATTCGCTATCAAGAATGCAGAGCCAGAAGGCTAGGATGAAAGAAACAAGATAGTTTGCATTACTCTTATTTATTCCTGCATTTCATAATCAGGAAATTTTTGTTTTGGCTCCATCAGAATTATATCACAGTGGATTTAGTTCATATTATGACTACAATTACAATACAATATTGTATATATGTGTCTTCATCACATTTCTGTAAACGTGACATTTAGTGACTGTTTTAAAACGAAATGTTTTTATCTTGCAATGCAAATTAAAAAAAAAAATAACCTTTGGCTCAGAAGGAAAAGTGATTAACGATTTACGACAAAAAATGCAGAATCCTCCCCTCCTTTTTTTTTCCTTAGTACAGTTGTTACATTCCATGCTTTGCTGGTTACATCACCTTATTTCTTCCCCACAGCTATATACTCTGCGCTTAATTTCAGGTACCTCCGCTTCTTTGCTACAGTTGGTCAGCACAGTACAACAACCACCAACTCCTGAAGACCCCCATCACATGTGCTTTGATAAACATGCACCTCAGCAACAGCCTTGAACATCACCTCCAATAGACCACATGCTCTGGGACTATCGTTGGGTGTCTGGGGTGGGGAATAGGGGATAGACAAAACTGTAATCCCTAGCACTGTGGAAGAACAGATCATCAGCTTGGGCAAGCTGATAAAAGAACTCAAGGTCAGAGATCTGAAGCTGATGGTTCTGCAAACCATCCATTGATTAGACTTCTAGAAAACATTCTGAAAAAGGCAATGCAAAGCATGATTGTATTTCAAAAACATGCTATGGAAAGCACAATGTCAGAAGTGAGGACTAGGTGCAGAAGCACAAACCAGTATCTGATTCATTTTTGTATATTCACAAAATTTAGCCTAGCTTCCCGCATGAGATAGGTCACAGAATTTCACTAAGTCCAACCTTACACAGTGGAAAAACAATGCTTGAATAATCGATTCAAACATGCATGTCTATGAAGAGTCTCTGAAGGCTTTTATGTGTTGTCCAAAAATTCATGCATGTTTGTGAGACACACCTGATAGGTTAGCAAGTGTGACCTCCCAACAGCAAACACAGAATCACTGGACATAAATTCAGACAGCAGATATTTCCACTCCTTCTATAAAATATTTAGTAATCCTCAAAGTAAGGGGTCCAAACTGAATTATTTGAACTGTGAAAAAATTCACTGAGGGCTCACATCTGGGCTTTGGAGAAGACCAAGCCTGAGGAATGACTAAGAGCTCCAAATGACACACTGACTCCCCAGAGCTCTCAGCTCTGCAGAGGAGCATCACTGCAGCTGAATCTGACTCAGTAGTTTGACGACTACGGCTTTCTGAAAATCTTCCAGTGAAAGAAAGCCCCGTCAATCCCATAGTAATGTGTCAGTCTCAATGAATATTTCAATTTAAAAGCGTGATGAAGGAGTGGAGGAGCAATTTGACAAGATGGCCTTCAATTAAAAAAACTGAAAAAAGTCTCTAAAGTTTCAAGAACTGAAATGTAGAATGACTTCTTTTTCAAAAAAAAAAAAAAAAAAAAAAAAGTTTACATTTGAATTGATATAGAATGCTTCTGTTTTACAGAAATAAAACATTCTGATAACATCTTTTGGACTCTTTTTCGTTTCATAGAGAGGCTTTTTTAAAATTATTATTATTATTCTTTTCATCTCATTTCAAAAGAAATAATATTTTGAAATACAGACATTTCCTGCTGAAGGAAAATTCCAAGTGTCAGTCTACAGTATGTGCAATTCCTCTAACTTGTGCCATCTTGTAATACCATTAACCTACCTAAGCAAGGTCAAAGTGCAGCAGTGCTCCAGGCATACCTCATCTCCCCCACCAGAAAAAGGTGGGAATGCTGCCAAGGAGCTGGTCTGAGTTGTTAAAGAAACATGGCTACTACTATACACACCTGAGTAAAAGACAACAAAGACAAGTCCAGAAATAATTAAACTTTTGATTATTTTAATCCTTTTACTTTTCATTAACATGCACAACATGTATAATGAGGTCTACTTAAAGACAGTTTCTTGATTACTCTTCAGTCTAAATAAATAAAGGGTTTTATTTAGTTCACTTGAAAGTGCTCCGCAGTTAGGTATATATTTATGTAAGTTTTGTTAACTTTGGCTCCCATTAGAAAATTTTAAGGACGTAACGTACGTTTCCATTGGGGTTTTTTGGTTGCTTTTTTTTTTTTTTTTTAATCAAGTTTAATAAAAAAAATTTTTTGCTTTCCATCTGACAGTCAAAAGAGAAGTTACTATTCCTCACATCACATTAGTCATTTTGAAAAGAAAAAGAAAAAGAAAGAAAAGAAAAAAAAAATCAGATATAAATTCTATACATTGAGCTTGAAAAGAAATCTAAATCATTTCAAGCAAATATCTGGAAGCAAATATTGGGAAGGAAGAGTTTGTGTACAGCTGGATGGGTAGGAGTTGAAAGCAATTCAAGGTAGGTGGTCAGCTTTGTCTCCTCAAATTGACTTCACCATTCTGCTTTACCTTATTTGAGTACCTCTGTTTTCATGTGAGATACAGCCCTGCTGAAAGCCTTAGTATCAATTGCTGGCATTAAGCTGCAGCCTTTTTCAAACTATGCCATTCCACATGTTCACACTTGACTGAATTGTTGGCCATGACCAGAAACACCTGTGTAAAGGGTGTCACTCATCTGGACATCTGTTTTGCACAAGGCTCTGGACTGCATCGTTTTGTTTCAGCATCCCTGCCAAATTTTGGAGTAATAGACATGATGATGTAAAAACCATGTCAGAAATAAAGGAACTGTTTTATTATGAAAGAGTATCATGAAACCTTCTGGCAGCCTTTGGCGTTTCCTTCAGCCTCATTGCTTCCTGCTTTCCCCCCCTGACACAATGGTGAGCTTGTTAAGAAAAAACAGATTGAGTAAAATGTCAAGTTGTTAAAAACGGCACTTTTACAGTGTCAAGTCTGAGCCCCTGCAAGTGCAGGATATACTTTCCTGGATAACAAGTGAGTATTTGCCATACAATATCCTAAGGACAACTATTTTGTTCCCATTTCCTCTCCACTCCAATATTTCATTAACAAAACTATGTTCCAGACAGCAGCGTCTCACTCCTGAGCATCCTTCCAACAATGACATTTTACTTTATGCCCATGGAGAAGACACTTCTAAAACTCTGCAGGGCTAAACAAACCCAAAACAAACCACTGGCAAGTACTACATCCGTTTCTGCAGCTAAAATCCTAAACAAAGTAAAAAGGCAAAATGTGCAGCCTGGATTAGCCGTTCTGCCTGTTATTTATAAAAGTCCAACTCCAGAGGCCAGCTCACCAGGGCAGGCAGAAAATTTGGCTGGGAAAGGAAGACAACCACTCACCAAAACTTTAGCTTTGATCCCATGGGTACTCTTCCATGGTAAAGAAGGAAACAGGTCTTGCCCTTTGCTAGCTGTCATTTACATGAGGGCAACCCCAAAATGCTTCTGTCACTACACATTTGGAACAAGTCAGAATCAATTCCATCCCTTCTAATGTGGGAAACGACTGCCCCTTCCCAGCAAAAAAATGACCTGTAGCCACAAAACTTTGGACCAAAACATCAAAATGCGACAGCCACAGTGCTAAAGCAGATGTCCATGAGACATGAAACGCCCAGTAATTAATGCTCAATCCCATGGTAAATGTCAGCAATCTTTGGCTTTAGCAACAAACTTAAGAGTAGACTCCCTACTGTGTTAGTTACCAAAAAATTTAAGTTGACTTCATATTAATGTAGGAGTAATACAATTGTTTTATGGAGTACACGTGTGCTCAGTTTTACTTTCTTAACCAATGTTATTTGCTTCAAAGGTGAAAGATTATTTGGCAAAAATAAAACCAGAAAATTTCCTGAAGTTCAAGCTCCACAACAGGTCATTCTGTTTGTACATACAGATGCACAAGTGAATATATCACATTATCCCACCTGATCTAGCTCACAATGCTTTTTCTACAGAGTATTGGAGTAGTTTATATGTATGTCTGCCATTTATTGTGATGCTTCTCTGAAATTTTATCCCCTAAAATTCTCTAAACATCTCTCAAACACTCCATAAGCACACTTACAGTTTAATCTCTGCACAAACCTGCTGGTCAAGCAGACAGCACAAAAAAATATAGTGAATCAGACACACTTTTCAGCTGCAGCCCCTGTTTCTTTTGGGGACAAATTCATAGCTATTATTTTTGTGACAATCCATACTCACCAATCTATTTTAAGGCTTGAATTTTATTCACTGAAATGTGAGCAAGGCTTTTCTAGAGTAGTCCATTGTGGGCCAAATCAATCTTGGCCAGGACCCATATGCTTGTGTTACTACACTTCTCTTCGTAAAACTTTAAATTCAAATGTATGTTTTCAAATATTTAGAGTGATTGTACTCATAGATATTGACTTACTTGGCATACGGATTTTTGCACATTTTATGCACTGCAAATTTACACAGAAAATACAGAATAGATTCTGTAATCACAATTTCAATGGGCTGTTCAGAGTATCATCTCTTGAAGTGTGAGAAAAACAATAAAAAAGCCTTCACACATTTCAGATTTATTGTGTAGGGGGTTAATGAGCATGGTTGCTTTGGGTATTACAAAGCCAAAGCAGTTTGGGAGTAAATTGGACCCTCAGTTTTACCAATATAAGACTGTATAAACCCACTGTTGCTGACAGAATATCTCAGACGTGACTCTTACTTTCAAATACACTTTTAGGAAAAGGAGAATAGTGCCATGCAGGTAAAAGCCTTTCAAAAACTAAATACTAAGCTTGATACAAAATCTCTTTCTGAATCAACTTTGGGATGTCTTTGATCCTCACACTTTTTTCCAGTCTGCAGGGACATGTGCACAGCAAATGAGACAGAAAGAAAAGTACAGCCAAAAAGGAAGCCTGGCAGAGCAGAAATACTCCAGAATGAGGTTGTAACTACAGAGGTCTTATCTGAAAGCAACCTCCTCTATCAATAATAATTTAATTGCCTCCTAAACTGTCACCTGGACCATACAACTTTTCCACAGGACTTTTGAATTTTGCTTGCAATATTTAATGGTGACTCACTACAAGCCTAAATAGCAAATGCAGGAGCAATCCAGGAGTCATTTCAGTCATCACCTCAAAGAAAGGGGAAAAAAAAAAAGAAAAAGAAATAATTTAGGTAAAATCCCACTATAAGTTCTCATATTAAAAGAATGTCATTCTGTATACATATAGGCATATCCCTTTTATGTTGGCACAGAACTATATCAAGTATGTGGAAATTCTTCTTCAAATGCCAAAAAACTCCAACTTGAAACTATCAAACTCTCACTGGATGATAAAAAATCAAAAGGTTACAGTTAAAAAAAAAAAAAAAGAAGAAGTAATCAAATACAGCATAGGGTTCTGAAAGACAAAATCAATCCTAAAGAAGACAAAACTTCCAACTCCTTATCAGGAGAGAGAGGAGAAATTTCAGCTCTAATCATTAATGAAGAGAAATGTCCATATGATTTCTGCTACTGAATTATCCTCATTGAAGCAAGGACAGTAATATAAGACTGATCAGACAAACCCTAATACAATTCAGCAAGCAGGTTTTTTTTTAAACATGAATTACTCCAATGATCAAGATGGATGACTTCAACTACATGTTCCCAAAGGCTACAGAAAATATGTAGCAGACACTGAAAACACATTCTGACTTGTGCCAGGAAATAATTCACAAACCTCCTGAAAGAAACCAGCAGGCATTATGTATATTATTGATCAAATTTATCATCTAAACACTAAAAAACAGAAGGCGATAGAAAAGGCTAGCTGGATCAGCAGGAGTGAATTTAATAATTACATCTAAAATGTGCAAAAAACAGCAGCAAAAAAAGAAAACTATGCACTCAGAAAGAAAGAATATTGCAAACACTTTTTGAGTGCTATTATCAGACCTAAATACAAAGTGTCCTATCTTAAAGGAATGATTTTCTATTAAGAGCTTTATTATTTGAAGCACTTATAAAAATATCTTTATTTATATTCCTGGGGCCATATATCCTGTATTCACTCAGAGTTTCACTGTATCCCATTAACATTTCATGTAAAGCAACACAGTATAGATAATTTTCTGAAAATGGCAAAAAAGTTGATATCCTCATCGTAAGTAGCAAGATTTCTTACAGAGGGACTAAGCTCAGAAAATTTTGGAACAGATGATCACCTTCCTTAAAAAAAATAAAGAATCATATTGTAGATATAGTTTCCATGTAAATGACAGTTCATCTTTTCTGCCAAAGGACTTTTAAAGACTTTCTTCACATGTAAACAAAACTCCTAACAGAATTCTTCTTCCTTTACAGCAGATGAATGAAAAACTACATTGTACCTATGAATAAAATTCCTTCATTTGTCTCATGAATAAACAAAGAGCTATAAGAAAGCTACAAATGTGTAATCCCTATGTCTAGGACGGAGACGTTTCCTTGGAAACAATGCAAAAACAGCAGGGAATGTGTATGCATCCTCTGAGCAGTATTTAATGTGAGGGCAGTGTTCCCTGTATCTATGGAAGTCTATAAAGGAATGTGAAAAAAGAAATCATTGCTCTTTAATAAGACTGCAGGAAGAGCCAGCAATAGTGACTTAAAAACTTCTTACTAATTCACAGACTTAGTTTATTGTGAAAGCTTCTGAATATCAAGTTTTAGCACAGAGCTGTTATTTTCAAAGTATAAAAGGTTGGGAGCTTGGTTTTTTTAAGTTTATTTGTTTGTTAGCACTTTCTCCCATGTCAGGCATCCTTGCTGGTGCATTTTAACTATGATTTATATGTGATAGTGACCAACTTAACGGCACTCCTTAAAACATCCTTCACAGCATCAGTACAACATGAATATTCTAATACAGAAAAATTCTAACTGGCTTGATTAAGTAACAGGTCTATCAGTTAGAATTAAACATGTTGCTTTAACTCTCCATGATATAAGTGTCTTTTGAAGTAAAATGTAACTAATTATAGAACAAAAGAGAAGCTGTGAATGCTATAAAGACATTCCTATTGTCCCCTAAACAATTCTGCTCTCAGTCACCTCACTGTAATTACTGTGGTGTAATTACACCAGGAAAGATGATATCAGAATCTGGCCATGTTTGCTGGTGTTTAGCCTGAGTTACTCTAAACAAAATAAAAATTTGGCTATCTGTATTCTACATTTTACAAGATACAGAGAATTCAGTCACTCAGGCTACGAAAATTATTTGAGCAGCTATCTAATACAGACAGAACTGTTTCATTCAGAATGTGCTTCAAAACTACTAGGCATTTTTCTTTCCTAGCTGAACAAACAAACCCAGAGCTCCAAACAAAACACCACTAGGAAAGACTGCATTAATAATTCATCAGCTGAAATAAAACCATGCCCACTGACTGCTGCAAACAGCAGGGAATACGACCAACTCCAGGGCTAGTGAAGGCCAGCAGCCACCATAGTCTTAATATCAGTTGGAAATCAGTTAGTAAGCAGACAAGTCCAGTTTCCATTAAATAAACAGGAGGCTTTGTATTTAATAAGATAGGAAGTTTACTAGTGCTCAGCTTACTAGTGCTCCAACATCCCAACAGAAATGAGCTTAGCTCAACACAGTACCAATAGAACCATGGCCATAGAATACCGTATCAGAAGAGATACACTTAAAGATTAAATGACATTTTGCTCGCCATGATGCTTAGGCACATTTTCAATTCTCTTTCTCTTAAATGCACAACTGATACCAGGAATCACACAGTTGCTAAGAGAGCTAAACAACCTGTGCAGGCAGAGATGTTCTATCCATACATGTTTGAGTGCGTTAGCAGGCACTGCATAAAGAAGGAGAATGCTTTATGCAGGACAGCATTTTTTTCTTTACAATAAACTTTGATTTGAAACAGTTCCTAAGCATAAACAATGTTTCTGTAGCACATTTCTATCAATTGCAGGAGGACATAAATGATTTCAGCACATAAACGACAAGGTTTCTTCTCCCTCAGCAGAACTCTCAAACACAACAATTATTATGTTAATAATTTCTGAAAAGTACACCAAAAGTTGCACGTAGCACACGTGCACCTACTACAAAGAACAGTGTCCAGATAGGTATTTGCCAGTAGACATAAATAAAGCAACTTAAAAGACAACAGTGTGGGTACAGGTGAAGACAGCTAGAGGAACAAATGCTGCAAGCTCCTAAAATGGCTTGATCACATGTGAGGTTCTACATGGTGAAAGCTGGGAGCCATGTAGTTCTGCTTCTTCACACCATCACCCAGCACCATCCCAACAACCTTGAGCAGTAGATCCTGCTCCTTGCAGAATCCCACAGCATTTTCACTCTCTCCTCAGTAATGAGAAAAATGAAGGCTGAAAGGGGACATGGTTATTCTCTATGACTGAACAGAGAAATAAAAGTATCAAGGGATAAGTGTCAAGAAGAAAAAAGACCTATTCAAGCTAAAGACAATGCTGGCAAGAATAAACACGAGTTTGAACTGGCCAAGAAACAATTCAGGCTAGATATTAGAATCAGACTTTAGGAGAGTCACGATGATCTGGGACAGCCTTCCAGAGGGAGCAGGGAAGAACAAAAGGATTAAATGAATTTTAAGATGGACCTGCAAAGACCCTATTCTGCCTCCTTTGTTCAGCTTTACGACTATGACTCATTAACATCTTGCATTCTACAGTACTCCTTTTCTTCCAAATTTCACAATCTTCTTACACTACTAAGAAATAAATATGCATGTCAGGGAATTACATGTTGAAACACAAAGGTTTGTAACCCTCTTTCCATAAAATTCCTCAACTACAGAGCACAAGTTTCTGCAATTTCATTCTGCTCAAAGCTGGAGGGGACAAGAAACCAGACAGAGTTGGTGTGAGTCCCAGGGTCCAATAAGCGCTTTGAAATACACTCACTAAGTAAAGACTTTTAAATGTCTCCAAAAAATGCAGGTGTGCAAATTACTCCTGATACAGACAGGAGTTATGTTTCCAGTATCACTGTTAAACAACACCCCCACAAGCATTTTTCAGCTCATAAAATCTTTATGAGCTGAAAAGTTCCTTCAGGTTTTTTTTTCTTTTATTCCCAGCTGCTGATACACTACCTTCCAGTAACAGCACCCGCGCTCACAACTGCAACACATATCAGATCTGTGAGGAAATAAAGGATACAAAGGAACAAGACTTCCCTCTTTGCCTTGAAAGAGATGATTCCCTTGTCCTATCCTAGGTAATGAAGAAGTGCTCATGTGGTCAACACTGGGATGAGAGCCACTTTGCTGTGTCACTATGCAGCAGGAGCAGCTTACTGCTTCGTAAAGGAGAATGAAGTTCCAGGCTTTCTCCATCATGAAACATGTGCATGATCCTCCTTATTAGAATAAAAACAAAGGAATGTTTCCCTGAACACAAATATATTTTCCTCACTAATTGGAACATCCAATCCAGACATGGCCACGTACCATAGCCCATCAGAAACACCATGCCTGATATTCCTCTTAAATCTGTGCACCTGCCTCACACGTGCACACGTGGAAGTGCGTGTATTGCTTATACATGACATTTTCTCACTGAAAGGTGACACATTCTGATACAAACAAGTTGTTCAATCCATCCAATGTTGCATTCTTTCCTGTCAGCATTTGAGTATATTTATCAGAATTTAAGCTAATGAGGATGACCTTCCAACTCCCCTAACTCTGCTTCCATAGTTAAATTTAATTATCTAAAAGTAACTGAAACTTCCCTTATGAAATTTTTAATGGATTGCAAGCACGCATTTTAAAAGCTAGGAGAAGAACTGTTAAGCTCAAGGATGGCATGAGAAAAGAAGCCTACTAGGAGAAACTGTTCCTGGATGGCTGGTTCAATAAATTCAAAGGCCTATTTTATTTAAAATCAGAAATATCTGACTTACATACAGTACCACTACAAATTATTCTGGTAGAGTATAAGAGAACCTGAAATCCTTGTCAGTAGATTCAATTGACTTTAACATCATCAATATTAAAAGTCTTTTAAGTGCAGCTTGAGTCTACAATAATAATCAAGAACCATATCCCCCACATTCCATACATCCATAACACATTCCATGCTTCTACAGCACATTCCAGCCGATGACTTCAAAGCACCTCAATGAAGGTGATGCAACTTTAGCAAGGCCTTGAGATCAAGTAGAAAGGCACAAGAAATCCTCCCTCTTTCTCCTCCTCATCACAGAGTGTGGCCATGGAAATGTTCCTCACTTCAATGGGCACAGGAGAGATGCCCATGGCCTCCCTATAGCCCTTGGCGTGAGTCCTCTTCGTGGAGTGTGAAATATTTCTCACAAAGACAACATTACCTCCACAGAAATAGTGTTATGACTACACTACAGATGGTAAATGGAACTGCAGAGAGTGCTATTCGGCTGTTAGTATAATAGCATGACTATACTGTAGCCATGTGGCTAGGGAACCAAATGTGATAATGTATTTCCATTGAGTACTGCTTCTGAAGAAAGCTGAATGGCAACGTGGTGAAGAAAGATTAAAAAAAAAACTAATCCCAATGATATTTCCAATACTTGTGCACACACAAGAAGGAAAATACTACATTCATTTATACACATTCATATATGCCCTTTATATAGCAGATTTCCCATTACTATTCCACAACAGCTGTTGTTTGAAGGGTTTGGTAAAAAGAAATTGCCATTTCTAAAAATATACTTCTGGATAATGACTTTAAAATCATGAGGGCCTTTTCTGATATTCTCCACTGATTATTTTATTTAAGAATGCTAAACTGTATTGCCTTGTAATGAATGCCAAAGCAAAAAAGGAAAAACTCCTGTTTTATGAGTAAGAGATAGTGAAAACTATGTCTTGCTGTCATTTAGCTGAGAACAAAACATCAGAGGCACAATTTACGTAGTTTGAGTATGTCTGCAGATCAATTTTCAGACAAACAATGAAAGAATAAGAAGTTGAACTGTGTCTGTGTGAAGGGCATATGTTAGTAATACTTGACAAATTCATTCCTCTTTAGCACCTCCTATATACATTTTCTTCAGTACAAAGAAAAGTTTATGGACTGCATAACAATGAAGTGAAACTTGGCTTGGCAGTCTGTTTCAAGCACAGTCTCTCATTTCTGGAGAAAGAAAAGAAAGCCCTAAACCATATCCTCAGACAAAACAAATCTTTGGCAGCTCTGATTTAACTTGTTGCAAGTAGGCATAGGGTGGCTTTTCTCTCTGAATATCTAAATGGAGGAATTATCACTGTCACACATGAAAATAGAAGAATAAAGCTCCTTCTTGACCTTTCACTGGGTACTTGATAAATCCTATTATTATTTAAGCAAAATGAAGATACTACCATACTATTCTAGGATATTTTTTTTCCTATGCTGATAGACTAAATCAGTCCTAAGGGCAGAATTTTAAGGCTGTAAACTTTAATTCAACATATAACCATCAAAAATATGCACATGTATAACTAGAAAAATGTTTGTGAAGAACCAAAAGATAAACCCCGAATAAAGTCGGTTCTGAGGACTACATCACCCCAGTGAGAGAAATCATGGCTGTGCACTGATCTGCTGTTCTTTAGGTAGTCCAGAAATTAGGAACTGGATTAATTCCTACCCACAGCATTCCAAAGAAAGCATAAAGAAGACTATCTGAGGGAGACAGAGAAAAATCCCGAATCATACACTGTAGGCATTATCTGAAAAGACAGGCAGATTCCACACACTGCCAAACCATCCTACTACTTCCCATCCATGTGGAACAAACAGCTGCCTGAAGACATCTACTCAATTGCGCAACAAACTACTGTATAAATCAACAATGGAACAGAGAAAACTATTATTTCACTACTACGCAGTCCTCCTATTACTTGTTAAACAGAATTATCCAAACTTCCTAAGGGATAAAAACATGTAACTTAACTCTAGTCTTGAGAAATTCTGTTCTGACTTACCGCTTTTGTCTCATTCAGTTGAGATTTCCAAGACACTGGCAACAACTATGGCTTCAGTTAAGATAAAGATAATATGTCACAGAAACAAAAGTAGTGCTTAAATTTTAAAATAACTATTGTTTGCTGAAATAGGTTCAGTCACTGCTGATATGACTTGTGTAGTTTTATGTCCAGTAAATATAAAGTACAGTAACAAGCACAAAGTAAATAAACATACCAAGTCCACTGGGAAAGTCAAATAACAATACAGCACATCTCAAGGGTTCTACTTCTGCCTCTTGATTTTTAAACATAATTCTACCAACCATAAACTTAATAAAACCAGTCTACCAGACTTCTATAAGTTATAATTTCTGTTGGATACATTATTCAAAATGAGGAGATTATGGCAAAGAACCAATGACAAAACAGTTTCTTGCATAATCATTCAAAAGCATCACATACAGTTAAGCTATAAAAAGCATAGAATGAATTTTTACTGTTTCTGTTGAAAAAAAAAAAACAAAAAACAAAAAACAAAACAGAATGCAATACCGAACACACTAGATATTTGAGCTTTTCCTTTTTATCAGTGTTCAACGCCTAATTTTTAAAAATAAGGTTTTACCAAGGCTCCTTAAGTAACGTTCATTTTACACGCTTCTTCAACTTTTGAATTATGGAGACATATTCTTAATAAAATTAAAGAGTTCATTGTTACTTCAGAAGTTTCTGTTCTGGATACCCATGGAATTGAAGCTGCATACACATGTACAATGTCATCAGCTAAAAAATAGAATGAAACTGCAAAAAATTACATCAACTTACATCTCAGATTCTGTAAAACTGGTAGAAAAAATCTAAGAAAACTTCAGAAACCTTTCTCTAAAATCACAGGAGATCCATCTTAGGACACAGCAGGATGCATTAGCCTTTTTTAGCTGACTACATGTACATGGCATTGTTAATTGCTACGGACTAATGGAATGTTAAAATAATCTAGTGCTTTGTTTAGGACTAGTAACGCATGGAATGGAAGCTGTGAAATTAAAATGCTTGTTCCACAGATAGCTGAAGTTAAATCAGTGACGTGACAACATTAAGTAAGAAAACTGGAATATAACCACCATTAGTCTTAATAGGAAGTGTAACAGTTCAATATTATTCTTACATAGAAATTAACCTCACCTGAAGCCATATATATAACACTTTTCCAATCATTTTGAATTGATAGAAAAATAGACCTACCAACACTTAGCAAATTGTTGTCTAGATAAAACTTGTGCTTTGCATGCTTCAGTGATCCAAGTAGCACTTCCTGTATATTCTAGAAGTGTCACACCAGCCTGTTATTATACACTGTCCATCACGATGGATTGCAGGTCTAAAAGGCAAAATCTTACCTGTATCATTGCCTGTGATTTGAATAACATACAATCTTATGTCAGTTCCACTATCAGGCTGTGAAGTAGGAGACACCTCTTGTGGTTGCAAGGCCTCTGTGGCCTCCATCACTGTGGGTGGGGCAGTAGGACGTGAAACTGCAGTAGAAGTTGATGATGTGAAATATTCCTTATCAATTTCTGGTTCTACCATCTTTCCTGTCAGATCATCTTCAGCAGTGGCTTTACTTGCAGAAATAGATTCATCAATTACTATGATGTCACTGCTTGTTACCTCCTCATCTTCCTCGGGAATAATACGTGGCGTCTTGAGAGAAACAAAAGGTTTGGATGCTGAGGTAGGCTGAATTTTCTCTACAGCACTAACAGATGATGTATCTACATCACTGAGCACAGTTGTTTTAACTGTTGCCTTAGATGAAAATGGAACTGTTCTGACTTCTTCCAGCTCTTCTGATATTCCTGAACCTTCTGGAGTTTGACTTGGAGAAGCTCCCAAAGTCAGAAGACTAATGCTTCCTGCAGTAGAAGGACTACTCAGCATCTTATGGGGGGGCAACACAGAACTCCAGCTCCCTATATTTCTGTCTTCTTCCCTTGTGGTGGTTCCTTTGCTTTCATACACTTTTGCCTGCGTACCAAACGTTACAGGCATCGCTTCTGTAATCTTCTCTTCTTGCTCAGTAGCAGTCTCAGCCTTGGGAGTCACTGTGAGATGCGAAGACCTGGTGCTAGTTACAACAGGCCCTGAAACTTGTCCATATTCTGTAAGCATTAATGCAGGCACTGATAATTCTGTTGCTGGATACATCTCATCATCGGCTGAACCTGTCTCATCGTGTTTTTCCAGAGTGGTTGTTAGAGATGATTCAAATCTTGCTGTCGTCTTTTGTTCACGCATTTGGACAGATGTCACAAACAAGGTAGACCCTGTGGCAGTACCTAGTTCCCTATCTTGATCTTTTGTGGAGAGCTCCTTTGGAAAAACTTCACTAGCTTTTGCACTTGTTACTGTTGCTTCAGTATGAATGATATTGTCAAAAGAAGTCTGATCAGTAACTCCAATGTTCTCACTACCTACAGTGACTGGAACTAGTGAAATATCATGTTCTCTCTGTGGAAATGTATTCTCTATCTCAGTTAAATTTGTAAACTTAAGGGGTTCCTTTGTTACTCCTAAGCCAACAGATGTTTCTCCTCCTCTTTCCTGAAGTGTTACCACTGACTTCTCCACAGTGGATGTCACACTGGTTGTCTGGCCTTCTTCTGTCACTGTGTGTTTTGAGATCTCCGTCCCTGTAGAGACTTCATCTTCAGCAGAGGTTGCTGGTGATTTCTCAGTAGTCTTTCTTTGTTCACCTTCTGGTGTAGAAAGAGTCATTTTCATAACATGTCCTGATGTTTCATCTGCTTCATGATCAGTCACCTCCAGGACAGTGGGCACAGCAGTTGGTAACACAGTACCACTAGAGGAGCTAAACGATTTAAATGTTGCACTACTTTCATCCACTGATATTTCGGATACAGTAAACTTTTCCAAATCTAAAGAGTTGCTTGTATGGAAGACATCTGTAGTACCTTCACTCAAATCAAAATCAGCTGATACAGCTTCTTCATCACTTTTTGTTTCTGCTGTCTCCATGCTTGTGTTGGTTTCATCCGTTACTGCTGAAACTGAAGCTCTCAGATGCTTTGTATATTCTATAATTTGCTCTGGAGATGATGTAGGCTCCATTCCAGAGATACCATCTTCAGAGTCTAGCTCAATTCTCTTAGTATGAGATATTTCTTCTGTTATATAGCCCTGATCCTTATCTGTCTGTAGCCACATGCCAGAAACTGGAGGAGTGTGTGTGAACTTCTCACTTACGAAACGTCCCTCAGATCTTGCACTAACAGAAGCAGGAAAAACAGTTGTGACATAAAGGACCTCATCATCTATTGTCCTCACTTCTGGCTCCTTTGTTTTTTCCTGCTTTTCTAAAATAGCTGATCCTTCTGTTTGCTGAGATGAGTGAAGAACAGATGTGATGCCTTCTTCAAACTTTTGTGGGGCAATGGTACCTTCTGTGAGAACAGATCCTGTTTCATTGGCAGTGAATACAGAAAAGGATACAGGTATTCCAGATGACGTAGTGTGATGCACATCTTTTAAATCCTCTCTGCTTCCCTCAGCTGATGCCTCATTATCAAACACAGTTGCAGACGAACTAAATTTAATGAATGGAGTTGACTCATCTGCTGTAGAAGATTGTCCAGTGGTTACCACAAGCTCATCTATGAGTGTCTCTGATACAGCAGGCACATCTGATTCTGGGATGCTAACCAGAGCCATGCCAGAAATTCTATCAGGCATAATGGTGTACATGCTCTCTCTTCCCTCCCCCTCTGTAGTAAGATCATACTGATCAGTGAATAAAGCCTTAGGGATTACAACAGTTGTAAGTTTCTTGTCAGATTTTGCTTCCATTGATTTTTTTGTGGGTTCTTTTGTTGACTGAGAACCAAGATACAGATTTTCTTTTGTTAGTGAAACTGAAGTCCCTGTCCTGGGTAACTCTCTCTGAGAAGCTGGTACCAAGCTATCTGTAGCTGTCATCAGAGGACCCACTTCTATTTGTTCAGTCTGATTATCAGCATCATGTTTTTGTGTATCTCCTGTTTCAATATCTTCCCACGAACCAGTGGAACTCTTAGCTACAGCTGTGCTATCCTGAAAAACTACAGAGGTCAAGAAAGCGTCCTCAGTGCTTTCAGACCTACCTTGTTCCTCGGACAATTCTGCTTCAGAGTAAGTGTGCTCCACTTCCAAAGCTGCAGATGTGCTCTCTGTTAACCTAGGTGAAACATCATATTCAGTCCTTCCCAGCATATCATAAGGGCTTATTTCACCATCTGTGACAGTCTGAGGTAAAAGGGTGGTTAACTTAATGTTCTCCATAAGCACCTCCATTTCCCTTTTCTCCTCAGCCACTTCAGTAGTCATTTTTGTATCTTCATTCTCTAGGGTTGCTTCCTCCCAAGCAGGGACCTTTGTTTTGGTGACAGCCACTTCAGTAACTGAACTCTCAAAAACAGAAGGTTTAAGAGTAACTTTAGCAGTTGATAGTTTCACACTGTCAGTTTTCAGAGTTGTAACCAGCTTAACAGTTGTAGGCTCTGATACAATTTTTTTACCTTTAAAAAAAAAAAAAAAAAAAAAAAAGAGAGAGAATAAAGAAAAGTTAAGGAATCATTCAGTAAGATTACCAACATTTTCAAATAGTTCACATATTCCTAGAAGAAATTACATGTTACATTGAGAAATATGTATAGAGGCAAAAAAGCTTTCGACAACTGTTGAGCATACAACTGAGCTTTGAGTGACATAAATATCATATTATTAAAGTTGCATGTAACTTAATGTCAAATGAAATGAGAACAGGAGCAGTATTCTTTGTAGCTGTTATTTATATAATTATCTCTGAGTATCCTAATACTATACAAGTATCCATTCGACAGCTAAATACTGATCAGGACATATAAAAGTTTATTCCACAATGGCATAAATGAGTAGTACTGCAAATCTGTGGGTTTTCTTCAAAGCTTACTATAGCATACAACTCAAATGCATAAGGAGACTGAAACAGCACTTCAGTTTATTTTCAGCACATAATTACTGATTGCAAAAAGGAATCCTCACAGGAGAGCACACTTGAGAAACAGGAACAAACATACCATCAGAAAATTCTGTATTAAAATGCAAGAATTGCTGCACTGCTTTAAATTACACTGAGAGAAATTCTGATTACGGGGAAAGGTGAGAACAGTAAACCGTAAGACCATAAACTTATTGCTATGATGATGATCTCTGGAAAACACTTTAAAGATATAACTGAACTTCCTTCACAAACAAAAGTGCTTCCATGAGAGTGCTGAACTCTCAGAATTCTCATGAAAAAGCAGAGCGATGAACCTCCTAAATGATGTGAGCAGTAAAGGGTAGCTATGCTGGATAGCTAAGTAGGCACAAATAACTTTATGTCATTTCAATGAACCAAAGTGTGATGGTTTAGAGGATCCTGGTGCCATTTCTCTGTCCAATCCTGCCACAGATTGCTACCCCACCAGAGCAGGAAATGAATCATTCCACTCCAAATTTTGGTAATGGAATTTAAACTCTTGAAAAAGGTGGATTTGTGCTCAGAAGGCAAGATTTACTCAGGAAAAGTCCTAGGTAGATATGTCTCCCCTTCTGCCAGTTCTTCTAGGTCAGCAATCTTCAGAAGAGCAACAGGAATAGAGAGGTGGGGGGTGTGAAAGTCATAAATCATGTTCATTTCCAAGTGATTAAGAGTCAGAAAACTTGGATGGACACCAGCTAAGAGCAAAGCATTACACCAAGCACAAGGAGGATGCATTAAATAGATTGCATATATGAGAACTAGCAACTTACCACAGTCAGTTATTATTAGACATTTGGCGTCTAAGAAAATACTGCTAAACATCTATTTGAGCAAAGAAATCTATCCTCCAACACACAAATATCAAATCAGATTCAATATTTTGTGACTCCAGCCTGAAACCAGAGGGTTCTTTTTACTACTGTGAGATAGTAAAAGAGACCAGGAAACTCTAGCTATTGTAAGGAATGAATACCAGTTACTTATTGGGAGAAAAGTGCATTCTGAAACTGGGTTATTACTGCCTGGCACAGAGATGAAGATGTTCCAGATAATGACCTGGGACTTCAGTAACACTGGAAAAATTAAAGGAGTTAAGAGTATGCAGAAATAACAGAATGTAAACAAGGAAAAAATATTTAGGAAGGCTCAACTGTAGCTATATATATTTGTGTAGTGACAGTTTATTCTCAAGCAAACCCAGTATGTATGCACAGTTCAGTTACTTTCACACCACTATGCCTAAATGGGTGAGCCTTTGATATTGAACATGTGGATTTTGCCTTTGCAAGTGAAGGTCATGCAAATGTTTGTTTAGTTTCACACACAAAACTTTGAGAATGTCACCTTTGTAAAAAAGCTATTTGAACTACCTTGAAGGAGACAGAAGCTGCTAGCCAGACCCTGGCTGCTTAGAATATGTAGGTGGATTTACAGAGCAGTGGAATGAGGAAATAGAAATGATATTTCAGCTTTCTTGAAGAAGTGAAAGTGAAAAAGAAATTGTGAGGGTAAAAATGCAGGATGTTGCTGTGTTTAAAATGATGTTCTTTGCCAGCAGAAAAAGGAATAGATTCAGTTTCTACCACATATCCAATCTTTTGTGTACATGTGTGTGTTGCTTTATAAGGAAGATTTAGCCACTTATACACATTTTTTGTAGGCCAAAGTTGAGCACTTGAACAAGCAGGAGCAAAACTCTTGAAAGCTCACTAAGCAAAGCACAGCCTTAATACCAGTGACTTTTGAGTTCAGGGTCCTATGACCTGAAGAGGATACTCATTATTTGTTTCAGTACCTATGATCTTTGAATATGAGATGCTGCTCCCAAAATCAACAACTTAAGAAGTACTATGCTTTACAGTGCTTTTCGTCACTGAGCGTGCAGGGTGGTCTGAGGCATGGAGTTTCTTTTCATAAGCAGGGAGTGAAAAGTAAATCAGAACAGCTCTGCTGAGTGGCAGCAGTTAATTGCTGCGCTGACACCAAAGAACCACAGATCTGTCACACACCTCCTCTGAACAGCAAAGTGGGAAGCACAAAACATAGTGCCATATTATCCCTTTCAAACACAGGATGCATTTCCTTAATGAAGACTGAATTTGTTTTGCAGCAAATATCATCAATTGAGTGCCCAATTACTCTCCCTTAAGAGACAATTAAGAGCACTCTTGGAAAGAATATTGGTACCTAATACTCTTTTACAAAGCTAGATAAAAATGAGGGCACAAAAGTTGGTTTTATAGGCAGTGAAGTGAAAAGTAACTTAATTCTCCTGTGGCTGGGAAATATAAGCAACTTCCTGATCTCCTGGAAGTGTTTGCAAGTGCCAAAAGATCAGATTCATGCCCAAAATGCAGTTACTTTTTGTTTCCTATAATTATCTGCTTATCAGTGATAAAATCAGTACACTGGCAGTAAATCTGACCAAATAGCAAGTGTATTTGATTTAGCAAATGTGAATTCATATACTGGTATAAGTAATATATGTATTATTTTAATAATTAATCAATGAACAGCCTAACTTTCTCTTTTCCAAGACATGCAATTGCCAACATGCAAAGAGCAGTTCTGGTTCAAATAAACGTTAGGGCCTCCAAAACTGTTTCATCATAAATGCGATATATAAGGCTTTCCATACACATTATTCAGGTTCACAGACCTTTTTGAGTTTGTGTTTTGAGTTTCTTGGAGAAATCTATCAGTGTTCTTTTTTTTTTTTTTTTTTTTTTTCCTTCTGTGAGAAAAGACAAAACCGAAGAGAGGATTGCCTTTTTAGTAGAATGAACATCAGTTCGAACTCTTCACCCAGATGTTTTGTATTACTGTACTTCTTGCAACACGCATGCAATATGCTATCTCCTCTGTTCTTCTTATGCAAGACATGAGGCAGATTTTCCTAATAATATTCACGAACATACTAGCACCAAGAAAGCAAATTATCTCACCAGCAGCTGTTCATATCAAAGACTATCTTTCAGGTTTTTAATCAATTCTTTTTATATTGAACAGTCTGAATTAAGTTGATTTTGGATGGAGTATATGGTTTCATAAAGATACTGCACATTTTCATTCTCTGTTTATTTTATGTTTTCACTATACAGCACTTTCTTCCTCTTCTCTCCCACTAATGTTTAAAGAAGGATTTAAAATAATGGAGTAATATTAAAACTTAATATTTTTTCAAGGAAATCACAATGCACTACTTTATACATGGTTTAACTTTGCAATTACCAAAAAAGGATTTTAATATGTTCTATTCTATTTAATAATACTTTCAGGATATCTAGGTGTACTTCTTGGAGGAGAAAATGCTTTCGTAAAAGATTACATAAATTATCTACATTATGACTTTTATATATACATTTTCAGCATAATCAGTTCCACAAAACTTTAACCATGTGTCTAAAATGAGCCACTGATGCAGTCTCTTTGCACTTGGAGATATTGTTTCTGTGCTTACATTTAGGTATGTATGTAAGAACCTGGATGAACATAGACCCTATAGATAAAAAAAGAGATTTCTTCAAGTTACTGTCAGCACCTAGGACAATTAAAAAATATATAAATACATAAAAAGTTTTAAGTCACACTAAAACCTGGAAATGCTGAATTCTTTCTATGAATCACAAGCCAAAAAAAATTTTCCCAGAATAACACTGATGTTGAAAAGATCCAAATTAATGGTTTTTAATGGACATCTTCCATCCATTTTGAGTATGCCTACACCAGCAGTTTGCTGTGTTTCATGTACACATACTGTGATAACTGCTGCTTCATTAAGTTTGCTCTTAGTGTCTGTTCCTTCCCTGCCACCTGCCCGAGCACCAGCACAGTTCTGAATGCTCCCCTGCAAGATGCCCCATCTGGAATTTAAACAATAGGCAGAACCTCACTGCCTGGACAAGTCTAAGAATCAGATCAGAACAGAAAAAAATAAAAACTGGAACTTTGGGCTACAGACAGAGCCAAAGATTTGTCAGTAGTACACCAACTAGGTACCCCTTCACTGCCTGTGAGATGTGTGATATCATATGGAGACCTCAACATCTGATGTTCCAGCTATGCAGTTTCCCTATTACTCTAGGAATATACTCCCACTTACCCACATTGTGTTTTGATATCAGAACACAGCCAAATGTAATGAGAAAAATAATGAAAAATCTGAATGCAGTGCCATTTTTCACTTAAAAAATACATGCAAAATCAGAGAAACTAAGTGGGATTCTTAAAAGTAATAATTCAAATCAATAACTAGTTGGCAGTCTACTTTATTTGAAAGGAAAAACTTGAGAAAGAAAGGTTATGCATCCTCCTGACACTGGCAGCTAAGGCTGCTTCCTTCCAGCTAACAACGCAGCATGGGCAGCAGCACCATGAGCTCTATAAACACAGATACTGTTCTGTAATATATTTACTGTTCTGTAATATCTGCTCAGGCAGCTAAGGGGGGAAGGATGTTATCCCTAGTTTCCCCAGATGTAAATGTGGTTCTGTGAACAAATTTTAACTTGCCTGCCCATAGAAAGAACAGTAGCAAAAAGTACTTCTCTTTCCATGTTATTTATAATTAAACTGCCAAAGGATACAAAATTTAGGTGAGCTTCTTTACTCAGCTCTTCCTAACAAAGTCCACATTCCAGCACTAAATAAAAAAAAACAACCTTTGTTTTCTGGCTGCAAAAATAAATGATGGAAGAATAAAGAAAGCCAAGATTGTCACTTCAGTCAGGAACTGGTACAAAAAATCTCAGTGCTTTGTTCTTGCCACCCACTGTGAAAGGAGACAAATTACCTGTATGTTCCATGGGTGGTATGCAGCTCCCAAAGCAATGAGCACAGGCAATAAAGAGTAAAAAGGATTTGTCCTCCTTGTACTTAAATACCCAAAGGGACAGACCCTCTACCTTTTTTATACAAGAGGATGAAAAGAAAATGCCTCCCATTGCGTCCCCTTTCCTTCCCTGTTCACTGTGCTCAGGGGTGTGCTTCAGCAACCCACCTGTGGACCTCTCAGAGAAATGCATATTTGCATTCTTTGGCAAAAGAAGTGCATGAACCTGAAGCTGTACCTCCAGAGACACCAAAAGGCTGCAGCTGGATTACAGGACTTGGTCCAGGGTAAATCAAATCCTGTCTTTATACTTCACATGATATTTAAAAGGTTAAATTGCACCCAGCCACCACCTCATCACCCTTCTACAGGTATCAGGAAGGTGTGTGGCACAGAGAATTCCTTGCTTATTTTTCGTGTGCTCTGAATGCTTTTGCAAAATCCCTTCACTCTGTAAGTGTGGCAGGCTGACATAAGAACCACTAGAAGTTGTCCTTGTGCACAGCCTTCCTTCACAGCCTTCATGACATTCACTCACAGACCCTGCAGGGAGCCTGGGAATTTAGACATTTCTGGACAGCTCTGTTGCTTTGTAGGTCTGGCTAAACAGCATACTTGGAAGAGGCATAGAAATCCGCCATCTGAGCAAAATAATGAAAGCCAGAGAACTGTTTTGTTGCAATAAGGCCTCAACTCCACAAAGGGAAAGGGAGCATGAGCACAGCCCACATTATTGCACATACCAGCCAGCACCATCACCTACAAACATTTGCTTGCTCAAAGTTATTTTGCCCATGCTGACACTTAAACTGAGCTGTGAAGAGGTGGAGGATGCTGGCTTTGACAAAATCTGTATTCTACTGTGTTTCTCTAAAGATAAACAGTTTTTTTAAAATTTAATCCATGTTTACATTGTTGTGTGCTGAGTACCACTATCGCTGAGTCTACAACCTTCTGCAGCCATTCTCAAGATGACCAAAAACCCACAGATCTCCCTCCGTGCTGCCCCTGACATGAGGCTAGAAATGATCTCTCATCCAGAAAATAGGTGGGACATACAGTCATTGATGATTGCTGTGGAAAAGAATAGGACTGCTTAGTTATTTAATGTTTTCAAAACCCAGGAACACACAGCAAACAAATAGTCAACAGTGTTTCTGCCAGCTTTTGAGTTATGCCTAAAAATGTTATCCTTTTTGCTGTCAGACAAGCTAAGAACAGTTCATGCTCCTGGGCAGCAGTTTGTTGTCATGATGGCTAATGCTGGAGGACATTTTCTTCTTTCTAATTTTTTCTCACTTCCATAGAAAACATTGCTATCAAGTTACCAAAACCCGCATCCTAATGAAACACACCAAATAAAATAATAAGAAACAGAGGGTTCAGATTGGAAAGGCTTTGGGGCTGACAGGACAGAAATCTGCATAGAGACAAGTATTTTCCCTTTGGGTCTTACAAAGATAAGTTCCTGTTGCATATTATGAAGACTGTAGCTTCCTGTATTTCTTTGTAAAAAATGCACTGATTTTGAACTTCAGATGAAGCAGCAAATGAGCAAAACCCATTCATCCCAGAAAATCAGCAAGACCCAAGAAGTAGATAACTTGAAATGACTCCTGATGCAGCTCTTCTGAAAGAAAAAATAAAGAAAGAAAAAAAAAACCAAACACAAACCCTGTTCATGGGTGACTATGCAAGGAAATGCTTCCTCTGATGCAGAATTTCCCAGTTCCCAGCTAAAAGGAAATCATAAAGCCAAACCAAAGAGTGTAATGAAAGAGAATCAGTGAAGGGGCATGAAATAAAAAGTCAAAATGAAAAAGCAAATATGAAACAAAATGGTCAATCCAGAGCAGAATTATTCCAAAATGTCGAACAGATGTTTTGAGGCAAACAAAAAACTGTTTTACTGAGAAGTTCACAAAAACCATACAGCTCTATGAAAGTATTCAGCTTTAATAAACCAGCTTTTCTCAGTAAAACGTGCATTTATTCTTCAAAGCTTCATTGACCTCTGTGTGTATCTATTTCAGTTTTGCTACTGATATGCACATCAAAAACTGCACAGATATTGCTTAGTGCATTTCTGGAGCACAATTTATTCTACACATAATGCAGTATAAAATGCCTAATCCAAAGTCTGTTGAAGTCTGTGCAAGGTTCCCACACACTTCACTGAATTAAGCGTGAAGAGACAGAGGCTGGGGTGAGAACGGGGTTAAATAAATACCCTATAGCTCCATGCAACAATGAAATATTAAACAGGTATCCAATTAAAAATGAAGGAATTTTTTGCTGAAGCAATGTTTTATTCTCTTATCAGTTGTTCTACAGCTGTTCTACCATTAATTCTTGCGTGGATTTTTTTTGAATGGGTTGTTTTTTTTTTGTTGTTTGTTTTGAACCGTGACTAGAAGTCCTATAGTTTAACACCTGAAAAACTTCCCTTGATGATGGTCTCCAGGGAGCTTCAAGTACTTAATTTAATCTGAAACTTTTTAAGCTTTATCAGATACATGATTAGGCACCTCTTAGAGAAACTGTCATGGTTTTGTGATTTTTGGCTTTCGGTATTCCACATCATAACATCATGTGGGGCACTGGGACTTTAACTGTCAATGCTCAAGTCCTGGGTACCTGCCCTGAAGAGAAGAAGAACTGCATTCCCCAGGGGACCTTGCGGTCAGGGAGAGGAGGTTTAACTCCTGGCAAGGTCACCTGATTGCTCTTTCTCGCCTGCCCTTCGTCGTGGGCGCTGCTCCCGTCTCCCTGCTGCTCAACCAGACTGCGCATCTCACCTCAGCGTTGTGGTGAGGCCTATCCACCTTTCGGACATTCTCTCTCTCATTATATTTGATTTATTAGCTTCTATTCTGATTATATTGTATTATAGTGTGTTATCTTGCATTCCGACAATATATTTAGTAAATTAGTTTGTTTCTCCTCAGATCGTTGCCGCTGTTTTAATTATTTTGGGGTCCCCTGTTTCCTTTTTTTCCAGAGGTGCAGATCTGTAGATCCCTCTACCCTGCTCGTCACGGAACCGGGCCAAACCAGCCCGTAAACCATTGACAGAAACAAACAAACAAAAAACCCTAAGATGTCTGGCAATACTCAAAGGATGAGCTGAAACACATGGATAATATTTCAGAAATTCAGAGTCATGTGGTTTCTGTAGAATAAGAAAAGGATTGATCAAAGCGAAGAGGGTTGTTATTTTTTAACAAGATTTTTAGATTTTAAATCATATATTACTAGTCTAGACCACTTCTGTTTACCAGAAGTAAAGACACTTTGCACAACGTAATTATGTAGCCAGAAAAGAGCTGAAGTTTAAAAGTTGAACTTCACTATTAAATATTGTCCAGGTCAGCTGTTTTATTGAAATTAGTGCCTACTGGTTTTAATTTACAGTTGAGTTATGCTTTTTTTAATACATATTTTGATCATGTGAGTCTGAAAGTTAGATTTTCAATGCATCAGTTGAAGCTTCTTCTAACTCTACTGCAATCTAAAATTAATATATTGTGATATTCCATTTAAATACATTCAATCACAAATTAGGAGTAAAGACTTTAAGGAGGGCTGAAGAAAGAAGTATCCCTTTTCTTAAACTCAAGACTTGTCTTCATAATGATTCAAACAGCTGCCTGCTTTGCCACAGACCTATTGCTTTAGAGTACATGTAAATTTGAGAGCTAGACTCTGGTGCTGGGCAGCATTTGCTGCAGTGGTCTTGCTCAGGGAGGAAAGTGTTGCTCAGCATGAGTAGAAGTGCAGGTCTTCAGTCATTGTTGTTGCACTTCAAACAAAATATCAACATGTGGGCACAGTACTCAAGGCTTGATCAATGTGAACCTTGCTGGCAGAGGAAACTGTATGGGGATGCTTTAAAAACCCCAGGTCACTGTATGAACATCTGTGCTGCAGACCTTTGGCACTGGTGCTATCTGGACAGGCAACTTGTTCCTTCCTTGTTTGCAGAGGAACTCAGTGTTTTTTCTTGTAGCAGATGTGCATAGCCACTTCCCCATTTTATTCTTTTTCAGCCACAGAAATGTCTTGTAACATCAAATACCTAATGAGCATATTAAGAACTATGGGCAATCTATTAGAGTTAACTGCAAAGAATCAAGGTTTTAGGGAAGAATGTTTGGTTTCTTGGCACTGCAGGAATCACTGTGTTAGACTTCATATCAAGCTGAAAGCACTCAGAGCATCAGGATAGAGGACTTGATGTGGTGTATTGCCATGCTGAAATAAAGCTGACTGGAAAGCTTTAGATGAAACTTCCATATAAAGGATCATTTGAAACAAAGACTTAAATTCACATCTCCTGCTATGCTGCAGAGCCATTTTTAACTTTTTCCCTGTTCCTCTGTCCCCGAAAAGGGATTGGCTCCACCAGCAGAGTGATTCACTACAGCTGCCACTTCAGGAAGCTGTCTGGGATGTGAAAGACCAAACCACTAGATAGTCTCACTAACACATGCACAAATCTTTTATCAAAAGCAATGGAGAATTGCAGATGGTTTCTGAGAAATTCTAAGCACCTTATGAGAGGGAGAGAGAGTTTTCAGCAAGTATGAAGGGGAGTACATACAATTCAGCATTATACTTCTTTTTTTTTCCCCTGCACAAATCAAGATATGTTTGGCAAAACCTGAGTCATCTAACTAGCAGTGTTTAATTATGTCTGATGTAATGTTGACTGCAATCAAAATTGCTAGAATTCAAGTTCACTATTTAATAAATTATGGTGGCTTGGTATGGTCTTCTTTATTTTCTCATTAAAAGTTCCATACTCATGGACTATAAGCAAATCACTCAGTACTTACTTCAGTTTTTTAGAGGGATTAATGAGTTTTATGTCCACTAGTTAATTTTACCTGCAACTTACAAACAATAAATATGAAGTGGCAGAAGGAGTAACATGACAAAATTATGCCCTGCAGATTAAAACACACTCCTAACATAACTAGTCCTTATTCCTGGTATACAGTTCCTCTGAAGTCCTCCAGGACTACCTTTACATGCAAAGTTTTGCAGTATTTAACTCACAAGCAACAAATAACAATAATAAAAATTAAAAAATGCACGTTCGAGTGTGTGTGAACAATCAGACTGTAACATTACACTAGATCTTGGGATTTGTTCTCAAGCAGTAAGGTTTGTTCATAAAGGAGCCTTCAGTGCCTTGGTTGGAGAGATTCACATCTTCAACTAGCTCATCACTGACAAAACTGAGGACAGCATAGGTTGCAAATTTCAAGCAGTGGTGACTTACAGTCATAGAAGTGAGCCCCTCCAAACTGTACTTTCTTAGTTAAAGACTAATACAACACAAGCAGTCTTTATTCCTTAGTGCCAAAAGCACTGTCTGTAACCACAGGAACTTCACCAGAGAGGCCTGTAGGGAAATTATTGAGAAGTCTGACCTTCCTGTGTTGCTGAGGAGCCTGTAAGACTCAGGACATTCAGCTGGGAAGACACAAACTCCAACCTCTTTTACATGACTGACCTTCTAATAGTATCAGTGTCCTCTTGCATCAGGAACAGTCCTGTGATAGAAGGGATCATAAAGGACAGAAACAAGGTGATAGAATCCTCTGCTAATTGACACAGTTATCTGGTCTGCAATATTTGAAAGGTCTACATAGCAGCTCAAATGTTTATCATAGGATGTATGGATAAGTTATCTGGAAGTGGAGGGGAGGTGGAGGTGTAAGTAATCATCAGTGAGGATGGAGAGAATTGTCAGAGAGGTGTTCTGAAGGAGGCTGGGCAGATGAGGCCAGGTTCTCCATAGTGGTATATGAAGCACTGTCAGTTCCAGGAAGGTCAGAGAGACAGGCAGGGATCTAGACCTGCAGTGCACAGGTGTGATAATGGTAAAGGGAAAAGAAGCTCATAGTAGAAGCTGGGGAATCTTTGAGACAAATGGAATCTGTGCAGGGATAGACTGCACCATAATAACAGCAGAGCCAGGCTGCTTGATCAGAAGATGGAAGAGGTTACAGAGGAACATTTAACCCCAAAGACCAAGGAAAGTTGACAGGCATGAAGGAGATCTGATTTAGATTGATGCAGTTTAAAGATGGATGTGGCAAATACTTGATGTGCTTCAGAAAATATCAGATTAAAAAAAAGTAGCAGTAAGAAAGGCAATTTAGACGATCCACAGTGCCAGTTGAAAAGTACGTGAAACATCACGTGGGTGAGAGCAGAACATACAACTGCTTTAGAAGCATAAAAAATATGATGGGAGGAAATGTCTAGAATCCAATGACAGCCTCCAGATTACTGGCATTTCCATGGGTAGGGCTAAATGCAACCTGTAAACAGCCTCTCTTACTGCCATTATTCAGAATAGAGCATCAGGTTAGATGATAGTCACTCCCTTGGTCAAAGAAGACATCTTTTTCTGTTCTCATGTTCATTGACATTACATACAAGGAATCAGGGTGCAATGAGGCACTGAATTACATAGCATTCCACAGTCACAGGTCCCAGGGTGATTGTGGATAGTGTATATCACTGCATAAACAGAACAGTACTTAGCAGGCTGAAATCTTACCTTAAAATTTTGCATCAATGTACCAAGATGTTACTTTAAGACATTTGTCTTAGTTTGGCTTTTCTCTTATTACTTTTTTTAAAGCCACAATGACAAAACATTTTTTAAGGACTCGTGCACTTCAAGAACTGAAACAAAACATATTATAGTGAACAATTTTCAGACTTAGAACAGTGAGTGTACTGAAAATTATAACTAAAAAAGCTTACGTTCGTAGCAGTAGGCATCAAACTTGCTATCTGGGTAAGGAAAGCCTGTTTGGTTCTCATAGCGATACAGGGTTCTCACCCCAAGTAAACCTCCGCCACACTGGGGCCTAGCCACAGAGGCAGGGTAGCGAACACTTCCATCCGCCAGCCAGCCGTAGTCACACTGGTCAAAGCCATTCCTCCAGGCAACATACATGTTTCCAACAGAAGCAAGAACACCATCTCTTTTCCGACATAGCTCTTTTGCTTCCTCAAAGGTGAGTTTCTCAGGAACAGAAACATGAACAACTTCATCTACAGGGAGAAAACAAAGACAAAGATTGAGTATCAAATTCCCTCATTTAGTCAACTTAGCTTCTCTCATCCTGTCCATATCCTGCAAGGTGACTTTCAAATTTTGCTTAGATACCTTTTACTTACCATTTTGCTCAAAACGAACAAATGAACAACAACAAAAAAAACAGACAGAAAACCTAAATCTCACTTTTCTTATAAGTGAGATATAACTCTCTTATATCTCACTTGTAGGCACTATGAAAAAGTGCCTACAAGAAAGCCCGAGCATTCATACTCAAATTATACCTACATCATGGTTGGAGACCGAGTCTCTAGGCAATGGTAACACAAGCCTCAAAGCTCCTCCGTGACCTCCGCTGGAGCAGACTTTCCCACTCAACTTTGCTAATTAAATCCAGCCCAACAGAATTTACTTTCTCAGTATAACAAATCCTTTACATCTGCAAGCCTTTTACCTGACCTTTTTAGTCATCGCTAAAATCTCACTTGGGACACAGACAAAGAACAAATAATGCTCCTCCCTGCCTGCTTCGCAGCAGCTTCAAATGTCGTATTTACATCAATCTTGCTCTTGCCTTGTGGGGAAACACAGATGAGGGAATGCATCAGACATGTTGTGTGCACAAAGCCCGATTTGTGAAAAAGCCGAACTAATCTAGATTACCCCTACTATAGTTTTCTTTCCATTAAATAGTAATTTGCACTTACTAGCCTCTCAGTTAGAGACTGAAAACAAACATTATGCCTAATATTTTGCTTCAAAGTTAAATAGCCATTATATAGTTGATTTGTTGCCTTGTTCACCCAAACACTAGAAGCAAAACCAAGGCTCTGATCTTTCTGTCTTGGGAACGAAAAAGTAAACTGACTTCTTTCCAGATTTTGCTCAGGCTTCAGAAAGTACTGATCAAACTTAAAATCAACACATTCATCTGCAGAAAACAGTGCAAACTCAAAACATTTGTTACAAGATAGCAATTCTCTCCCACATTCCTTGTAAGCAGGCTAGAACACAGCAACCATTGTTGCAGGACAGCACCGCTTATTCACATTGGACATGCAATCTGTCCCACCTCAGAGCAGCTGTTTCAAGACAACCTAGCAAAAGGCAGACAGACTACATCACCCTAAGCAATTTCATTCACATATTACACTTGCTTCAGGCTTGAAAGGAATGCAAGTGTGAAAGAAGGCAAAATGCCAATATTCTTTTTCCTTCTAGGTAGAAACCCTGGTTTGTTATTACAGCTGTGATATCAATTCCACAGTGTAAGTTTCTTTATACGTGTTGTAGGGAGTTTTTAAATCAGAAGTAGCAACTGAAGGGCAGAACATGTCTACCAGGAACACTTCATGATAAAGAAAGTGAATAATCATTCACCCTCAGAGGTATCAGAATGCTTCTTCCAGCTCTCCAGACCACATAGATAATACAGCTTTTTTATTAAACAGATCTGCAGAAGACAGCTTTTTCTGTATTGTGGAGCAGATCTAGTATCATGGCCAACACAGAATGAGGGCTGCAGTTATCCCACAATCCCAGATGGGGACGTCATTAAACACCTCCCTAGTACAGCTCCCTCTTCTCTGAGGAATATATGCTCACATAGCAGCCATTATACACACAGAATTTATGTAGGTTGCTCAGTAGGTTGCAAAGAAATACCCAAGAGGCTCAGGAAGATTTTTACATAGATATTTGCCTGAATTTGTCTGTATATGCAATATTGATAATACTGCAATTTTAATAGGAGAGTGACATGCCTGTACCTAATCAATTCTACCGACCCAACACCAATTCATTTGGTTCACCTCTTGAAGCTGGCTATACCCACACAGACACAGTCTTTGTCAAAGGGTATCTTACCAGAAAAAAATTCAATGATTAAAAAACCCCACATATTTAAGAAAAAATGCAGTCTAACTAGAACAGTTCAGCAAGCAAGTAAAAGTCAAGCTTTTCTTTCCCACCTATTTGGCATATTAAAAATAAAATCTGAAGATAAATTCACAAAGAATGTAAAAAGGTACCAGAGCGATCAATAAAATGCTTTTATTTTCCCTTTAATCACATATCATTCGTGTATTTCAAGAATACTGCTGACAAAAAAAAAAAAAGTAAATTCATGCTAAAACTTAGCAGCTTGCAATAGCTTTAAAAAGTGATTTGCTCTGATTCCAGAATTCTTGTTTTAAAAACAATCCACTGAATCCACTGTTTAAAAACAACTCCACAATTTGGCTGTCCAGATTGAAGATAAATTTAAGTTCTACCTGTTTGTTTGAGTGTACACTTGATGTGTGTAATAATTGCTGGGACAAAATGTTAAAAAAAAAAAAAAAAAAAAAAGCAAATTTTTAATAAAGGCCTTGATATAGAAGTTCAAACATTCTTAAAAGCTGTCCTACAATCTTATTTCAACACCACATTGGAAAAAAAAAAAAAAAGGAAAGGTTTGTCTTCTGTCAAGCAATTGAAAAGAAAGCAGTGTTCAATATATATCATCAGCTGGATAGAATCAGTTTCATTTACAGCAGCCCAAGAACACAAGATGCACAATCCCTCCTGCACATCCCACCCGCAGCACACTGTGGTCATGTAAGATGCACGTACAGAATTCTTTGCACTTCAGGGATCTGCTAACCCATAGAGCACAGAAACAATTAATCAGTACCCACTGTTTGTGTGCACTGAGTGCAATCAGAATGGAATGTGTGGGGATGTTAAATGTCCTGTATTTCCTAAAACGAGCTTTACACTACTGCAGATCAAGAAGAAATCTCCTATCTCTATATTTAGATGAGATATTTTGCTATCTGTGTCATTTCTCTAACATTATTAGTTCTTAGTCAGAAAGTGATGGTTACCAAATTATCAAAACTTATCATGCATGTGCTGCAAGGACTATTTAATAATATCCCACTTCCTTTTCCCGCACTTCTATCCCCACAGCTGTGCAGAAATTCAGTTCATAGTACGTGAAAAGTGTTGGTCCTACTTCACTTTCCACTGGAAAGAGAACATGGTTTGAAATCATGTTGCATTAGCTACCCTTTTCCCTCTCTATTGCTTCTTCCCTCTTTCAAACAGATCAAACAGATTGAGGAAACCAGCTTTTTCTCTTGAAGACAAGCTGATTCACTGCAACCCCCAAGGAAAAAGCTTAGAATCCACAAACTTATCAGCTAGTTTTATAGCAAGCTTCATTCTTTTGAAGGCTAGCTCACTTATCTTCTCTCATCAGAGATATCTCACTGAGCTGGGCATGTTTGTAGGTGTGAATTTCATGAATCACACATCTTAAAAGCAAGCACAGAAATAAGGGCAGGCATAGCCAGGGGTCAAAATGCAACATGTATTGACTAGGGCAAAAGTAATAAAACTAGACTTAGTCCTACAGCACAGACCTCACCAGTAATTTATCTTCCAATAGATGAAACCACAACTAAGGTAT
The DNA here is from genome assembly GCF_023343835.1 of Lagopus muta. Classification (NCBI taxonomy): domain Eukaryota; kingdom Metazoa; phylum Chordata; class Aves; order Galliformes; family Phasianidae; genus Lagopus; species Lagopus muta. Next base: position 62,145,975 of record NC_064472.1, read on the forward strand.
TGGTATGCTGCTATTTCCTATAGTAGCTCTTTGAGCCTAGCTATGTGGCACTCTTCTCCCAGAGTATAGCATCACCCAGTGTGACAGACACAAGCCATGTACACTTGCAGAGGAAGGCATCACGTGCAAGTCACAACAAGAATTTTACAGGGTTCCCCCAAAATGCAGAGAAGCTTACAAGAGAACCCACGAGTCTCTCACTGAATATTCTGTAGACAAAAGTGGTAGCACAGCAGCTGGTGTTGATAGTGGTTGGTAACTACCTACTGAGTGTCCTAGCCATTATTCAACCAATTTCTAAGAATGACCAAAAGACCCCTGCATTTATCAATATTTAATATTTTTAGCCTTTTTGCCCATTTTACTCTCCCAAAGCAACAAGACTCTTCATTAACAATATCCCATCTGGGATTCAGCAACAATGACTAGGAAAAAGAATTCACAAGCATTCACCAATCTTGTGGCTGGGTTCTCAGAGTCTACAACTTCCATTATCATCAGTGTCATCTAAAGAAAGACAAAGGGAAGAATCAGGGCAACACAGGGGAATGTTAAGTATACAAGAATCTAATAGCTCCCAAGAAATTTCATTTTTGCCTCCACTCTTTTTTTGGCCAAAAGATCCTTGCAAAAATGCAAGCACTGACAGGGCTATCAGACTGCTCATGCACCATAAACAGAGAGCTACCACTCACATCTACCCTACCTAAGTACACGTGCATGAGGACACAGAGACCTCTACCCTTGTTTTGCTTACTCTGGAAAAAAAGCACATGCACACCCAGGCCAAGACGGACCTGACAAGTTCACCACATGCAGTGTCCTTAGACACTGTGTACAGTTAGTTTGTTTATTAGTCCAGCTCTCGAGTCAATTTTCATTTCCCAAGCTGCACAGACAAGATTTGTTGTCTCAGCTGCAACTCTTTTCCTCTGTCCTGCCTCTGCTAAGGGCTACTTCTCCGATACACCAGACTGTTAAAGAGGTATCCTTAACAGAAGCCCAAACAATGATGACACTCTTTCTAGGAAAGGAAAACCTGGAAAACCAGCCTGGATGTACAGCTTCGCTCAGGTTTACTTAAAGAAAACAGACTTACGCTGCCTTGAACATTTTATCACAAAGACATAAGCAGCTACATTGAACTTTAAAGCAGAATGTTAGGCAAGCTGAAGTCTTTTTCCTTTACACGTTAGAACAAGTTAGTTGATTCCTTTTGATACACATCAGTAACAATTTAATTAAATTCTCCTGATTGTCTTGGATCTGCTCTATGCAAAATCACAGGCTGAACAGGAATCTATTGCACTTGATAGGACTGGAAGACTATACTTTTCCCATCAGCTTGCCCTCCAGCATGCAAAGTACCTTGGCAACTGCTATGTCCTTACAGAGCTTTGTCACTGCCTCATACAAAGGCAAGAAATGAACTTTGAACTGCATATGATTTTTTTTTTCCTTTTTGTGCTTTACTTTCATAGAAAGTATTCAGAAATCAGAATTTTCGGATCTCCCTAAAGACGAGATTTCTCATGCTCCAGATCAAATACCACATCATGCATAAAAAGCAGCATAGAATTACTTTCTACCTAGTTCCATTATTTGAGTGGTTGAGAACTCTTGTATCCTTAAATCTACACCAAATCACATAGTTCAAGGCTGGAGACATATCCAGCAAATACCAATGCAAAAACTGTGGCTGTATCACAGGCCTTGAACTGAGAAGAAAAAATAATTCTCTGTGCTTCCTCTTTAAAATCCAGTTGTCACTCCAGAGTATGAATGGACTCTAGAGAAGATTTTCAGCTCCTCAAAACACAAGAGACTTCACACCTGAAGCAGTATTTTAGACCTCGACCTTTTAAATCACTATTGTTCTCACACAGATTTCAATGACAATAGCAAAAATGCATGAGACTAATTTGAAAGTATTTAAAGGCCATCTGGTTTTGTTTTCTTTTTCTTCCCCACACTCACTAGGGGGCTGAAAATGGTGCATGAAAAGGAGACTTCATAATCTTTCCCACAGACACCCAAAAATAACTTTCTTAGCATGACTTCCCATCTGCATACTATATATGTTTATTAGACATATATGGCTTGTAACTCTCTTTGGACAGAAGATGCTGCTGCATGGAGTAGTTTGTGCTTTGGCTCTGCAGCCCACTTTCACAGTCCCTCACTTCATCATTAGGCTTTGGCAACCAGATTTCACTTTGTCTCTATTTCTGACAGCACATATTCAACCTTATCTCTGAAGACACAATGGAAATCCTTGTTCCTCATCAACCGTCTCTTTACAAGGGAGTCTCCTGCATCAGTCATTGGTCTGGACACTTTTCAGTTGGAGGTGTTTGGAGAACCTCAGTTATATCCAAACCCTTAGCACTGAATCTCTTTAGATTAAACTCTTATTTAGGAATCCTCTCATATTTAAAGGTAGATACCCTAAATATTTTTAAACACTTAGCATACTGAAATATGCAATGCAATATGAAGATTTAGAAGTATATGAGTGCACAGTAAGACCCCCAAGCCCAGTACATATTTAACAAGATCTTAACTCCAGATTTTATCTCCACATTCTTATTTTTATCACTGGGAGCTCAGAAATTGAAAATCCTTCTCAGAAGTATTATCCTGTGTAGTTTGCTTTTAGCAAAACTCAAAATATTTTATGCATAATTGTGTAGTCTTTAATTTCTATGGGTTTCCTTAGAGCAAGGAAGTGGCAAGATTTAGTTTAGACAACTGGTTTTAATTTAGTTTTTTTGTGTTTCAAAGAGAAATCCAAGTTTTTGGCTAACTTACATGGCCAGAAAGGAAGAAAACTGAAATGGTGTGTTCCTACAAATCCTCTGTGTAACTTCCCGAATTAGTACTGCAAATTCAATACAAATTTATACTACAATGTATTCTAATTAAGTATTCCTACCACCATTTATGGCCTTCTAGGCTAACAATATCTCTAGTATTGGCCAACAGATCATTAACTATTCAATGACTTCCATGCTGACATCTCATCATGGTCTAGATTTTGATATCATTAATCAAGCAACCATCCTATTCCATGAATAGTCATCTGCCCAACATGAGCTCTCTGAATAAGGACTTATTTAGCCCAAATATAACATTTGGCACTGAAACAGAACAGACTATGTAGATAAGAACTTTCAAATTTGGATGGAAATAATCGTGTTTAAGCACAGTTCTACAATATGCAAAGTATCAGCTGTTTTTAATGAAATGTTGACAGTACTCAGTACAAGGGATGGTTGCACTTTCAGAATCAACCATAGGTGGGGTAAATATGGAAACTAGAAATTTGACTAAAACTTAATCTTGAACTGCTAACTTTTCCACCAGTGGAGGAGCATGCTACAATGCAGAAGATAAAATGCAGGAGCTGTTTTTCTGCAGTGTTCACTTTCCAATAACTTCTGTTGGCAGTTTATCTAAATTTAATCTGTCTTCTGCAATGAATGGTTGCAAAGTGTAATCCCACTGGTGTAACTTGAAACAAGTTCTGCATTTAAAATTATCATTTGTTCCTTAAAAAAAAAATAATAAATAAATAAATAAAAAACCACTCTGTTTCTGTTATTCAGACAAAGCCATCTTGGCTCCATAGCTCTTTCTTAAAAAGGAACTCTGGTTCAGAGGCACAGGTTTGTGTGAAGTCGGTGGAAAAAAGTTATCCTGCATTATACCATAACATGGTACTACATCTGTTCCTCTTCAGCAAAGAGAATAAATTAACTCCCCTGCATGTCAGTGTAACATATCTATACCATATAGCACTTCTGACTTGTAGATACTTTCTTCTGACTTGAGTTCATTGAAAACTGAGGAAATAGGCAAAAAAAATGTGGTTAGTTGTTGCAGTAGTCTAATAATCTGGCATTAAAATTGACAGACAGAAGCAACAAAATCCCTGTGCAGTGGGCTGAGATTCTACTGTTAATTGGCAATTATCTTCTCCACCACAGTTGCCTCTTCACATGAAGAACTTTCCAGCTACATAAATAGAGAGCTTAAGGATAAGCTTTATTATGTGCTCAGTATTGATCTGACAGTACTTTCTTGAAGTCAGTGGTGAAACTCTGACCGACCTAGTAGGAATTCTCCCCTCTACTCAGATTCAGTTTATTACTATAGTAAGGTATTTTGTGTAGTAATACCATTATATATGAACATAACCCACGTACTCCAGCAACTGGGACCGTTCTGTGACCATCTGGTCTTCATGGGGGACTTAAAACACCACGATATCTGTTGGTGGGACAAGACAGAAGGATGTAAGCAAACCAGAAGACTTCTGCAGTGCGTTGATGATAACCTCCTTCTCCAAGCGACAGAGGAGTCAACAAGGAGAGGTGGTGTGGTAGACCTACAAGGAGAGGCTAATAGAAAATGTGAACAAGGGCAGCCCCAGTAGCAGTGACCCTGAAATGTGGAGCTCAAGATCGTTAGGACAATATCGAGGGCATCGAGTAAGCATGCTGCTTTGCATTCAAGGAAAGCAGACATTGGCCTCTTCAGGGATCTGTTTGATAGAGTACCTTGAGAGGCTGAAAAAGCTGGCTATTATTCAATAATCATTATTTCCAAGCTCAGAAGTGATACATTCCAACAAAGAGGAAGTCAGACAAAAGCATCAGGAGGCCTGAAATGAACATGTGATCCTGGACAAACTCAAACACAAAAAGGAAGCCTATAAAGAGTGAAAGCAATGACAGGTATCATTGGAGGTATACAGTGACACTGTCCAAGCAGAGAGAGATCAGGGTTGGAAAGCTAAGTCCTGACAGAATTATATCTGAATTAAATCTGGCCAAGGAGGTCAAGGGAAACAAGGAAGACTGCTACTAATATGTCAGTGATAAAAGAAAGTGTAGGGAAAATGTGAGCCCTGTTCAGAAGAAAATCAGAGACCTTGTTACCCAAGCTGTAGTGAATGGTGAAGTATTCAACAGCTTTTTTGCCTTAGTCTTCATTAACAAATGCTCTAGCCCTACCATCCAAGTCAGAAACCAGAGGATGGTACTAGGAGAAATGAAGGATCACCCACTGTAGGAGAAGAGAAGATAAGGTTTGAAACCACCTAAGGATCCCAAAGATGCCCAAGTACACAGGACATAAGACACATCCTAGGGTCCTGAAGAAATTGGTAGACGAAGTTTCTAAGCCACTATTCATCATATTTGAGAAGCAGTGGTAGCCCAGTGAAGTTCTCACTGACTGGAAAAGGAGAAACATAACCCCAATCTTTAAAAAACACAAAAAGGAACACCTAGCAAATCATGGACCAGCAAGTCTCCTGTGTCTGGTGAGATCACAGAGCAGATCTTTCTGGTAACTATGCTAAGGCACATGCGAAACAGAGATAACTCATCACAGGCAATATGACTTCACTAGGGGCTAACTCCACTTGACAAATTCTGTGGCCTTCAACAATGGACTTACAGCAATGGTGAATAAGGGCAACTGATGTCAACTGAATGGACTAGTGGAAAGCATGTGTCCCGCATGACATTCTTGTCTCTAAATTGGAGAGACGTGGATTTGACAGATCAACCACTAAGAGGAACCACCTAGATGGAAAGGGTTGCAGTCAATAGCTCAATGTCTACATGGAGACCAGAGATAAGTGATCTTCTTCAGAGATCTGCGCTATTTAACATCTGACGTAGGCAGTGGCTTAAAGTTCAGTAAGTTTGCAGATGGCACCAAGCAACATGGTGCAAATCTTGGTGGAACACAACAATGGGATGCTATCCAAAGGGACCTGGACTGGATTGAGAAAGAACTGTGTGAACCTCATAAAGTTCAACAAGGCCATGTGCAAGGTGTTGCACATGAGTTGGGGCAATCCAAAACATGAACGTGGGCTAGCTAATAAGTGAATCAAGAGAAGCATTGCAAGAAGGACTTTGGAGTCATAGTAAAAAAACTCAACACGAGCTGGCAATGTGTGCTTACAGCCCAGAAAGCCAGGCATGTCCTGGTCTGCTTGAAAAGATGCCTGACCAGCAGGTTGAGGGAATTGTTTCCATCTAATGCAGTCTCATGTGACACCACCTATATTTAATTCTGCAGTCTCCAGCATATAAAAGCTGTGGATCTGATGGAGTGGCATCCAGGATGAGCTTCTCCATATTATAACACTTCCCTGTAATAAAGGAGTAAATGAAGATAAGAGAACGCTTCTCTTTTTCATTCCAGAACAATATAGATTTGTCAAAACTGCTTCTGAAAGCTAGGAACAATCTATTTTGAATGTATAACCTTAGATTCAAGAGCTGATTCGGAGGTGAATTCCATCATGGATTTATGGAGGAATTATATGGATTCTCTGTGTTCAAGCATGCTGTTCACTGTCAGACATAGAAGGAACATAAATAAAACTAAGACAAAACTAAGAGCATTAATTGCATTGCTTAATTTTCAGTTCCCAAGCTTGTATGAATTATAACTACCTGAAGGGAGGTTGTAATGAGGCAGGGGTCACCCTCTTCTCTCAGGTAACAAGAGATAGGGTAGAGGGAATGACCTCAAGTTGCTTCAGGCAAGATTCAGGTTGGATGTTAGAAAACACTACTTGTCCGAAAGAGTGGGTATGAGAATAGACCAATCACAGGAAAATTTAATGTGTTTTTTACTTTTCAACATCCAACACCTCGTTGAACCAAGACCGATCACATGATCACAAGTGGATCATGAAGTACCACGGACTTCACATCACGATCCATGGTTTGTAATCAACATGTGGCAGGATCATAATCTCTCTGCTGCATTAGAGTCATTTAATTAGCAACTTTTGCAAAGACTACAGTTATATTATATAACCACAAATAATTTAATTAAAAATGCTAATCCTCAATAGAAAGTTCATGCTTGTGTTTTTCTTTTTGATATTGAGATGACTCTCTTTAAAAAAAAAAAAAAAAAAAAAAAAAAAAGATTAAACTTGGATTTCAATTAAATATCTTTCTAACTTTATGTTCAGGACATGTGAAAACCTCAATTACATACCTTATGAACTATAATATATTTAGCAGCATTTGCATCATATCCATCTTCATATATATATAGATAGATAGATATATGTATATATATGTATATATATATATAAAAGATACATACAGTTTCTCAAACTTTCATTGTAATTTCTTTGAATATCCTTTTATAACATCTAAAAAATAAAACATTTTGACACTAGTTTTGTGTGATCTGCTGTCACTGACTATAGCATCTTTAAACCAGACTGACTTTCTGTAGACTTCACATTTGTTTTTAATTAAGGTATAGTACAGCACAAACTATAGGTTCACTCCACTCAGCAATTCACTTCAGATTCAAAATGGCCAAAATGTATTGCACACGGAACATATTTCTTTGCTTTTCCGTATTGGAACCCCAAGTTATTTTGAAATTTGTCATGCAGAATAAATATGGACCTATCTTACCTTGCATGTGTTCCACATAGCAGTACACATCGTAAGTTTCATTAGGAAAACGGCGTCCATATGTTCTGACTCCTTTCTTCCCCATTTTATCTCCAAAGCAACCAATCCTTGGATGTCTAATTGGATATCTGAAATGCAGCATGTCCATATTTATTAACACAGTAAGTCAGAACATTAAGTTTTTACAGGCTAAGCATACTAATTTGGAGAAACTCTGTCAAAGAGTGTTCTAAGCATCTCACCTAACAGTCTGGTCAGACAACCAGCCAGCATCACACTGTTCAAATCCATCTTCATATGCTGCTTTCAGTTGCTCTGGGCTTGCTATGACAGCACCATTGTCCAAACAAGTCTGCTGAGCTTGCGTAAAATTCAAAGTGTACCTGCTGGTGGCTGCACGATAGTGAAATACTACACCTGAAAAGATAACAAACTCAGATTACTGACACATTTTGCATCATTTCTGCAGTCATCATCATACTGTAACTTTACCTGGATATTATTATGATGGTAAAAACAGATGGGTACAATTAAAACACTAGAAGGCTGAGATATTCCACCAATTGAATTACGCCCCTCCCTCTAGTGGCTACTACCAGTAACTATATGACACCCTATCTTTTTAATAGTTTGAACTATATTCAGCATACTTTGAAAAAGTAATTAAACCATCTAAGCATTTCCACTTAAGTATAATGGAACATTGTGACCAAAAAGAACGTACACTGAAGTATATCCATATGCTGAGGCACTACCTGACACACTCACTTGTCAGCCCATCCAATTGCAAGTCAAATCATGTGACCAGGCAAGACTGAACAGACCTAATCAAAAAGCAAGAAAAGAACCAGCCTTTTGGAAGTAGCCAGCTGCAGTAACTGCATGCAGAAATGCCAAGAGTGAATGGGGCAACCCTTGAGTGTTTGAGATCTGTCAGCCACAGGGAAGCATGCAGCAAGAAGGCACACCAAAGAGTTTCTTTTGATGCAGGCTAAATCATCAGTGATGGCCCTCGTGTCTGATCCTACACATTCACAGATAATTGCAAACACAACATTTATAAATATATGCCTGTTGGCCTATTTTTCATTGCTAGGCTTTCCTGCATGCAGTACCAACAATACAGACAAAACAAAGCTTGCTTTTATTATTGCCTTTCTGGTTCTGGAAAGAATCTAGACAATTTCCAAAATTACAAGAATATGTCAGATGTCTGGAGAGAGAAGGGTAAGAGTTAAGATGGTTTTTGTTAAGACACGTTATGTCAAGGAACCACATTCTGTTTTCCATACACTTATGATTCAAACTCAGTTTGACAACAGTTGTGCCTGAACGCCTAAAACAATATAAAGGGCACCAATTCTAAGATGGCAGACAACAGATACCCCATCTGACCAAATCACATCCTTCTCCATTGCTAATGTCTTTAACAGTTTAGCACCAAAATGATACCTCCTGATGATGATTGAAAAATAACACCTAGTCTCATTTATTTAAATGAAAATCTTCAGAAGCATTATAGTACCATAAATAATCCACTATGCAGAATTGCCACAAAACAAGAAAAATAAATCACAAAATGTTATTTTTAGTGATAATTTTATTGGGGTATTTCCTGATGAGGATACAGTACACTGTTATGACCTGGGAAATGTTGGCATTAAAACAATAACAAATTTAATGAGAAGTCTTTGTTATTAGTATACTGTTGAAAGATGGAAGTCTGATAACTTACTAGTAAGCAGCAACATGAGAAGCTTCTAAAAGTGACCAAATTCCAACATACCTAGAAATTGTAGGTGCTTTTCCTGAAGATTAATTTAGTAAAATTATCCTATCAAAGATCTAACTACGGACAATAAGCAAAAAATACTATTTTTTTTCTCCTTATTGTGGTTTGCTAAGAAAGTTTCTCAAACAAAATTACAACACACTGTGTGTATTCACACACAGGTAGTTCAAAGCTCAGTCATCAGACATCAATTTTCATTAAAGCTTCTGGCAGAAAACAAAAGAAATGGAAGAAGCACCAGAAATTTCAACTTTACTGTGGACCCACACACCAGCTGCAGCCACCACTTGGATCCTCATAGGCTACTATTGACCCATAAAGTGCATTTTCAGAGTTGCTGACAGAATACATAATGCATAGTTCTTCTTACAAACAGCAAAGTAATTATTTCAGCTTCAAATATTGAACTGGCAAAGCCCAAAGTGAAGAGCAGGTCACAAAAAAATTATGGCTATGTTTATATTACATAAATTAAGTATTCCAGGTGCCTGCAACTCCATCATCGTGACTGCTAAAACTGCTAGACTAGTTCGGCAAGTTACTTGGCTCAGGCCTCCTAACATCCTTCCAAACAATTTTCTAGGCAGACTTCAGGAGTTAGCAAAGAGCAGGGACAGCTGCCCGTGAGTACCTTTCTTCTCTCTTGAGAATGAGAAGAGCAAGCGTAATGGTACAGATGAGGACCACAGCACACCAATGGCCCGTGCACTATGGCACAGCCTCGAGGAAGATATGCTCTTACTAATGAAAACTCTCTGTTCTGAGAGACACAGAAAGGGAATGTCAGACAGTGAGATTTACCAGCTCCTATGCCCCTACACTTTCTCTGCTGTAAGGCTTCTTCCACTGCCTGCTTTAGGCAAATTCACAGATCATTTGTGTTGCTTTAAGTTGTGCAAAACTTTGTGTTTGTATACCCATAAGCATATGTGTAGCAGTATTTTGGCTTTGTTTACCCCATAACCATGCAGTTCCTTATCACATGTCCATGTGTCCACAGTACACTGCCTTACAACACAAAAAGTTAAGGTAACAACAACTAATTACTTTTTGAATTTAAAAATTCAAAATAACAAGTATGTTAATTGAAGATTTAAGAGCTTTATTTTAATATATTGGTTATTTTATAACACAGTCAATAATCTGGGCCACATACCTGCTGGTATAAACCAGCATGACTCTATTCAGTGGCACAATAGTAAATAAAAATGCTGAGGTTCAGTTAACCTGTTTGGTCATGGTATAATTCACAAGCTGTCCAACTTGGCCTTATTGTACCAGTAGCATACAATATTTTACACTGACTGTTATACAGAGTCAAGCCAGAAATGCGCAAGTATGTGAAGTAATTTGCTCATTTGGCTTGTTGTTTTAATTTTAATTAAAACAAATTTTATAGACATTTAGACTCATTGCCTCAATACTTTTTCCCCCCTGCAAGTTCACTTAACTGATGTAACATGACTTCATCCAGGCACAAGAACACTGCTTTTCCATAAAGCCACAGAAAGGTTTATTAACTTAGCAGGAGAAGGCAACATACTTCTCTGAACTCGCACTATTTTAAAGCTTTAAGCTGCCTACATATGAGTGCCTTCTCAACAAGCCCCTTATTTCTTACAAACTGAAAGCAATCAATGGCTTTGCTGATGACATGTGGACCTTGCATTACCTTGGTAAGGCAGAACTAAAGAGTTAGTGCTAACATAAATTTAAAGAGCTGCTGAGAAAATGCCTTTGGTCATTTGTAAATCCTGGAAAGGAACTTGGAGAATGCTTTGTTCTCCTCACCCAGATCCAAAAGGTAAACTTCACCTATTCTCCGAGTTTAAGGCTCTTCCATTTCCACTGAGGAGCCAATGGACATAAAAGAGCCTCCAAGATGAATGGGTAGGAAGACGTCAGTATGTATAAGCCTGAGCAACAGCTGCAATAATTAGAAGACCCCCTGGGGCTAAGAAGATTAAAGTGCAGGACTTTCATTGTTTCAGTTAGACAGAGAGAAGGGGGCAAAATCCATTGTCCGAGTTCTTGCACTTTACAACATTTGTAAAGGATTTTTCCCCTTTGTCCACTTGCCCTCTGAAAGAAAAGGCAAAAAAGGAGTTGTCCCAGGAACAAATAAAGTAACTGGAAAACAGACTACAAGAGCGTAAGTTTGTCACCGAACATCTGGCAAAGTCAGTCTAATTACAGGAAAGAGCAGCAGTGTCTGCAAAAAAGAGCACTCACAGGAAAGTAATCTGCAGCACCCAAAAATTCACTGCTGCTGCCTGAGCAAGAGAGAATGTCTTTTATTCACTTATTTTTGCCTTACACCAAAGAAGGAAAGCATGAAGTATTTCACTTAACAAACTAGGACCTTCCTGAGTAAGAGACTGATACTATGGTTTTGCACCTTTGGATTGCAGCTTTGCTTTATCACTTGCCAGGGTATCATGCTACAACACTTCCTAGAACTGGAGGGAAGGGCTCCTTCAAGACACTTCCTGCTTTATTGTGGCTAATAAACAACAGCTTTCACTAGTGAGCTCATGCTGCTGCAACTTGCCTGCCTGGAGTCACATAAAGACTGAACTTCAGAAGTAGTCTCATAACACAAAGAATATGTAAAGAGAAAAGATAATTATGGCAGTCGTTATTCTGTTCATTTTTATTTTCAGGTCTCAGTCAAAGTGGTGTAGACCCTTCAAGCACCCCTCAATGCCAAAGCTAATAGAGTTCTAAACAAATTGGGTGATCTTCCTTACTTTTATGCAGAAATCAACTTACATTACAAATACAATCCAAAACAGAGGCAACAGGGAAGAGCACTGCATTAAAGGAAGAAACAGGAATTTTGAGCTTCTTGCAATAATTCATCTCTTCTCCCACTCCAGACTTTGCAAACATCTTGCAACTCCCATCTCTTGCTCTGGCAACCTGAGAGCAGCCTTGCATTGCATTCACAGATGTCTCCAGGATCCTCTCTGCACGCAAAGAGGAAGCACAGACCAACCACCCAGTTCCACTTGCTGGCTCTCCAGGGACAAGGCTTCTTGCACCAACTCGCACATCACCCCTCTGCCCAAAATCTTTGCATCCATCTTTACAAAGTAATGCAGCAACATGCAAGTGTACACAGACTCCTCTAAACAAGCTAGTGCAGAGAAAGAAAGCAGTTGATGCTCAGCCTGAACTGCATTCTTCTGACAGACAACTTGCCAAAGTGGAGGACTTGGTTACTACATCTGCAATACCTCGGAACAGACAGCCTAGATCAAGTACCTGCTGTTACCTCTGCATAACAATGTACTTGGACACACAGCATTCAGTGAGGCCAAGACACTGATATTGAAATTTAAATTGTTAAAAAAAAATTAAAAGAAATACATAGCCTCTCAGAACTGTTCTCACAATAGGAGATGACTGACAGGATAAAAATCAGTGTAGCTATGCATATCAGCACCTACTTTACTTTATCTTCTTAAGGGAGAAGGTGTGTGGTCCTCTGCAGATCTTCAGCCTGACCCCAAATCACCTGCAGCCTGAAAATCAGCTGCCACCTTCCAAGTCCCTGTGCCAGGGCTGTGACAGATGTATCATAGCATCCTCATTCTTACTCCCTAGGCACAGATGCATGCATAACCAGGTATCTGAATACAGAATTCAGTTTCCCTCTCTTTGAGCCATTGTATATTCTGCTCTTTACCTTGTAGCTAAGAAACCTCTATCTTCCCTACCATCACTTCCTCAGGAGAGTAAAGAATAAGCTTAAAAACGCAGCAGTCCATTTCTATTTAGTTATCAAGGAAGTATGAAATTTCAACATCAACAGGTGATAAGGATTCAAGATAGATAAATCTAAGAGATTACAAAACCCCATCTCTTCAAATGCCATACTTAGGTGCTAATAAAGGGGAGTTCTGGCTTTAGAGAGAATAAATCAATTACGTTGTCAACACGCAATCTCTTAGGGCTCAGGGCACAACTGAGAGGCAGTGTTCCCACACTGGAAACAACATCCATTTATTATCACTATAATGCCTGCAAGAAAGAAGTTTGCATAAAAATAAAATTGTGAATTACAGTCTACTCTGCCTCCCTAATTGCTGCTTCTTCCCTTTAAAGAGGTCAGTATTTTAAGCCTCGAATTTTTCTTATTGGCTTTTCTCTACAATCCGATTTGTAAAAAGCCTCTCAAACAGTGGACTCAAATAGAAGCTAACAAAAGAAGGCCTGTGAAAGCAGTGAACTCCCAAGACAGCAGTAAGAAAAGGGTAACATTATTGCCAAAAAATACTCTCTGACAAGATTTTCAAAAAGAGCAAGAAAACTGAAGGATCACATTTGCTACTTCAATCGAATGCGCAGGCATTTCCAAGGTAAATAACCAAAAACTGGCTCAAGTGAGTTGTTAGATCAGTTCTTTCATGTTCCTTGCACTTGTCCAAATATATTGCTTTTTAATATCTCGCAGAACTACAAAAAAACAACAGTTTCATTAAATGCTCAATTATGTTTGAGAATGAATCATGCTGTTACTCTGCATGTCCAGGTCAGCTTTTTATAAGGAAACTTACATCTATTTTACACAAGCGAACTTTATTATACCTAGAGAAATGGAATAAATATGGAGAGGTACAGTAGTACTTTTTATTAAACTCTGTGGAATTCAAACTTACCACTGTTACTCCTAAGGTTAGGAGCCTAGTTTACATTACCTGTCTAAGACTCTCTGAGCAGGGAACAGGAATGAGAACTACTAGAGAGCTCATCTCACCCACAACTCTCATCAGAAAAGAGCTGAGTGCTAGGCATCTGACTTTAAATCACTGAAAATAAAGTAAATTCTACTCTGACTTCAGACCCAGCACACCTGTGAAACTTGATAAACTATTAGTGGGTGGCTGAACACTCAAGGACGATGGTCAGAAGGCCTGAAGATCATTGCCTGCTGGCAATCAACCTCTACACTATCTCTATCCAAGCATCTATACTGGGTTGCAGGTGAAACCTCATCTGTTTCAAAAAGCAGCTTGAAGTGGGAATGGAGAGACAGCTCAGTGTCAGCTAAGGCACTGTAACTTGAAGTCTCTTGATGTTCAGTAACAGCAACAGGGAAGAAACTAAGAACAATGGCAAAATAGGTTTCCAAAGACAGTAATAGTAAAATAGAATAATTCAGTTGGAAAGTACATATAAAGATCAAATCCAACTGCTTTGGACTCCTAACAGGACAGAGTTTATGATCTGGGTTTAATAATTACAAAAAGGGTCCTAAAGATAAGCTCAAAACACCATAGAAAGACAAAATTACAACAGCTGAAAAGGAGGAACCGCACACAAGAAAAAGAAATTTTCAAACAGTACAGTGTAAAGAGGAGATATCACCTCAAATGAAAAGCAAATATGAATGTTCTGAATGTTCCACTTTTTGTAAGAGGTCCAAGTGCATAATACTGTAGACTGCTAGGTCTGCTATGAACAAAAAAATCATCCTGTCTGAAAAGTCGATTTAATTGTAGCAACAAGTAGGGTGTAAGGGAAGATTTTTCTTACAATTAGTAATGGAAAAGGAGGTATCCAGCATGATGAAACTATGTAACACTGCTGAGCAGTTGATGCAGGCTCCCTCCCCAGCCTCAAGGAGAACCCATAACTGCCATTAACTAAATAAGGTATCCAGGTGGTAGCCTACAGCTTCCTGTACAATTAAAATTAAGTATTTCACACTTCTCTCTTAAGCTTTCACCATTGAAAACAGTAATGAGGGGTACAGTTCAGTCTCACCACTGAAAATAGTAATGAGGGGTACAGCAGTCTGGCCCTACTAATGTTCAGTGACATAGACAGTGGGACTGAGTGCACCCTCGGCAAGCCTGCTGATGACATCAAGCTGAATGGTGCAGTTGATACAACAAGAGGAAGGGAAGCCATCCAAAGGGATGTAGACAGGCAGGAGAAGAGGTCCAATGAGAAGATATTGAAATTCAACAAGCCCAAGTGTAAGGTGCTGGATTTGGGTCAGGACAATCCCAAATATGAGGACAGACTGCAAGAACAACTCATTGAGAACAGGCCTGCTGAGAAGAACTTGAGGGTTCTGGTGGATAAAAAGGTGGGCAAGAGCCAGCAGTGCCCTTGCAGCCCAGAAAGCAACTATATCCTAGGCTGAATCAACAGAGGAGAGGCCAGCAGGGAGAGGGAGGTTGTTGTTCCCCTCTACTCTGCCCTCATTAGGCCCTAACTACATACAGGCCTGAAGACCTCAGGACAAAAAAGATGAACTGCTGGAGTGTGTCCAGAGGAGGGCTACAGTGATGATCATAGGTCTTGAGCCCCTCTCCTACGAAGGAGAGGTTGAGGGAGCTAGGACTGTTCAGCCTGGTGAAGAGAAGGCTCCAGGGAGACCTCACATTGTGTTCTTTCAGTACTTTAAGGGAAATTGCAAACAAGAGAGAGACCAACATTTTACATAGGCAGATACTGATAGAACAAGGGGAGGAGCTTTAATGTAAAATAAAGGAGATTTGGATTAGATATTACATGGCGATTCTTCACTCAGAGAGTGATGAGGCCCTGGCACAGCTGCCCAGAGAAGCTGTGGGTGCCCCATCCCTGGAGGCATCCAAGGCCAGTGTGGATGGAACCCTATCTGGTGGGTAGCAACCTGCACTTGGAGTGGTTTGGAACTGGATGGTCTCTAACATTCCTTTCAACCCACACCATTCTATGATTCTATGATTTTTGGGACATAACATGCAAAGTGCCTGACAATTCATTCAAATAGTAAGCCCTGCTCAATTTGGGCATTAATGAAGGTATATAACAAAACATGTAACATGGTGATCTGTAACACCAAAGGAATAAGTTTTCAAGCGATCAAGCATGTCCTTTTGGTTCTATGTTGCTACGACTTCTCCTTAATTTATTCTTTGATTTAACACAGACAACAGTGTTGGCATTAAAATAATTGAAATAGAATATTTAAAAGGAGATTATAATCAGAAGGGAAATCAAGTTTTTACAAAGGTTGATAGTGATAGGATAAGGGGGAATGGTTTTAAACTAGAGGAGGGAGGATTTAGATTGTTTGTCAAGGGGAAGTTTTGCACTGAGAGGGTGGTGAGGTGCAGGTATAGACTGCCCAGATAGATTTTGGATGCCCTTTCTCTGGAGGTGTTCAAAGCTAGATTGGATGGGGCCCTGGACAACATGGTCTAGTGCTTGATTTAGTGACTTGCAACCATGCCTGCGGTAGGGGAGTTGGAATTTGATGATTCTTGAAGTCCCTCCCAACCCTACGATTCCACAGTTCTAAGATTCTGTGCTTCCCGAAGCATCACAGAAGCATTCCTTCCCACCTCTAAATTGTCCCCAGAGTGAAGCTGGCAAAAGCCTCCAACAAGTTAGTCATGTTGGGTTCATCTACACAATCAAGAAGTTTACTGCAATGTTCGCAGTCATAATAACTGCTTTGTCTACACACTTTTAATTCACTGAAAAGGTGAAGCAAAAGGTGCTTGCTCAGACCCCAGAGATTAAGTGCTACACAAACGCATTTTATCTTTCATTCCATGATCATAAAATATGCACATTAGCAAAATGAGTGATAATTTTGCTCAGCTTTACACAAGCAACATCACCTGCAGGTCTGCTTGGAAGAGCAGACCAAAGCAGTGCTGAGCCACACCAGTACTCAACTCAGAAATTACCACAATTAACACATAAAGAAGATTTCTCAATAATGTTAACTGCTAACAACAGGTGATGAAGAACACACAAAGAACACACATCTCTCTTTCAGTAATTGTTATTATTTCAGGGCACAGATTCAAAAAGATGACATAATCAAAATAAATTATGTTTGTGACTAATACAATTGGTTTTGTTGGTTTGTTTTTTTTTCTTTTAAGATAATAGCTGAAGTCTCAAAAATGCTGAAGGCTTATTGAAGTAAGGGTACAAAAATTAAGCAACAACATTAATATAAAATTTTTACAAGTCTGAAAAATTATATTTGTTTAGTTAATATAGAAAATGGAAAATCAAGTGCACAAATGATAACTTAACAATGTTATTTTACCATGTGTATGAAGATACAGCTTGTTCTGTTCTCCAAATTTTGACATCAAAGACAAAAAACGACAAAAAAGAGTAGCTTCAGAAAGAAAATGCTGTGTTTGAAATTTTCTTTTAATTTAAAAGAGATCTGAACTGTGCATCTCATTGCAGTGTACTGTAGCAGCAGTAACACAAGCTAAAGTACTGCTGTAAATCATCTGATATTTTATTGTAGTGAACATCTGCTGCTCCTGGACACAGATACATAGCCAAGGGAGTGCTTTAAAGGGCTAAGGAATGCCAGGTATATTCATTACTGAAAAATAATGTTCAAACCAGGATTTCTTTTGCTTTTGCCATTAAGACTACACAGCTTATGAAGTTAGAAAAAAACATTAATGGTTACACTGATTTATTGTATTTCCAAATTAAGACCACACCTTCAAAACCTTTCATTGAACAGATGCCAAAAGACTGCTAAAGTTAGGTTAGGCATAGTGAAAGAACAATATAGTATTAAGCTTACAAAAAATCTTAGCCAAAGCCATGATTTCCAACAGAAGATCCTAATGTTTGTTTTGGGACTCAGTCACTTGAGTAAACACCTAAGTTTCAAAAAAACACCTGAATGCAGAGAAGTGCAAGGTAGAGTCCAAACCAACGCTCATGTAAGCTGGTACATCCACACAGCCCAGTGTTCTTCCGAGTAATTTTGGTCCAGAATTCATATGGCACAGTGCCTGGGCTAACATGTCCTGCTTTTCAGCAGTTTAATAGTTCAGGCTTGGTGCCAAACTGACAGGGCATCAGGCTCTGGAGCAGTCTGCACATGGTGCTGTATAAGCAGGAACTTAGGAGAAAAATGCCAATAGATCAGATGCTACTTTTGCCACCAACACTCTATTTAAAGTTTTGTTTCCTGTGCTTCTTTACAAGAACAATTCTCTTCCCCAAAATTTTGGAGGCTATTTCCTTATGGTGCTTGCATGCCAACTCTTAGGCCTGAGTCTTCCACATGGAAGAATAATAGCAGCCTTCTACTTGTCTTCCTGCAGCTTTTGGCAGGTGATTTTCTTAGCTATCCAACTGCTATTATGGAGATAAACTCTTCCTTGGTGCTTGATGTTTCTATCACAGAAAGAGCTGTTTGAGGTTAGACGGTTTACATTCCCACTGCCAAGCAGCAAGAGAAGGCAACCAGAGCTCCAGTAGAGCAGAGCAGTTGCTTCTTTTCATCCTACAGAAACAATTACTAAGAAACTGCTTCTGCCTGCCAAGTCTATCTTCTTATAAAGACACATTTTCAGATAGATGTATTATGTTATGTACTATGGTTCAAAAAGACTGGTTTTGGAGAATTTTAGAGGTACTTGCTAAAAAAAAAAAAAGTAATTGTGAAAACAGGAGTTCATCTTGTAAAGGATATAAAACCAATCAACGTGCTACTGGGACAAGTGAACAGCATTTGCTCTGTGAATCAAGAGTATCCTCCCAGAACATGTGCAGGAGAAATGAGAAAAATATGGGCTGGAAAAAAATCTTAAAAATAATCAAAAAGAGAATGGAACAAGTCAATAGTGAAGGAAGAACAATTTCCTAAAACTGGTCATATGAATGCCTTGTAGTTATAAGTAGTAGCTGTTACCGGTTTGACTGGGATTACAGCTGACTACAAATGAAATAAATGACTTCTTACCATCAACAGCCAGCGATACAATGCCTTGTGTGTCCTCAACTCCATACATCACATCACAGCGGTACACCCCTGCATCACTTGCACGCAGCCTAGAGAAAGTCAGTGAAGCATCACCGGTCTCCTCTGAATGGGTTGGAACTGACACCCTGTCCTTGTAGTTCTGGCCTATTTTGATGTTCCCATTCTGGGCCACAAGGACCGTGGTTTCTCTTGCATCTTTTCCGCTTTTATCCAGTTCAACCTTTGACCATTTGATTCGAAGATACTCGGCTGCGTAGCTGGAGGCTATGGTGGGTGTGGTTGAAAAGAAGCATGGAAGGACTGACGTTCCAGAGAGGGATCCCTTCACCAGGGTTTTTTTTTCTGCCTTAACTAGAAGAATGGGAGAGAGGAAGAGAAAGGATATATCACATTAGCAAACAGTAAAATCAGAAACACTTACATTTCATCACTGTTTAATGATTAACAGACTTTTAAGACCTGAACTCTAGCTGGTTCACAGAAGATCTGACCAGAGTAAGCCAAAACGGAGTCTGTACCAACATCCTCAGCCCTTGACTGAGCTCTTTCCTGTCTGGGTAAATTAATTCACTGCTCTTTGATTTGTTTTTTCCATTTGTCGTAGTCACTGACTGTAGCAAGGATTGGTATTGGCTTCCTTTGGAAACTGTTTTGAAGGTTACAGATGACAGTTGAATTGTAAGAGCTATGTTTTCAAACTTCACCAGACTAAAACCAGTTGTTGAAAGACAACCAGATATCTCACATTTGTTGCTGGCCAAAACTAGGCACTCAGGGGAGCTAATGATGTTTACACTTTGTTTTACCTTACAGCAGCCTGTTCATATGCTCATGTAGTAGAAGTAAAACACAGCCCAAGACTTTACATACACTGCCTTCCTTATTCCATTTCTCTTTCAAGGGTTAACTCTTTTTATTGTATACATGCTGAAACAAAAGCCTTTTCAGTGAGATTATCCTAAGTTGTCATTCTTTCAAAATTATTTCCTTGTAGCCCAGGGGCCTTTAACACATTACAGAAATGGGGTATTTTAAGATGTTAAAGCAAAGAAGGAAGCAAAGCACACAGAAAGTCCCTGCTTGGCTCAAGCTTGACTTGATAGGACCTTTATCATTTTTATGACATCTCCAGCTGCAAACACTTTACAGTGAAATGCTTCCATCTGACAATATCCCAAGGGGAAAGTTGACTACTGTTCATCCAACCTGCACACAGCAACTGTCTGAAAACAGGATTTCTGTTAGATTTATGTTGTTATGTGATGTTATTTCACCATATTTAATGGCTTAATGAAGATTAAAGGCTGTCATATAATAGAATGTATATGTCCTCTTTCACTGACCTGTAAACATTTTTTCAAAGGTTGAAAATGCTAATCATTAATTTGAAGTCAGGTAGAATTCATAAAGTTTAGAAACAAAAAATGTCTTCAAATACCAGGCACCAGCACGAAATATGAGATACCAGTACTTGAAAAGTTATCTAGTTATTTAGTTACCATCAAAAACATCATCACACTATAAAGAGAAGAATATTTTGAAAGAAAAACAGGAGAGAAGGAGAAAAAGAAAAAAAAAAGAAAAACTTTTTATTGAGCTGATGATTTTTAACAGATGCACATCACACAGAGAATAAAACATTAATAGTAACATCTACAAAAATATTCAATAATCACCAGTATGACAGCCATGCATTTTTACAACAAAGTCCTAGCCAGAAAAATACTGGCCCAGCCAAGGATGACCAAGAAGTTGGAACGGAAGTCTTCAAATAGTTTCCATTCATACCTACCTAAGTTAAGATTCTTGGGAACTTAGTGCAGAAACACTCAAGCTAGCTTTATCAGAACTGATTAGACCAGAGAGAGTCTAACAACAATGGTGTAGCATTCTGCCAATACAGCTGCACTGCATCCAAAGCTCAAATGAAAAGTTCACACAGAACTGAGCTGATTTACCAGCAAGATTTTTCGCTCTGATTCAGGCATGTAGTGAAATTTTCAGTCTTACAAGCAAAGATTGGTGAGATACTACAACTCATGTTGAACAAACACTACTTGAAAAAGATCTAGAAAGGATGTATTTATAAAACAGTGAATGACAAAAACAGGACCAACATATTACTAGGACTGAACAATTCACAAGGCTTTAAGACAAGCCTGCAGCAGTTACTGAAGGCTATAGACTAGCTCAAAAGCTCTGATTGCAAACACATTTCTTTAAAAAAAGATACTGAAACAAGAATTTGGGGAAGTCAGATATTGTTTAAAAAGAACTAAAAACCTGACTTCCCTACAACTGATTGCTAAACACCATAGTGGGCTGGTTTTATCCCAAGATTTACAGTAGGAAAACATCACTAACTCTTGTATCACCTTTAATTTCTTGGAACTTTATTTAATTACATTTGGGTAGAGCTAGAGAAATAGAATGAATACTCAATCCTATCAGTTGTGATGGAAAAACTGCCAAATGGCACAGGTGGGAGATTAAATCAGTTTCAAAATATTTAGTTTTTATTATGATCTCTTGT
Source organism: Lagopus muta (assembly GCF_023343835.1). Lineage (NCBI taxonomy): Eukaryota > Metazoa > Chordata > Aves > Galliformes > Phasianidae > Lagopus > Lagopus muta. Next base: position 62,167,532 of record NC_064472.1, read on the forward strand.
CATCTATATACATTACAGGAACTTCTTAAATGAAAAATGATCTACTTATAATTACGCTGACTGACAGAATTTTAATAAACTTTCAAAGGCGCTGTTTTCAGTTATGTGTGATCTAGAATATCAGTACCAAACCCTGAGGAAATTTCCTCTTCAGAATTTGTGTCTTCTCATCAGTAGAATGAAACCCTTGACAGCAAACAGATATCATAATGATATGCAAATTAGATCTACCCTAAACTGGACTACATCCAAGAATAAGGCAAAAACTATGTACCTACAAACTCATCTAGCTGTAGAAAGCACTATGAAGTGCTTTTAAAAGCACTCTGTTTTGACTAGCAGATGAGAAAAGGAGAGAAAATATAATTCACTGAAAAGCTTTGTATTGAAGATTAAGAAATATTCCCATTCAGTTTCAAAAACTTGGTTTCTTCAGTAGTCCAAGCCAGTTGAGACAGACTGTACCTTAGAAGGGATGCAGTCAACAAAATGCAAACAAAATATTTTGTAACTGTTTGCAAATCTGAATATGAGCTGAGAAAAGCAGATATTTACCCAATCATCAGTGAAGAGCAATCCTAGCACTGAACGTTGTTTCATACCACGTCTTCACCATCTACCCAAGTAAAACCTAAAACACTGATAACTCTTAAATGAGATATGGTATGAGCATTCTTTTCTCTTACTAACTAAAATGCATCACTCTTGAGCATATTTAAGTCCTTAGGGAAAATAGACAATAAAGAAACAAAATACACAGTTAAGCCCAAGTAATCTGGCTACAGATCTATCTTTCAAGAACTGCTGGTAAAGTCAACGAGAGCTTTGTACTACATGATGGGACAGCAGATTCAAGCCCAGAGCATGACATGCAGTCAGGTTATCAGCAGACTCTCTGTGTTTTAGCAGCTGGGTTTTTATGTCTTCCTCAATTTAAATATTAAATAGGTTCAATATCAGAATAAGAAGCAGGAACAGAATGAAGATCTCTCATACAGTATCCTGACAGGAAACAGTCTTGCCAGGGTAGGGGTTTCACAGACTAAACGATGCTGTATATTCCCCAAACCTAAAGCTAAGACATTTTAATCAATTTATCATGGCAATGACAGTATATATGAATATTTTTCCCTAGATGCCTTATCTTACAAATGACATGTGTTTTTATATGTTTCTCTTGAAGTTGGACACAAACTACTTCTTGCTTGAGCACAAAACAGTTCCTTAGAATTCTCTGTGCAATTGTTTGTAATCAATGTACTTATAGGATATATTTCCTGTCAAGAAAAATTGCAAAGACCGATGAAATTGTGTACTGTTACTTTAACGACTAATACTGAGCCTAAGAGATGTCTTTTCATTAACCATCATTTCTTTAATAAAGATACTGAAAAACTAAAATGTAACGCACAGCTTTTACAAACTTGTATGAAATTTTGATAGCAGAGGTAGTACAAGACCAAGACCAATAAAGTCCTCACTCAAGTTCTTTACAAGGTAATCTGCAGTCTTAAGATGCAGAGTAAGAAAAGGAGGCAAAGTAATGAAAAAACAATTGTTGTCATATTCTGTAAGAAAATCATTCCGCCAGAAAAACATAAATTCCAGCTGCCAAACCCAGTAACATGCATACAGATGTGCAAATATTATAAGCAAGCACACGTGTTCTAGAGCACGTATAACATTAACATGATATGCCAAGTTGATGTATATTATTTGTACCTTCAAAAGGACATTATCACATACTGTAACCTAAGATGTTTGTATTCTCTTCTGGATTGTAGGACTTTCATAAAAACACACTTATTTGTGACATGATAAATAGTTGCTTATAATGAGAGAGGTAAACTTCAACAATGATCATAATCACTGGGTCCAGCTTGTAAACCAGAGAATTGTAACACCAGCTAGTTCAAAGTGAGTAAATGGCAGGCCAAGAGTAGGTGTCATGAGCAAACCTTGCACATGAACTTCTATCATTAATCCTTCACATGCACCACAGCATGTCGTCCAGAGAAGGGCAGTGAAACTGGTGAGGGATCTGGAGCACAGGTCTCATGAAGAGTGGCCGAGGGAATTGGGATTGTTCAGTCTGGAGAAGAGCAGGCACAGGGAAGACCTTAAACTCTCTACAGCTGCCTGAAAGGAGGCAGCAGCAAGATGGGGGTCAGCCTCTTTTCCCCCATAACTAGAAATAACAAGGGGGAATGTCCTCAAGTTGCATCAGAGAAGGTTCAGGTTGGATATCAAGAAAGATTTCTATCAAAGCATGGTCAGGTGCTGGTTGGGCACAGGCTGCCCAGGGAGCTGGTGGAGTCATGGCCCCAGATGTGTTCAAGAAACACATTTGGATGAACACGTTTAGATGTTATACTAAGGAGCATGCCTTAGTAAGGCAATATTGGTGGTAGGTGGATGGTTGGTTTAGATAATCTTGGAGGTTTTTCCAACCTTGACAGTTCTATGATTCTATAACCTAATAATCTCTTGGATTCCAGAATTAATAACTTTGTTTGTCTGTTTTTTGAAAAGAGGGGTTTGGGGGAACTTCCAAAGAAAGCCTTTTGGAGCTACTGGAAGAGAAAAGGAAGTGCAACAGAATCAATGATGCCAAAATCAAACATCAGACTGAATGACAGATGATCAATACAGACTGGATAGTATAGCCTCTAAACAGTACACATTTTCAAACATTAGTATTCTCAATTGATATTTAAATTTTTCAACACAACATTTTTCCTAGCAGAAAATGCCAACTTGCCAAAGCTTATTTCTTTCATAAAATAACTGTTGATTTTGACAAATTTCCTATATGAGTTTCAAAAGAATGATTCTAAGCTTTCAGAACAGTTCTACCCAAAGGGAAACACTGCCATTAATCATAGGCAAGTGACTATTCAATCAACCCATATGGTTAACCAAACCCATTTTGGGAACACAGAGTATGGGAATCTGTGTTTCACAAAAGATTTCAAGGCATCAATATTTCATTCTGTATTCCTGAGATGACCACACCAGCACATTCACAGAACACTTGTGTTCCTGAAATTCTTTTTCTGGAAGTCACATGAACAATTTATAAACCATTTCAGAGGTGATGATAAGTGGAGTAAGTTGAGAGGCATCTAATGGTGTCATTCCTTCAGTCTCACCTCTCCACAAATATTGATGCACTCCTAATTCCCTAATTCTACCAGCTCAGGCAATTGCGTAAATCAGTGAGGCAGATCAAAGATCTGATCCAGCTGAATACTAACTTGCAAAAAGGGTTATCCGATGTCTCTCAGACAAGTCATTTACCTGACTGAGCTGGACAGATATGCCCATAAGTACCGTCAACACAAAGAAATACATGTCAGCCAGCACCAGGGTACGGAGAAGGGGAAGAACTACCCCATGTAGTGCTAAATGATGTATGTGAGATTAGACTGACCACTGAATTATGCCCTAAATAAACATGATCAGATTTTCAATAGGTTGTAATAGAAATGTCAGCTTTACATACAATGTCAGATTCATTCGTCTTGCTTATCCTCTTCTTACATGCTCTCCTCCCAAAGGTTGATTATCAGGTAAAATCTTAACTTCATACCTCTCATCCCATGAGTGATGTACAAGCATTTACTCCATTTTAAAGCTGACTAATAATGCTACAACTTATCAAATAAACATTTTTAAGTTCCCTATATAAACTGACATTGTTGGTCCATGATTTCTTCTGACAATCACTTGCTTTGCCTTCCAGAATACTTCATATGAACAAATAATTAAATGCCTGCAGATCAAAGAGCTGTACAGCAGTGTACATATACAGATTTTATTGAGTAAAAAATGGAAAGAAAGAAAAAAAGCTTGACATTTAATAACCAAATGAGTTTCAGCCCTCAATAAATGAGAAAATGGAAGCTTAGTTTTAGCATCTTGCCCCTCCCTGAAGCTTTGAGTCTGTTTCCTCTGAGAATGTCTTCTAATTGTCTTGGTCTGCTGTGTGTTTAGTAAAGAATGGAGAAACAAAACTAGATTTAAGGAGGAGGGGATGACAGGAAACAGAGAAGGATAGTGCTCCCAACCCAAGTGAAGTAAAAAAAAAAAAAAAAAAAAGCCCACCATCTTTTCTTCTAAAGTCAACACTTAAGCAAAACAGTTTTTATCTTACAGGAAAAACTATCTAAGAAAGAACTTTGCTATACACAGTATAAGAGCTAAAAAATAAAAAAAAAAAAAAGAAAAAAAATGTAAAAAAAAAAAGTATAAAGAGTATATCCGATTTTCCAAAGGCTCCTGAGAAGAAGAAAGTAGAATAAAAATTGTCTTGATTTGAGGCTTGGGAAAACCATCATTCCAATTTTCGGAGTCTGCAGCTGCTGTAGGGACCTGCTCTGTACTAATTTTGAGTCAAAAGTTTCAAACCATAGCAATCATATATGAATATGTACTTCAGCTTAACACATAATCACCATGAGAAGTAAACAGGGCTCCAACTTTCTATCCAAAGCTAACACCTGCAGCTGCTTTAAGATGTTTTGGTTCCAGGCCCCAGCAGCCAGGAGATTGCCACAGCTTCCAACCAGCTTGGCCTACAGCAGCCCCCACCACGGAGGGTCTGGCGACCCCAAAAGCATGCCTCCTTAGGCTCATTCTTCTGTTATTGCAGAGGCAGGCAGAGACTGGGGTTCTTGGTTTCTGTATATCTCACTTGTATGTGGCACTTTTCACCCTGAATATAGAGAGTGTCAGAGACATACAAACTCATAAGGCTGCTGTCATATCAATAACATGAATGCATGCATTGGGATCTGACTGGTAGATGTGCAGAACAGCTGTTCCTGTAGATCCAAGACTCCCCCACTTAATTTGCGACCTCTGCAGCCTGACTAGGTGTGTAGCAGCAAGCTGCTCTTGCTCTCATGCACTGGCACTTCTCAGTGCTGAAGCCCTCACGAAATTGTTTGCTTTTCACCAAAACTATCCCCTCCAGTACTCCCCACTTCATCCATGCAGGGGAACTCCTCTGTAGGCCATGCCAAATGAAGGTATGAGACATATCTGACAAACAGGCCCAACATTTCACAAACAGAGGTTAAAGCAGTTAAGTCACATTCCTGAACATTTGAAGAAGGCAAGCTGTTTCGCTTTATGCTTTCTAATGTCTTTATCGCATTATCACGCTGTCTTTATCATTACTCGAATTATAGTAATGGCACTGACAAACCTCAGGAGACACAAACTGTGTAAAAACCTTGCCAAAAACATGCTCAACCACCAGAAGTTTTCTATGTAAATCAGTAGGCAAAAAGGAGAAAACAGGAACAAAATTAGTTACACAGTACAGAGATAAAATCAGAAAACACATTTCCCCAGTCCTGGGAAGTACTTTCCCAATTGGACTGTGCTCCTTCCCGCTGTCACTGGAATTAATTTTAATAAATTATTCCATACATAACAGACTTACCTTTAGGTAGCATATAAGTTATAGCTAATGTAGAGCACATCCATATGATGCCTTTTATATTTAACAACATCTTGACCTACAAATAAAGAGAAACAGAATAAATGGTTAGTTTAACACTGAGTCCTTACAAAGTGTAGCAAGTCAGTGCAACTCTATTCATCATTGGTTGATACTAGAAGCAGTTGTGAGCTCAAAAAATGATGCTCAGAAGCACAGTGAATAATAATATTCTGATCTTCACCATTTTGTACACTGTTTTAAATCTGATACCACACAGCAACAGCAGTCCATAAGTAGAACATGATGACTTCTTCCTCCTGTAGAGCTGCCAATTCAGATGCAGCCTCCAGGAAGATCTGCATCCATAACATAGACTGCCCTATCAATTAGCATCAGCAAATAACCTTAGTTTAAAAGAGGCTCCCACAATAACTTCATGAATTCTGAGCGTGAATCAACATCTGCACTATGCACTATGACCCTTTCCATCTACAAAAGTCCTGCTTTAAAACTGCTGTATGTATTATTTCATAGTGGAGATTTATTATAGTGGCAGTTCTAATGACTATAAAATACTAATTCATACTGAATTTCAGTTTACTGAGTCTGCAGTAATAAACAAATGTGTCAATCCCCTTTGTGTTTGCTTATTGCTCCTTTTACAGGCTCCATGCTCTCACAGCTGAAAACATATATAACACATACATAATACATTGCTTGTTCATAATGGTATGTTCTCATTTTTATTTCAGTTTCTAATTACACATCTGCAACTGTCCTGCAAACTTAAGAAGCATTCTAGCAAAACCATCACAATTCCCATAAATGTCAACTATTGGAAACATAGAATCATTAAAGTTGGAAAAGACCACTAAGATCAGTTAGCCCATCCACCGATCCACCACCACCATGCTTTTAAAAAACAGTTCCTTCCCCACACAGTCATACATATGCACTACTGAGGCATCATAAGGAATAGCTCTCAGCAATGATTTGTCAAATGCCCTTGAAAAGTTTTAAATCACAGAACAGAGAGTTTCCTGATACTGCTGTCAAAGTACACTACTTGGCTTGGAAATAGGCAAGAAACCTGAACTCTAAAATAGGTTGCAGCTCAACAGCAAAATAAGGATTAAAGAGATCTATGTTATTGCTATGAACCTTGTATTACTTACATATTTTCTGACATTTTTTACATTAGCATTTTAGTTATTTAGTATTTATATGTAACGTTGTAGGGTCAAAGCCTTAACTAATAAACCCACAAACGTCCATAAGCTATACTGAACACAAAAGTGAAACACGCAGTAATTTCAAAAAATTCAAAAAATTATTGATGATGTGTTCAACCTCAGGAAAATTCCCTACACCGGTAACAGCTGCAGCCCATACTTAACATGAATCTGTGTGAATTGGCACCTGACCTGTAAGCGCTGAATGGTTCAGAAAAGACGCAAAACATCTCAAATGAAGAGTTTCCAGTGAGGCAGTCTCTAACATAGCAGCATCATGCTCAAAATTCCCACCCAAAAGGGTTGAAAATCCAAGCCATTTTCATTCCCCATATGCAGATGGCCAGGGCTGGCTGGTTGCACTGGGAAACATATGCTGCAACCTATTCCCAGGGCGTGGAGGAAAGAATACAGCTGCTTTCCATGGAGCAGGCTGCGTGTTGCCAAAGACGCCTCATTTCTGCTTCATCCATTTGACAGAGCTCACAGCACGATGTGATATCACTGATTTGGCAATATTAACTTCACAGAAACTGCACATTTTATGAGCCAGTCCCAAACATGAACCAAGACATCTCTGACTTTATTCAGTTTGAGCCCCATCCTCCACTAAGCTTTTTCTGAGGACTCAAACACTAACTGGCTGGTTTTATCTTTCTCTCAACTAACATAAGCAAAGCAGCAAATGGAGAATACATGTGTTTATTTCACAACTAATTTTAAAAACCTATACTGTGCTTCAGAATACTATGTTCCCACAGAACACTGTCAAGAGTAAGAACGTTGCACTTGGTAAGAGCTGCAGACATCAGAGTGCTTTGAATTCAGAGGGACAACTTTCAAATAAAGGCAGCCACATATTCTTAAATAAATGCTCAAGTGATCCCTGTTATTACACAAAGTCTCAGAAAATGAGAGGTCACCGTGAGACTGCAGATGTGCTGAAACCAGAAGATGTTTCAAGCACCTTTGTGTCCTGAGACCACTGTAAAACACCAAGGCCGTTGCCAATTAGCTCCTGTAGCAAAACAAGTACAGTGAAGGCAGCACACAAAGGAGACCTACAGTATCCTCCAACCTCAAAGACAGTGAATGCAAAAGCTCTGGCCATTCTGAAGACATGGTAGTTCCAGATCTTGCAAGCTGTTCTGTCCACATATTTCCCATGTGTCACACACTGGCTGCATCAACAGTTAAACAAAAGTCTAGAACAAACTATTTACAAGTTCAGCTTTCCATGTTTACCCATGCACTGCACATCCCTTCTCCCTTAGTAGGCAACTGTGGCTTTTGAGACCAGAAACAAGGGAACTGGACAATGGGATCAAACAAATTCACAATGGAAAAGGAATAAATGACTTTCCAGGAAGACAGGTATGCAGCACCTAAGCAGGGTGGGTTGCATGCTCCTCTGCAGTAGCTGCCCCTCTGTCAGTGGACAACATGCACCTGTGCAAGGTCTTGTGTCCCCCGAAGCTCACTGGAGTACTGTGACACAAAGTGGTGCAGTCAGTCCCATATGCAGGTAATTCCACCAGACCTACCACCATATTGCAGAGCTGCTGAGAGTCAGCTGCAGTGGGTATATGAAAGATCTCACCTTCTCGTTCCTGCCCACCTTGCACACAAACACAGAGTGCCATGCCTCCAGCACAGTGCTGGTTACAGCACTCTTAACATAGTTTGAGGAATCTCATTGTAAAAACATTTTCAGCTTTCAGCCCTGAATGATGAAAAAAAAAACCCATATACTCAAAATGAAATGTGGAAACAGAAAAGACAACTGCAGAGAGATAACTTCAAAGACACCTTGTGACTGCGGAGGACCAGATGGTATCAAACCATTACAGCACTCATGGTTGGGATCTTGACTTGGCCTTGTGATGAGGATTGATAAAATTATATTTGCTATTTGCTATAGTAAGAGCTCACACAGCTAAAAAAAAAAAAAAAAAAAAAAAATCCAAAATGTACTGTACATGACCACAGAGCTTAATACAAGACACCTGCCAAAAATCCTCACCCAGCACTTCAAAAATCTTTTCTCACACAATTTTCTAGATATCCTCCACCATGAGGCTGTTAAGTAATGAAAAATGCTGGGGGAAGGGTTCAAATCTTGGATTCATGAGCATCACGAGCACAACTGCCATGCAATATGCCATGCATGAGAGTTTTCACAGCCTGATCCTCCATGGGTTCCTATAAACACTCCTGGGTTACAAAGTGCTGCTCTACCACAGCTGCCAGAATTAAATGTGAAATTGCCCTGTTACCCTGTCTGAGGAACGATGGGCAGATGCAAACAGCAACACCCAGCCCAGCCTGGAAAGAGCACATGGGCCTCTCCTGGCATGCACCAATCTCCCTCAAAAGCAATCTGCAAGGCAGAGGAGCCTGCTAGCAACCAGTGCCTCAGCCACTCAGGAAACTATGATCAGATGGGACTGCTCCTGCAACAAAATCTTTGCTCTAAGAGTGGCTTGTATTTCTAGTCCTGCCCTCTACAGAAGCCTCTGCTGGCTGGCTGCAGCATTAAGTATGCAGTAAGTAGCCAAGCTCTTTCCAGTCATACCTTCTCCATGAGCTTTTTTTTTTTTTTCCCTTGGTGTTGCTGCGCCTAGAGGAAGAGAAAGCCATAACACTACAGACAGAGCAAAAAAGTTCTGCCAACTAAAGGCTGCATGATTTGAGAAAGTGTTTAATTTCCACCTCCTATTAAAAAAAAAAAAAAAAAAAAAAAAAAGCATCTTAATTCATGTGACCACACTCAGGTTGCCACTGGCAGGAGTCCAACTGGACTGGTCCACTTCATTTGGAGTTGCTGCTCACAGACTGATTCATAGCAGTCATTTGCATCACATTTCTAAACTGGATGCAGATCTGAGTTTTAAGCAAAAGTCACCAAGTCCCTGATAAACTTTATATCTCTGAAAACTAATGGTGGGGGTTCTCCCTCTGAGCAGAGAACAGAGCTCTTATTTTTGCAGGCGCTGCTCCTTTCCCTACAACAGCAGAGTGTCATAGGAGCAGTAAGTTCTGATCAAATTCCAGCTTGTGCTTAGTTTACAGTGCAAGCTTGATCTCACACCAATGCTATTTTAATTTAACCAGGAGGGAGAACATCATGTCTCTAACACAAAAGGTTTCCCTAAAGTAGGAAAAATGAGAAATTAACTGCTGTCCTAGAGTAATTGTCATAAAAGGCTGCAGCTTCTCAGGTCATTCAGCACATGTTCTGCAGTTGTATGAGATGCAGAGTTGTATGTTGAGTATGAAGAAAGTAGTCTCTGCCCATTTAACCTCTTTGCCTATATAATGAAGTAAGGTTCATACCAAGAAAGAATAATTTTTTTAAAAAAAGGGGGGGAGGGGGAGGGGGGAGGAGGACAAACATCTAAGAGAACCTGACACTAGAGTCATAAGTCGAAGTTACTGTACCTACTAATGGGAAAAACAGTAAACTGCATAACTTTCCAGTGCAGCCCAGATGCAGTGCCTTTCCTACTGCCTCCTGAGCACCAGTCACTGGGACGTTCTCAGCTGATGTCTGTTCTAAGGCTCTGCACTTTCTTTTCTGCTGGCAGGCTTTTGATTCCTTCATGCCATCTGACTGTTAACTGCCAACACATACCAGCTTCACTGTAAGTACCGTTCAATTGACTTTGCTAGTTTCACTGCATCTCTGCTGTGTGATTAATCAGCACACTGTGTTGTCTCATCTCATTGTTGTCTCACCTTCCATCTAACTCATCATCGTTGTCTGCTGGCCTGTTATCACTCCAAAGGAATTACTACGGTCCTCAAAAAGGCTGTGGGGCATCTGCTGCATCCTCACCCAAGGTGCACTCCCCTCACCCCAGAGGGCAAGCAGCACAGTTGGTGGCCCCAAACAGCAGCACAGATGGGAGAGTGACCAGAGCACAGTGTTCTGGTGATCCCCATGCTGGCAGCTGTGGGCAACCTGCTGCTGCCTCAGGACATCCCTCCAGGCCTGCACTAATTTAAGCCAGAAGCAGCTCTGGGCTGGCAGGCAGCTATGCAGAGAGGTGTTGGGAAGCTGTCCGAGGGAAGCAGGGCAGCTCAGCCTCACTCAGCTCTGCCCACCTCTCCCAGCACCTCCAGGCCGAGCCGAGCGCACCTGGCCCGAGCCTCAGCTACCAGGCACTCTGGGAAGTTGACGTCGTTCTTTCCCCGGTACCCTCAGTGCAGAAGGTGGCAGGACTGGCCGGGCAGGGACAGGCGCTGCAGCCATGAGGTGGGCAATGAGGCGCTTACGCAACATGTCCGCCTCTTCGCCGAGGGAGCGCTTGGCTCGGTTTGTGAAAGCCGTTACCAACGCAGGATATGTTACCCCTCAGTGCATAAAATTAGCAGGACTCTTAGAAACAAAGCGCACGACGGCGGCTGCTGAGCCAGCAGTGCCCCGACGGCTGACTCGGAGCAGCTCCGCAGGATCCCCGCTGCCCCGCAGCGGGCACGAACTGGCCCCGCACCACCAGCCCCCGCCAGAGGCGGGAAAGGCGCCGTTCGCCGCCCCGCCTCACGGCGGTGCCGCCTTGCTGTCACACCGCGCCCACCCGCCGGCGCACGGCGACCATTTTATCCCCGTTTTCGTTCTCCATTCTCCTCCCGAACGCGAGCAACGCCGCCGGCGGGAAATTAAACACTCGTACAACCACAGCTCCCCGCCCCGCCGCCGGTCGCCGCCAGGGGGCGCCATAACGCTGCCGCCGCCGCTCCCCGTCCCGTCCCGTTCCTCGAGAGCGGCGGAGCCGCGCCCGGTGGCATCGGGACCCCTTCCCGGCCCCGCCGCGGAGTACGGCCGTGCCGCCGCTCTCGGCACCGGCGGGAGCTCCGTGGGAGGGGGCCCCGGGCGCGGTTTCAGCGCGCTGCTGGTGAGCCCCGCCGGCTGCCCCCGCTCCGGCCATCCGCACGTCCCCGGGGTCCGCCCTGCCGCCCCAGCCAGCGCTCCCCGCCCGTAGCCAAGTCTTACTCATCCCCTTTTGGAAGGAAACTTCCTTCTTTCTCCCTTTTTTTTTTTTTTTTTTTTTTTTCCCTAAAAGAAAATCCACCCAACATTTACACTCCAGTTGTCATGGGATGGGTTTCTGCAACACGTTTCATTCCTTTAAAAAGGAGGGGGGGAGGGGGGGAGGAAAGGAGGAAAAAAAGGAGAAAAAATGCTTTTGGGTCTTAATCCCTGTGCCCGAAGGGAATGGGGGTGGCCGGGAGGACGTGACAAGTGGGACAATGAGGGCTGGCCCGCGCCCCGTCGCCCCTTTGTGTGGCGGAGTCACCTCGGGGCCGCCCGTGGGGGCGGATGGAGGGACAGAGGTTGTACGCGGGGCCCCATCCCTTGCAGTGGGTGCTCGACCCTCCGGCAAGCCCCCCTTACCCACCCACCGCACACACAGACCCTCTTTTTCCCGCCGTCGGAACTCCCTTAATTCCTTCCGCGATGCTCTCTCACTTTCTTTGTGACACAAAGGCGAAAAGCCGAAGGGCGGCGGGGGAAAGCAGTGCCCCGTGCCCCCGAGAGCCGTCCGTGGCTTTAGAGGCGTTGCTTTGCTCCGCTGACCCCGCGGTCTCTCTCCGCGTCCCCTGCCAGCCCCTCCCGGCCGTGGAAATGTGGTTCGGACGGTGCCCGTTCTCCGGCTCCTCCGAATAGATGCTGCTACCCGAGCGCCTCTGCCCCACTCTGCCTTGGCAGAAGCTTTCCAGAAACAAGGAAGAAAAAAAAAAAATTAAAAAGAAGAAAGAAGTAAAGACAAAAGAGAAAGAAAGAAAAAATGAGGAAAAAAAAAAAAGAAGGTGGGGGGTGGGGTGGGGTGTGGGGAGCACACAAGGGCGGAGGAGGCTGAGCGCACGCTTTTCCAACGCAAGGAAACCTGGTGGCCGGAAAGGTTCCCTCTGGCCATTCCCTTCTCCTGCTGCACGAGCGCTTTGTGTCTGCAGTACCCGTAGGAAATAGCTTTCTTCTTTCTCCCCCAGGCGAGAAAGTGCCCCATCGCACACCAAGGTGCAGCTCTACCTTCCCGAGCAACCGGTACGAAGACTTCTGGGGCACCCACCCCAAAATTGCCCAGTTCTCTTTGTTCTCCTCTTTGCACCGAGAGGTTTCGTTGAGTGCCCGGGCATCCCTTCTCTCCCCCGGCTGTCGCTGAACTTACCCCAGGTTGTTCAAAATCATCAATCATTACTATCCTCTCCCGCTTAAGGTTTGCCGTTCAACTCTTTGTCCTTACAGGTACCGACAGAGAAACGATCGCTTTAAACCCCACGCTAGGTGTTTACCGGAGACCACAAGTAAAGGAGGGGGTGAGGGGAAAGCGCGTTAAAAAGAGTTATAGTTACCTTAAAAGGTAGCGTATTGCAGAGATTGCAAAAAAAATCACAACGCGGTGGCCAGGCTAGTCCAGAGATCCCAGTGGCCGCATGAAAGAGTAAATTCCCTGGTTGGTGCTGGAAGGAGGTGCTGGTTCCGGGGGTCTCCCCTTCGACCCAAGCCTCCCCTCCCTCCCTTCCCACCGGTGAGCACCTGCCTGCGAGCCGCGCCGAGCTGCGGGCACCCGGAGCTCGCATGCAAGTTCAAATGCGAGCCTCAGCCACCCATCATTATTATATCGTTGTACCGTCAGCGCTGCAGAGGAGGGGCGCTGGCTGGGCGAGAGGAGGGTTCTCAGGCTCCACCAGAGCCTCCTCGCGATTGCAAAGCTCCCTCATCCAGCAGCTGGGCGCGGGAGACCCCTGCTCTGCGCCGCCCCCGAGCCGCGCAGCCCCCGCGGGCAACGCAGGGGTCCCGTAGCCCCCCGAGAGCCGGGGAGCCCCGCACAGGTCCCTCCGCACACCGGCATCAGCCCCGCAGAGAGGGGCAGGCGGGCGCGAGAGGAGCATTGTTCCCCAATTAAACAATTAACCGGGGAGAGAATGGGGAGACCTCCTCCGCTCTGGCTCCCGGAGTCGGCTGCAGTGGGGAAAGTGGCTGGGACCAAAATCCCTTTTTCCCCTCTGCCTCCCCAGTCTCAGCACAGGCTGCAATAAAAGAATATATGGGTGATTGTTCCAAACTTCCCCTAGTACTGCCAATTCACAGGCAGCCTCGCATCGGCAGCCTCCCGAGCCAAAAGCTTCTCCACCCTAGTTTTGTTTTACACATCTCCAACTTCTTCCTTTCCTTTTCTTTCCTTTTCCTTTTCCTTTTCCTTTTCTTTCCTTTTCCTTTTCTTTTCTTTTCTTCTTTTCTTTTCTTTTCTTTTCTTTTCTTTTCTTTTCTTTTCTTTTCTTTTCTTTTCTTTTCTTTTCTTTTCTTTTCTTTTCTTTTCTTTTCTTTTCTTTTCTTTTCTTTTCTTTTCTTTTCTTTTCTTTTCTTTTCTTTTCTTTCTTTTCACCTTTCGTTTCCTTTCATTTCCTTTCCTTCCTACCCTTCCTTCCTTTCCTTCCTTTTTCTTTTTCTTTTTCTTTTTCTTTTTCTTTTCTTTTTTTTTTTTTTTTTTTCCTTTTCCTTAAGATTAACCTTTGCATTTTCTTTCCAGACCTCTCGGAGATTAAGTCATAAGCAGAACTCTAAACTACCCTTCAAAAGGGGACTTGCACCAGTTAATAAAGTGTCAGTTGTGCTTCTCGGGTAGCTCCTTCCCCACAACATACCTATCTCACTATGTGGCAGAAACTTAGGACTCACCACCCTGGCACAAGCTCTGGCAGCAGCATGTGCAACAGCCCCCTCCTCCAGGATGGTACAAATCTGCAGCCAGGGAAGAGATGCCTGGAGCAATAGGTGTGACTGATCCACTGCTCCAGGCACATTTCTGGCAGCCCCAGATAGCATCACCAGCAGTGAGAAGGAGGGGTTTTTCTCCAGAGCCTCTCACCCTTACTGTTCCCCCCCCCCCCTTTGTCCCTGGAACTTTGGTGACAGTGAGTTTGAAACCAGCACAGAGCCCTTGTTTCCAAGCACAGCTCTCCATGCCAGGCTGGAGGAATGGGAGGTAAAGGAGATGACAGCCAAAAAGGGAGACAGAGACCTGGTGGCTCAGAGCAGCTCAGGTTTGGGTGATGGAGCTGGGCTGTAGCATGAAATCCTTATCAGACCTTCTCAGAGTTTGCTCCTTTTTCTTCTTTAGACAAGAGGAACCCACAATTGTTTCCTTGTTGGAAAGGGCTGCAAGGAGTGGCTGATGCTCATCTCCACAGCTGCACCCCCACTTACCCGATGGACACCAGGCCCTCCAGTTCCCTGCTGCTTGGGTGATCCCGTCTCAAAGGACTGGACCTCCTCCAGCTGTGCTGTGAGATTCTTGATTCACTTCATGCTTTTAATTGAGCTCTATGAGAAGTTGGCAACACAAGCATCTGCCTGGATCAGTCTCTCCTGTGTACCAGCCCCTGTGGCCCATCACCAACACTGCAGCTCCCAGTGGTGGTGGTGGGACCCTGCTGCCATCCCAGGCCACAGGAAAGAAAGTGGAATGCAACCTGGGACATGAAGCGTTTTTCCTTCTTGTCACTGTAAGTGAGGAGACATCATGGCCCAACCAAGACTTGATCAGATCTCTCCTCCAGCTCCCACCACCCTTCTCACTCAGCTTCATCTATTCTCCCTCCCTCTGCCTCAGCAGGCTGGAGGAAATCTATCACAAAGCAGAAGCTGCCTCTAGTCCTGCTTCTCCACTCGCTTTTTCACTCTCTAACACTGGAGATGGGAGAGTTTCTCCTAATAAAGGAAGGAAAGAGAGATCAGTGCCTCCCTGTTCTCTCTAAACCCAGCAGATTTTCTCACGGCTTGGGTTGCCCAAGTAATGGCATCTGGCCATTCCTGTGCCATGCTCCAGCTGAAGAGTTGGTGCAGGCACCGCGTACAACCAGGATTTTTAGACGGTAAAGTTACACCTTTTGCCCACGGTCACCACCACAAAGCAATGAGGCTTTAACCCCTGGGCTACCTCAGTGCAGAGCAACTTTAGGTCCGATCACTTGGCTCTCATTTTCCACGGCGGGTAAGAGAAAGAGATGATTATTTACGTACAAGACCTGTTCAACTCCCGTTCTTCCCCACTCGATCCCCCCAAGCGGCGGAGTCCTGGTGGGAACCGGACGAGCGAGCCGCTCATTCAGGGAGCCGGGAAGAAAGCGGAGGCTGCAGAAACCACCCCCTTCCCCCGCTCCTCCTCCTTCTCCCCTCCCGCCGCGGGCTCCTCGCCCCCTCCCCGGCCCCGCTCGCCCCCTCCCCGGGTCCGGCCAGGCTCCGGCGCGAAGCTCCCGGCGCCCCCGCGGAGCCTCGAGGCCCCGGGGCGGAGGCCGGCGGTGGAGGGGGGGGTGCGGGGCTGCCTCCCAGCACCTTCCCGGCGGGGGGAGCCGCGGGGCGAGGAGCTGTGCCCCCCGCGCGGGGCTCGGCTGGGTGGGGCCGTGAGACAAAGGCGGAGGCCATGAAGGTGTGGCTGTGCCGCCTGGCTGAGGCGTCCGGAGGGCTTTTCTCCGAGGGAACGGGCTGGAGGCGCTCGGGCCTCCTAGGAGAGGCGAGGAGGTGGAAGGGAAGACCTGGGCTACCTCTGGGTTCTTTCAGCCTTGTTCTGTTCTCCCTCTTTTCCTCGAGATCTCACATTTCTGCCCTCAACCAAAAATTCAACCATACACAGGCGCTCCTTTTCTCCTCTCGTGAGCTCTGTCAGGGGCCTGAAACGCTGTCTGATTTACTGTGAATGTCAGATATTTTTTCTCTGTAAATATTTTAGGCAAAGTAGAAACAGTAAACCTTTGCTCGGGCTGCCAAACGTCTCCCATGACAAATCATTGTTTTCAGATCTTCAGATTTGTGTGAGAAAACCCAACAAAGAGAAGATATTTAGGCGGTCTCATTCCTAGAGCATATATTGTTAGAGGAAGAAAAAGCCCTATTAGCTACATTATCATCAGAGATGATGAAAAATATTATTTTCATTACACACTTTTTAAGCACAGGTTTTATGTTACTGATTCAACAGTGATTATCATTTTAAATGTGAACCACAGACCCTAAATGGCTCTTTATATGAAACCATTGTTTTGAAATATCTGAAATTAATTAGACTGTGGCTTTGGCCAATGTGCAAATATCAAACTGAGCATCTGTGAAGAAAAAGGCTTCCCATCACTTGAAAGAATAATATGAATCTGAAATACACACTATCAAGGAAAATCGCCCTCATCTCACATAGGTTCTCTTGACCCTTCTTCTGCAACTCGACAATCACATTTTCTTTGTCTTTTCTTGCGATTATTTATCCTTTTTTTTTTTTTTTTTTTTTTCTCCGAACTGCTGTGTTCAAAAAGCCTGACATAAAATTCAAAGAAATAATGTAATTTGAATGCCAGCAGCAGCACCACTGTCAGTTCAGGCAAATCAAAGATCCCTGTAAAGTTACTCCATTTGGCTGACCTGCTCTGGAGGAGCACTTCCTATGCCCTTCTACCTACCAACAAGCCATACCGTACCAGCTGCACTGACAATGAAAGCATGGGTCCGATGTTCCTCGTAATCATAAAGAAATGTATACTGCTTCCTGTTTCTGCTGTGATTCCATTATCTAAACCAGTGCATTTTCAGAAACGGTAAATTCTTTTGAGACAATAGACTTCAGTGAGTTTTCATGCTGTATTTAAGAAAAGCTTTTGCCAGTTGTTCTCTTTCCTGATAGCCACACTAATTTTTAGAGGGAAAGTAAAAACCTTCCAGTTGATTTTAGCAGAAGTGAGCACAACCATATTCTGGAAAGAAACACATGATGGCTTATGTCAATGTTTCTTTTGTGGCAAAACCCTTCTCCACCTATTTAGGCTCTGTTTTCCTGTAGCTGAGGAGGGAGCACTAAGTTATGAAAAACTATGAATAGAGTGTTTCATTTGGTATCAGAACAACCCACAATTGATGGTTAGATATTATTTCTGTGTTAAATGTAATGATTCAGACACCACATTATCTACAAAAAGATAGCCAGCTTCCAGAGCAGTGTTTGTCAGGAGGAGCTCCAGGGCACAAAGTCAGCAGCTTTTGACTGTGACAAAGTCTCCCTGCACCTACATTTTTCTCCTACATTTTGATGCTCTTTTCTGTCCTGCCCCGATATTTCTGCCTCAGTGCTTTGGATGAGGGGCCACACTGAGATATTTTCATTTTTCTAGGGCATCACTGTTTCCACAGCTAGTCTCCTTGAAATCCATGTTGAAAAGCTGGTAGTGTTTAGTTCTGTCCCATATTTGCAAACAATTTCAGGTTTTATCTTCCAACTGTGCTTAAGGAGCAGTCTGTTTTATGCAGTCAGATCCGACTCTTAAAGGAACAGTTGCTTTCCAATTTTGGGGAGGAGCTGTTAGGGTGAGCAGGTCACAGACAAGGTCCTTATCCACAGTGATCCCTGTAGGAGTGAACACAGTACAAGGAAAGTGAGGAGAGAAAAAACTAGGCAACATATCAGCATGGGGCAGCCTGGGCCATAGTCAAGTGTTGTGCTAATCCCTGCTGTCTTGGGCTTCCTCTGATAAACTCCATCCTGGACAACCATTATTTTTATTTTGATAACTCAGTGTCTGCATCATGAGGTTGAGCGCAGAAGTAATCCCAAAGAATCAAATGTAGTTTTGTTCCCTTACTGTTACCAAATGAAGTGAGTCTTTCATAACTTTTTTTTTTTTTTTTTAAATATATTATATGAAGATACCACTACTGCGCAAAGAACAGCTTGCTGGGTCTGGTTCTGCACTGATAGGGTGAACTCCTGAAACGGATCAAGAGAGATTTTCTTAACTAATCTCTTTTTCCTGGGCCTTCTCACCCCTCACTAATGCAATAACAAACATTAGCAATGAGATTAATTCTAAACCCACTGAAGTCACTAGCAAGACCCCGCTGACTCCACAAGTATCAGTCAGTAGTTTCTTCCCCTTTGCCACATTTGAAGAAAAGAGATAAAATGGAAAAGGAAGGTCTTAAAAACAGGAGAGTACTAGGCAGCAGGCTTCTTTTCTTGTCCTCCATTGTGCATGAAAGTCTCTGCTTTTCCTCTTCAAGACCAGTATTGAAAGACTGAAATAAAGAGACAGAAATTTTGAAAGGTTTTAGTAAGCAAGTAAAAAGAGAGAGATCCACGTCTACAGAGAAAATCAACCCATCTCAAGGAGTTGAGTGCAAGAAAGAGTGGAGTCAGACCTATTCCTGGTATTGCTGGCTCTCAGGTGTGGCCAAGATAATTCCTGTGACACATAAATTTTAAATAATTTACATAAAAAGGGCAACAGGGTCTGCAGATACCTCTTGCTATGTTATATTATATGCAGTTGAGAGAATTCTTGGGGTAGTGCCAGGATTGTCCTCCATGGAAGACCTATTGCTTCCTTGATGTCAACCAGTCTTACTCAGTGGTATAAGGATATGTATACCCACCTTTTCTGCTACAAAACATCTCTCTACAGGACTGAGCGTGAAGGCAGGGCTGCCTGGGGCTCCTGCAGCAGTTCTGGTGTTTTTCTGCTCTACATTCTGCTTGTCACTGATACCGCTGGCGTCTAGGCCACCTGTCTCAGGAGAATGGGTCTGATGAGAACTGCTATGCTCTGCTGCATGTTTTTAAAAGAAAATAAAGGAACTGTAATATTGGAGAAGCCCATTTTGCGTTTAACAATAAGCAGGAATTGCTGTGGTAGCAGAGAAAGCTGTGGAGGCAGGAAGCAGCTTCACCATAAAGGCCTAACGCACAAATTTAAATAGTCAAAGGAAGGAAGTTGGTCGTGATTTTTGAAGCAATCTGATTACTTCAGATGTTCAGTCTTTGGGGAAATTTGGAACTCCATGCAAGTTGAGCAGGGAAGGATATCTCTTAATCTTAAACTCCAGGCACTAGGCAGTGCTGCTGAAAAGGCTGTGCAGGCTGAAATCAAGGCACTCTGCACACTGTTGCCTCCCAAAGACACGTGCTTCTGTTATCTTCTAACTGCTGAAGGAAGGATAAAATGAGGCTTTTCTGAGATCCAGGTATTAGTGAAATGTTTCCTCTTATCATCATGAGCGAAGTTTCCCAGGACTGGGGAGAAGGGGAACAACTATAGTGTTCATAATGTTGGCTATAGGAGCTAAAAATGTGCCTTCTAGTGTAAAATCAGACAAAGTAGCATAGACTTTGTGACATTTTTCCATGCTAGTGCCAGTGAACCTACTGCTAGGTCAGCGCAGAGTACAGCCATCTCTAATTCAACCTGGATACCCTGGACACCTTCCACACAAACCGCCCCAGCAGCTAACATCTCCATGCCCACAGCACTGAGATAACACCTGGTGCTATCCATGCTGGTGGTGACATGCTGCAGGGCAGATAAGGAGCTCTCAAACTGAGGCTGCCTCTCACAACAGTGTAGCTTGCCTGGGACCTGCCAAAATCTGTTGTTGTTATGGGTATTTTGCAGTCACCATGGGCTCTTCCCACTGATGCTGCCAGCAGTCATGACCTGCAAGCCAAGGAAGGAGAGGGCTGCAGTACAATGAACACAGACAAACTCACCTGGCTGGTATTTTATTTCAGAGAGGTGGTTTGGATCTGCTTGAATTTCTTTTCCTTGCTTTTATGCCTAGCTACATGCACAGAATATTTTGAGGAATGCCAGCCTGCAGCTGCTTGATCTTTTTCTTTCTCTTTGCTTTTAATCCCCCCATACAGATGTATGAGATGCACGGGTGAAGCTGTGGCTGTGGTGGTCCTGGTGTGGTAGGAGAGGAATGGTAGGGTCGAGAAGTTTGCTTTTTCAGACTGCTTTCTGGCTAGTTCCCATTAACTGTTCCGCGTCCCTCAACTGCATGGGGCCTATCAGGAAAGCGAAGTAATAGGGAGTGTGTAAGTTAGAGGAAATCCCAAAGCACAGAAGCAATAACTCATGGTGAAGTAAACGTTGGCTGGTCCTTAGGACAATGCTGCTGCATGGCAGCAATGACCAAGCTGTTTCAACAGAGTCCTTTAGGGAAAAGTTACCCTCCCCTCTTGCATGGATCAAGTCTTTATCACTGAAGGCTCAGGGTGTTGCAAGAAGAGGCAGGGTGTCCTCAGAATGCTCTTGGAGAGTAGCTGAAGGAAGCCTGGAGGGGAGGCCTGCATTTCATTTCTGAGCATGAAAGCACAAAATGACCTGGATGCAGGAAGGCAGAAGCACTGTGAGAGACAAAGTGGCCTGGTTTCGGGAAAGGTCTGTGCTCGCACAGGCAGAGGGGTGAGGAACAGCAAGGTGCCATGGAAAGGAGGAAAAGAGGAGGCAGTGTAGCTGAAGGAGAATGGGTGTCAAAATAAACTCCAGAGAATGACAAAAGTCAGGGGAAAAAATACGTGTTTGTTTTGCTCCCTGTTTGCTTTTTAATGAAAATAAGCAGGCCAGTGTTTGAGGACTGTTAGCATTTTGTGCTGACCTGCAGCTGGTGCATTTTTCGCCCACTTCTGTCAGAATTTGACTTTGGTACTGAACGCTCATCAGACTTTGCCCCTTGCTTTACTTAGGCTCGGAATTGCTTATACAGCAAACACTCTCTGCTAGAGTCCTCATTAATCCACTCTTTGTTCAGGTTTCCGAGAGGAATTCCTATTTGGTAAACCAAACAGAATTAAAAGGAAGGCATCTGCACTCGGGACATCCATCTTGGGTTCTCTGGGCTGCATTGTCCCCATCCGTCAGGCTGTGCCTGCTCGGAGCCACCGCTCCCGCCGCCCCCTACACAGGATTCATTGCGGGTTTCGGTCCCGGCGGCCGCTAGGTGGCACTTCCCTTCTTGCAAATTACAGCAATTAACTCGCTGCTCATCAGTTCTGGCCACGCTGTTTGGTCGCTGGGGGTGGGGGGGTGGAAGAAGAGAAGTAATTTTAAATTATTTTCTAAAGGCCAGATCAGTGAATATTCCTTCATCTTTGCTTTCTTATTTTAATTTTCTTTTTTTAGAGTTTTTTGTTATTGTTGTTGGTTTTTGTGTTTGTGCATGTGTGTGTGCGTTTTGTTTGTTTGTTTTCAGGCGAGCAGAGCTAACTGTAGTTTCTTTTCTGTTTTTGCAGAAACTCGTCCCAGCTGTACCCTGTGCATGTACCAGGAAGCCTTTGCTCCGGAGATAGTGCCTGTTATTGAAAACAGACAGCCTTCAGTCCAGCTCAGCTCTCATTCCTCTCTTGTTGCCTTGGTGCTGGGCTCAAGAAGTACACCGTGAGAGAAGGCAAGGCTGAAACCTGTGGGCCTCCCAGCTTCTCCTTTCACATGGAGAGTTTAACAGGAGTGAAAAATTCAGAGTTTGGCTCAAGTAAATGTGCATTTTCTTTAAAAAGAGAAAAGGAAGAAGAAGCAGCAGCAGCAGCAGCCAGGTTTCGCTGAGGATTATTTGACATTTCACCTTGTGTTTTAAGTTACTATAAAGCCTAGTTTAGGTCAAACTGATTTTGGCAGAACACCAGGCATAACTAAGAGCTTCATATAGTTTCCATCTGAAAACATAAATCAAGCAGCAGGCTCGCGGGCAGCCCCGCCAAGCTGTGCTGAATCTCGCTGCCCCAGACAGTGAGGCTTTCAGCGAGTGCACTCCGATACCCGCCTTTGGCTAGGATACGTAGATATGTAGCTTGTTTGTTTTGCAAAGCATCTGGGCTCAAAGAGAAGAGGGAAGATAAGTGAAATGTTGCCTTTTCCACACTTGGAGGCTGCCTAAGCTTCCTGGCTTCTGAGGAACAGTGGGTTCTTTTACATGGCCCAGAGTAGCTCAGGGGGCACAAGGGATGCCAGTGGGGACACTCTGAGAAGATCCATACATCTTTTAGTGTGTGTTCAGGGGTATTTACACTCCACCATCTGTACTGTAGCCAGATATCCACCCATACTTGTACTGTCCCATCACTTGTGTCCCTCTTCATCTGGTCCTCTTCAGTTTCCCATTGTGAAATAATTTCGTAACCCTAAAGCCATGATGTGCTTCAGTGGGCATGGTGGTGATGACCTGATAGTTGGATTAGATGATCTTAATGGTCTTTTCCATCCCTAGCTATCTATGATTCAAATAGAAACACAAAGTTTTATTTTATTTTATTTTATTTTTAGAATGTTCTGCTTTTGTTTTAATTATTTCATGGTGCTTGAGTCTGTGTGGGCTCTAGCAAAACCTCTCTCAACATACAATCTCTGCTGATCACTCTCCAATTCTTACACTATAGTGGTAATTTCACTCTGATTCACAGAGGGCTGGACAATTTCTGCGCTGAGCATTTGATATCCCTCAGAATTAATGCCCTTTAAAACTTTCTAACATACTCCAGCCTGTTCTGCTGCTTTCAGCATCATCCTGATGACTTTCAGCACACCACTCCATACTACAGATTCAGTGTCTTATGGACAAATACTAATTATGTCACTGTGGCCATGTGCTGCAATTGTTTCCTTATATGCAATCCAGATACACAAGATGGGGGAAAAAAAGAGAGAGAGGGAAAAAAAAAGGTGAGTAAGAGTATGATATGCTGGATGGATGTAAGGTGAAGTTATTTTTCCCGACTTCTGCCATGCTGCAAGGCTGGTAAGGAGAAGCAGCTGAGGAAAACTTTACAGGATCTTTCCTTCTTGTAAAGCGAGTATACCTTCTGCTTATGTGTGTCTTTCATGGATGTGTAGCATATCTGCCTCCTTCCTGTGCCTCCCTGCTCTTGGGAAAGCACTCTCACTCTGCAAGCTGAGGAACTCCTCACTCACCAGTTGTGTTTGGGTGCCCACATGGCAGCAGGACTGGAGCCCTGCTATTGCCCCTTAACACAAGATCACTCTTTGTGATAGTGTGCTGCCTCTGAACCCCAAACTCCATCCATCAACACAAAGCAGAACAAACCATGGGTGCTGATACCTGCGTTGCATGTATCTGCTTGACAAGCCTTGTTCCTTTCAATTCAATTCAATGTCTGTGAAACTGATGTGAAGCGGGCTGAGCGGAGCAAACAGGAAGAGAATGTTTTTACTTTCATTACTTTATGCAAAATTTTTGCTGGTGTTTTTCTTGTTTTTTTGTTTTTTTGTTTTTTCTTTTCATTTTTGAGGCAGGAGTAGAGTGAATTCCATCTCAATTCTTATCGTAAGTGGTAAAGTTGAGGAAATCTTTAAATTGTTAAGCTTTGTTTCATTCTTTTACAACCAATTGCAAAATGGTATGGATAATTAAAAAGCTAGTTTAAAAATGGTCTAAATGGTCTTTAGAACACAAAGTAGCAATAGGCTTTTCACTGCCTTTGTGTTCACAGCCACCTCAGCACAGTTCTTGTTGGAGTGTGTCAGCCATCCAGCCACAACAAGAGCTGTGGCAGGAAAAGCTATGGTGACGCTGATTCTTAAGACTGAAGATAATGTGTGTGAAATGAGCATACTGGAAACCAGCTCCATCATATAAATTGGAGAAATCTCACGGCTGTGCGGACTGTGGACCACGACAGACCTCAGGTCAAGGAAGAGAAAAAACATGAGAGAGGGGATGCTGGCAACTGAGAATGAACACATACATTAGCCAGCTAACCAACTCAGGCAGGATCAGGAGAAAAGGAGGGAAATATGACATATCTGTTGAAAGAGAAGAGGACATGAAAACTCAAAGATAGTAGTGTAATAGTCAACCATTCATAAAGCAGTTTTAGGAGCTTTGAAGGAACCTTTTATAGAATCATAGAGTCACTGGGTTTGGAAAAGATCTCTAAGATCACCTAGTCCATCTGTCCTCCTACCACCAATTTTGTTTTGTTACCCACAAAAACACGTCCCCTAGTACAACTTCTAAACATTTCTCAAACACTTCCAACAACAGTGATTCAACACCTCCCTGGGTAGTCCATTCTATCACCTCGTCACTCTTCTGGAGAAGAGAGCAATGAGGTCTCTTCTGAGCCTTCTCTTCTTCAGACTGAAAAATTCCATTTCCTTCAGCTGTTCCCTGTAGGACTTGTGCTCAAGTCCCCAGCTTCACTGCCCTTCTCTGGACATGATCCAGGGCCTCGATATTTTTCTTGTAGTGAGGGGCTTTCAAGGACCCATTGAAATCCTAAGTCCAAACTTCTGATTTTCCGTGGAATTAGTGGGATCCTTAAGGCTCAGTCTGTAATTTTCACTTGTGTTATATATATCCTCACAGCTCTAGTTTACCAGTATATTTTTACATTGTTATTATTTTTCATGACTACTATTTATTTTTAGATGTTATTATTAGACTAGCCCAAGTTTCAAAAAGAAGAAAATACTGGAAGTATCTTTGTCTCTTAATTAGATCCTATTTTTTTACAGGATAAGTTACATCCTAATCCTAAATCCTTAATTCCTAAATTCAGAAGGCTTCCATCAGTCTCACAGTGCTTTGTGCTCTGAGGTGCTCGGTAAAAACGTTGGTCAAAAGGAAGGGTTATCTCTGCTTTCACTTCTATAAAACAAATCCTGAAAGCACTAAGAAAGAGAAATGCTGTCTTTCTGAAAAGCATGCTTTTCAGGGTCAGTCTAAGCACAGTAGAAGACAGCTCAAAGACACGGTTTATCTATAATCCTCATAATTTCTTAGTGGTAGAGCTGGTTTTTGTAGTGGTAGAATGCACATACACACAGAGTTTTATGAATATGGAAAAATGTATTTTGAACAAAGGAGAAGGAAACACTAACATGAGCATAGCTTCAGCTGCTTAAGAGCACAGCCAAGGCTGATGGAGAATGCACGAAAATGATCCATTTTAGGCTGTGATTCTCAACCTGGGGCACTGAGAGATGCATCTGCCCCTGACGATAGTGCTCATCTCAAGGCTGCTC
This sequence comes from Lagopus muta, assembly GCF_023343835.1. Classification (NCBI taxonomy): domain Eukaryota; kingdom Metazoa; phylum Chordata; class Aves; order Galliformes; family Phasianidae; genus Lagopus; species Lagopus muta. The sequence goes on from NC_064472.1 coordinate 62,193,020, forward strand.
CAATCAAAGCCACCTCCGAGCTGAGATGCTACCACCAAAATGCACTGGCACCACAGCTCCCATATAGCATAAAGGACCCTTAGTTCAGCCACGTATCATGTGTCTTCATAAGGAATAGATATTAGAAGCTTTCTGCTCACATTTGCCCATATATTAACATTTCTACTGCCATGCAGCAAGTCACACAAGAATGTTTTTCATATTCCTAACTTGAAAAAGTGCCCCCACAGACAGCAATTTCATTGCTGGGTCCCAGATAGCAAATGAAAGCTCTCACTGAAAGGGACCTACACAATGACCTTTTCAGCTTAAATGCTGTACAGCCAGCCCTTTCTTAGAGCAGCTGGTGCTCTGCTAGCAGCCAGACAAACTGAAAAGAGTGTATATTTTAATATTGCAGCCATTTCTAGTTTGGTGTGGGGCATCATCCTACAAACCTTACTGATCAACCCCAAAGCCTTCTTAATTACACATTCCTGAGCTGCACCCTTACTGGTTTGAACAGATGACCAACTTCTAGTAAATAAATGTTCAATCTCTTTGTATTCCACCAATGTACAGGAGTCAGCATGATATAAAATATACCTTGCCACCCTAACACAAAATGTAAAAACTGCAGTGTCCATGCTTGCATACCTGCAAGCTCTAGGGTTGAAGTTTCTTGTCCTCCTTGTGCCACGTTTTTGTAATTAGCTCCACTCTGCTTATGCTCAGAGGTTGTGTTCTTGATGCTCGTATAGAATACCAATGTGATAAATAACACTGAGAGTTTGATACATGGGGCTCACAGAAATATTGTGGCTGTCCTTTTAACTTGTATCATTTTTCATTGATTTGCCATGAAAATGTAAGGCAAATGCTTTTATTGTATAATGTGACAGCACTTTGAGTCACTAAAAAGACATTTTAAAGTTCAAAATGTCAGAAGCATGGGGACTTCAGAAATGAGCATTTCAGTGTTGTCTTTTCTAACCTAGTTGCAGAGAAAATAAGTTCAGCAATCATAAATTTTCACTTTCTTTTATCGTTGTTAGAAATGCCTCTACCAACAACCCAGTCAAAAGCAATTCAGCTGTAATTCATGGTTTTAAAGCCTGAATTGTGACAAAAGAAGTCATAAATTGCAGGAATTATTTTACTTTAAAGATGATGGAGTATCTACTCTGACCAGAAGGCTTTTAATCTATTATATTTCTTAAATAAATATGCCTAAGCAACTAATCACTTGCTATTAGCAGTCTCCTATGATCACTTCAACTAGCATAACACTGTATCACTTAAATAAACTGGCAGAGTCCACAGGAGAGATTTATGGGACTTAATTTCTCAGCTCACAGTTGCATTCACAGCAAATCCTAGAATGTAGCTGGCGGCCGATGTTTGTTGGAGTTGTTTATTTCCTATTTTGAAAGAAACTAAATTGCTTGCCAGCTGGTTTTTCCTTATATATTCTGTATGATAAATTAAAAACTATAATAAGTAACAAAAAAAAAAAAAAAAGAAAAAGAATGGGATGACACCAAATGCCTTATGATGACACGACGGCATTGGAAAATGCTTCTTTTTTTAATCATGACACCATGATTATCTCCATTATCTCCAATGGGATAGCAGTGGTTAGGGCCAGCAAATGCTTTGTCACTCTGCTTGGAGTTACAGAAGTCCAACTGATGTACAGAGTGACTGTCCCAGGAGGGTCTGGGCTGCCCCAACTGGCTTGCCATCTGCAAGGTGCCCAAGCAGGTCATGTCAGAGCTTGTGTGATGAACACAGGCCATCCGCCTGCTGTGCTGGCCAACACAAGTGATGTACAGGAATGTTTTTTAAAGTTGTTCCAAGTATGAAGACAACAAAAGAAAAGTTGAGCTGACAGGGAAAGACGCAACTCTTAATGCAACCCTTTGCTGAAGGGTTCTCATCCTTCACCCTCCTCAAAAGCATATAGAAGTCCTCAGGGGCAGGAGAGACAGAGCGACTGGGGGACATAGGAAAAGGCCAAAGCATCCACCTTGCTTCATTCACAGAAGTCCTGGCAGCCCTACCGGTACCTCTTTCCTATTACCACCAGAGCTGAGGATGGAACAGACATTTTTTAAACACTAGTTGAAAACAAACTAAATAAAGGACAACAAGGGAGATCTTTATTTTGAGCTGATCCAATGTTAATTGCTTTCAGTCCACTGAAAAACTTATTTGGGATTAAGTGCATTTTCTCAGCCTTAAGAAATAATTTTTCTTTGATTTAGAATTTTAATTTAAAGAGATCAAGAACAAAAATCCAATCTAAATGGAAATCTGCCAGACAGGACTTCTATGTCTTTGCTGCTTCCAGCCTTTTTTGTGGGAAGCTATTGGGGGAGCTTTAAAAAACAAACAACTTGGCAAAAATTAAATCTGGTTTTGTACAGTCTTATGATATCACCACATCTGTATTTTTCATAGAAAATTTTGCAGCCAGATCTAACAAACAAAGCTAGTAGTCAGAAGAGGCATATGGCAACCACAGTAAACACAGCTCAGAAAAGTGATTATTTCCCATTATTAAACAGTACATCAGCTGGAAGTGAAAATATAAATAATTTCTATTTGTAGGACTTCAGTTTCTCCAAGCAGCATTTCTTTCTTCTTTAATCACTGCATCCAAGTTCTTTGCAGTGACAGAGATGCGATAAGGCACCACAAAGACACAAAGAGGCAGATGGAAAGCAAATGCAGCCTTTTCATGCCTTGAAGCAAGAGGATGCAAATGCTAGGGTGCCAGTGGCTGTCCCAGAAGCAGCTCAGACACCCAAATCCTTGGACAACGGGTCTTGCAACCCTGATGTGGTTGCAGAGACCAGAAGAGAGGCTCCCCACATGACCTAGGCTGAGAGAAGGATGGTGGTGGAGCCCAACAGTGATGGGGCCTGTGAGGGTCTGCATGGCATGGTGAAGCCCTGTATGCTGTGAACTCCAGCTGTTCGCTCATCACATCCTCTGGGAGCTTGCATGCCTTTATAGATGGCTGAAGGACAGCTTCCACGGTGGTTACTCACCATTCATATTCTTCAGAAGTGTCTTTAAAAAAACATGGCCTAGTGTGTCCAACCTCTTCTACTACGTCAGGCTCAGTGACTTGTATGTGGTTTCTGCAAGCGTTTTCTACTGGTCCATAAACTTCCATTAGCTTCCTTGGTGCTTGCAGGGAAACCACTTATTTGTGAGAGCTTGTGATATTCCCCACTCTAGATTTTCTTTAGGATCTTTAGCTCTTCACCTTGAATGAGTCAATCTGACCTTGGTAAGAAAGGTAGTTTGCAGTGATTGAGTAGTAGTCAAGCACAATGGCATCCATGCAAGAGTAAAATTTCTTGTAAGAATCAAGAGTGCTTTTGTGTGGTAGTATTTTAAAAGATGGATGGCCCAACATTAAAGGTTTTTGGTCTTGTTTCTGCTGTTGTTTTAGTAGGCCCAGACTTTCAGTCTTCATGTAAGCGCAGGTGATACCTGAAGAAATATTATGTAGAAGGCCAACGTTTCGTACTAAGACTTAAGTAAAAGGATGGCAAAAGGAATCTTAAGATAAGTGCCATTTCTTAACCTCTTATCCCAGCTAAGAATAGTGTTGGGTTTAGATTTAGGTAGCTTCTGTGGAGGAGACAGAGGATAATGGAGCATCAGTATTTATCTGCTGGCAAGTTACAGATCAGTTCCAAGTTCTTCTATTTTATCAGTGACTTAACTTTGCATATGCTGACTGCAGCTATTGCTAATTTATTTTGAACACTGCAAGTGAAGAAGAAGAAGAGAATTGACAAAGATAGCACACTTGTGTATCCTTATCCCTGTCCATCCACTCTGGGCTATTTCCAGTGCTATGGCCCTGACCCACATTCATTTTCATTTTTAAATATGGTTGAAGTGCTCCCACTCTGCATAGTTCTGGTCTTGATTCACTATGTCAGTATGAGATATTATCCTCCTCGATCCTTGTGCTCAGGCAGTAGTAAGCCAGGGCACCTTCTTTGGTCCCATTTGAGAGATACAAAAATGTAATATTGAAATGCACGGTAATTTAACCTGTAGGGACATGCCTTCTCCCTGCTCACATATTCTGTTCACATCACCCTTCAAAATTAATTGGCTAGGTTCTGTAGGAAGTAGTTTTCCAGAATCTAAATACTCCCTTTTATTTAGTTTGTGCTTGTTTTATGGAAAGCAACATGTTTTCAGGTCAGTGGTCAATGGAATTCTTTTTACAGCTGCCTCCTCCTGTTTATCTTTATCTGTCAGTAAAGTAAACTCTCTTCTAGTTGTTTAGAAATGAATGTATTCTGCACCACTGTATCTGGGCACAGCTCTGTTGAAGCAGAGCACGAGCCATCATTAATATTACAGGCAGTGTCAGAAAGCACTGCCCAACAAGAGGCACAAGCCTGCAGCAAGATAGGTATGGCACAAGGGCTCCTGCATCACTGGCTTTGCTTCTGAGTATCCAAAAACAACCTAGAGCCCCCACTTAAAGCCTCAGCCAGGGCTGGAACAGTCGTTCACTGAAAAGCATCACTGAAACACTGCGTGCCTCAAAGTGATAACCTTGTGTTTAGGAAGGAAAACAAACAGCCGACAACATGCCTATGCTCCACCCGGTTTGTACCTTTCCCTTTCCATGAGAAAGCATATCCAAGAGGCTGCATTTCTTCTTTTATTTGTCCACATGCTCTCATTGTAGTTATGTTCTTTTCATAACAACTCTATGCTAACCATACATTATTAGCCCCTGGAGACAGAAACTTCATTTTAACATTTTTCTGTAAGCACTGTGCAAACCGAGGGTATAACATTAATGTCTCTTTTTTTTTTCTCTCTTTTTCTCTTATATTTTTTAAATATAACTAAAAGGGAAGTCAGTTTTAAGAAAGAAATAAAAAACAATCAAAGGTGGAGCATCCAAATCTGAATTATATTCTGATAGCAAAGAGCATGCAGGTGGTAAAACATCTGTTCTCTCTCTGGGCTTTAGGTATCCAGAATGGGCTCATGCTTAGCAAGTCTTTCCTCTTCCATATGTGCTTCTTACAGAAAGTTTAACATTTACTTGCTGGAATCTCTGCAGCATTTTAAAATTCAATTTAGTCCTAGAAAAATGATGTAGGTGTTAAATCAGAACAACATTATTTTCCATAGTTTCTGCAATGAAGATTCCCCTCTAAGTTACAATAGCAAGCATTTTGCCCTGTGCAAAGTTTGGGAACTCTCCTAATAGAGATACCAGTGTCGACGCACTGGTCGCAGTGCTGTAATATCCTTAAGAAAAAAACCAAACATTTTCAGCCCTTGTTTCTGTGCTTTAGGGCAAGAAAGTTTGCACCAAGAGATCTCAGAAGATCCTGCAATGTCTTGAAAGTCACAAGATGAGGTCTGTCAGGATATAATTAACAGATGTAGACAGCCGCTATCTCAGCATGACTAAGCTAGTTTTATGCTGGATAAACCCAAATTGTATTTATTTTCATTTCACAACACATTCATAATTTTAATGAGCCAGTGTGGGATACAAACAGGAAAGCAAGGCACTGTGACCAATCCTCCACCCTGAACTGCTGGGCTTGGTATGTTAATGGACAAAACCAACACAGAAATTTCAATGAAACACAAATTGTCCTAAAAGATTGAGCAACGCAGCTGGTGGGGAGCCAGCCTCTATCATTACCCACTTCTGATCGGATCAAGCAGTTGCAGTAACAAGATCTTAAGAGTATGGTACTTCACTCCAAAGCACTCTGTGACAGATGCCAACTGCAGTAATTAGTCAGCAAAATGCATTTGTTGGGCTGAAATAGAAGAGGTCTCTTTTCATTGAGAGCAAAACTACACAAATATGTAGTAAAATACATGGAGACCAAGACATGCACATGGGAAATGGAGGAAAACACATAGGTGGACAAAGGGCTCCAAAGCAAGCTTGACCTGAACCATTTGCAGCCTTACAGTTTCTGCTCCTGAAGCTGAAAATGAATTTTCTCTACTGCTAGCCACTGTTGGGGAGCTCAAAGGTACTCCGTAGTTGCACTTGTCCACCAGAACTGTTTACTGACCCAGATAAGGCTTTTTTTTTTTTTTTTTTTTTTTTTCAGCAGTCACCAACTTACACATCTTATTTAAAAAATAATTGTGTGGTATCATCAGAACATCTCACTGAAAAATCTTGATACAAAATCTCACAACACTGGCTGAAGTCCAGCACACTTTTTGGCACCAAAACCGTGGCCACACCAAAACAACTACTTCACCTCTGAAGACTGAAGAAATGGTGGTTTAGTGCTGGACCACTCATGTCTGAGTTTGGATGGAAGGAGACAGTGATTGCATTTGTGTTGTGGAGTAGGAAGACCCACCTAACCTGTAGGAGAGGAGAGGGCAGTATGGAGCACTGAGAAGTTAATGATTGGCATTCCACAGAAATCTGCTCAGTGCTTGCAAACTAAGATTTCTTAGGTTGCTGTTCACCAGTTTATGTAGGGATTTCCCATTTGATCTTGCAACTGCTTTACAGATAGGCATACAACAGCCTGCTAATATGCTACACCCAAGGGAGCTGTCACAGCTGGCTTAAGCTACAGTTCTACTCTCTTCAGCACTTGTCTCCAGCACTGCTGAGTTGCATAGTGACAGGTAGGAATGAGGAAATAGGGTGGTGATGCCCCCAGCATTTGTGCAGGCTGCAGTTGCTGCCATCTCAGGGGACTTCCAGAGCCAGTGTATAGTGACCCTTTTCCATACTTCCCTTCCCATTCCTCTGGGAGCTGTGTTAGCCTTCAACATCCACAGTATCTTTCAGCAGGGAGCTCCAAAGGTCTACATCGCGTTACATGAAGAACCACTTCCTTTTATTTATTTTTGCTTGTTCTGTTTTTTGTTGGCTCTAGTTCAGCTACCTTTGAAGCTCCATTACTCATTCCCTCAGATATTCTCTGCAGCTTCTTGCTACTTTCCAAACCCTTTTTGCTCATATTGCAGTTGTGCATCCTCATACATATCCTCAGCACATGGCAGAAGCCAGAGGATACTGGAAGTTGACCCAGGATTTCTACTCAGGATTTTGAAAGGCCACAAACTGATCCATCGAAGATCTTACAGCGTGAGTGCATGGGCTTTTGGGTTTGTGTCAGTTCTAAATTCAATTGCTACACTCAATTACACTCACAAGTGTGAGAGTTTATATTCTGAAATTATACAAAACCTCAATCCTGTTTTATGGTGCAGCTGGACAGCTGAGAGCATCCCTCAACGGAGAGAGCAAGCAGAGAGAGATGACCTCTCAAGCTGCGCCCCTCACCAAAATGTACTGAAGACAAATGCAGGACCAGGACCACCAATGGTAACTCAATCTGCAGTCTAGACTCTTCCCTCTTGTGGGTCAAAAGTCAAGCTCACACTTTCCAAAATCTGGGCCAGAAACAACTCCACTCCTTCAAAGCACAGCTGGGGACGCCCCTTTCTGTGCGTTACCCAGATCATCTGCGCCCATCTGTGCACCATGTGATCTGCTGTCTATTCCATCTTCTCTGCTGTGCACTGCCCTACTGAAATGTGGCCATCTTTGTGGACCCTAAGGAGCATCCAGACCACATCCTTGCTATCCCAAAGTCTGCGTAACATTTGGGTTTCAGTGAGGTGAGGACTTGATTCATGGACACTCTTACCAAACTTGTCAAGTCATTACGTGCTACAAATTGAAAGCCATTCATTATAAAAGGGCCAAAATAAAAATCTAGCCAGACAAATGCAGAAAAAGCAGCAGTGCCACTAGAATTTATGGAGATAATTTTGAGGTTCTCAGTAGGATTTTCTTTCATGACAATTTTCTATTCAAATTATAATCACAGGACTGGGTGTGGAGTTAATTCTCCTTGGCAAGAGGCTCCTGGACTGAGGGAGTTTGGGCATGCTGCAGGGACAGCGAGAGGGACTGAGGCATGGGCATCCCCTGCAGCAGTGCTCTCTGGGTGTTACACATTAGAAGTTGCCTCCACTTTAGCCTGATTTTCACACTTCTCTCAAAATCACCAATATGCTGAGGAGAGGAGGAAAGGATATGAGAAACTTATTGTGAAACCTGCATATATCTTTTGTGAAATCAGAGACCATGTATTTCATTTTTGGCTGCTGTATCATTTTGTGTTAGTGAAGTTTCATTTCTCACTTTCTGGACTTAAGCCAAAATAATGAAACCAGCCGGGGTCATCTCCCACAGAGAAGTGCTAGTGGTTTTCATGCATAAAACTTTGGTTTCAGCTGTTTAATTTGGGGATTTTAACTTCAGAGATGTCTTCTAAGGAGGATTCTGAAGGTTCCACAGTTTCCAGACCCCTAGGAGGAACCTGACACATCACTTTTCCCTGAGCATTCTTGACAGACTTTGGGTGCCCACGTGTCACAGTAGCAATGCTGTGACAGCAAATGTTGCTGAGCTGGAGGACAGTACTAGGATTCCATCAGCTAACCACTGCAATGAAAGTCAGACCCCTCCAGAGCTGCCTGCATCTTTCTTTGGACTGTTCCCAGTCCATTTTCTGTGAACACCAATCCCCAACATATGCACTCATACTTCACATTCTAGGTAAAATTTAACAAAGTAAATGCATCCATTAAAATAAAATATGTGAAAAGATGACCTAAGTGGAGGTGGGCCATCAACTGAAATCTTTGATAGCATCAGGAGAGGTCCCCAGATCAGTTCTAGCTGGAGAAAGCTAGAGGCTGCAAAAACAGAAAATTGTGAGCTTTTTCTTTCACACGTGAAACTGAAAGAAAAATCACAATTTAAAAAAAAAAAAAAAAAAAAAAAAAGCAAAACAACAGCTTATTCTGGGCTTACTGCAGCTTATAACTGAGCAGTTGCAATAAATCACCACCCAACTTGGCTGCTCAGCTCGGCTCTTTTCTAGCAGCACAAAGTCGAGGGGGAAGATGTAGCATTCCTGGGATTTGTCATGAGGAGGTTTGTCACATCTTCCCAAAGCTTGCGTAAGGAGACAGGCTGCAGAAGGCCAAGTGTTAGGCAGAAATTATTTCACTTCCTCTGTGCTCTTGCAGCATGAAATATTTCTTGCCATAAATCAGCTCTGATTAGTTTATTGTGGATGTTTAGGTTAAACGTCTCAATTGCTCTTTTGTTCTTGGGAATCCAATCTTATTTTTATAGATATTTATTAGTACAGCTTCTAGACAGCTGATTTCATTTCCCATCTCATTCCCATATTTCTGGCTGCACTGTGGGAAGGACTGTGTCATAAAGCTGAAATTCCTGCAGACAGAAGCAGCAGGACACAGGCTGTCTCCATCGGCCATGCAGACGCAGGGCTGCGCGGTTAGCCAGGCTGTGTGGGCAGAACGTGAGGCCATGCAGAAACAACTCTCCTCTCCTCCTCTCTCCCACAGCCTTTGGGGGAAATGTGGTTAGCCAAGCACGGCTGCTGGGCAACTTCTAAGTTGCCCCGGGACAGGCAAGAATGCTGAAAAATCAGTGTGTAGAAATGTTTCTCTAATCCCTATGTAAGAAAGGTGCAGAGCATGGTACAATTTAGTCTCTGCATTTCCCCCGGTTTAAAATCACTGTGCCATAACCTCCTGGGAGATGAGTTGGGATGGTCTGATCTGAGAAGGCTGGTGCTCCAGGCCACTGAACCTCCTTTGCTTCCACACGAATGGCTCGGTGAGCCATGCTGCAGGACTGCTCATTACATAGCAACAGCTGTGGAGAGTAATTAAACAGCAGAGAGGCCATTGCAGAAGTACAGACATGCCAGATGTTGCTTGTTTCAGTTTTGAATCTTGCTTGCTCGATATCAGAGCCCTGCAACCCATGCTATGCACCTGAGTGCTCAGCTTCACAGCTCCTCTCCTGCAGATCGGTCGCACTGCTATGCTTGCTATGTCCACACCTCATATAACACTCACACTTGGCTTCCACTGCAGCTGCTGAAAAGAGGGTGGAGTGAACTTGACTTCAACATGTCTGGTAAAAGTTCCCTGCAGACAACGTCTAACAAGGTTTTGATTTTCCAAAGTAAACTTACAGCAGCTTGCATGAATGCAGAGCCCCTTCTGCTCCCATAGCATCCCTTGATGGAGTAGCTTGCACTGCCCATGGGCCAGCCCAGGAAGGAGAAAGTGGTATTTATATCAAAGTGCAATCCCAGTTGCCAAAAGCCTTTCCAGCAGGTTACAGGAAAGGATAAAGATTAGCTTCTTCCCTCTGCATGAAGGAAAAAGTAATCACGTGCTCCATGTGTGGAAATGGTACCAGAAAGTGTTACTAGCACTTCCTCTCCAAGAAGTCAGAAGTAGAAGTCACTTGGATGATGTGGGAAACTCATAAAATGTGCAGCTCACACTTCTCTCTGCATTACTCATCAAGAATCCCAAACCAAGTAATCTGTATCATAGATATGTTCATGCTTGACCATATTATTTCATAATTTGATATTACTTTTTTGACTGTTTAGCATACATATTCCTTTGATTTGTCTTCATTTCATGGTGTAAAAGCTCCTCTAGCATCTCTGTAAATAAAAATTTAAAGGTGGCCTCCTCTTCGAGCTAATTTTTTTTGTTATTGACTCATAAGGAGCAAACAGCATGATCATAGAAGCAGAACATGTTTTTCCCTGAGTGCTGCATGACACGACTTGGTCCAGGTATCAGTGCTAAGGAGAAACATCAGGGATGGCATTCAGACTGCTTGCAGATTAATGCTATGCCGTGACTTCTTTTGCCTTGAATGTGTCTGATAACTCTGGATGTCAAATTCCCTGAGTCACCTCTTTGCTCACAGGACCATGAAAGCCATACCAACGGTGCCTGCCTACTCCTTGGTGGTTATCCATCCAGATTCAAGCGGACACAAGCTTCAGTGTTTGCCATCCATGCTGCTTCCTTACTTATGCAGAAAGCAAGGGCTAGTACCGGAACTTAGCCATACTATCCTAAAATAGATACATTGAAGATCGCCATCCTTTTCTTGGTGTTGAAAGAATCTGGGTGACAATTTTAGGCTGAACATCTCAAGTCACATGTTTTAATCCAGGCCAGAGTTTTCTCCTTAGCTACATCCTTTTTGCACAGCAGCTGGTCACCACTAAAACCATTAACGTTGAACAAGACCTGTAACATCACCTAGTCCAATTGACCACCTACTACCAGTATTGCCCACTAAACTATGTGCCCACTAAACTATGCCCCTCAGTAAAACATATAAACATTTCTTGAACACCTCCGGGTTGGTGACTCCACCACCTTCCTGGGCAGCTGTCTGGGCACCTGTCCTGGGCAACTGTTCCAGCAGCTGTCTACTCTTTCAGAGAAGGAATTTTTCCTAACGTCCAACCTGAACATTTGGCACAACTTCAGGCATTCCCTCTTGTCCTATCACTAGTTATACAGGAGAAGAAGTCTTCCCTGAGCCTCCTCTTCTCCAGATTGAGCAATCCCAGCTCCCTCAGCCACTCTCCATCAGACTTGTGCTCCAGACCCCTCACAGCTTCATTGTCCTTCTCTGGACACGCTCCAGGGTCTCTTTCTTGCAGTGAGGGGATGCAGTGGCCAGGAAGCTCCAGCAGGCCCTACTTTCTCTTTCTTCCCAAACTCTATCCACAATTCACCTCTCAGACCTCTGTTGCAAGTCTTCTTGTTTTCACCACAGGTTTGGCACAAAATGGATGAGGTGGCTTGAAAGACAGGCCTTCCAAATGAGATTTAATGTGGTAGGTTAAAAAAGGACAGTGTGGTATCATTTAATTCACCCGGAGAATAATCGGTACTCAAAGCTGTTGCAATAGCTATGTGCTGAAGAGTGGATAACTACCTCTAAATTCACCTATCAGATATTCTTCTGTTATGTTTTCAAAAAAAGACAGCTCTGTGTATGATGATGTAGTTTTCAGCATAAAAACTAGAAGGACTCTACATAATTTTCTTGTAAAGGCTGTTCTAGCTAAAACTCATTCGTTTCAGTCTCAGCAGAGGTATAAAGCTAAGATCTAGAGGAAATTCTTTACAGCACTTAAGGTGCCTGTAAGAACTTTCATTGAAGACAGGGAGACACTGGAGTTAATCTTGTGACCGCAGAAAACTTTGAAATATCTCAGTAGAATGAATGGATGTCATTCAGAACTACTATTAAAGCATTTTGGAAGGTGCAGACAAAATGTATTCTCTGTTTATTATCCAACAATTGATGGGGCATAGTCTGAGAAACTCAGTTTGTTCAACCCTTCTCTGAGCACTGGACCAGGCAGTTTTCTCCTTCACTCTTTCTCTTTTCAGCTGTCCTGTGACTCCGTGGTATTGTAATTATGATGGTAAAATCTTCTTCAGACAAATATTTCTGCATGAGACAAATACAGCCATAAAACAAGTAAACAAACAAACAAACAAAAACAACAAAAAAGCAGAGCTATTCTTCCTTCTCAGGAAATACCCTGACAACAGTATGTTCATCCTTTTTCTCCAGGGCATTAACGAACAACTAATTCAGGAGGCTGTTATACCAGCTTGACAAGACCTGAGAATTCTGTCAAAAAAAGGCAATTTCTGGTGAGTGTTCATCCTTCCAACCATTTGCATGAGCAGGTAATGCAAGATCTGACAATGCTGCAATCCTGTTTCCCAAAGAGAATGAATTAAATAGGGTCAACTGTCTCTGCTCATTTCTCATTTCTCAGCCATAGTGGGACAAAAGTGCTTCCACTTTCACTTTTTTGTCATCTCTCACATGGTCACTGTTTCTTCCTTAGACTAATCCAGAGCTTTTCCCAAGCATGCCTTTATTTTTTCATGACTTTTTTTACTGCACTCTTTGTCATCTTTGTCTAAGCAAACAAATTGCCATGACACAACACCTACCAGGAACTACTAATCTTGCAATACCTTTTCATGCAACGCTGTTGGCTGTTATCACTTCAAAAACCAAGCAGGTATTTCTCATAAAGCTTCCCAGCAACAGATTTCATTGAATTGCTTTCTTTCTGTGTCAATGCCATTAAAGAAAATGATGAATGCGATTGGGATCAAGACTTGTATTTAGGTCCTCCACAAGTAATCTTCCTTCATCTTGGTATCTTCCTTTGCAGTTGTATCAGTTTTAAAAATAGACTTAGTTTCATTTTCCTTACACAAGCAGATTAACACCAATACACTTGATGAATTAAATTGACTTTGGAAAGGAATTATAATAGCTGGGAAATAATTTAATGATTGCAGAGAAGGATGAAAACTCATGTTGTCCAACATTATATGGAAAAGAAATGACAATGAGGATGGCAGATCACTAAAGGGAAATTTCAGAGAAAGATTTGATGAAAACTCAGACTTTGTGAAGGGAATTGGAATAAAATTAAGAGCAGAAAAATTGTTAGCAGAAAAGAGGAAATAACCTTTATGAGAGGTTTCGTGCACTACTGGAGACAAGTGGAAAAAGAAGAGTGTTTCCAGAAAATGAGGAGACTGTACTTGCTGCTCCTCCTTGAGTATGATAACTATCTCCTGGCAGGTTTTTCACAGTTCTACTCAGAAAATGTTCAAACACATTACCTTCGGTCTCCAGGCAGTCAGGACATGCATTTATTAACTTGTTTTCTTACCATTCTTACTTCACAGTTTCAACATTCTATTTTTCCCACAAAGAAAAACACACACACATGTATATGAGCATCTACCTTTGAGATGACAATTGAAAAAATGATTTGAATTGCCAAAATATTATCTCAAAATCAAAATGATATTTTCATCCCTACAGTACTTCCTCAAGAAAGCAGGCAGTTTATTTATTTATTTATTTTGATTTGTTTTGCTTTTTCTCTCTTTTGGAAAACAAAAATGTTGTAAACCTTTTTGAACTAAATGATTTACTGGATAAACCCAGACCTCAAATCACAGATTTTTATGTTTTTCACTATTTAAGTAATTACACTGAAAGTATAAAAGTCTGGATGAGTCTAAATCTTTAAAGAAAGGTGGCACGTTTTCCGTCCTGTAAAACAATTATGTATTTTATCTTTCCCTTAAGTAAGGTTTAAAATGCAGAAAACATTCACCTAGAAAATCATTTTCAGAGTAATATCAAAGTGAAGTACTAATTAGGGACAGCCTTTGAAGTCTGATCTGGATTTCTTAACTGTAGTTAATTTCCTGTCTTGAAAAACCATTTGTGGGCATGTTTCTCTATTCTGTCTTCCATCATCGATAAAATATTTTGTAAATAGGAGAAGAAATTGACATCTCATGTCAGACTGTCCCATGTGCATCCCTGGAAAAAAATTGGTCTTTCAAAAAGTGAATTAGAAAACCATGCTCACAAAGTAATTCTCAATTCAGTAACTACAGAAAAAAATGAATGGTATGGGGCTTAATATCATAAATCATAGAACCATAGAATGGTTTGGGTTGGAAGGGACCTTTAAGATCCAGTGATTCCAACCCTCCTGAATCATAGAATCATAGAATCTCAAGGTTGGACCTGCAAGATCATCTAGTTGAACTGTCCTCCCGTTACCATTGCTCCTACAAGCACTAAACCATATATCATAGCTCCTCATCCAGATGCCTCTTGAACATTGCCGGGGACAGTGACCACCACCTCTCTGGGCAGCCATTCCAGCACCTCACCATTCACTGAGAGAAAAGGTTTTTCTTATGTCTAATCTAAACCTCCGCTGGAACTTGTGGCCATTTCCTCAGGTCCTGTCTGTTGCCTGGGAGAAGAGGCCAAACTCCTCTTTACCACAGCCTCCCTTCAGGAAGTTGTAGAGTGCAGTGAGGTCTCCCCTGAGCCTCCTCTTCTCCACACTGAACAATCCCAGCTCTCTCAGCCGCTCCTCATAAGACTTGTGCTCCAGACCCCTCACCAGTTTCGTTGCCCTTCTCTGGACACGCTCCAGGTCCTCAATGTCTTTCTTGTAGTGAGGGGCCCAAAACTGAACACAGCACTCGAGGTGTGGCCTCACCAGTGCTGAGTGCAGGGGGATGATCACCTCCCTGCTCCTCTGGCCACGTTATTTCTAATGCAGGATGTCGTTGGCCCTCTTGGCCACGTGGGCACACTGCTAGCTCATGTTCAGCCGAGCCCTCAGGTCAACCAACACCCCCAGGTCCCTTTTCTCTTCACAGTCTTCCAGCCGCTTGTCCCAAGCCTATAACGCTGCATGGGGTTGTTGTGCCCAAAGTGCAGGACCCGACACTTGGCCTTGTTGAACCTCATCCCATTCACCTCAGCCCAGTGGTCCAGCTTATCCAGATCCCTCTGAAAGGCCTCCCTACCCTCAGGCAGATCGACACCACCTCCCAACTTGGTGTCATCTGCAAACTTAGTGAGGACCATATCAAAGGCTTTGCTGAAGTCTAGGCAGACTACGTCAACAGCCCTGCTATAGGCAGGGACTCTTCCCACTAGACCAGGTTGCTCATAGTCCCATCCAGCCCGGCTTTGAATGCCTCCAAGGAGGGGCATCCACAACCTCACTGGGCAACCTCTTCCAGTGTCTCGTCACCTCACAATAAAGAATTTCTTCCTGATATCTAGCCTAAATTAACTCTCTTCCAGTTTTAAGCCATTTTTGCTCATCCTATTGCTACATCCCTATATAAAAAGTCCCTCCCCAGCTTTCCGGTGAGCCCATTTGGGTACTGGAAGGCCATTATATGTTCACCACAGAGCTTACTCTTCTCCAGGCTGAAGAGCCCCAACTGTCTCAGCCTGTCACTGTGCGGGAGGTGCTCCAGTCCTCTGATCATGAAGATTCATGGCCATCCTCTGAACCCACTCCAACAGCTCAATGTCTTTCTTGTGTTGGGTGCCCCAGAATCGGATGCAGCACTCCAGACGGGATTTCATAAGAGCTGAGTCGAGGGGCACAATCACCTTCCTCGACCTGCTGGTCACACCTCTCTTGATGCAAACCAGGATACCACTGGCCTTCTGGGCTGGAGGAGGACATTGCCAGCTCAGGTTGAATCTTTAATTGACACTCCCAAACTCTTCGTCATAAATATTCAGTGTTTTCAGTAATGGTGTGCATATTAGCAATAGGGAGCTTACGACATGTCATTGGCTTACAGGCTGGTTCTGCCTAGTTCTATGACTAGGGGGGTGGAGGATTTTGCAAATCTGCACCTCTGGAAAAGGGAAACATGGGACCCAAAAATAATTAAAACAGCAGCAACAATCTGAAGAGAAACAAACTAATTTACTAAATACGGTATCAGAATGCAAGATAACATATATACATATACATATATATATATATATGTATATATATACATATATACAATATAGTATTGTAGAACCTGACAAAGAAGAGAGGTCACATGATCTATAAAGGCCTTATATCTGTTCCCCTTGAGCAGATAACAAAACAGCGAACAGTCTTCTGGGGAATGTAGTTCTTCTTCTCTTCTGGGACAGGTACCCAGAACTGGAGCATTAACACTTTAACTTCCAGTGCACTACATGATGTTATGATGTGGAATACCAATAACCAAAAATCACGACACTTCATTTGCTATGAGCAACCTGGCACCGAAGTACCAAAAAGTAACAAACTGAGAAAGAATAAGCATTCAAAATCATCTTGACAAACTAGAGAAATCAGCTCCAAAAATAAGGTGCAAGGCGGTAAGGTGAAATGTCATTTATAAAACACACTGGGAAATTGTCAACTACACAACCACAGAAAGGAAAAGCAATGACTATCTCATATCTCTGTACATAAGACCCTAAAAATTATGCTAGTTTGCAAGAGCATGTCATTGTGAAGAAGGTGAACATTATATTTGATTTAGAAAGAATAGTACCGTATATTGACTCACAGCGGAACCCTTCTGCTCTGTAAGCTTTGGAAATATCCCACAAGAGCTCCATGAGCATGGAGGAATTGCAGAGATTCCAGCTTTACACTGAGACTTCACCAAGAACGGCAGCATACCATAATACCTAGCAAAGAAGGCCACTGGGCCCATTTCAGTGCATTGGGATGAATGAGTTTGTGGATAAAGTGGATATCTCCACCACTTGCAGATAAATATGCATTGTAAAGAAGTTTCATTCTTCTTCTGTAGTTTTTGTAATACCACCTCTGTTCTCACAATTAATATGTGCTCATTTTGGCATTATAGTAAGAGGGTCTTTCCTAAAGACAACTGGAAAATGCTACATTCAGTTGGCAGATTTAATAATTCTGTCAGATTGTTTATTTGCCACCAGTACCCTGGGGAACATCAACTACTGAGTCCAGGTCTGGGGACCCAGCACAAGAAATACATGGAACTATTGGAGTGGGTCCAGAGGAGGGCCAAGAAGACAATCAGAGCACCTCTTCCATGAAGAAAATTTTGGGGAAAGTGGTATTGTTTAGCTCTGGGGAGAAGGCTCTGGGGAAGCCTCACTGTGGCC
This sequence comes from Lagopus muta, assembly GCF_023343835.1. Lineage (NCBI taxonomy): Eukaryota > Metazoa > Chordata > Aves > Galliformes > Phasianidae > Lagopus > Lagopus muta. Next base: position 62,210,451 of record NC_064472.1, read on the forward strand.
TTCCAGTACTTAAAGAAAACCTAAGAGAGAGATCGACTTTTTACATAGGTAGATAGAGATTGAACAAGGGGGAATGCCTTTAAACTAAAAGAGGGGAAATTTAGATCAGACATTTGGAGGAAATTATTTGCTCCAAGAGTGCTGAGGCACTGGCACAGCTGCCCTGAGAGTCATGGGTGCGCCATCCCCTGAGGCATCCAAGGTCAGACTGGATGGGGCCCCGGGCAGCCTGGTCTAGTGGGTGGCAACGTGCCCACAGCAGGAGGTTGGAAATGGGTGGACTTTGAGTTCCCTCCCAGCCATAGATATTCTAAGATTCTGTGGAACTTCACTGGCAAAAACGCTGCAGCTTCTTGCACAAATTCTTCAAAAAGGGGCGTTTCACTAACACAGTCTCACACAGTTGTGGAGACTGACAGGTTGCAAATGGTTTTTGATGGAGAGAAGGTGTTCTAGTGTATACAAACTGACTTAGCTGATGGGAAACTGGCTCTATATCATGGCTACTCTAACTAGATGGCATGTCTGTTTTCAGTCCAAGGTACGTCCACCATCATAATGTTTTCTACAGAATTACTGCTTTGATTCATGGCTCAGAGAAAAGATAAAGTAATAAGTATTCTAACAGGATTATTACACTGCTGATTGTAATATTTGCTATTTTTTAATTAACTCTTTACGATTAGAAAGCAACAGTTTCTTGAAAAGAAAATTTTGCAGGATGTTCAACTCTATTCACCTTCATTTTCCACTGCAGGCAAAATTAAACCCAGCTCTTCTATTTCAGGTTAAGTCATGGAAAATTTTCACCTTAAAATTGCAACTATATACAAGTTTTTGTTGAAAGCATTGTCAGATCAGCACTGGAAGATTTTAAATCAGGCAATACCTCTGAATGAGTGTATGAATAGGCCTTTTGTGGTCCTGTCATTTCTCAGGCACAAAGTCCATGTAGAAAGCAAAATATTTTGGCCATTCAAGTTTTCACTGTGTGATTTATAACATTCTCCCAAAGACGTCTGTGAATTTAAAATGCTATGACCATGCCTTTCAGAAAAGAATACTTAATTTTAATATTCCCAAATCCTCATTTAGGTTTTTAAATGAGTCCCTGATTCTGCAAATACTGACATGGGTGCTTTTTAGTTAAGTATAGGATTGAATTTTGACAGGATCAGGGCCTAAATAAACTGGTATTTTAAAAATATGAAGGGGTTTCAGGGTTCATTGCAAGCCATAGAACACAGAAGTGGAACTATATTGCACAGTCTTGGTGATTTCAATGGAATTATTCAAGTTTAAAACTCCTGTTTCTTTGACAGAAGAATAATAATTAATAAAAATTGATTCTAGCTTTTAAAATTGCAAGGCAGAAACCTGATGTACAAGCTTAGTTCTACACACTTGTTGTCAACCACTGAAAGTAAATACACATTACTAACTTCTTAAATCTAAATGAATGCATCAACACTAGTCAGGAAGAGGTTATGCATTACTTCATTTTGGTAAGTGGTGTGCCTTTCTCATAGATTGCCTAAGCAAATAAAACCAAAACCAAGGCCTTTTTAGAAAGCATTTTATTGTTTTAGAAAAATAATTAGGAAAAATCATGAAATATGAAAACATCAATTTTAAAGGCTACGAGTTTCTACAGAAGCTTAAAATAGATTCAGTCTTAAACTTTATTCCCAAATGCAAGAATGTACCTTGTAATGTACAATACTACAAAGAATCTTCAAATAAAATAAAAATGTAGCTTCTCTGGATACTTCATTTTTGAAAGATATATATCTCATTTAAAGTCAAGGATGAATTAGCTAGACCATGTCTAAGCTGAGCTCCTCAGGAAAGGGGTAGTATATAAGGTAAGTACAGTGGTATCCTTAAGTCTTCCTTTTGTCTGAATCACTGGGGACATCTGAAAAACAGTTGATCCTGGATACAGTCAGCAGCCAAAGACTGTCATGATGTAAAAATGTTGTGAGCGTGCTCTCTTTTCCCACATAAATGTGATAAAAGCTCTGCATAGAGGCTGAACTGATTTCAAGGCTGGCACAAACAAAGCCTTAGGAAACCAAGAGATCTGCAGCCGCATAGTGAAGGATGGGAATAAGGGCAGTGCAAGAGGATTAGAGCAATATGTCATCACATACCATAAAGATTTCAGCTGAGTGTATAACAAAGCCTTTTAGTTTTATAGCTCAACATGATGTGCAGCACCAGTCTCTCAGTTTCTCAGCCAACACATAGCTAGATGTCATCAAAGAGGTCCTCTGGCTCACAAGTGTTTTCCAGTGTTTCAAGAGACATCACATCCGGGGAGTGCTTTCCTGCTGTCTTATGTGAGGAGAGATCAGGTCTGGAAATATAAAGCAAAGAAACAGATCTGAAATAAATACAGATACAGATACAAACAAATCCAATGTACTCACTGTCAGGGTGCCCGTTTAACAGTGTGTTTTGAGATTTTTTGTTAGTGTTATGTGTAAGAGACCTAGATATGTGCTGAAATGGCAATGGCAAAACAAACAGATGAAATTCAGTTTATAAATATCAAGCTTTCCGTTATTTTCTTACAACTTTCAACACCCCGAGAATGATCATTTCAGCCACCAGATCAACACAGTGAGCAGGGGAGAACAAAACAAATGCAGAAAAAATCTTGAGGAACCTGTTCTGCTGTTTCTATACCAGATGTTGCTCAGCTAACTGCTTTTTATTTTTTACCCTGGCATTAAGCATGTGTCTGCTGTCCATCAGATTGGTAGAGGCATAGAAGATTCATACTGAGGTGTCTCAAAGCTCCATTGTGGTTGCAAGCCTGACACCAGACTGCAGAGCAGAAGAAAACAAAGGTGAGAAACCATACTGGCAAACACAGAAGATTATATCTGTGACAACTTCCAATCCCTACAAGAATTAATATGTGTAGACTGGATCCACAAAAAAATCTTTGAATCCTGCACAGACAAACTTGTTTTGCAGCTTTAAGAGGAGAATTACTAATTACTGGATTTCTCACTGATGTGACATTCCAGGGTGGTATCACTAGCAGCTTTGAAAATTGGAGCTAATCTCTTAAACCTTTTCACAGTAGACTGTAGGGAATTGGTATAGGAAGCAGGGAACAGACTTGACGTGCTTACACTTCAAGGTTTTATGCTGGTTGGAAATTCATGAGGATTGGTGGCATTGTGCCCAGGTATATTCCACTGGTGTAATTCTGACAGAAGTAAAAAAATCTTATATTACCAAGGCTAACACATGATCCACCAGGATGGGAAGAACTAGACATGATGGAAAGTGTTACACTGAAATGCTGCCATATGAGGGCTTAGTGCAATGAAGCATTCAAAAGCTATCTTAATTTCTAGACTAATTCAAACCTTCAACTACTCCACAGCTGCCAATATAGCTAAGTAAAATCAGGACTTTTGATTGCTGCTTTGTAATCTGGCTTTATAGAGATTCAGAACCAAGTTTTCCCAAATTCCCATTCTTACAGGAAAGCTCCAGGGAACAGAAAACTTAAAAAACACTGCAGTCTTCCAAATGTATTAATTTTCCCAAGACCTCAGCCACTACCTGATTCATAGCTTCTTACCTTTCAAGAGGTTTACTCCTTTACTGGAGGTTTATAGCTCTCACTACGTTTCCCACTGTGGACTTGGAGAATTATTTCCTTTTGGAGGTGAACCCTCTGTAGTCCTTGGGAATCAGTAAAAACTCACTAAACGCTGAGTCTGGGATGTCTTTCCTTCCTGCAAGCTCTCTAGTTCTTAGAAGAGTTTCCTCACCACTCTATCTGTCATTCTAGTTCTGCAAACTGTTTTAAGTTCAACATACCATTTTTTTAGGTTATGATCATTACTTTCTCTAGAAATCTAACTTGGTTCTTCCATGAACTCTTCAAAACTCCTTTGTTCATATCTGAATACATAGTTTAAAAGTATGCAGTGACATCAAGGGCGTGATATCAAAAGTCACTTATACTAAACACAAATAAATCCTGCCAGATTCAGACAATTTAGCCAGCAACCACTGGTCAGCATGATCAGATCGTTCTGTATTGTTCTCACTGCCATTGAGCAACTCATTTGTATCTTATTTTTTAAGTATAGATAGTATAACTCATGATCTGATGTTTGATTTAGCTAATGAAAGTGTGCATTTCTTTCACCTCTCTGGGTTGGTTTAAAGTGACACGCCTTCAGTGAGAACAAAGGCGAACTACATAGAGTGCAGCAGCACTCCTATCAATTAATTCAGAGTGATCTCACCAGCAAACAATTTAGGCCACGAAAGATCTCTATACCACCACAAATTTCAGATACTGGAGGTCATATTTAGAGTAGCTTAGAAATTTTTCACTGTCCATATGCCATAGCATTATGGTAAGAGTTCTGAAACCCCAGATTTGTTAACTTTCAGGTTTTGCCTATTGCAGAATTTTCTGACTGTGAAAAGTGGGCCTGAAAGTGTATAAGAACAATAATGTCAGTAACAATTCCATCCTCATTGGGGAAATTAACTGTTTTCAACACCAGACTTGAAAGCCCATCTGTAAGCCAAGTCGCTAGTGGGTTTTAACATTGCACAGCTAGAACTATTAAGCTTCTGTGTTCTTGTAACAACATGGTCCTCATTTGATTTCCAGAAGTTGTAATACCATGCTTATGAATAAACCTAACTGCACTTGCAAAGTGGAAGCATTAGACTCCTTGTATGAAGTTCATAAGCTACTTAATTTTGGCTTTAAGACTGGATGATTCATATTTGCATGGCAATTATTCACAACATGCCAACAGCTTGCTTTGTGCTGTGAAATTATTTTCAGCCATCCTCAGTTCTCATTGGAGCTTTATTTCCATACCCTGATGCGTAACATAGTTAATTTCTTTAAATTGCAGTGAATTGTATAGCCCTGTGTTGCCAAAAAGCCTGTAAGTAAGGCATTCTTCTTGAAAGTTTATTCTTCTGTTGGATCACTTTTTGAAGCCTTGCCTTCTGGTAAACTTAAACTCCATTAACACATCTGGAGAACTGCTGACTCTAAGAGATCATTTCATATTTCCTGACATTTAGTTCAAGCCCTTCATAAACTGAGACAGTAGACCAGATCCACAGCTGGTGTGAATCACTATAGCACTAATAATGTCAGTGGAGCTCTGCTGACTTACACCAGCTGAGATTCTGGCCCAAGATTTGGAAGAAAGTGGTTACATTACTTGATATTTCTTTCCACAGCTGAGTAAGAGCCATAAGAAACAGAAGACATGCAACACAGCACTTAACTAAGCAGTATAGTAACAGCATGATGGTTTTGCAAAGCTTGGGAGAAAAAGCAACACCTTTTTTTGCAGTTGGACGGATGGACCAATCCCATGTGTTACACGTGATGAATTGCTCCCGAGTCCACAAAGACCCCAGAGAAAATCAGCACATCAGTTCTGCTGCAATACACAGCCAATTCCACGTGGTAATGTTTTTGCAGGAGTTTGAAGGAGAAAATAATCTCTAATGTGACTGCTACAAATGACATGGTTAAAAAGAACTTCCTAGTAGTAAAAGGATCAAACAAGTTGTAGCTGCTCTGAAGCAAAACCAGGTCAGAGGCTGCAACATAGCAAAGTCGCTCATCTTGAGGTAATTCTTGCCGGAAGGATGAAAGGTTCTTGCTCAGAGATATGTTTGCCAATGTGCATACCTTGCTTGCCCTCAGTGCATCACACTGTGGTCATGCTTATGAAGATTTTGTTCTCAAGCAACAATCATGGGATTGGAAAAGAGCAACACTTTGATAAATTAACATAGGTACTTCGAAAGTTTCCTAAAAAAAAATTAAGCAATGTAAGAGCCATACTTGTATCCTTAACCCCCAACATTATCTTCCCCATATTTCTTGGTAATTCAAAGAACCCCTTCCAGTCAAAAGCTGACATTTTACTAAAATGAGATTTCAGCTCTCCCAGCTGTGCAGTTTTTTGTTGTTGTTTTAAGGAAAAGGCTGAAAGACTTGGTGTGTGTATGTCTCTCCTTTGTTAGGTTTAATGGTTCATTCCTGTCATTAATCTGAAAAAACACAAAGGCTTCTTGAGTGCATATTAACATGGGATATAATCTGATGTATACTTTCTTCAGTATCATAAAAATAGATGGCAGCAGTAGCACATAAACAGAAAATTGATAGTCATTATAGCACAAACTGTGAAACAAAGGTGATGCACATTAAATGCTAGTGAGCAGCAGCACTGGTTGACAGGACAAAAGCTGAGAACAACATTCTTGCTCTGGAGATGATTCGCCTAGCCCACCCCGAGAAAGGCTTGGATTTTTTGATTTATCAGCAGTCTGCTGTCTGGGTGAAGACAGCTCCGTCTACACAGAAAGTCTACAGAAGAAAGGTACTCATCAGCAGTCATTAATAAAGAAGGATTATAAAAGGAGCTTTGTGTATAGACCTGGGTGAAACCTCAAAGACCTTGTGGCCCTATGTAAAACCTTGGTCTTGAAAAACTGTTTTCCCAGGGGGTCATCACATGGGCTGCCTACAGCTATTGGTGGAAAAGAGGAAAATTGAGACATGAAAAGTAGAAGAAATGGTGTGAAGTGGAGGTGGAGAAAATGCCTCTTATATTTATAGATGCATCAAGAAAACTATGTGCAAACAAATCTTTTTAAACATGAATTTGAAAATATACTTTTTTCTGCTACTTTCAATCATCTGAAGAGATCAGGGGCCTCAGGCATCACCACAGCCCAAGCGGAAGCTGGCCCCAAAACAAATTAAGAGAGGACAGAGAAGCATGTTAAACAAAGAACATAGATCGAAAAAAATAAAGATTTCTTGCTTAAGGAATATAATCTCCATCCCTCTTAGAGAATTTTCCATGTGTGGCATTTTCACACATTCAGCATATTAAACAAAATGTCTAGACACAGTTGAAGTCAGCAGACAAACAATAATAACAGTAAGATTGTTCAATTATACTGTAAACGAAGAATATTTCCAATGCAGCTACTAGGAATTTAACTTTCAGCCAGGGAATCAATGTTCTTTAATAAGTTTCCTCTGGCTGCAAGCCAAGCTGCAGCTGCACCTGTGCTCATCATAACCATGCCGACTGAGCTACGTCTGTAATTCTTGCAAAGCACAACATATAAAGCATAACATTTGAAAGAAGGACAACTGCTAAACCCTATATTAAGCTCTTGTGAGTGCCCTTCTTTGTTCTCTAGAACTACAGACTAGAAAAAAGAGGACAATTTTGTTTTAAGTTACACGAGTTCTTTTCTTCAGGTGTCACTCTGGAGTCTTTCAAAAGGAGAAAAGCCAAATGAGAATCTCTAAACTATGGTAGAAACAGACACATTTACTGCAGCAAGAACAAGCTTGCAAACAGATCTGCTATGCTAAGAAAACCATCTCTCTCTTTTTGACATATTGATGACCAGCATGGATGAGTTCTCAAAATCATTTTCATTTTCTGCTCTATCATCCATTTAGTCCTGAAAATAAAAAATAATAATAATTCTAAAGATCGCAGAAAACCCCACGCAATGTCTAAAATGGCTGTGCAGACAACACATCATGTAAATGAACAACTCTGACAGCACTATTTTAGGAACTTCCGTTCTGTTTCAAAGTTCTAATTAACTTCAGTTGGCGTAGGTACAGCCCCTTCTTTGAAAAGAACATTCGAGTTTAGGAAGATAAATATAGCCCTGGATCTTTTTGTCTAATCAAACACACTTGCAGATGCTTACTAACAAAGATCTACTTAAAAATGCAATAATAGATGTCACTTGAAAGGAAAAGCCTAAACTATATTTGTTTTAGACAAGTGGCACACATTTCTGTGGCTCATTTCCACTTAAACTCCCTCTTGCTTAAATAAACTAGGCCGCATTCAGCTTGAGCAGCACGCTAGCACCACAGCCTTCACTGGCAAAAAATACAAATCTCTTAATCATAACTACAAGTTCATGCAGTAAAGGAAAACTTGGTTTGTTTAGGAATTTTGTCAAGGCCTTTCATAAATCCAGTACTTTGTGATTTTTTCTGGCAAATGTGAGAAGCCATTTCTCATAGTCATTAAGCACTATTTATCACATATACATTTATATAACACCAGCAATGGCTAAACTGTGTCATCACCCTTTTCCAGACTGTGAAGTCTCCGACACTGCCTTCTCTCTTTGCTCTTACTTATTGCCCTACGGTGATCATGAACAGTAATGAAAGGCCAAAGGGGGCAAATAAGAATCCCTGAATGAGCTTCTCACAAAGAAACACATGTCCTTGTTCTCCTCCACCTGCTGTTCCAAGCCTGCCTCCATTTCTGGGACCTATCCTTCCAGTCAAAGCATGGGCTGGCTCTTTGCTCTGGTTGTAATAATACCATGCTGATGATTTCCACTGTCATGACAGCCTGCAAAACTGTGTTGAATCTAATCACAAAAATAAGGCATTCAACCAAAGGAAACTCAGAAACAATGAAACCTAAATTGCACTTGAAATCTTTCATGTCCTCTCCGCTCCTTTCCGATATTAGGTTCTAAGTGGCTGTCTAAATCCCACTGACTTCATCAGCTTCTAAACACTTGCTTAAAGTTAAGCATGTGCTTAGAAACTCTCTTGAACCATGGTCTCAGCTTACAATTCCCCAGGGCCTACTCTTTACATTGACCACCACATAAGGAACCTTAACAATATCATAAACCAGTAGAATTCAATATGGTCATTCTTGCAGAGAAATGGGTTAGTCCAGCGTTCATACAATGAAAGGTCTTCTCTTCAACCTCAGACTTGGATAGTCTAATATCTTTATAAAATAGCTAGGTACAGCTAAAATGATCCAGCTATCTGAAGGGTGTAAGAGTACACAGATGTCATCTTAAAAACTGTATTTTAAACACTCCCATGTCTAAATTAAGTACCTTTTTTCTTCCCGCTAAACAATTCGTGCATATATACTTGGGTACTGGCAGAAGGAATTATTGCCTGGATTACCTATTATCTGCAGATCTGCACAGCAGGCTTTGAATCATTTATTTCAAGCGGTTTACTGTGGAAAACCAGTTTGAGCTAGATACAACCTATGACAAAATTAGCTCCTAGAAAGACAGAGCTGTAGTGAGTTCTCATTAAATATATGAGCAATGAATTAAACTAGGAGCAGGTTCCAATTTACGAGTTATAGCAGAGCAGACAAAGTATCAGGCTTTCCCCCTCCTCCAAAGGTTTCTAATAGGTCTCTACTGAACGTAAAATTATTTTCATAATGAGAATTGTCTTTTCCTTTCTCAGAACTCCCACTCAATCTGTCCTGTGTTCCTCCTGCTCTCTATCAGCCACAGATCTGGATTCATTCACAATTCTCTTAAAGAAGTTCAAACTTTTTATATTTAAGATCAAATCTCTGCCTATAGTGATGTCTTGTAACCTTTCCAGCTATACTGCACATCTATGAAAATGCCTATCTATTTGGTGGAGTAAAGAAGCCACTGTCAAAATATATCATCTATTACTATAAAAAAGCAGGAATCATCTGCAGCCCATGATGTGGTTGCTGTAAGACAGAGACAACAAACATGAACTCCGGTCTCTTCAAAAGTCAATTTTTCTCCTCTAAAACCCCAAATGGTCTCCATCCACTCTAACTCTTGGGGTCTGCCTTGGTGGTGATATCTGCACTAAGTACTTTACCAGGAACACTTAACAATGGAGCAAAAAGCCAAGTCATTACTTGATGGATAAATGCTGTGAAAGAGTCTAGACTACAAGATTTTAAAGAAGGGTTGTACCACCTCCAAAAACAACAAAATCCCACCTAACCAAGAGGACTTGCCTGGCCCTGTGTGCTTCCTTCACAAAAATTCTTATGTTAACTGGGTTTTTTCTTTATAACAAACCTCTTTACTTTCTTTTTCTTTTTTTCTTTTTCTCTTTCCTTTTCTTTTTCTTTTTCTTTTTCTTTTTCTTTTTCTTTTTCTTTTTCTTTTTCTTTTTCTTTTTCTTTTTCTTTTTCTTTTTCTTTTTCTTTTTCTTTTTCTTTCTTTTTCTTTTTTCTTTTTTTTCTTTTCCTTTTCCTCTTTTTTTTTTCTTTCTCTTTTCATTTTTCTTTTTCTTTCTCTTTCTCTTTCTCTTTTTTTTTTTTTTTTAACTGTTCAAAGTCACAAAAACCTTTTTTAGCCCTAATATTTCAAAGACTTCCTTTTCTGGAAGAACAATTTTCATGCATGTTGTAACAGAATTAAGGGACACTCACATTTCACTCATGCATGTCTGTGCATCCCTTATTGTTGCAGTGATAGAGCTGGAGACCTAACTGCTTCTAACTCCAAAGCACATCCTAATTGGCCATGACTGTGCTGGGCTTGCTAAGATCTGTCTACAGAGGTCAAATGGAGGGGATGCAAAATGGTGAACAGTCAAGATATGCTTCTGCTTTAGCAGGCCACCTATCCCAGTTATGAGAAAAGAACTGAGACAACCAGCAGAAGGCATGGATTAATGAGCACAGTGGACTGAAAGACAGTAGCCAGCCCTACATTTTGAGTGGAATTTTTCAGTTACTACTTTTCCATGAATATAGGTGCAGTTTCAGAGAGCCCATATTCCATCAGTCCATCTGCCAGATTTTTCTTCTCCAGCTCGAGGCGTTTAGAGATACTTAGTCAACCAGGAATTAGGAGCAGGGTCTCAGAAGGGCTGTAGGTTGCCTGAGACTCTCAGGCTCTTCAATACTACCAAACAAATACACAAATGCAATCCTGAGAGTATGCAGTGCTAGTGTCAGACAGCCAAGCCCCCATTGCCCAACACTGTGACTTGGGAGACCACCTTATATTTCCTACTCCAAGCCTGCCCAGCACCTGCCTAACTTGGCACTCAGTTTGGACACCTGCAATTTCTATTTCACACACATCATAGCAAAAAACATTCTGACATTTTGGTCACTGTGGCCTGAACTGGACTGAAATAAGTGCCTTCCTGGAATGAAGAAATAGGCCATGTCAGCCAATATGAAACAGATAATGAAAAAGATAATTTGCCAGACTGTTAGAAGGTAGGAACAGCTGCCCTAGGTCAATCCAAATTAGCCCAGAACCTTGTCTCCAACAATGGCTAAAAACAGACACTCTTTGAAGCATGCAAAGTGCTTTTTCAGTTGCCAACTGATTGTATCTCGGAGATTTCCTGAGTTATGGTGTGTTTCTATGGATTTGACAACATTCAGCATATGTCTCTGTCACAAACTGGCCCCACAGCTCACACGCATCTCTGACAGCAAAAACCTTCAAGGATTTCCACATGTAATACACAGAAATGTGAAAAACATGGCAGAAAACACAGAACGTGATAAACAGAGGAATGAAACGTGACAAAATAGATCTGAAACTAATATATTAGTCTAATTGTATTAGATTGATATTCTCCACAAAGTTGTTTCAGGTCAACAGCCTAAATCAGATTTTAACTTATCTCGTGATACATTACTGTACACCTGAAATAGCTCCAGCAACATTTTCTTGTATTGGTCTGGTTCAAACCAGCATTCAGACAACTTTATAAAGCTTTATAAGCTTTATAGAACTGTAGTCTGTAAAGGGCACTGATAATTGTGCTGATGCTGTGCTGCTGACAAATTTAGGTGGCTTGCCTTTTTGTCCTTTAAAGGACTTTTTATCTTACAAAGAAAAAAGGGAGCACTGAATGGGTGGGCAGCTGGGATTTTATTAGGAGAACGTGGATGCCAATCAAAAAGTAGATTAATCATGTTGTATGTGTGAAACAGATGCTGCTTGTGTAAATAAGCCAGTGTGCTACACAGATGAATCTCTGAAAATGCAATTCTAACTGTATCTTTTGTCATTGGTAATACACTTATTTGAAACCCATCTGGTATCGTCCACATTACAGTATCAGGAAACAAGAAATGAGTAATGCCCATTTTTCAGGTACGCTTTCTCACCTAACACCTCCATCCTTCTTTCCTGAAAAAAAAATACAGAATCTATAGCAGGTTTGTATTCCAGCATCATATGGAAATCACTGTCCTCTGCTAATTAAGATCTTGACAGTTTTTACATTTGGAAACTTGTTTTTTGCCTGAATTACACTGTCTTTATGAGAGAGAGAGAGAAAGGGGAGAAAAGAGAGTTCCCATCTAAAATACAGTGCATTACTTCCTCAGCCCTTACATAAATTCTCGTGATCAGAATGAACACTACAGATAATACAAATGGATGCAATTTAGAGGACCATACGATTTAAAAAGCTGTGTTTTTTTTTTTCCCCTAATTTTTTTTTTTAATAAATAAAAATGCCTGTTTGAAAAGCTTCCCAATAAATCTAGCAGGCAGAAAGCATTTCTGGTATCATTAAAACAAAAGAATTTTTCAGAAACTTGAATTTTCAGCTCAAAAATAACTTAGCTCTTCTTTTAATAAAATCTGCTTCGCACAGAGCAGAGCTGGGCTAACTAATTGGCATTTTTTAAAGGTTTGCACACTGAATTACCAATGCTCTGCTGCTCTGAGGACACATCAAAGGGCGACAATTTCCTCTCTGTTGTTGCTCCAGCAGCAGTGGAAGGTGTGCTGCTGCTCCCTCTGTGACACTGCTGGCACAAGGCCTTCCTAATCACCAGCAATTCCTCACAAGAGTTTTATCATCAGCAGTATGCAGCAGAGCAATTGACTGTATTGCATATACTCCTGCGTGCTAACAATTATAGATCTGGTCATAAAAGATGTGGTAATGATATAATAACTAAAACCCAATGGAATCTATGGGAGTTTCCCCATTGACTTTATTTTTCTTTGGACAACTTCTCTGTACACAACAAACCTGTATGAGTTCCAAAACAGCATGGGCTGGTAGACTGTTTTCATAGTCTGCATCCAAAATTTGCTTCTGCTTTGTTCTGTCAGGTACTGTCAGCATCCATTCAAATGTCTCTCTGAATGTAAAGTGTACAGGAGAATCAACAGAGGAATTAACAGATACTGAAAAATAGATTTTATTCACATTTTTGAATTGTGATAGCATATAAAAATTAATGAAATTATAAAATATTTGACAAAGATCCCTACAGAAGTCATGATGTAAAGTAGATACTTAGTACAAAGCAAACTGGAAAGCTTGTTTATTAGTGAGGTTGCTTAATCATCAACATGAACTTCAAAATGATTTATCAACCAGCTTTCTACCATCTGCTATATAAAGAGGAATCCCTTCTACCTTTTCATATTCAGTATTGGTAAATGCAGTGAGCTATTCAGGCAATGGTAATAAGAGCTCATTCTAAACTTGGTGAGAACTGATGAAAGTGATTATGGTGAAGGCCTGGTACTGTCAAACTGTCAAGTTTCGTACTTTATGTAATTCTTCAGAGTTTACGCCTTTCCTACTCATGAAGAAAAGGACTGCAAGCCAATTTCCATTGAGAATGCAATGAGACCAAGGAAACAGATAAACAGCAGAATGCTGAAAAAGTATACAACGAACCAATAAATTTTATCTTATTTCACAGAAATTTTTCAAGGAGGGAACCATCTTGCACTTCTGGATATTACTAGTGAAAAAAAAAAAAAAAATACAACAACCTTGAGATCCTTGCAAGAGATTGCTAGAAATTTCAAAGGTCTATTAAGAGCATTCATCTAAATTTTATCAACCATTTCTGTTTTCCTAGGCTGGAGAAATATTCCTTTGTGGAGGATACAATGAAATAATAATAATAAAAAAACAACAACAATGGGGAGTCATGAGGTTTATTCTGAATACTGCCCTTTCATTAGCAGAAAATATTCAGACTAGCCTGCAACACTAGCACTGATGCTAATACTCTATACACACACACTTACAAGTCACACAAGCTTTGTGATTATGAAAAACATCAAAGGAGATGCAGTCTATATCCTGTTCGTACGAACAATTCAAGTGTGATGCAGGTAGTGACACTGACAGCACAACTCTTCATGTGTGCTTCATCTAAACCCCGGAAGAGTTAGCTCCACAGAGCCAAGAGGCCTTTCATGAACAGCAAAGAGCGACTGGTCTGTACATCAGCTTTGCTTGGCTTATCAGCTAAAGTTCCTAGTGATGGTGAAAAACAGCTAATGATGACTGGATGCACGAGGAGGCTGAGTATTACATGTGATTGCTTCAAATATTCCATGAAATAACAGCGCACCTGATCTGCAGATGAACTTTTTGCGGAGCTTACAATAAGTAGACAGCAATCATAATGACCCATGAAGTTGGTGACACTGGAGGAAATATTCCACTGTTTTAATTCTATGCTGAGGGAATGAGATTTTGTTTTTTACAGTGGTGCCTGGTACATTAATTTTATACATACATTAATTTTTATATTTTATTATAATAATATTATATATTATATATATTATAATTTATTATAATAATATATAATTTTATTAATTTTTATAGGACAGCATGGGACAACAAATGGGATTGACCCAATGTGAAGGGGTCTGGTAGAGATACCAAACCTTGGCAGGCACAACTGTTTCACCCAGTTCCCACTCTGTGAGTGTCAAGGTGCCATCTATGCCTTTTATGTTGTTATCTGCTTTCCTCTGGCAAAGAGGAGGTGTAGCCAAACTATAAATAATGGTATATAAGTTTTCTTCATATACCATTATGTATAGTTTGGCCACACCTCCTGAAATCTTTATAGAACTAGTATTAATAACTAGTATTGGGTAGTGAAGGTCGCTACATTTTTTTTCTTTAAAACTTTCCTATAACAACAAGATAACAATAATAATGATAGCAACAAAAAAAAAAAAAAACCAAGAAAAGCAATGTGTTAAGTTTTCAGCCTAGGGAACTGTTTAGGGAATAAATTAAAACACGTATGTCCCTGGACATAAGGGGCAGAACACAGCAAATATAAAGCCACTGCTGGGCACAATATAATTTGCTGATCAAGGATGCTTAGAGCTACAGAAATGGATTCTGTTCCAGACTTAAAACACTTGTATTCTTTCCTGTACAAAAGCTTTACTAATACATTTAATTGATTCCTACCTCATGGAAGGAAGTGAACTAACAGACAGAAGAAAGATTTGGTAGACAAGACACAAAGAATAAAATACTTATTTGATTAATACAGCTGTTGCAAAAGCATGGAAGAAAAAAAATATTCATGCTTCCAGATACAATTTGTATTCTAAGATGTTATTTTGCTTGCTGCAGACATATTTCAGTGGTTGCTAGTATTATCAAAATGAGAAGATTCAGAAGACTTGGACTTGGATTGAAGGCTTATCAAAACTACCCGGACCTAAGGCCACAAGATCCAGTAGAAAGTAATATAAGAATATACTTCTAGTGAGATTTCTGTATTACTGCTTTCAGAAATATGAGAGGGGGAAAAAAGCAACACCCTTGCTACAGACTGGGATGAAAAATGGAATAACGTGAACTCTCAGGACAATTCTTTTGAAGTTTGAATCAAACTTGGATTGGGAGGTGTCATGGTTCTATGTTTCTTGTTTGTTTGTTTGTTTGAGGACAGAAAGTTTCTACTTGCACACACTGAGTCATTTATTTTCAGCATTTCTGTGTGTTTACAAAGTGTCAGTAATCACAAATTAGACAACAAAAGTGTGATAAAACTAGCCATTCCTTAAAACCACTCACAGAATATGCTTAACTCAAAGGTGCTGTTTTAAAATTTTAATTGCTGGCTGAAAATACAGAAACTCTATAGAAAATGTCTCTGTTGAATAGTTCAGATCAATGCAAGGAAAAGAGTTAGAATTTAATCAATAAGGGGGATAATGAAGTCAAAGACTATTTTCTTTAAAGAGAAAACCCTAAGTGATTCAAATTCCCTCAGAGATACTGCCCTGCCTGACTGACCTCCACAAAGTGTGAAACTGATGAACCACTGTGCTGATAGAATATGTTAAGGAAAAAGAAAAAGAAAATGATTTTGTCCAGTATTCCCTCACTATGGGAATGGCCTTTAGGGCTCTCCACTCTGTCCACCCCATGATCTGAAACCCTACTTCAATTCTAATACGGATGAAAGGTGAAAATTGATGTGTTACAAATCCAGGTGAGGGAAAGAAATGCATTTGTCTCCTGAGGATCACTTGGAGTAATGAGAGTTTGGACAAAAATTGCATTGGTGCCTGAAGGTGGCTGCTGGAGAGAGGAGAACAGACATCATTCTATGTAATAAAAGCAAGTTGTTATTGGCACAAGTTTAGAATAGCCACATTGCATATGTGCGTCTAAGCTGCAGTGCCTTATGCAGCTTGTCCCAAACAAGTGCCAAAAACACCTATTTTCCCACCAGACCTCTCCATGCCTTTCATTTATTGCTTCCACCCTCGTCTTCCAGCAGTCCAAATAGCAAAATCCAAGCACTGCCTCTGATGGCCTCTGATGGGAGCAGTAGCTGGCTGGCATAAACCCAGTGAGGGTCCAAATCAGAAGCTGGATTGCGGCCAGCTAGAGAATAGGCAGCTTTTGGTGACAGGAATAGGTTTTAAAGGTTATGTACACCACATTCTAGCAGAACATCCAATAGATGATGTATTGCTACCCTGTCCAAATGTGAACTCCCTTAATAAAGAAGCAAGTTCCAGAATCACTAGTTTGCTGAGGTAATGCACTAATATTACTTCTTTGAGTTATGGGAAAGAGAATCTTAAAAAACAAAACAAAAACAACACCACCACCAACACAAATCCCAAACCGAAACCAAACCGACAACCAGACAAATGTACAAAAAAAAACATCCAACCCTGAGAATGAAGAATGATTATGACAACCCTAACCTGAACATTTGTTGAGATTTCTACTGAGAAGAAAAACTGGGAAAAATCATACAGACAAGTGTTGGAAAGACTTTTATTACAAAAAAACAATCAAACAAATAAACAAAAACAAAAAAACAATAATAAGCAATGCATACTGCAGTAATGAATATTTTGCAAGGCCAAATTCCAACTTGATAATTCAAGAGAAAAATAATACAACCTTAAACATGAGATTGGGAAAGACTCTTCCAACACATCTTGAAGCCAGTTTGGTAAGAAACTGCCCAGTTATCCATACAGACTCTGGCCTCCAGCAGTCATCACATCTTGCAACATCCCATCTCTTAGAAGAACTCCAAGGAAAAAGCCACAATTCACAGACCTCCTGAACTTGACCCCTCTGGGACAGCTGTCCTTTGCAGCACAAGGGGAGTACCTCTAATTCTGAGCTACCTGAAATTGGAGGCTACTGAGTAAATTTCATAAGGAAATATTCTTGCTGATATTTCCTAGGAATAATCTACGTGTTTGAAGACAGTTACATCTGTTAACAGTTGGGAGATCTCTGGATGTTTTTCAACCAAATGCAAGATACATATTAGATACAGAACCAAAGAAATTTTAAGGAAAATTGGGAAACTAAGGCTTTGGGTTCTAATTATACTTGTCCACATACATCATTTTTCCTATTGGTGACACATGAAATGGCTAGCATGCTTTACAGTCCTTCCTGAAATTTGTTGTGCAATGTTCCTCTCATAAGAGGTACTCTGTTCTTCCTCATAAAGGACTGGTTTAGAGACTAAACCACATACATTGTCAAAAAAGTTGTCAGGCCTCCCGCAAATTTAAATACCTAATTTCTGAGAAGAGATATTAAAACAGGCTTACAAAATAAAATGGTATGTTACACTGTTCAGCACAAATCTTACATCCAGTATTGATGAATATCATAACATACTGCACCTCATCCTGATCTGCAGGAAACAGACAAGAAAACACATCTCATTGGATTATTTTATCAATTCTATGCATTTTGCTTGATGCAGCACTGAAGTTGCTACCATTACCTAGTATCAGTCTGTCAACCTCGTGTCATGCATGAGGTGAGGGTTACTGGAATGACTAAGAATTTCATCTGGAAAAATGCAACAGCAACGAGCCATTTCCAGTAACATAGAATCATAGAATCACAGAATGGTTTGGGTTGGAAGAGACCTTTAAGATCATGTAAGGTCATTCCAACCCCCCTGCTATAAACAGGGCCACCTTGCACTAGACTAGGTTGCTCAAAGCCCCATCCAGCCTTGAATGCTTTCAGGAGGGGCATCCACTGCACTGCTGGGCAATCTGTTCCAGTGTCTCACCACCCTCACAGTAAAGAATTTCTTATCTAGCCCAAATTTACTTTCTTCCAGTTTAAAGCCATTTTCCTTCATCCTGTCGCATGTTTACAGATGTTTACAAAAAGTGAAATGCAGATAATACCCTCCTTTGCATCTGAGCTTTTTAAAATGTTCTGCTTTTTATTCAAAGCCATTGCTGTTTCCCTTTAACATCACTGTACAGTGGAAGCTGTCTAATGTGTGAAGGCAAGAAACTCATTGATTTTATACGTTTGCTAGACAACAAATAGAAATGGTAAGTTAAATTTGTTTTTGAGTCCTCTTGTCACAGAAGTGAACAGATGAGTCATTCTACTTGTGATGGGACAGTCTTTATTTTCAGACTCTTCAGCTTCTCTCAAACATGCTGAACGTGCATTCCAGTGTTGGTAGAACACTAAAGAGAGTCTAGATGTAAACAATAAACTGATAATTATTTCCAATTTAGGAAATAGCCATTTCCAAAACAAGCTTTTACTTTCAGCCAGTCATTTCAGTACATTAGTCACCTGAACTTCTGCACTAATGAGAATAATGAGAATAATAATGCACACTATAGAAATAAAAAATCCAACATACCTTTCCTTATATACTCATATGTTAAAGTAGTATTTAAGAAATAGTAATTGGAACCAATACTCCAGCCTGGACAAACATAGCTTTAAAGTAAATGAAAATCTCCAACAGGACTATAGTTATTTCAACAAAAAATGTGTTGAAAATCTTTGCATGTGTTCATCCTACCAATTCATTCCCACATAATATTTTTCATCTCACGTGGTTCATTTTAGAACAGAAAGAACTGTACTTTGGTTTTAATCAAGATGAACACTGACAACACAGTGCACAAAAAATAATCCAAAATGAAAAAAAAGATTTTGGAAAATGACATTCGCTTGCTGAGCCAATGATGAGTTGTACTAGGTTGGGGTTTACTAGACTTGAACCACAAACTATTCCTTAACTTACAGCTCTATGCAATAATACTTCAATGTGACTGTGGCAGATTTCCCATACTAAAAATGTAATTATTTTCTTGGTCTAGTAAATAGTAGCTTGTTTTAATGATGACATTGTGAGAAATTCAGGCTCTTAATTAAGCATAGAGTAATGAAGACAGATCACCTTTTAAATTCAGTTGGATTAGTTGGCATTAATTGTCCATAAAAATATCACATTGGTTGCATTTCCTATGACTTGATTTTTTAGAGATGCATTTCACAGACTTATTAGGATCTCTGATTCAGACAGTACCACTGTTCTCCCTGTATACATTTTCCTTATGGCACTTGCAAGATTACAGACATCTCAGGCAGTAAATTGTAGAGACTCAAGTTCCATCATAATATGTTCAAGAACGAGGAATTTTGCCTCCTTCCTATCTGTGCTCTCCACACACAGCTGAAATTCATAGCCATCAGTCTGCACAAGCACTAATTTTTAGTATCTAGCATGAAACAATTGACCAAATTATTTTATAAGGATTCTGAGGAATGCACTGATTTCCTTCCCTATTTCTTCTAGTTTTGATCAAATACCTCTATTTGTGCTCTATGCTACAGTCAGTTACTGTTGATGCACAAACAGCTGAGCCAGGATTACAAACTCTGGCTTTGGGCTCTGCCAAGACTGTAAAAGCTCAGTATGAAGAAGCAGTTCAGTGATATGAAGTTCCTGTTGCCTAATCGGTCCTTTCACCCTTGCCAGGAGGCAGACATGCTTTTGCTGTGGTTTTGCAAAAAACATGAATTATACAGCAGTACAATGAACTATCAATTACTGACCCAATTTGCAATGCTGGGAATCAAATCCCAAAGAATTTAAATGATCAAAGAAGAACTGAAGGTTGCAAATTTTATTGCTATATTTTTACTGGAACACAGTTTACTCCTCTTAAAGTCATCCATATTAACACAATACTTGCATGGTCTGGAGCTGTTTAAACAAACCCTCTTTCTATAGCTCAAAGTTTCAAGGAAATTAGCCAAGTAATAAGACTAAACATTTTCTTAGGAGTATTAGGAAACATAGAAAAAGTTTTGAAAGTTTAACTTTTGACCCTGAAGACTTGAATTGGAATAATTTGGAAGTCAACCACACAGCATATCTTTTCCAGATAATGAATGGTATTTGCAATGGATTTTACAATTAGATGAATGAAAATTGCTATAGAGTCTGTTAGAAATTATCAAACAAGTGTAAAGAATTCACTACTACATAAAATCATTTATTTTCTTGTTAACATTTTAAACTGGGGAAAAAAAGCACACTAAGAAGATAAGGACTTAATTTAATGCAGAGAGCAAAATATGAAGGTAATAAATTAGTTTAGGGAATGCATGTAGCATATGCATATGCAGCAGTGCAAACAACTCTTTGTTTTCATTGTTCTCATCCGCTCTACATCCTGTTGCTGGGAAATCTGAATATGCATTGTTAAAATTACTGGAAGCAGACAAAACACAGACTTGCAGTCATGTTAGCATGAGCGAGACTTAAACGGACGAATGTGCTGAACTTCTTGATGCCACCATCCATGCTTTCATGGAAGGAGCTTTAGGAGATAAAGAATTTCTGGTAGCTTTCCAGTGAAGTTGAGTATCCAGGAGAAATTTAGGCAATATCAGACTGTAATCGCAAAAGAACATCCCTTGTGAATTCTAATAAGCTTCTTCCTCTGGTTATCTCACCAAGCAATGCCCTTACCCTCTGACAGGGGACAGAGTGTGAAAAAAGAACTCTTTTGGAGGAGACCAGAACAGTGTATCTCTGAGAGAACTTATTTCAAGCTGCCCCAGGGGCTTCATGCTCTTTTTCTATAATTCTGCATACTAGAATCTTGCATTTGAGAAAGAAAGAAGGAACTTTGGATGGAGCCTCATTCTGCTAGCCTTAGTCTGGCTACCATAATCCCACTGAAAACAGTGCTTCTGAAACCAAGATTCTGAGAAGACATTCTAAGAGACGAAACTCTCCTGAACATGCAGAAAACACACTTCTTTTCAGTTGAGGTAAATAGGGAGTATAATGGATTTAACTAATGATTTGAGAATATAAAAGGAATTGGAAAAAAAAAAGAAAAAAAAAAAAAGAAATTGAGTGAACAGATGCATGCATCAAGGTAGAGTAGTTGTGTAGGATCTCATAGGAGCACCAAGCAGGAAGTTCTACTGTATGTCAGGCATGTAGAGCAGATCAGTGGCTTAAGATAATTACACAGGAATCTGAACATAAGGACTAAGACACAGCTCCCATCTTTGGCCAGCTACCAGCACAAGACAGACTCACAAATACATACCTTTTCAGTCTGGAACCTCAGATGCTCTCAAATTGAACAGTATAAGCATATGTTCATAATATACTGTAAGAAAGCTGTACTGATCTTACAAAACATGCACACATGATATGAAATTCTTTCCTAAAAAACATTTAAAACTGAAAAGATTCCATAGCTCTTTTGTGTGCCACTGCCAAGAGAGACGGGATGATTCTCTTTACCGTAGTTCAAACAGTTGCAGAGCCCACCTGCATAGACTGGAAAGAGAAGCACCACAAAAGTCATGTTCTTTCCTTCTGCACATCTCAAGTAGGTTTACAGAGCAGTTCTGCATACAGGATCACCCTCCATGCACTTTCTGACTATGTTTCCAGGCTCACTAAAAGTAGCAGTGCTTTAGTTCCTGAGTCTCATTTTTCTAGTGTTTTCAGTGCCTCAGAAAACTGTATCCTTTGCTTACAAGAGAATGGTATTCTTTGCATACAATAAATCTGACACATGACGATTACTTGAGAATTTCAGGCTCAGACAGTAGAGGAGGCACATATTCTTATGCACTGAATATATGGTAAAGTTCTTTTTACAGCATCTGAAGATGATTTTTGAAATCAAATGAACTCATATCAGCAGAAACTACTCCTTAAAACAGATGTGGCCACCACACATCTAAATGAGCATCATTTGAACTGGTTGTCCTGCTAGCCTTAATGAAATCACAACTTACGATCCCATTCAGCTTAATAAACCCCAAAACAATGAGGGGTAATTGGAAGAATGACAGACAAAGAAAATGAGGTGACAATAATGGAGAGAACACTTTTTATCCATATAAGCTATTTCTAAGAAAACAAGATGCATGACAAGGAAGGAGGCAGGATGCCCTGGCAATTTAAAAATAATTCTGCCAGAGACCTCAGTGTCTGCATCGATCACCTCACACAGTGCTAGTCCTTCTACTGTTCCTCTTGCATGCTCACACTAATTCATTTCTCTAACTACATTGGTTTTCTGGAACACAGTACTAGAACAGTAGTGTTTATTTACCCATAATTCCTTACAAATAAACTCTGTGAAGTTAGCACTTGAGACAAATGCTTCTATTTTCTGCTACAGAAGAACTCTTCCTCATTACTTGTGTTCTTGCTCCACAGCTCTAAACGAAGTAAGAGATGCAGATTCTTTTTTCTTTGGAAATGTTATTTTGCAAGCTAATAGATATAACCGACAAATTCTTAATATATTGTTCAAAAGCTTTTTTACATTTCAACTCATCTTTCTTAATCCCTTTTCTCATATTAAATTCTCTGCTTCATTTTGATACCCTACAGATATTATCAAAAGTTTCTTTTATTGTCCACTAGCCAGTCTGTATGTACTTAGCACAAAATCATTCTTTAGAAGTCTTGACTCCAAATACCTTTCCCAAGTTCTTCTCTCCATCTCTCCAGATGTCAATATCTTACTGCTAACAAGACCTCTATATCATTCAGAATAGAATCAAATTGATCTTTATTGCTGTCAAATCAGCATGCTAAATTCAGGTGTAATTTGCTGTCAGCTATTACATTTAAGTTTCGTTTGACACAACTTTCTTCCAAGGTTTCTCTCATTCATAGGATCTATCTCTCAGGTCAATTTTTCCCTTAATAGTCCTGCACTAATTAACACATCTAAATTGATATTAAAATTGAAAGTATTGTATAAATATTAACTGTTCTTATCTATAATGAGGAACATGGTCCATTACTGAAACTTTGTATCAATACACTTTATACATATTTCTTGGTTATGGACACAACACTTTCCTAAAAAGCATTACCAACAGAACACATTAATGGGAAATACATGTAGGCTATGAATGCATAAAAGCTGGGGCAAATGTATGTGCTATGCACACAAAATATAACTCAAACAACTCTATCTGTTGTTTATGTATATATATATATTTCATATAAACAGAAATTTCGTCCAGTTTGCAATTTTGCATATGCATTTTACACTGATTTTTACTGTATAAACACTGTCCTACTGAATTATTGACTGCCTAACAGTGTTGTTGCAGGGAATTGTTCAGCACTGAATGAAATGACATTTGGTATGTTTAGGCATCTTAGGTACTAATTATGTTAAAAAAAAAAAAAAAAAAAAGCAAAGTCAAAACCTTTAAAAAAATCTGTACTTGTGCTTCTTTGCATTTCACAGATTTGAATGGAGTGTGTACAGTTTCAGAAAGAAATACAAAATATACGTCTGCACTTCAGCAGCCTTAAACCACAGGCAATTAGGAAGACTGCAAGCCTTGTTATTACAGATGATACGGTGTGGCACCTATTCTCAGCAAGGAGCCAGTGTCACACGGTGCCCCTGGGGACTCACAGTTCATGGCTTATGGGGACATCACAAAAACACATGTCTGAGGGGCCAATGAGCACAGGAGAGGCAAAGGAAGGAAACTGACCCAGATAATTTGTTAAAGTAGGCATTAAATAGATTAGCGAGGTTGCTCTTACTAAACGCTGCATACTTGGTCCTGCTCCAGTAACTCACTTACCATAGCAGTCAACTGAAGTATTCAGAGATGTGAAGGTTAAATGTGTGTTTACATATTCTTTTTGGTCAGGATCTGCACAGTCGGCATAGTTCAGGACTGCCCCACCATTTAGCAAGGTTGTTTTCTTTTTTGACCCTACGAGCTTGTGACTCAGAAAGGATCGTGACAGATTTTCTGCAAGTCTCACACTGACTGACCGGTGGATGGAATAGTTTCACTTATGTATTGTTTTCCAATAAATCTACTTAATTGAACATTTTTTGAGGCATTTTAACATATTTCGCCTTTTTCTGGAATAATGTCCATCTCCAAAACTCAGACCACAGAACAAAACCAGCACTTAATCTTTTGAAAGACTGCAAGAAAACCATTCAATTCAGCAGCCTATTGCCTTTGTATGATAGCTTATATTTGCTGAAGCACACCTTGTGATGACAACTTACTGTGTGATACCTGCGTGGTTGTGTGTAATGGCCACTATTCCTTTCCACAGGTGGTGGCTGATACACCTGTTTCATATTTGCTAAACCATAGATTCAGATAAAATGCCAGCAGATTGCTTATTTTGGAGATTTTTTAGCACACAGCCAACGTACCCGTCATGCCACCACCAGATCAAAAAAGCTGTGTTTGCCTCCCTTATAAAACACAGAAGGAGGCCCTAAACTCATATAAAATGTCTAGACTTTGGATAAACAGTCCCCAAAGCCAGAACTGCAGCTAGTTACTTAACTGCCATGAAGACAAAGCCGTACATCAGTTGTATCTCATTCAACATCAAGGATGAGAAGCAGATTTAAGATCATCTTTGTCCTCTACCTAAGTGTGGTTGATGAGAGGGCCTCCCTGCGACAGCAGTAGGTCTGGGCAATCAAAATCCATGATGTTCAAGCAGCTGAAGAAGCAGGTGGTCCTCAGCCCTGTCTGCTCATTGATTGAAGCACCTCTCATCTCCTGAGGCTCAGCAGGAGTACGAGAAGACATTCACGTGCTGTATCTCTTTTGCTATTTATAATTTTAAGCACTAGTCTCTTCTGTAACACAATAAAACAGCTAACTAGGTTTGCAAAGGACTCCCCTTCCTGCTAGATATACTCATAAAAATCATGTAGAATTATTATGAATTCAGGGTAATCTGCACAAGCACAAGGGAAATCTAAGGTGAATCAACAAAACATAAAGACAAAGGACATACTTCACTAGACACAAATAGTTTCTTTCAGTAGTATGGAGTACTTTGTTCTACATCAATCTTGTTAACTTAATCATGCAAGTTCAACCTGCTTTAGTATATACACACCTACACGGCACTTTAAGTTGAATATTTCTCTCCATGCATTTTGGTGTGTTAAAATTGCTTCATATTTTGCTTCTTGGAAGGAAATATTTAAACTATGACAAGGCAGCTTTGGAAAAAATTCCTGTATTCTCATGGTTACATAAACAAAAAACATCAAATTTTTATTTGTACTATTATTCATACTTAGAATTATATTCTCAGAAGATAACTACATAGAATTGTTCACAGAAGATAACTACTAAAATGATCATCATAAAAGGCTTGCATGGGATTTTTATAAAACATATAGTTGAGATGATTACAGCATCCACAGTAGAACTGTTGAAAAATTCAGACAGTTTAAGAAAGTGATAATGCTACATAAAACAAACATACATATCAGTAATGATTTTGTTTTACAAAAGCAGGAAATACAATCTACATGAGAAGTTAATGTTTGCCTTTGCCTTCAAATAACAAGTAAAGAATGCAAAAATTAAAAACCCTGCATGTGCTTCCAATTAGATATAAAACATCATCCATTTTCAACAGCTTAGCTTGCTCAGGAAAGAAGACAAGAACAGAGCTCAGCACAGAAGAGACAGAACACCTCCAGACAACAACCTTGCTTCCGTACCTGTAGAATCATAGAATCATGGAATCACAAGGTTGGAAATGACCTATAAGATCATCTAGTCCAACCGTCTCCTCATCACCATTGCTACCACAAGCACCAAACTCAGACCCCACTAGAAACGGTGTGCTTTTCTGAATTTCAGCTCTTGTGAGAAAAGGAGGCACAAATCTGGTAATTTTGAGAATTGATCCGAGAACAACTGTTCTGATTCTGACTTTATTGCAAATGCTCCTTCCTTAGCCTCCTTAGCAGAGACTGCAGGAGCTGCAGCAAGTTGGCTGTCTGCATCAGTGTGTTCCCTTCCTGTGTAATCTACTCCATATTGTTTGTCCTGCAAAGTACAAAAACCAACCCGATGGTGAGAAAAGCACCTGTTGCCGTCTCCACAAGCAGCAGTTTTAAAAGATCTAGAAATGGAGACAGACTGGAAAGAATTTTACAAGTTTTTATCCAGGAAGGCCTGTACTTCAGCAGGGAACCAGCTGGGCTCTGTGCTTCAAAATGTTTTTGCACTTCTTAATTGAATAGCCTGATGACAGTGGGAATATTTGGAAGACTGTAAGAAGTATATCTTATATATACTAAGAAATATAAGATATTTCTCATCCTTATCTGTAAGGATAAGAAAATCAGATCCATTTACATCAGTGACCTTGCAGCACCTTGAAACTGGATTTAGATATCAAAAGTGAACAAGTCCATTATTTTCTTCTGCTCATACTTCAAGCTACAGAAGCATAAACCGATAAATGTGGAACAAATGGAACAAAATTAGTTTTTTTTTATTGCATATTAAGCTCTTATGAGTAACCAATCTCTCCCACCACTCTGTTCTTCAAGAATAATTAGTTCATAGTCAATAGGCCTGTATGCCTAGTTTCACCTCAAAATAAACTTTTTTACAGCAAAGTTATAAATTTTTAAAAAGTGGGTTCTATGTACTGACATACACTTCACTATTACAAGGGCAGCAGGTGTCACTGTAACAAATGATGTAAAGTCTAGGTTAGACATCAGACCTATGGAAATACTTTGGAAATCGCCAAAGGTCACTAACATTTTATAGGAAAGAA
This sequence comes from Lagopus muta, assembly GCF_023343835.1. NCBI lineage: Eukaryota > Metazoa > Chordata > Aves > Galliformes > Phasianidae > Lagopus > Lagopus muta. Next base: position 62,237,462 of record NC_064472.1, read on the forward strand.
AAAAAAAGAAAAAAAAACCCCAAACTTCCCTCCCTAACATTTCATTCTTTTTCCCCTACAAAGCAAAGAAAACGCAGAGCTGGATTCTTTGTAATTAACAGGATTGTGGTTTTAACCTAAACAAAGGACAAGAAATGAAAAGTTAACAAATCATCAGACATCATACACTGCACTGGAAGAGAACTCCAGCGATCTGCAAAATAGCTCAGGATACGCGAGCATGAGGTCAACTGTTTTCTGTAGATAACTGTGGGTATAAGCATCTTTACCTCATGGATAAGGCATGCAACATAACACAGGAATATTCTGGCATTTTCAAAACAACTATATTTGCTTTGCATGTTATTCTGACAAATACAGAAAATAAGGTCACTAATCAAAATTAAGATGTAAATATTACAGTTTTTTCTTTCTTCTCCATTCCACCTGTTTTTTCAGCATGCTATCACAGTTTCCATAGCTACACTGTTTACACCACAATGGCCTTGTCCCTCTCTTTGCTAAGACTTCTTGGTGTTCAAATGCACTTTAACACCTAGTTAGCTTTGAAACTAGGGGATTCCTATGAAAGCCGTGGTACTCTGAGGAGGTGCTTCACTCAGTGCAGGAACAAAAAGAGAATATACCATGTGACCTGAAGGAAAGGAGAAATGCAGCTGTCTGTTCACTCTGACAAAATCCTCCTTTTCCAAATGCCCCTCTGTTAAAGTGCTCAGCTTCCAACAGGTTTCACATGGTGATTCCAACTTCCCTTGAGCCAGTATCTGTTTAAGGTTGCACCTGCTAGCCTCCTCGTGCTAACAACGTTGTGGACTGATCAACACTTACTCTACACATTGCTGCCATCAACATTTTGGCTGAGTAACTTACAGCAAGTGCAATCTTTGCATTTAACCAAAGGCACCCTCTAAAGTTCTTAGAGACAGCATCAAGCAATGGATGTGAAAGCCTCTGACAGCTCCACAGCATGGCCCAAACCACACAGCTCTCCTCCATAATGGATACTGGACCAGTGCTGCAGAGCAATGTACATTAGAAATCTACCAGATGGAGGAGCTGTGCATCCTCATCTTCCCAAAGAGTTGTGGTCTGTGAGTGGACACGTTCATAACTGCCAATGTAATCTGTCAGACATCAAATTGTAACCTTCAAGTAATGTACACAAAGAGGGACAATACCTGACAACTTGTGTCCAAAGCCAACACAGCTGCAGGTAACAGAATACACTGTGAGCTGAGGGCAGCAAAGAAGAAGTCTTGGTGTCATCATGTGGACATCAGGTAGGTGTTGAGATGCCTTGGAAACGTGACACCATTCTTGATTCCCTCCAAGTCACTGTGAATGTGCCAACACACAGCAGTCAACAGTTCACTGGGTTTACCCTAAACTGAACATAATAGCATGTGTGTTCTTGAGTGTCCTCAATCTCAATTTATAAATTTGATCTCAAGCCACTTCAACTGTCATGTAACATGCATTATGGTTGTACAATGTCACACCTTTCCTCCATCAATAATCACCTCATATGGACCACCTGGCCTGTATTTGTTCCTGGCTACAAAGAATTTCTCCCCTTGAAAATTTGGCCATCTTCACTAACTGATTTTCTCAAGCCACCTACAGAGCTCTTTCCCAGTTCTGCTAAGTACCCTTTGCTCCATGCATCAGGAAACAATTACTTCATTGTCCCCAGCAGCTTCCTCCTCTACAGTTGTCATGGCTGCTTCTTGTGGCTTGTCCTCTCATTCACAGAACTACAGAGAATCACTTGGCCAAGCTGCAGATGCTGCTGAAATCATCAGCTCCATCAGTTTCTCCTAGGAAAAGCAAGCAGGCTGCAGGTTCCAACAGCCACGTACTCAGCAGCTGCCTGCTTCACCTGTGCCTGAAGCTAGCTGATATTTAAGCTCTTCCTCTTCTTGAAGTGAACATTTTAATCCAAGAAATATGAATATTATCTGTTAGACAGTTTCTGCAGCTTTTTGCTTTGTCATAACAACTCTGGCTGTGATTCAACAATGCACTTAAGCAGATGCTTAATTTTAAGTAGGTGAATAGGCCTGTTGAAAATATGCTACATTTAAGTATAAAATTGATAACGTACTTTGTTGTTTTGGATTAGGCATTAGTTGCAGAAAAAGTTTAAAGCCATATTGTATAACACTTAAACACTGACCCACAGGCAAGTTTATGCTTCCCTTAAAGCAGAAAGTTACTAGTGCTCCCTCCAAGAAGCAAAACATAGTTTTGAAGATCTTCAAGATGAAATTAATATTACCTAGAATTGTGAAAGATGGACTAGGAAAAAAAAAAAAAAAAAAAAAAGGATAAGTGATTTTTCAGCTAATCTTTCTTGTCATAGACAAAGGTCTTTTTTTCATCAATCTCTGTAAATTTTATTGTTTTGAAATATCAGCACAGTTAGGGTCTTTTTTTTTTTTTTGCTGACTTGCTCTGCATTCAAGTCCCAAATGTAGTAGTTCACATCATTCACAATTCCAGACCACACTTATGTCAGCACTTCTTACACAATTAACTGGGAAAATATAATGCTCTGTATCCCTATCTTCCTTATCCTACTTTTAATACAGAACAGCATGATAGCTTTATTGTGAAACATCCCAAACAAACTCTCTAAATGACAAATAAATAGCATAAGCAAGAACACTGAATATGTATTCTTTTTCTGCTTCCTTACTAAAAATGTTTCTTCTGTATACACTTAGGAAAAAAAAAAAAGAAAAACAAAAAAAAAGGAAAAAAAAAAAAAAGAGATTTGTTCCAGTCTGAGAAGTATCATCCTGTTTAATTTTAATGTTTAGGATGGTGAACTTCATTAATCATGGTGAAACGACAGTTGAAAGTCTTACAGAATTCTTAAGCCAAATCTAGAAATTGGAAGCACTTCAGCACATCAGTGATTTCTCAAGTAATGAGATGCGCAGAATTAAGATGCTTTTATGAGAAAAACTTTCTAGATATGATTATAACCTAAAATGTGGATTGGGGATAAAGATAGATTCAAATGACGAAGGATGAACTTCGGTTGTAAATGAACAAACAAATCAGTCATGAAGCACAAAGCATGTGACTGAAAACCAAGAACCAGAGGACTGTGAAGTTCCTAAATTAAGGAAAATGCTGGGTCTAATAGGAAAATGCAGCCCAGCCTTCAGCCTCTTCAAGTCTTCTTCAGTCACTTCTTTCTTAGCATAGATTACAATTGTACCTCTCATTTCTGATGAGGTCCTGAGCAAGGCATGGGATGACACATCAGCTGCACAAGTTACAGGAAAACATTTATGGAGTAGTTGATAGGAAAAGCACACAGCAAGAGGAAAGGATTAAAGAAGACCAGACGACATCTCTCCCTACAGTTGTCAGTAGGAGGCTGCACAGTGAAAAAAAAAACTCCAAGAAGTTTTAGCAGCACTTTATTCTCAAGAGGCACAGACACAATGATACCTATTCAGTAGTCTGAGCCTCAGAAAAACAGAGAATTATACTTCACTCTTTCTCTGTTCACATACACTGTCAAACAGCAAACAAGACAGAGTTTTTGTAATAAAAAAGAATTGTGTATTTTTGTACTCCCAACATATTAGAAATGCCAAACTTTTATTCACAGCATCTACGTGATAAGGCCTCTAAAAGATAAAGAAAAATATTTTACCAGCCTGAATCAATACTGACCTTTGTCATCAAACTGCAGTACTTAATTCCTACAGGGTTGTCTGAGATCTACTGTTTGAAACCACTGCTATCACATAACTCAGTTTTTGGTTTTTTTTTTTTAATAACAAAAATTCTCCTTGCAGTTTCAGTGGTAACAGTGTCCACATATTGATCTTTTAAAGTATTTCCAGTGCAGTCATGTATCTCTCCTCTGCTTCTACCTCTGCAAATTAAGTCCCTGCAAGTTATAAGAAAACACTGCTGCTGGTAGGCTGGGCCTCTAAACTATCTGACTTATCTCTCCTTCATTACAAAATACTTTTTAGTGATCTTTCAATGTGTGACATAAGCACTATTTTTTTTTTTTTTAATCAGTCTATTAGATGCTTCCAAACCAAGCAGGGCAGTACAAACACTTGTCAGGGCAGCATCTGGTAATCAGTGCTAAGGTATACTTAAAACACATGTCAAATAAAAAGTACTCGTATTAAGACTGCAAAATAACTCCATTCATTGATTATTTTAAAATTCAAAAATTTTCCTTTAAAAATCCAGGGAGATAAAAACAACCAGATTACTGGGACTAAAGATATTACAATATCTTTGGATATTTAGGTATCATTAGAAAAAAAAATCTCTATAGAATATTTCAAAACATTTTTACTTAACGATTTGTTTCTTTTTGGAACTGAACATGCTTTACATTAGATGTGACTGAACCAGTATCTTCTTTAGATTATGTCAAAATGACATAAGGACGTTGCAGAGAAGAAGGCACCCTGTTATTCTCAGTCCTGACGAGCAACAGAAAGTAGCATAGGTTTTGATATGTGTACATGGTTGGTTGACTTAGATTGAACCATGATCATATAAAAGAGTATCTCTGGCATGGCATAAGGTGCCACAGCACAACCCAGTCATTATAGAATGAGATCACTGTGATTGGATCTTTTTGCTTGACAGAGTATAAAATCAGAAAGTGGGATAAAGGGAAGCACAACAAATTAGAGTGGCACCATTACTCACAGTTTTGTATTTCATTAATGTGAAGGCTTGCACGCCTGAGTAATTTTCATGCATACAGGAAGGACTAGCATCCTAATATTCTTCTGAATTAAGTCATTATTGATTTATCTTGTATTTTTGTTTCTCCTCCATTCTCTTCAAACCAGAAGGGAGCTTGTAGAGGGGAAATCTAGCTTCAATAATACTTGGACGACAGGGTGCTGAACATTGTTTTCTCTGATTTAGGTTGATCAAAGTAACAGTATCAGGGAGTATAATTCTCTTAAGAGAAGACTTAGTCTGCTGTGTGACTTAACTGTCATTACTTAGAAGACATTTAAAATTTCTCCTCATCACTCTATGTCCAATGGTACTGACATGGGAGAGTAATCGCTGGCAATGGATGAGAATTTTGAAAATGTTACTTTAATGATTAAATCATTATCAACAAATTGTTTTCATCTTTGCAAAAAAAAAAAAAAAACTCTTAAATTGTACTAATGATATGAATTCTATGCAAAAATAGGTTTTTAATTTTTAGATGTGATAGTGATTTCAAAATTTCAAAGCAATATGGCTTTTGGGTGCTGAAGCAACTTGTATCTCTCTTCAACAGCTTTTTTCTAGATAAGCTAAATAATACAATAAATAAATAAATAAATAAATCAGCGATTTTATTTATTTATTTATTTATTTATTTATTTATTTATTTTGCTACACAGCTCAAGTAAGCATTCAGAATAGTCTAATTCACTTTTTCCTTTGGCAATATCTGAAACAAGTCAGTGCTACAGATTCGATAGATTAATGCCTTAAATTCACAGCTTTTTTATGAAGCTACAATTCAGTGGTATACAGTAATGAGTTTATTATATTGCAGTGCTAATAAATTGCACTGAATACACAAAGGTTACTGACAACCTTCTCTTAGGTGGACTCTTCTTTTGTTTTACCTAATTTGCCATGGACTTAAAAATTGCATGAGCTCCACTGTGTGTCCAGTCAAAATCTCTTTACAGTATTGCCATTTTTATCTGGTTGATTTACAAACTAAAAGTGGATTACATCAAATCAGATTAAAAAATTATTTTTTACTTGGCAACAATATTGTGCTGCCATTCTCATCTTGATGTCCACAGACATAAAGTTAGAATTACAGAATTGTTTGATTTAGAGGGAACCTTTTAAAGGTCATCTCGTCCAACTCCCCTGCAATGAACAGGGACACCTACAGCTTGATCATGTTGGTCAGAACCCCATCCAGCCTGACCTTGAATGTCTTCAGAGACAGGGTAACAATCACCTCTCTTGGCAACCTGTGCTCTCAGCTCTCTCAGCCTGTCCTTGTAGGAGAGGCATTCCACCCCATGGGTCATTTCGGTGGCCCTCCTCTGGATGTGCTCCAAAAGGTCCATGTCTCTCCTGTACTGAGAACTGGACACAGTACTCCAGCTGAGGTCTCGTCAGCACAGAACAGAGAAGCAAGATCACCTTTGTCTATCTGGCCACGCTACCTTTGATGCAGCACAGCATACAGTTGGCTTTCCAGGCTGCAGTGGCACACTGCTCAAGCTACAAAGGGCAATGAAACTGTTGAAGTGTCTGAAGCACTTTTTATGAGAAGCATGTAAGGAAACTGCAATTGTTTGGTTTGAAGAAGAGGAGGTTCAGGAAACACCTTATTTTTCACAACAACTCCCTGAAAGGAGATTGTAGTAGGGTGGGGGTCAGCCTCTTATCTCTTAGGCAACAGCGGTAGAAGGAAAGGTAATGGCCCCAAGCTGCACCAGGGGAGGTTCAGTTTGGAAATTAGGAAAAGTTATTCTCCAGAAGACTGGTAAAGCATTGGAAGGGTCTGTCTGGGGAAATAAAGTCTTTCTGGAGGTGTTCAAAAAACGTGTAGATGTGGCACTGAGAGATGTGGTTTACTGGACACTGCAGGGATGGGTTGGTGATTGGACTGGATGATCTTAGAGATCTTTTCTGACCTTTATGATTTCCAAGATTCTATGAGTATGTGGTGTTAAACAAGTTCACACTCTCTACACTATAATGTCTTCACATACAAATTTATTACAGTGGTATCTTAATGTACAACAAAATAGACAAAAAAAAAAAAAAAACCAAAAAAACCTGTGATTTTCTTACTAGCATGAAGAAAATGCAAATTTTCCTATTTTTTGATTCAATGAGTAGAAAAAACAGTAGGAAGATACTTCTAAATTTGTTTTATAATATTGTAAAAGTAATAATAAGGTAACAGATTTATTTTTTTTTTATTTTTTTTATTTTTTTATTTTTTTATTTTTTTTTCCCCAAGAACGTGAATAACTATGAAATTTACATGGACTTAATGTGATGTCTTTCTGTAATGTGACCTGGCAGTATGGGTCTTAAAATACAGTGTAATTCCAAAAGGCATTGTTCTGTCTGTGACATTAAATAACAAAACAGCAAACTCTCTTATTAATGTTTACTGGCCAATGGTTTACAGGCCAGTTTGGTCCAGTTCCGTGACTAATGGGTTGGGGAGACTCAAAGACCCACACCCCAGAAAAGGTGAAAGGGAAAAAGGCAAAGGTGAGGACATGGGCCTGAATACAAAACAGTGGCAACGAGTTAATGATAGCAGACTGTGGGATAACACAATATAATACAATATAGGTGGAATTTAAGATAATAAATTAAATAAAATGATAGAGTGAGCATCCAAAACCGAAGGCCTTAGTCTAATGCTGAAGGTGAGCTGGCTAGGGAACACACATCATGGAGATGAGAAGAAAAAGAAGGGACAGAAGAACTGTATCTCACTCTCATCTGTGTCTCCTGTGTTGCAGTTTGTATCTATTTGTATGCATCTTAATCCAAGACCAACCTTTTGCAAATGTTTATTTGCAGGTGCAATTACTACCAACCCAAGGAGTCCCATTGAAGCCTGGGAAAACAATAGAAGAACGCATCCCAGGAGACCAGTTTAGTCTGAAGAATGTTGACAGGGTGTTTGGAGAGTACTGCACAGTGAATACTAGAACAGTCTGATATTTACATAACTTTTGTAGTCTTTTTTAGCGGAAGAGACTCTTCAAACAAAGTAGTAAAATGAAAGTTAGTTCAGGGTATGTCATCCTGCTTCAGAAATCTCAGCTCTGAGCAAAATACAAATGACTTGCTGTTCCCACACTTAGGAACACACTCATATGTACAGATTTGCAAAAAAGAAAACATCATTAGACTTTTCTTTCAAATAAATGTTAGGCTTTTGAAGCCTCTATTTTTACTAATACAAAATAAAGGTGAATATTTGCAGAGAATTAAACTACAAAGACTGTGAGCAACCAGTTTTGAGCTATCTTGCAGAATACACTTCAGATGGTTAGGTGAGAGAACATGTTTCTTGTCAGATGCCTACCCTCTCTATGAACCCACTTTAAAAACAACAGCAAAAAAAAATAACAACAGAAATTCTCTCAGCACTCATCAATACACTCAGGTGGGGCAAGTGGGCTTTCAGAAGATCTCTGTCATGGTTCTCTGCCATGCGAGTTGCTTCTTTTGACATCAAGTGTGAGACAAACCACGAAATACACGTTTGGTTGCATATGCTGAAATTTTAACACAGCTAGCTATGGTTCTTTACTGCAGAGATTTATATCAGCAGCATGTTTTCCATTACATTTGGCATTCTGTGATACTTGAGAAACTAACGGCAGAATGGAAACACATTTTAAATGGAGATGAGACTGAAACAAAGAACCACCTCATAGGCTGGCTGGAAGTGACATGATGGTGGAGGAATACCACCAAATTGGTAGTCGACACAGCAGTGGTATGGTGGGTGCAAATAGGCAGCCAAGAGCTTCCCATACAAACACTGTCTTTCTTCCACTTCATAAACCAACATTGTGCCTCCTGGAGTGAAAGAACAGCCTACACAAGGTCCAAACACGTGTTACACCCACACCAAATGAGTGAGTGGAGTGAAGTACTCACATTGTATAAAATACATTTAACCAAGTGACCAAGGATAAGTAGGTGAACAAAGTTTCTCTTTACTTAATATCTTGTAGGAAAAACAAGCAAATGAGTCACAAAAGGAAAAAAAGAAGTTCTAGAATTCAGATGGGGAACAATTATTTGCTTCAAAATAATGAGAAAAGAACCTTCCGCTAGGAAGGGTGGTTTTCGTGGTTTTGTTTTTTGATTTTTTCCTTTTTTTTTTTTTTTCTTGTTGCTTGTTTGTTTCCCCTGGAAATAGACTATGGCTGATATCCCTTCTACCTTTTGCATTAGTTATTTTAAGAGCTAAAGATGATTCTGCTGCAAAACAAAAAGAAAATCATGAGTATCCTACACAGTGCATCAGAAAAGACAGCTTGAAAATGTAGTCTTTGTATCCTACAAATATTACTCAAATCAAGCAATTCATGTTTTTTTAGCCTTCTAAACAGGTTTCCAACACCTCCAAATTTTATGAGCTGTCACTCATTTCAGTCCCAAAGGTACCACAATAAACATGAACTTAATGATCCTGGAAAGTATGACTGAAAATTCCTACTGTACGAAAAAGTAAATTTAAAACACATCAATAATAGAAAATAAAGAAAACAAGAATGAACAAACAGAAAAACCCTAACAATTTCTATGAAATAATATTTTTATGCCTTTGGATGCCAGCATATAGTGAAAAATCACAATTTGGTCTTTGCAGGATGAAAAGGATTCTCAAAGACAGTAAGTGACACTACCTTAAGCCAATAAAGATAACAGAATAGCTGGGTTGTTTTATTTCCACTTTAGTCCTTTACAATATATCATCTTTCCATTTCACTGTATTCAAATTTTTATGACAAACAAGGAAAAATTCTGTTAGCAATCAAGCTTTACACAGTGGCCTATACAGGACTTCTAAAAACCCATCCTAACGCAGACTTAGCATTTAAGCACTTTACATTAAAGATTGGGATAATCCACACAATCTGTGCACTTGAAATTCAATGCGCTTCATTGAGAGAAAGCCAGCACTAAGAAGTCAAGTAAAATCACAGACATCGTCTCTTTCTCAGGTATTTTTTTTCCCATTTTTTTTCAAGGGGCTCACAAAGTGGAGAAATTAAATATTAATAATGCTTTCTAGGGCAGTGATCAAAGGAATCTAACACTTCAGCAGAGAAAGAGAGAGAACAAATAGCTACATCTACTGTGTTAGTATGCCTGCCTGCCTGCATAAAACCGACTGAGTACTTTATATGTAATACTATGAAGAACTTATGTCTCCATTTGCTTATATGCTATCATGAGAAGAAGTGGAACTGTTAGAAATAAGTTAAAATCTGCTGGAAAATGTGTTGTCAATTTTCCTTGCCTCTTTGTTCTTGCCGTTTTCTAAAGAACATTTGGGAGATTTCAGGTCAAAGAATTCAGCTGATACGAATTAACACACTTCTCAGCATCACTGTAAGCCACTGATTTACAGAAGCCTAGAGTATCAGATCAAACCAGAAAGCATAAATAAAACAAGGAGATTTACCCTATATTTATCAAAATGTTCTGTGTTACCAAGATGACAACTTTAAAAATCAAATCAACTACTCAGTCTGACCCAAATGTTGTAACAGTTGTATTTCTGTTTCTCAGGTACTCAAGACTACTTTTAATTTGATGAATAAATACAAAAATGAATAGTCAGTGTCATAGTACTGCTCTTTGCTTTATAGGATAAAACCAAGGTATTTTAAATTCACTTAAGCTTGTTAAAAATCAATTTATTATTACAAAATTGAGAAGTAATATGCTTTTGCATAAGTTTCAACAAATAAAACCTATTAGGCAAAATGAGAAGAAGGTTGCCACCACTGATGACAAAACTAGTAACCCAGCAGCTGACGTGATCGCTAATGTTGATGCACATAATATTAAACCTGATAAGTGGAAGTGCTAGAACTACAAAGAGTTCCTGCTTAGCATAAAAAGAATAAAACATTTCATATGAAAACTTTTTAGTAATAGAAAGTACTGGCAAAGGACCTTATTTTCACCAAAAAATCAACATTCAGATTTTTGATAGCAACCTCAAATTCTTCCTAGCTGAATGGGAGTAAAAGATGCTTTGTGGTCGTCTTCTACAGATCTGACAGCCCTAGATCCAGACAAATGTGGTGGGTATGGACAACGTGGTCACTACTGCAACTGGTGCTTCACATGTTCTTTGACAGGTTCAGCAGAGTACAGTGTAGAACTGAATGAGTAGGACAAGATATAAACAAGACAGCCTTGTGTCCACTTCTGCTCAACAGAAACTATGATCTCAACCTTCAGATCTACCAGTTGGTATCTCCATGAGTGCTTGTTCATTTTCTCTGAGGAAAACTGCCTTTAAACGGTAGGATGAGTTATGTTTGCCTTTCAACAAAAACCAGTAAGTGCCTATCTGATCAGACATACTGTCACTATACAAACTGGCTAGCTGTTTGTACAGTAGCTAGAAGAACAGGGAAACAGTTGATAATATCATATCCTTGCTTATGCCAGTGTATAGAAAGTGTCCTTAATTTCTAGAAAATTATGTAACAACAAAATTAATGAGCAAAGAGCCTAGCCTCCAATACCACCACCAAATTACTATAAGAGTAATTGCTTTTTTTTATGTTCTTGGGTTGGTTTCACTAAATCCTATTCATTTTCAGAAGTGTTAATTTTATCCTTTACTGTTTGGCTCTTCTTATATCATTCTTTCTCTCCAACCTAAAATAGAGTTCTGTAAAGCTTGGGAAGAATGTGAAATATGGCATAAAATAATAATGGTCATAAAAAAGAGTGGCTCAGATTTTGTGTGCTGCTTTTGCAACCTTACTGTGGACTTTCAGACAACATGAATCGAATGGGTACAGGCTTCACCCACAGTGACGGCACTTGCTGTGACTTCTCAGCCTTCTTATCTTGATTCAAAAAGAAAGCAAAAATATCTAGGTTCTATTTTATTCTTTTAATGTTTTTGTAAGTGTTGAATATGGAGCACAGCTCCAAGGACTGACCAGCTAATATTTAAAATAAAAGTACTTACAATCTACGGAGAAATTCTGTGGAGATCACACTAATATCGCCACAAAGAAGAACAACACCTGTGAGTAAGCACATGGCTTGTCACTGCCTGTTTGCAACAAAATGTTGCTTCTCAAATTCTAAATTTGTCTAAACGTATCACTAAATTCTCAGACAGATAAACACAAAAATTGTCCTTTTCTTGAAAGCACTCAACCTGTAACAGAACAATATCAAAACCGCACCAAGTTTTTCTAAAATCAGAAAACGTATTTAAATAGGACCTCCAAGACCATCGATTACATCAAAACGCTCCAGTCTCCTTGCCAACGTTTTGAGTTTTGAAAATCTGCAGTTGATTAATTCTAAAGCAGTGATCTCTGCAAGCTGAAGCTGCAGTGTGAAAAACAAACAGATGTGAGGGAAGTGGATGGACAGGGTGCAGTATTTCAACCGCTCATACTCTCAAAATCAGGTTAATATTTGTGCCAACAGTGGAAAATAAAGCATGCCAGCTTTCATTCCATCAGAAGCTTAAGGACGGTGATGTGATCCGTGATATCCAATTTGGCCTTCTTTTCCATGCAACTTGCTTCCAGACCATCTATGTCATAAATATTGACTTTAAATAAAAACACCACCACCAAACCAACAATTTTCCTCCCCAAAATTGAAACCTAAGGACTGTTCTGTATAATACGCAAGGACAGTGAAACAAATGCTATTTATAACATCCAGTAGTAACCCAATATCATCAGGTATTCAAATGCATGCCTTCAGCTGCAACATTTCCCTAAAGCATTCAATCTTTTTAAAGACTCAGGTTTTTTTTTGCAGCAGAAGTTAAAAAAACGTTTCTTTTACCTGATTAAGAGAGCTATTTAACTCCCTAAAGGTATTAGATGCTACATGTCAGGAATAAAGAATTGAGCCTTGTTTCACAGAAGAAATATTAAAAACACTAGACAAAATCAGTGTCACTGCAATACGTTGATGAAATACAGTGTTTGGGAAAGAGCTTTGGTTAAAAGCTGCTGGCTAGGACCTAATCCAGGAAACAGCAAAACCAACACATACACATACAAAAAAGAAAAAAAAAAAAGAAGAAAAAAATCAGCAAGCTGCTTGGAAAAGCTTTTAAAACTTGATAAAGGCTATCAGCAAAGGTTTGTGCTCTCATAGTGAGAGAAGCAGGCAGACTGGAAGTCAGTATGTCTAACCTCTCTACACAGAAAGCTTCAGTGTTAAGTGTCAACACAAAGCGAGGGTGGTAGCAGGAGGGACCTTCTGTACAGACTGAGGGAAGAAACAAATCTGCTTACAAATATTAGTTTTATGAGACAAGTAATTTTACGCCTGATAAATAATTTAAAAAAATAGAAGAAACAAAAGATGAATTCTGTCTCTCGTGTGCTGTAGGTCTGGGGTTGCTGAGGGGGTGCAGGATGAGTCAGACCGTGACTCAAAGAGCACAGCATGGCAGGGACGGAGAGCCACCTTCTGTATTACTCTCAAAGTGGGTGATCTGGGCTCAGCAGTGCTGTACTATTAGTCATTTGACTGTATTAAATTTGTGAGACTTTAGAGACTATTCACCATAAACAAGAAAGGCCATAGAAGTAGAGAAAGGATAAAAGAGCAAAGAGGGAGTAACCATGTGGATGCTCTTTTATAACACAGACCTTTTCAAATTCTGGGTGGCTGCAGACTCAAAAAAGCGTGGATAGGAATCACCTCGAAAGCAACTCACAGCCTTTAAACCATACAGGGATTAAAATTCAGTCTGGGTTAGGGTACAATATAGTTCTATGTGAGTTTTATACCTTGCATGTGTTATATGTGAATTACATAACCTCACACGCAATGAGCAGTCTACAGTTCTCTTAATGAGCATGGATCTTTATACTGGTTTCAGTAGAACACGTCAGGTGTTGGGTGTAATTCTTATAATTCCAGCATCGGCCTTCATTAACTTCAAAAACAAAATTTCTTCTGTGACTTAATGTTTCCAAGTAAGGTAAGAGTTGCTGAAGGGTGAGGAAACTATATTCCTCCTGCTCAAATGAAGGAAGTTCAGAGACTTTAAAAGTATGGTCAGAAACTCAGACATTCATAAGAACAAGACTAGAGAAATGGAACACTATTACCAAATGCCCTGTTCCAGCCTGAGGGCTTGTCTGCTGTGAACAATTCCTGAATTTTGGCAGGAATATATGCTAGCTTAATTTGCTTCTGCAAAACACTGTTTACTTGCAGTTCTTTCTTACTAATCCACAAGCTGTTCTGAGCTACCACTCCCACCATTATTAAAACATATGCACAAACCTGAAAAGCATTTAGCTCATGGCTGCTTCGTGGTTTTCTTCCTGAGGGCATATACAAACCAGAGGATTCACAGATTTTAATACATTCAATATGATTGAGAGCTGTCTGTCTTAAAAATGACCAGGATAACAATGAAATTAATTAGAAGCTTTGAATTTTATTTGAGGCAAATAACCCTCATGTTAGGATTAAATCAATCTAAGTTGCATGGAATTAAATTTTTGCTGGTGACAAAGACTTCAGCAGAACAGTGTCTGAATTGTCAGAAATTATGGAATAATCTCTTAAAATTAAAAAAAAAACAAAGTCTGGAATTGATATTTAAATGTGGCAGTCTGATAGGATTGTAAACAAACATACAGAGAGCTACCGAACAAATTTAATTATTCATCATTGCAAAAGATGGGTTTTGTTGGTTTTAGGAATAAAAAATCATCGGTAAAGGAAAAGAAAAAAAAATTAAACTTCCCAGAACATTTTTTGCGTAGAGAAAAACAACCAGTTGTAACTTCCTTTTCTTCATCCTTTGCTTGTCTATGAATTAATGTGGTAAGATACACAGGGACATTCTAATATTTTCTAGCTAGGTAAAAAACATTCCATAATAGAACAAAATGAAATAACTTAATTTTCCATCCAGGATGTGGAAGATGTAAAAGGGACTGTGAGACAAGCACTCTAATTTACTCCTTTTTAAAAAGGTAGCCTTTGTCTCCTTAAGGCACAAAACCTCAAAAAATTAATCACCTGGAAAAAAAAAAGACTAAGTATTTCTGCTGCCCACAGTATGAGATGAAACTCTACTGAGGGTGCTTAACTAGCAGAAGGAAAGGAAGGGCAATGCAAGAACCGGACAAAAAGGAAATAGTGTGTTATCAAAGGGCTATTAATTGCTCCCAAAGTAAGTGCAAGTGATGATCTTCTTCCTTTATTTACTTGGACATTCGGTTGTTGAATCAAAGAAATGTTGTCTTGGTTGTGCTGAAAGAAAACTGTACCTTTTGTTTCAGTTATTGCCCACTAGACCTTAAGGGCTTTCATTTGATTGCTTTTATAGCTCACTACTGCACTTTAGAGAAAACGAAGAACAGCAGAGGCTCCCAACATCAGCTTATATGGTCAGTAAACAGGAAAAGAATTACAGAGCAGCAGTTAGTGATGTTTTGTGGCTTTCATTACTCAGTTGGTCGTTCCTCTAAAGCTGACATTTGAAGTTTTAGTGACTTTACTACATTTGGAAATCTGACTTTCTAATTATAATTGGTTTTAATATTCAAGCCAATGGATCAAAAAAATTAAAAACAAATCCCTTTCTCTTTCCACAGGGAAGGTTTAGATCAGTGACACAGAGTTGTTTTGGCTACCTGCATTTTTGGCAAGTATTACAGTGCTTGCAGATAGCCTCTGACAGAGGAAACTTACAGAAAATGGTTTCTTACTGCTCCACAAACCTCGGTGTATCAGATTCTTTACTTCAACTCTAAGAGCAGAAAGAAGAAAATATGGAAATGCCCCTATTCCTTTTGTCTTCCACTCTCTCCATTCCCCTGATAACATCCACTCACCAAAGAGGACCAAAGGCCTGAAAGTATTAAAGCACTGCAGATATTATAGAACTAATACTATTTTTTTTTAGATACTGACTGCGTACGGTAAACTTTTGCTGGGAATTTGAAAACCAAAGCACACACAAAAATAGTAAACTTCTATCTGCATCCATAGGAACACAGACATCATTAGAACAGCCAATCTTCAGGATATGATTAAGCTCTTGTTTTACCCAGGCCTAGACACAAGCTTGACATCTTGGTGAAGCAAATGCACAAAAAGGCAGTCTCAGAAAAATCTTGCAACAGAACAGCAGAACAGCATCAGCTACAGGTCAAACCCTTACTTTTTCCTTCCTGCCCCTCTTCCCGCTTTGCCCCGTCTGAAGAAATGAGCAATGAGATGAAAGAGGAGTAATCAAGTGCACTAAAAGTGCTTAACTAGCGGAGATGGGGAAGGAACATTTGCTGAAGCTATAGCAGGAAGCAACAACACAAGGTCATTGTGTCCCAAACCTGCCCAGACAAAGGCAAGTCTGTCACTCTATTTACTTTCCCAGTTTGTCTTGCTTTGTGCCTTTAATAAACTGTCAGAATTAGTTCCTCTAAGGACTGTATTCCCCAAAAAACATTCTCTGCCGGCCTCACATATGGTACAGCTTCTTGCACTTCAGAAGCCACTTATGAGAGTTCTCACAAGAACACTTCATGTTTTCCACAATAATTTTTCATACTTTTTGCATTATTTCCCCAGCTGTGCTGTGCATGGACTGAGCAATACTACAAATCTTTCCCTATAACATTGCTTACTCATAGCTAGTGCTGCAGTCTTATGTGCCAAGTAACAGGCATATAAAAGAAACAAAGATTAGCTAGCAGAGTGAAAATATAGTGTCAGTGTATGCAAAAATATTATCCAGGCACTGAAAATAGTAATTCAGATCAGTTCACTTGGCTGTAAAGAAGCTGAATGCTCAGCTTTCTCAGCTCCAGAGACATTTTTCAAAAGCTGATTGAGCAGAACTACCTCTGAGAAACTCAAGCTCATAAAACATCTATTTGATAACAATTTTTGAAGATCTTAAAAGAGCCAAAGCTTTTCTATTTCTGAAATATGCTGGAAGAGCAATTGCAGATCAATTTCTCATATGGAGCTTCTGGAGCAATGTGCCTGCCTTGTTGGTGCCAAGCTTTGTATCCCTCAGAGCTGGAGAAAGCTGAAGTACAAGAAGTGACAGCTGTGGAGTAGGAGTGTCATTCAGAGACTTGCGCAATATCACTGCTCTTTAAATTCACTTATTAAATTAATAGCTTGTTTAGCAATAATTTATCTACGTAATCAGCTTATAGCAAGGCCCAAAATACAAGAACTGTTAATACCAGGATGACTAAGCTGTCCAGTTGCAAAAGCCAAGGAGAGAAACAGGATAAAATGCATGTTTGAAATGTTCCACAAGGAGAGTACAGAGTGGCCTTTTTCTGAAGAGTGGTGTGTGCTCAGCAGCTGTCACCAACCTCATTACACTCTGCTGAAATTAAACTTCCTTTTCTGATGCTTTCCTAGCAGCATAGAGGAAGAGGATTTTCAACTTGCAAGTCATGGTTGCTTAAACATCTTCCTTCCGCTGGTAGTCACAAGGACTCAGATACTGAAACAGCACTTGGTGCTCTGCAAAACACTATGCCTAGGAAAGCAGCTTTCTGGTAAGCAGTTTTCACTTCCAATAATTTCACCTGCCCGTTTTCACTCACCACCCCCTCTGGGTTTCAACAACTACAGTTCAGAACGAGAGATCACCTCTGGCAAACCTGAAACAGATTAGTGATAAATTGCTTCTCCACCTGCTAAGCTGTTTTTCAGCACATTATTCTGGTCAATTCACTGGGTGATCCTTCTGGCTGTGAAAGCACAGATACTTGACTGAATGAGGATGAAAGCTTTTTTCCCACAGATAACCATGGTACATTTTTGATTCATTAAAGGACCTCATCTAACTTATTAAACAAAAAGTAGACTGTATACACTGCTCTTTAAATGACAACTGTAGTTGATTATCAGCAAATACAAATTCAAACATCATCTATATTTGAGAACTTGCCCATGGCTGCATGTAAGTATTGCTTGCCTGTCATCAGAATTTTTGAGCATTTTTTGTTGTATCCGTAAGCTTTCATTAACCTAAATTAGCAGTGTAAATATCTGTGTCATGTACAGTTCAAACTGATGGCTTCAGTGGGACAACATGCACCAACCTGAAATATCATCTTCCCATACCCTGCTCTTGATGTCACTGAAACTGTTGCAAGTTAGGCACCAAAAGCATAGCCTACATTTTAATACTTGGCTGTAAAACACTTTCTTCATAAAGGAGCTGCCATCCCAGTCAGCAGTGGCTTCTTGAGAATCTGGGAGTTCTCAGAAGTTCAGTCTCTGGAGACACTCTGCAGGACAACTATACACCTTAGCATTCTCATTTCACACTGTCACTAGACTCCTGCAGTCTTTCAGGGAGAAACAAGATACAGTGGCTTTCTATTTTCCCTTGTTGACATCATCCTGAATAGAGGTCGTGGGTTGATGTTATGCTTTTGTAGACCGCATCTTTATAACTTTGTCGTCTGACAAAAGTTTTAGTGGGAATGTGAAGAAAGGGAACAGTGATTACATTTTCCTTTATTACTCTTTCACTTTGGAGAATAAATTCCTTTCCATTTCCCAGTCAAAAAACTTCATGCCATATTAAAGAAACACAGATGAAATTTGGCCTAAATCTGAAAAAGAGGAATCCAGCTGTTCAGCAAAGTCCTGCAGACTATCTAAAATGATAAAGCTTACAGTTTGGTTCTATCTTTTCTGAGACAGCAAGATCATCAATCATCTATTTAAACAATTTCTGGAGAACACAAAATAGGAAATTGAAACTGCAGTGCACATAAATAAAAAACTGTTTATTCCAGCTCCCTGTGATTGTGGCATTGTCCAAACAAGAACCACATCCTGAAATAATAAGAGAATTCCAGCCATGAATTAATATTTTTCTGCTTGTCTTCATTCTGAATAAAAATCTCAGTGTGACTACAAAAACAAG